>NC_066581.1:395786048-396986048 GCF_024323335.1 Lathyrus oleraceus | reverse complement strand
ATGGGCACAAGCTGATAATCGGTAAAAGTGAAGCAACGATAAAGAGGGTCATGAAAATGCACCAAGACACTTAGAAGTCCTTAAACCACATCAGTAGGTAGCACGAACAAAAGCTTCCCATGACATTACTTGAAGTCCAAGGGATCTAATACCAAGGATGACAACTTACTTAACTCCTTCAAATCAATACATCTGAAACTGTACTTTTTGGTATTCCTCCATCCACAATCTATGGTCTGAAAATTATTTGCAAATAAGACCTTAGTTCCTTGAAAAATTATTGTTGAGATGAATGTTATAATGGTCATGAATGCAATAATCACACACAAGGGATCACACATAAGGCAAACACAAACAAATGTCAAGGGATAGATCAAGTCGTCATCAAGATCAATCATCCATTTTGGTAGATTATGGTTTTCACCTTATTAACACCCATGTTCCATTGATACTGATGAGACTGATCGGATCAACCGAGAATCAAAGGGTTTATTGTGAGTCATGGGCACGAAGTCGGGTTAAGAACCATCCCAAAAGGAGTGTACTATAGATAAAAACCTATAGAGCATGTTCTAAAAAGTCCCCAGAGAGTCGTGACCCCATCTATTAGATATTATACGTTTAGATGACCGACTCATCAACCCATAGTATTCTCAAGAGAAACTTGTCTAAGTGTAGTATTACGTAACAACTATTATCAAGTCTACACTTGAATAGTCTCCGCACTACGTCCTAAATAGGCCAAATTGGGTTAAATTTTCTATGGCCCTCAGCTTCTTGGACTCCCAGGTCAGAAAAATTAATGCCTATCCACGATTTACTCGTGTGACATCATTAATTCCAAGGGGGTCTCCACTGAGTAGATGGTTCCCAAGCCAACTCGTTAAGGACTACTCCACACGAGTCAAACATAACTATGCCATCTTCCTATCTTAATTCCACTCAAGTTCGGGTTAGAATTTATCTCACCACTCAGAGATCACCAAGCACAACAAACATATTATATCACACAAATAATATATGCAAACAAATATCAAATATCAACAAAATATTACACATAAAAAAGTAGGCTAAACCCACCGAGGACTACTCCCCAGCAGAGTCGCCACTTCATTTCTGTAGAGGTGTATTCGTGACCATCGAGCTATCGATAAACCCGACATCAATTGAAAAATCAGAGTCGCCACCGCGCCTTATTTGTTTCCAAAGGAAAAGGGAAAAGTGTGAACAAAACCCAAAGATAAGAAGTTTTCAAATCAAAATTAATAAAATGCCAGAGATTACAAGTAAGGGGGTTGGTTACACAGAGGGAAGGTAATAGCACCCAAAGTGTCTTAGGTACTCCTAAGGATCCCTTTTTTTTTGTCCAAGTGTTTTGGTCAAAAAGATGTTTGAGGGTCTCAAACCCTAGATGTGAGCTTGATGAGGCACATGTGGAGACACAGACTACCTAAAAAAGAAATAACACTACACATAGACATATTTTTGGTATTTTGGTTGGTAAACAAAATAAAATAAAGTATGATACAATCAAATGTGCATGGTGATCTCTCCCAATGCAAACCCAATGAATGAGGGGTGAGGAGGATACCAAGGTGTGATCCCAAAGCCAATGAAAATAATGAGATAGCATGAGGGATATTAGGGTCAAAGTTATGGTCTTATAGCTGCCCCTATTTAAGGACATTCTATATGAGGATATGAAGGTTAAAATCTTCGTATCAACTCAGTAGAATGGACTTAAATAACAACATCAAGAAACAAATTTTGGTCCCTAAGAGACCTCATGATGCATATAATATGAATTATATAAATAATCTTTGTAGGGAATATATTTCCACAAAGGAAAAGAATCCAGAGAGACTAAAAATCGACAAGAGCATAACTTATTCCATAAGGAAAACTCACTGAGGAGACAAAGACTCTGAGGGGATAAAAAGCTATGCGCAGGTCAGGCTACGACTTAAAAACTGCTGGAGACACGAGGGAATTTCCATGAAAATAAATCGATGGAAAGACTCAGACTGGGGATAAAGCTAACTGTAGGGAATGAGAGTGGATCAGAATGAATATGAAATACTCAAGGCAAAGGAAATTCGGTTTCACAAAGAAATACGAATCCAAACTTAAATGGGGAAGAAAAGCTTCAACACTGGCATAAAAGAGATATATTATCTACTATCGGCTACTAGGTAGAAAGATAATACACTCGGACAGAGGGACATTTGTTACCGGTTAGAGTAAACATATCAAGGATGACTCGTTGAGAAGAATGAGGAATATTAATTACTGGTTATGGGGTAAGAATAACCTACTAGGGAAAAGGAATCAAATAGGAATTACAACTACCTTTTTACTGGGCAGAAGACCAAAGAGAGAGTATCCATCACTAGTTAAAGTGAACATATCAAGGATAAAATCAAAGAAAGAATATCCGCCATCGGTTAGGATGAACATATCAAGGATAGACCACCTGAGGAAAGAGGAAGAATATCCGTCACCGATTAAGATGGACATATCAAGGATAGACCACCAACAAAAATAGGATTTACAACTACCAGTTACTGGGTAGAATACCAAAGAGAGAGTATCTGTCACCGGTTAAAGTGAACATATAAAGGATAAACTCAAAGGGAAGAATATCCATCACCAATTAAAGTGAACATATCAAGGATAGACTGTCGGGGAAAATAGGATTTACAAATACCAGCTACTGGGAAGAAGACCAAAATAGAGAATATCCGTCACTGGTTAGGATGAACATTTCAAGGATAGACTCAGAGGGGAGAGTAGGATTTATAACTACCTTTTTACTGGGTAGAATACCAGAAAGAAGAGAAAATCCATCACCAGTTAAAGTGAACATATCAAGGATAGACTCTCTGTAAATAATACGAATTGTAACTACATTTTACTAGGTAAAATACCAGATAGGAAGAATATCCTTCATCGGTTAGGATTAACATATCAAGGATAAACTTGTCGGGGAAACGTAAAAATGAATCCGCTGGGGAAATCAAAGAAGTAAAATACCTTTTACCGGTTACTGGGTAAATCACCGGTAAAGTACTCAACATCAAGAAGGATATTACCAGTTACTGGGTAATAAACTCTTGTGGACCAACATATCTATCTAGGTGAGAACTAGAAAGAAACGATCAAACAAGACTCAACCCAATAAGGATATAACTAAAGGGGAACGGTTCCACCCAGATAATGAATTGAGGAGGAAACTGAAATAATAATCATCCACGAGGAAATAACTCAGTAGGGAAGAAGAAACGATAAACTCTTTATGCTTAAGGGGCTGACACTTTACAATTGAGGGAGGACAGACACGCCAAATTTGCATGGGAAAATAATATCACCAAAGCAGGTGATCAGAAGAAAAGTCAATGCGACAAAATGCACAATGAAATATCTGATGCTATGTTTATGCATGAATATGCATGAGTATGTATATGATTATGCTAACAAATAAGCACAAATGATACCAACAAATGAGGATTTTAATCATCACAACTAGATACACGGCTAATCTCGAAAAGATGAAAACACCAACTGGAGAACCTGCTAGGGATGAAAATAAATCATCGAGGATAAAAATCCTAGCCCAAAATAAATTCAAATCTGGCTGGGGAACGACATGGAGAACTTGCATCCAACGAAACATGGAAAACTCCATAGGGGGAAGAAAGTACTACTGAAAATATCAACCAAACATGCTGAGGGTAAAGGAGATCTACTGAAGATCCACATCTTAAGTTGAGGGATACACACACACGCACGCACACACACACACACACAAATATATATATATATATATATATATATATATATATTATAATATATATATATTATATTATATATATATATATATATATAAAACAACAAGTCAGCATTGTGGAGAATTTTAGGTCAACACCATATCAAATGGGAGACAACAATGCAGGGGAAAAACTGCCCCAACTACACAACTAAAAAAAGATGTTGGGGATCTAAAAACCAAATAAAAGTTTCACAAGGATCCAAGGCTCATTCACAAATAAAGATGCAAACAAATATCGTAAATCTTCAACTGGGGTTATATGATGACCTATAACTAGATCAACACATCAACTCTACTGGAGATAAATAATGAACTTCTTAGGGAGCAACCCTAACTAATGCTCTCGGGGATGATAAACTTCTTGGGTAGAAACTTGTCAAACAAATGCCGGGGATGACCGACGAACGGTTGGGGAAGAAAATCACCACCGACCAACTGCTTGGGGAAGATAATAATGCTTCACACATCAAGACTTTATTGTTCTTAGTTTGCTGTTGACACTCCTTTTTGAAATCGACGTTCTTAAAGTAAATGCCTTATTATTTCAAAAAAAAATTTTATTCATTGATTTATTTCAAAATTATCATCATAAAAATTCAATTTTAATAAACAGAAACAAATAAGAATAGAAATAATTGGATAAAAGCTCAACTTTATTTAATAGAATGGTAGTCTGCAAATGGAAGGACTCCATGGATCTTTACAAAGTTTGAAAATGGTATTTACATAGAAAAGGGCTACATTGAATATAATGATCACTACTCTCCCTACCAACTTTGAAATCCTCCGTGCTCTTGTCTTTGGTCGATAATGATGAATCAGAACCAAATGACTGTTCAAAACTACTTCACCGATCATATCTAGTCGGATACAGTTACTTGCCATAATCCTTATTTTTGCCTAGATTGCCACAAGGTGGAGTACTCAATATACCGGGATAAATCTTTTGTTTTGTGTCTCTATCTTTTTCCTGGATCGCCCTTTCGGGTTTTAAATCCACCGAGACGCTCATTTTAACAGTGTCGGAGGAACATGGATTTTATCTGCATAAATTTGACACTTATGGTATTTATTTACAAATTTGCAACAGTCAAATTCCATTGTCAGCTCATAGTAACTTGTTATCAACATCTTCTTCGCCATAGCATGTGCATTGGAATTAGTGCCAAAGGAACCTTCATGGACTTTAGTCATCAACATGTCTGCTTCGTGTCTATCCATGCATCTGATCAAAACCATATCAAAATTCCTCTTATAAAGTACATCACCATTCAGGTAGAAGTTGCAAACTATTCTTCTCAAAGTCTTCTTATCTTTCAAAGATGCCCCGAACGGGTAAATATGACTTTGGAGGAAACATTTGATATCAAAATACCATGGATTTTCATCTTTGACTTATTCAATAGCGAATACATGAGCTGGCCTATCAAGACACATCACAGTCAAATTGGGAACTTCATTCCAAAACTTCACCATAATCATGGAAGCCAACATTGCAAGAGCATCTGCCATCCGATTTTCATCTCGAGGGATATGATGAAACTCAACCTTTGTAAATAAACTTGATATCCTCCTCGCATAATCTATGTATGGTATCAAAACGGGTTGATTCGCCTCCCATTCACCTTTAGTCTGATTAACTACCAAATCTGAATCTTCATAGACGTCAAGATATTTAATTCTAAGATCAATGGCCTCTTCAAGCCCCATAATGCAAGCTTCATACTCAACCATATTGTTTGTACACTTGAAGGTCAACCTAAATGTAAACGGAAAATGAGTTCCTTGAGGAGTAATAATCACTGCCCCAATGCCATTACCATATGAATTAACAGATCCATCAAATACCATGCCCCAATGGGAACCAGGTTCTCGCCCTTCTTCAAGAAATGGTTCGTCACAAGCTCTCATCTTAAAATATAAAATCTCTTCGTCAGGAAAATCATACTGCCCTGACTGATAATCTTCAATAGGTTGGTGAGCTAAATGGTCAGCCAAGACACTACCTTTGATAGCTTTCTGAGATCGGTATTCGATATCATACTCTAATAACAACATCTGCTAATGGGCGATCCTCCGAGTTAAAGCAGGCTTCTAAAAAATGTACTTGAGTACAACCATTTTGGACATCAACCAAGTAGTATGATTCAACATATACTGGCATAGACGCTTAGTAGCCCAATCCAATGTGCAACATGTCTTCTCAAGCATAGAATACTGAGTCTCATAGTCAGTGAACTTCTTACTGAGGTAGTAAATTACATATTCTTTCCTCCTAGATTCATCTTGCTGGCCAAGAATACAACCCATACTTTCTTCAAGCACATTCATATACATGATCAAAGGTCTTCCTTCAACAGGCGGAGACAGAATCAGAGGCTCAAGCAGATATTCCTTGATACTGTCAAAAGCGTTTTGGAAATCCTCGGTCCAATCACAAGACTGATCTTTTCGAAGGAGCTCGAATATAGGCGCACATGTGGCAGTCATATGCAATATAAATATTGAGATATAGTTCAAGCGGCCGAGAAAACCTCTGACTTGCTTCTCAGTTTTGGGCACAAGCATTTCTTGTATTGCTTTGACCTTGGCAGGATCAACCTCAATACCCTTCTCGCTGACAATGGAGCCTAACAACTTACCAGAGCGAACACCAAAAGTACACTTATTGGCATTCAAGCAGAGTTTATATTTCCTCAAATGCTAGAATAACTTCAACAAATTCTCAACATGCTCTTCTTCAACACTTAATTTAGCAATCATATCATTAACATAAACCTCAATCTCTTTGTGCATCATATCATGAAAAAGAGTGACCATGGCTCTCTGGTATGTTGCACCGACATTATTTAAACCAAAAGGCATCACTCGATAACATAATATTCCCCAAGTTGTAATGAACATGGTCTTCTCCATATCTTTGGGCGCCATTTTGATTTGATTACCAGAAAATCCGTCCGTAAATGAAAAGACTTTGAATTTAGTTGTATTATCTACCAACATATCAATGTGTGGCAGAGGAAAATCATCTTTCAGACTGGCTTTATTCAAATCTCTGTAATCAACACACATAGAGACTTTTTCGTCCTTCTTAGGAACATGCACAATGTTGGCTACCCATTGCAGATACTCGAAGGTAACAAGGAAACCAACATCAATCTGCTTCTGCACTTCTTCCTTAATCTTCACTGCCATATCAGGACGAGTTCTTCTTAATTTTTGCTTGACTGACGGGCATTCTGGCTTCAAAGGCATTGTATGCTCCACAATCTCATAATCCAAACCAGGCATATCTTGATAGGACCAACCAAACACATCTGAGTATTCTCGGAGAAGATCAACCAACCTCTTATTGACCTCTGGACACAGTTGATACCCAATCTTGACTTCCTTCACATCATCTTCAGAACCCAAGTTGACTAATTCAATCTGCTTGCTGAATGGCTTTTTCCTTGTGCTTAAGTAAATGAGACAACTCATCAGACACATCTTCATCATCATTCTCTTCCTCAACTTCGAACATAGGGAAATCAAAGTTTGGAGAGGGAGTAGGATCATTACATTCAATGGGTTTGAGAACCAACTTACGTAATAATTTGATATTTGTTTTTAGAGAAAAGAAGTGAAAACAAATATTATGAAGATATGGGAAAGATTATTGTTTATTCATGTTTTTTGTGATTACCATTTTCAGAAAGAAACAAAAAGTACAAATAAAACATCATAGATGTGGATGAATAAAATTGTATTTTAATTGATGATAATAAGGAAGTGCCCAATAATTTTTTGCTTCTCCCTTAGGCATAGGAGAAGGATTTTTCTTAACAATAAAATAATTATTTTGAACGGTGTACAATGACAAGGACGTCTACATCAACCTAATTGTTGCAAGTCTGGTTGTAAATTGGCACAAGCTTCGTCTTCATCATTGTCTTCAATAATAGCAGTTGAGTGTTGATCATCCCCATGAATGAACCCTTCACTGCGGAAAACTGGTTGCATAGCCTTGACATTGGCGTTGGATGGCCCTTACTGAAATCCCGACCCATCCCTATTCTTGTTCTCCATAACATCTACAACACGATCCAACTTGTCGGTGCTGCCTGCCTGAATAAATTCTTGTGCATCCTTCCAAGAAGACATGAATGCCCCAATCTCCAGTTCATCAGCAATAGACAAATCCTGGAACGGCGTTCCAACCTCTTCTTCAGCTTCTACATAGGTGAAGGATGACAAATGGCTTACAAGAAGAGCTTTCTCTCCACCAACAACGATAAACTTGTCGTTCTTCACAAATTTCAACTTCTGGTGCAAAGTAGACGTTACGGCTCCAGCTTCATGGATCCATGGCCTTCCTAACAAACAAATGTAGGCTGGGTGAATGTCCATTACTTGAAAAGTAATTTGGAAATAACTCGGACCTATCTTAACTAGAAGGTCCACCTGTCCAATGACAGAATTTCGAGAATCGTCGAACGCTTTAACAACAACACCACTGTACCTCATTGGTGCCCCTTGATATGATAGTCTTGCTAGAGTTGACTTGGGAAACATATTCAATGACGAACCAATATCAACCAATAGATTGGACAAAGCGTCCTCTTTGGAGTTCATTGAAATGTGAAGTGCCAAGTTGTGATTTCTACCTTCCTCAGGAAGTTCTTCATCACAAAAGCTCAGATTATTACAGGAAGTAATATTGGTAACAATGTGGTCAAACTAATCCACAATAATATCTTTCTCTATGTAGGCTTGTTCCAACACTTTTTGCAAAGCCTCCCTATGTGCTTCGGAGTTCATCAATAGTGACAACACTGAAATCTTTGAAGGCATATGGAGCAACTGCTCCACAACATTAAACTCACTTCTCTTGATCAGACGTAACACTTAATCATCATCATTAGCCTTCAAACTGCTGGATTCACCAGACTGACAAGTTGGAGCAATAACCGGATCAACTGCAGGAACTTCGGCCTTCTTACCCACTGAAACATCTTCCATAATCTTTGGAGATACATGGCCAAAAACATGACCACTACGGGTCACCTTCACTATATTTCGCAATGCTTACCACTGAATTCACAACGGGAAGAGGAACCTCTTGCCCATTCTCTATCATGGTAGCATTATGCTTGAATAATATTTTCATCCACCAGTTTTTGAATATCCCTCTTGATAATTACACATCCTCGAGGGTTGACGCTGCAAATGACATAACCATCATGGTCATGTTCACAATCACTTACCAAGCACAAATCCCTATGAATTTCCACCAAGGACCTTTGAATATGATGGACATCAAATACCCTGAAATTCCCAGGGCAAACATTTACCATGTTTACAGAAGCATTGCCATGAGAAGGCAACAAGTTTGCTTTGACATTAGGCACTCTGTCCTTGAAGGACACCATACCGCTCTTAATCAGCTTCTGAACCTCATACTTTAATGGATAACAATTTTCAATATCATGGTCAGGAGCTCCCTGGTAAAAAGCACAGTGCAAATATGGTTTGAACCACCATGGCAATGGTTCAGGAGTTTGTGGAAGGTTCCTTGGTTGAATAATATTCTTGACAGCCAAGGAAGGGTACAATTCTACATATGTCATGAGAATAAGGTCAAAAGAGACCTTAATTCTCTTATTATTCTGATGATGATTGTTGTTGTTGTAGTTGGTACGCTGTTGTGGTTGTTGCTGAACATGAACTGATTGATTTGTTGAATTATTGGTAAAAACTGGAATTACTGATGATGCTTGATGATGATGTTGACAGGACTGAGAATTCTTCTTCACAAGGGTCTTCTCTGCCTCCCCACTGATACTGCATTGGTTTCCCCTTCCTTCCTCTTGGAGAAACTACCACCATATTTTTTGCTCGTCAAAGCTTCATCTTTGGATAACCGTCCCTCTCAGACGCCTTCTTCCAATCTCATCCCCATGTTCACCATTTCAGTGAAATCATTAGGGGCACTTACGATCATATGTTCATAGTAAAATGAACTCAGCGTTTTTAAGAAGATCTTGGTCATTTATTTCTCCTCTAGAGGTGGACTAATATGAGCAACCAATTCTCTCCATCTTTAGGCGTACTCCTTGAATGTCTCTGTGTCCTTCTGATACATCGATCTCAACTGATCCCGATCCGGAGCCATATCAATATTGTACTTGTATTGCTTGACGAAAGCCTCTCCCAAGTCATTAAAAGTATGAACATTAGCATTGTCCAAGCCCATGTACCACCGAAGTGCAACACTAGTAAGACTATCCTGAAAGTAATGGATGAGTAGCTTTTCATTGTCAGTCTGAGTAGACATCTTTCGAGCATACATGACAAGATGACTCAGAGGACAGGTATTCCCCTTATACTTTTCAAAGTCTGGGACCTTGAACTTCACCAGGATCTTGACATTAGGCACTAAACATAACTCAACAACACTCTTATCGAATAAATCCTTCCCTCTCAGGGTCTTCAATTCCTTGCGTAGCTCAAGAAACTTATCCTTCATCTCGTCCATCTTCTCATAAACATCAGGACCTTCAGAAGGATCAGAATGGTAGACGGTCTCCTTGACACGAGGAAGAGTATGCATAATGGGAGGAGGTACAAACAAGACCGGTCTAGATGCCGACAGAGAAGAAAATGTTGGAGTGTACCCTTCAGGGACGAAGTTCGGTGGCATTCCCCAAGGGAACCCAGCAGGCATGGCTGGCACAAACTGGAAGACAACAACAACAGGCACAAACATTTAAGCAATCTCTAAAATAACAGTCCTCTGAGGAGGAGGAGTTGCAGAAGGCGAAGATGGTTAATTATGAGCAACAATCACATATCCCATTAAGGCAGTGAGTCTGGCGATCTCATCCTTAAGCTCTCTATTCTCTTGTTCAAGATGATCCATTCTCTTTAGACAATTAACACGAGTGTAGTAGTGATGAGTCAGCTTGACTGATACACAGAAGAAGAACTGATAAGACATCTGACTGAAGAAAACCTGTTATGCAAATGATGCATGAAATACAATGTTTTGATTTTAATTTTCAAGGAACATACAAAGTTTTATTTGCAAATATAACAATAATCAACAATAATAACAATTTTGACCGTAAAATCTCTTTTTATTCATAAAATTTGGAAGGATTACACTGAGTACAACTTCAGAAACCAAAAATGTAAATACAAGAGAAAAGGAAACTATCATCCTAAGGATCCCTAGCAACTGCATCAGATGAACTGGCTAAGGGAGTGTACTTCCTTCAGATGTGTCGAATGTCTGACTCAAAGGCTACCTGCATCTAAGCTTTCTCGAGGATGAGTCGATCAACAATCTTCTTCCAAGCACCGGAAGGATAAGGAATGCTGGAGGAAAATAAATCCTCGGACTCTCTCTATCTCTTTACTGCACGCACCTCAAGAACCTCAATAAGTGCATCTTTGTCTCTCGACTCATGCTGCAACTCTACATGTTTTCGGTCCAAAGCATCAAACCGCTCCTCCCACAAATCTCTCTCTTGCTTCATCTTGGCAAGTGCATCTTCCAACTCCTCTACATCTTGGTTAAGGAGAGTTGATGGCTCATCCACAATCACAGACACAAGTCTCTCACAAGCGTACAACATCTTGAGCTCTAAAGGTCTCTTCTTCACCCAAATAGTGTAAGCTTCCATAGCTACACAGTTACATGGACCAAGCTCGGATCTTCCTTTCCTATGTAAATTATGCCAAGGATGCACCATTTTGTTCTTCAAATGTTGGGGATCTTTACCCTCCTGATAGAATAGACCTTCTAACTGAATGTTATTAGGTTTATCTCTCAAGGGGAACCCAAGCTGACAACGAGCCAATGCAGGATTGTAGTTGATTCCTCATTGCAAACCAATGAGAGGCACATTAAAGAACTCACCACAACTATCAATAATCTATACGCCATCAAAAGCATAATCATACCAAACAATATCATCATTAGTGAGAGACATAAGTCTCTGCGACCACTGTAGACATTGTCGGTTCTCCAAGAAAGCTGGTGTCTGAGGCAAGTGTGAAATAAACCACTTGTACAAAAGAGGAACACAACACACAATGGTTCCACCACCCTTAGAATTCCTCAAATGCAAAGAGAAACACATGTCACCTAACAAAGTAGGAACATGATTCCCAATTAGGAAAATTCTAATGGTGTTAACATCAACAAAATCGTCAATGTTAGGGAACAAAGCTAATCCACAGATGAGAAATACAAATATGGCTTCAAAAGCATCCATGCTACTGGCTTTAGAAAAAGCAGTAGCTCTCCCAATCAGAAAATCAGAAGTCAAACCTAGAATCCCTCCTTTCTTCACCAAGTGAGCATCAATCTCATATTTCTTCAAATGAAGAGCTTCGGCTACAACATGAGATATGGGAATCTCTTCCAATTCCCTGAAGGGTACCTTGTTAGATACAATCATACCCAAGAGATGGGCATATTCCGCTAACATGGGCACAAGCTGATAATCGGTAAAAGTGAAGCAACGATAAAGAGGGTCATGAAAATGCACCAAGACACTTAGAAGTCCTTAAACCACATCAGTAGGTAGCACGAACAAAAGCTTCCCATGACATTACTTGAAGTCCAAGGGATCTAATACCAAGGATGACAACTTACTTAACTCCTTCAAATCAATACATCTGAAACTGTACTTTTTGGTATTCCTCCATCCACAATCTATGGTCTGAAAATTATTTGCAAATAAGACCTTAGTTCCTTGAAAAATTATTGTTGAGATGAATGTTATAATGGTCATGAATGCAATAATCACACACAAGGGATCACACATAAGGCAAACACAAACAAATGTCAAGGGATAGATCAAGTCGTCATCAAGATCAATCATCCATTTTGGTAGATTATGGTTTTCACCTTATTAACACCCATGTTCCATTGATACTGATGAGACTGATCGGATCAACCGAGAATCAAAGGGTTTATTGTGAGTCATGGGCACGAAGTCGGGTTAAGAACCATCCCAAAAGGAGTGTACTATAGATAAAAACCTATAGAGCATGTTCTAAAAAGTCCCCAGAGAGTCGTGACCCCATCTATTAGATATTATACGTTTAGATGACCGACTCATCAACCCATAGTATTCTCAAGAGAAACTTGTCTAAGTGTAGTATTACGTAACAACTATTATCAAGTCTACACTTGAATAGTCTCCGCACTACGTCCTAAATAGGCCAAATTGGGTTAAATTTTCTATGGCCCTCAGCTTCTTGGACTCCCAGGTCAGAAAAATTAATGCCTATCCACGATTTACTCGTGTGACATCATTAATTCCAAGGGGGTCTCCACTGAGTAGATGGTTCCCAAGCCAACTCGTTAAGGACTACTCCACACGAGTCAAACATAACTATGCCATCTTCCTATCTTAATTCCACTCAAGTTCGGGTTAGAATTTATCTCACCACTCAGAGATCACCAAGCACAACAAACATATTATATCACACAAATAATATATGCAAACAAATATCAAATATCAACAAAATATTACACATAAAAAAGTAGGCTAAACCCACCGAGGACTACTCCCCAGCAGAGTCGCCACTTCATTTCTGTAGAGGTGTATTCGTGACCATCGAGCTATCGATAAACCCGACATCAATTGAAAAATCAGAGTCGCCACCGCGCCTTATTTGTTTCCAAAGGAAAAGGGAAAAGTGTGAACAAAACCCAAAGATAAGAAGTTTTCAAATCAAAATTAATAAAATGCCAGAGATTACAAGTAAGGGGGTTGGTTACACAGAGGGAAGGTAATATCACCCAAAGTGTCTTAGGTACTCCTAAGGATCCCTTTTTTTTTGTCCAAGTGTTTTGGTCAAAAAGATGTTTGATAAAAATGGAATGGGGGGATGATAAAAGAATTCATTAATTATATTTTTGTGTTTGACAAGACCTTCGGTCTTATGCCTACGTACAAACATAAAAATGAGGGATCAAAACCCCGTAGTTCATGGTGAAAATTGCAAAGAGAGTTGGTGAATTGATTTTAAGTAAACGTTTAATAGTAAAAGGCACAAAGATGGCCAAAGATTTGAATGGGGTTGTTAGTTCTTTTTATCTTTTTGAAATTAAAGTCAATATGGTTATGTTCATTCACAAGTTTGATTTAAGAAGTTTTTTAAAAATTCAATGGTATAAGGCCAAAGTTTCTAATTATTAAAACATGTCTAAGTTTGAAAACACAAGCAAAGAAGGTTTTGAAAAGAGGAAGAGATTTTGAAATAAAAGAAGTGGGAGGAGATGAAGGGACTATCCTAGACAAAATTTAAAAGTTAAGAGTTGAAAAGATCTGACCAATGGAATAGAATCCACAAGACAAGAATGTCATATAGAAACCCATTTCCTTTGGACTTTTGAGAAAGCAACAAGCATTAAGAAATATCCAAGCAAACCATATGAAGACAATGTCATCAAATAAAGATGGCAATAATATCCAAGCAAGCATTCCAAAAGCAAGCAGTCTTCAGTGTCTTCAAATGTATCAGATGAAATATTTCCTTGGCAAACTCAGAAAAGAAATCATCAAACATTAACAATAATATCAGTATAAAAATCAAGTACAAAGACAAAGTGACAGATGAACCAAGAGCACTCAAGGTTTGCATCAAATGAAAGACACAGTCAAGAATAACTCAGTCTCAGTATATTGGCATTGGCGAAGTCCTCAAAGCATAAGGAATGTTGCCTACTTCTAAGTCCAAAAGCTCAAATTAAGTACAACAGTCCACCAACATATTTGTTAGGGTTTTTCTGTTGTTATTAAATATTTTAAGGTCCTAAGACCACAAACAGAACAAAATCACAAGCACACAATATATACAATCACAAAATATGGCTCAAGTGAGCAAAGTGAAAAATGACTTAAACATAAACATTTTGCATGAAATGTAAATGGCAATGAATGATATAGGTACTGAAATTTAAATTGCATTAAGTAAATGACTTCAAAGTAAAACAATGTTAGTGAAATGTTAGTGAAGAATTTAATTGTTTAAGTCATTCTTTGGAGAACACTCAACCATCCATTCGCAAGTACGAAGACATGAACCAAAACATCATCCATGAGAAGGGCTCCAATTTGGATAAATCAACAAGTATTCTACTAGATCTCATAAATAGAAAAAAGGTCAAGTCTTCACATAATACCATGAATAATGAGAGACTTACAATTTCACTAACTAGAATGTTATGGCTTGCGAAACAAATTTAGCTCTATGTTAAGCAATCGTAATTGGACTTATGTGGAAGTCACAACTATCTGAGGCCGGACAACAAATATATTGGTGTTAGTGCATGTTAGAGACTTGGTACAAAGAACCAAGCTCCTAAAACATACTACATACTGAAATAAAGATGGGATGAACCTATCTCAATCTAACTCATGTTGATTCATCTGACACAAGGTCATTGATGAATCAACTAGCATTTGGATATTAGACAAATCATTGGTCAATGATGGATTTGGAAAGAATATGGATGAAGATGAAGAGGGGAGGGGAAATAGAAACCCAAATTGATCACATGAGGAAATTCATATGATCAATACTATCCATTCATCTTGAGGGATGAAATATACATTTCATCAACCCCATAAATCCAATAGTACTGGTCAAATAAAAGTCAAATCAACCATGAACAAGGCCAAACAGAAAGTCAAACAGCACAAGGTCAATCAAATGGCTCAACAATATTTTTAAACAATTGAACAATTAAAAATCAAATTTAAAATGAATTCAAATGCATTTTTAAATGGACAAAACCCCAATCCCTTCAAATCACCAAATAAATGGCCAAGGGATTTATCCTAGGTCAAACAAGGTCAAAGGACCTTAGAAAAAGAAATTCACAATTTTTTTAGAAAGTCAGAAGTATTTTAAAATATTTAAAAACAAGTCAAAAATCATTTAATTCATAAAAAATCAAAATTAATCCAAAAAAATGATTCTAATTCAAAATATGGAAGAGGAAAATATTTAAAGATTTTAGATGGAAGTCCCATATTTTTTGGATTAAAAATGAAATTGATATGAATTAAATAAAATAAGTGAATTAAACGAAAAATCAGAAATTAAAATAAAATGCCAAAAATCAAGGGCCATTAGATCCCTCATTAATTGAGGTGTCAAATCTGATGGACACGCGTGTGCTGTCCATGATGGAACCTAGTCAATGCCCTGCAACAATGGTAATTCAAACTGAGGGTCAAGATTAAAATATTCAAACATGATTAAATGGTTTGAAGGGTGCCAACGCACCACCGGAGTCCTAGCTCTGGTCTTCTTCTCCAGTGGACCTCACCAGACTGGTCCACCACCAACCTCCATAAAAATAAAAAATGAGTACACTGATTTGAAGGAAAAATCCTCAGGAGTATGAATCTGACCTCAATTTCTTCCAATTCCAAGTATATTGAAAGATACATGGATTTGAAATTTGAGGAATATGATCTGAGTTGCTTCGATTCGACCTCGTAACAACTAAATCTTGTTGCCTACATTGGTAGGACTTCAGCCAACCAAAAATCAAGTGAAATGGTGGAGAATTGATGGAGAATCAAAGAAGGAAAGTTTCATAAAATTCACCTTATGTTTGCAGTGATGAAGCTCGATCTGGATCTTAATTTGCTTGGGCTTGCTTCCACTAGCTTGCAGGAGATGAAATGGATGCTCAAATGGCTTGGACACTTGGAGTTTCAACTTCAAAATAGAAGTGAAATTGAAACTCGATTTCAAATGAAATATTCAAGTTTATCCTCTCAATGGAGGGTGGGAATGGAGCATGAGAAAGGCTTGGGCAAGGTGTCCTCAATTCTGAGCAGGAAGGCTTGCATTTATAGGCTCCAAGATTCATTACCAGACACTTCCAAAAAATTGTCAAAATAGAAATGATTTGAAATAGTCCAAATTCGTGTACATGTGATGTTGAAAGCTTAACATGAGGCCATGCAAATGTATTTGAGTATTGGTCATGAAAATCATCCAAATGGGACCATGCAATGCAACCATGCACATGTCCTTCAAAAATGCTCCAAATACCATGATCTTGGACTCTTTGAAAAGGTAACATGAAGGGTAACAACTTTGCTGTTGAAAACGTTTCCCTTTGGAAATTGGATCATGATGAATTTTGAGGTGGAATTTGGAGAAATCAAACATAGTGGAAAAGTTTCTAAGTTAAAAGTCAAATGATTAGTTTTTCCACCTTGAATAACTTTTTCTATGAGCTTGAAATGAAAATGCTTCCTTCATAAAAGTTGTAAATCTTTCATTCATCTTCAATTTGGGTACAACTTTGACACCATTTGAATCTTGCATTAGGGAGCTATGGATGTTAGAAGTTGAGGAAAATTGCATGTTCAATGATGATGGGCCAAAATGACCTATAATGTTTCCTCTTGGCACATTCCCTTGCAAGATGAATTTGACATTTCTCAAAGAATAAAAGTTGTTTAATACATATTAAACTTAATCATGAAACTTGTATGGTCTTCATATCATAAAAATTGAGCAAGTTATGGTCTTTGGAAATTGGCCTCCTAACTAGGGCACATACAAAATGACCTATAATCTTTCACCATAAAAAATGACTTTCCAAGCAAAATTAGCTCTTGATGCCAACATGAAAGTTGTTTTTAATGTCATAAATAATGATTTTAATCTTAGAATCATTTTCATATGAAAACAATTGTAGGAGATAGGGTCTAAGGAACCCCAGTTTTGACGAGTTGACTTTCTCTGATCAACCTCTTTGAACAAACATGCAAACTTGAAGTTCTTTTGCTCCTTGGGGATCATGGAGGATCATATATGCATAGGATTATGTATCATGAAGTATCCCTTGAAATATTTGACCAATTGTTGAAGAAACTTGCTGAGGAAGTCACACAAGAAACCTAGATGAATTAGGGTTTCCAAGGCAAACAATCTTTAAATATCTTGATGAATTCTTGATGAATTTGATAAATAAAGAACATGGGGATCCATATATGATACTTAGAACCATTTTGAACCTTTCCTTGATTGATCTATTTGCATTGAGGGTCTCAAACCCTAGATGTGAGCTTGATGAGGCACATGTGGACACACACACTACCTACAAAAGAAACAACACTACACATAGACATATTTTTAGTATTTTAGTTAGTAAAAAAAAGAAAATAAAGTATGATACAATAAAATATGCTTGGTGATCTCTCCCAATGCAAACCCAATGAATAAGGGGTGAGGAGGATACCAAGGTGTGATCCAAAGCCAATGCAAATGATGAGATAGCATGACAGATCTTAGGATCCAAATTGGGGTCTTACAACTAGCATAGTAAATAACATGAAATTTTTTATCCTTCCTTTATCCTAAAACAACCCCCACAGCAATGTCACTGACATCACACATAATCTCAAAAGGGAGAGACCAATCAGGGGCTATCACAATAGGGTCATAAACCAACTTACTCTTCAAAGTCTCAAATGCCACCCTACACTCATTATCAAAAGTAAGTGGCCTATCCTTAACAAGCAGATTTGTCAAGGGTTTGGAAAATTTGGAAAAACCTCTTATGAACTTGTGGTAGAAACCTGCATGTCCTAAGAAACTTCTTATCCCATTTTCATTCACTGGGTGTGGGAGATTGGAAATCACCTCCACTTTTGATTTGTCAACTTGAATCCCCTTGTGGGAGATTTTATGACCCAACACTATACCTTCCTGCACCATGAAATGGCATTTCTCCCAATTAAGGATAAGGTTACTTTTCTAGAACCTTTCCAAAACAAGACACAAGTTAGTTACACAGTTATCAAAAGAAGATCCAAAAACAGAAAAATCATCCATAAACACCTCCATATTCTTTTCAAGCATGTCGGTAAATATAAATGTCATACATATATGAAAAGTGGCAGGGGCGTTGCACAATCTAAATGGAATTCCTCCATAGGCAAAGTTACCATAGGGACATGTGAACGATGTCTTCTCCTGAACTTACTGGGCTACAACAATTTGGTTATACCCCGATTATCCATCTAGAAATAAATAGTACTCATGACCTGCAAGTCTCTCCAATATATGGTCAATAAAAGGGAGAGGAAAATGATCTTTCCTTGTTGCGGTGTTGAGCCTCCTGTAATCAATAGACACTCTCCAACCTGTTATTATGCGAGTGGAATCAACTTATTTTTCTCATTTAGAATCACTTTTATTCCTCCCTTCTTTGGTACCACATGTTTTGGACTCACCCATGAACTGTCAGAAATAGGGTGAATTAGCTCTGCATCCAACATCTTCACCACTTATTTCCTCACAACTTCTTTCATTGCTGGACTCAACCTTCTTTGGGGTTGTACCATTGGTTTGTGATTATCCTCCATCAGTATTTTATGCATGCATACTGTGGGGATAATCCCTTTCAAGTCTCCAATGGTCCATCCCATAACATTTTTGTATTTCTTCAGCACTTGTACCGACTTTTCCTCTTCTTTTGCTTGTAACCCAGAACTTATTATAGTAGGACAATTATTTTCAGCATCCAGAAAGACATACTTTAGATTTTCAGGTAATTGTTTTAATTTTGTACCTATACCTTTCAGCTTCCTTTTTTGTCTCGGTTTCCTGTGGAGCTCTTAAATCCTCCCACCGGTGTGGTTGGATCTCAACCAAGGTGGTTGATCATCCAACAAGGCAAGCATTTTGTTCTCTCTTGCATCCTCATTATGCTCTATTTCTTGGGCGGATAAACTAAGAACTCTTTCCAAAGGCAACTTAGGGACTTGGCTATGAATAGCTTTTACTACCATTTTATCTATCACTTCCACTGCATTACTTGTCCCTATGTCTTCTTTGTGTTTCATGGTACTTCTCACATCAATTTTTAGCTTTTCATCATAAATTTTGAGGGTCCTGGTTCCTTCCTCAATGTGTATCATACATCTTCCTATTTCTAGGAAATGTCTTCCCAGAATAAGAGGAATCTCTTCCTCTTCAGGCATCTAAAGAATCACAAAATCAATAGGGAACACAAATTTATCTATCTTAACCAGAACATCTTCAACTACACCATAAGGTCTCTTCACTGAGTGATCTGCAAACTGGAGTGTCATCCTGGTATCTTGAACCGTTCCTATTCCCAACTTCCTATAAATGGACAAAGGCATAAGACTCACACTAGCTCCCAAATCAATAAGTGCCTTTTTGAATGATCTATCCCCAATGGTGCATGAAATGGTGTCATAACCTCTATCTTTCTTTTTAACAGAGATCTTCATACCCTGTAAAATTGAACTACAAGTTTCAGTTAGAAGTATAGGTTCAGTGTTAATGGTGTGTTTTTTGGAGATGATATCCTTCATGAATTTTGCTTAGACGGCATCTGCTCAAGTGCCCCAGACAACGGAATGTTGATTTCTAACTTTTTGAACATCTCTAAGAACTTGTCAATTTTTTAAAAATCATTTTGGCCTTTCTTCTTGTTCCTTGTAGGGAATGGGAGTTTGACGATAGGTTTTGGTTCTGTGGGTTTTTCTTTCACAACCTGTTTTGGTGTAACCTCTTCTTCCGTAGTGGTCTGATTTTCTTTGATTTCTAGATCCAGTTCGAGCAATTGGTCTTCTTCCTCAAGTTTGTCCTCAGACATTTCAAATGATTTCCCACTTCTTGTTGTCACTGCACTCACATTATTATGGTCTCTTAGATTTGTCACAGTTGCACTAGGTAAAGAACCTTGTGCTTGAGAACTGACTATTTATTGTGTTGTATGACCCATCTGAACCTCCAAATTTTTGATAGAAGCAATAGTGTTCCTTGGATTATTTTTGGTTTCTTGGAATTAGGAACTTTGAGCTGCCATCTTTTCAATGGCAATTTTCCAACCGCCTTTTTGGGTGCTTGTTGCTGATATTGTTGTTGTGGTTGTTAGTATTGTGGTTGATATTATTGTTGTTGTTGTGGTCGATACTGTTGTTGTTGTGGTTGATTCTGATACAGAATATGACCTTATATCTGAACATTTCCTTGCTGATCATTACAGGAGAAATTTGGATGGTTCTTCTAGCCCGAATTATATGTGTTAGAATAAGGGTTGTTCTGATTCAGAAAATTTATTTCTTCAATTTTTTACGTAGTTGTAACATAGTGCATGGCAAAATGAGGTCCACCACAAATCTCACAATTAAAAGCTTGAACAGGTTGAACTTGGGCTACCGTTTGAGTACCTATATTCCTTTCCTTAAGCCATCTCTCAACTTCAGTAGAAACTTGGTCTTCCATCTTCATAACATGATTTTTAAGTTTGAAATCAATCACATCCTCTGGTTTACTCACACTTCGGTCATATAACTCCAGATGTTCATTTGCAGCAATAGCTTCTATGATCTTTTTGATACCACTAGCTGTTGTAAAATTGGATGAGCCACCGACAAATGTATCAATAAGTTGTTTAATCTTCATTCTGAGGAAATTTACAAACATCTGCATCTATTTGGTCTGATCTAAATTATGAGTAGGACATTCTGTATGACCCCAATATTGACCCTAAGATTCTTCATGCTATCTCATCATTTGCATTGGCTTTGGGATCACACCTTGGTATCCTTCTTACCTCTTATTCATTGGGTTTGAATTGGGAGAGATCACCAAGCACTTTTGATTGTATAATACTTTGTTTTTATTTGTTTACTAATCAAAATGCCAAAAATATGTCTATGTGTAATTTTGTTTCTTTTGTAGGTAGTGTGTGCATCCATTTCTGCCTTATCAAGCTCATATTTAGGGTTTGAGACCCTCAATGAAAAAAGATAAATCAAGGAAAGGTTCACAATGGTTCTAAGAAACATATATGGATCCCCTTGTTCTTTATTTATTGTTTTGATCAAGAATTCATCAATAATTTGAAGCTTGTTTGCCTTGGAAGCCCTAATTCTTCTGGGTATCTTGTGGGACTTCCTCAACAAGTTTCTTCACTAGTTGGTCAAAGATCTCAAGAGATACTCCATTACACATCATCTTATGCATCATGAGCCCCAAAGATCCAAATAACTTCAAGTTTGCAAGTTGGTTCAAGGAGGTTGACCAGAGAAAGTCATTTTGAATGGTGAAAGATTATAGGTCATTTTGTATGTGCCCGAGATGGAAGGTCAACTTCCAAGAACCATAACTTGCTCAATTTTTATGATATGAACACCATCTAAGTTTCATGATTAATTTCAAGATGTCTTCTCCAACTTTGATTCTTTGAGAAATGTCAAATTCTACTTTCAAGGGAGGGTGCCAAGAGGAAACATTGTAGGTCATTTTGGGTCATTACCATTGAATAAACACTTTTCCTCAACTTCTAAAATCCATAACCCCCTCATGAAGATTCAAATGGTGTCAAATTTGTGACCAAATTGAAGAGGAATGAAATAGCTACAACTTTGATGAGGGAATCATTTTCATTTGAAGCTCATAGCAAAATTTATTCAAGGTGGAAAAAGTGATCATTTGATTTTTTACTTAGAAATTTTTCAACTATGTTTGATTTCTCCAACTTCCACCTCAAAAGTCATCATGATCCAAGCTCCAAATGGAAAAGTATTCAACAGAAAAGTCCTTCCCCTTCATGTTACCTTTCCAAATAGTCCAAGATCAGGGCATTTTGAGCATTTTAAAGGACTTGCGCATGGGTGTAATGCATGGCTTCGTTTGGTAAGTTCCATTGTCAACTTTCATTTCACTAATGCAGGACTTCATGCTATTGTTTCAGGTTGGTTTACACATTGGTATGGACCATTTCCAATCATTTCATGGGCCTATCGCATGCCCATACAAGCATGCACACTTGAATTACTATTTTTGGCATTTGAATGATAGTGTGTGGAAATAAATTGCCAAGCCTATAAATACATGCCATTGTGCTCAAAATTGGAGGACCTTGCCCAAGTTTGCTCTTGCAACCTTCCCACCCTCCATTGATAGGATAATCTTGAGGATTTTAATTGAAATCGAGTTTCAATTCCACTTCTGTTTTGAAGTTGAAACTCCAAGAGTCCAAGCCATTTGAGCTCTCATTTCATCTCTTACAAGCAAGTAGAAGCAAGCCCAAGCTAATTGAGATCCAGATCGAGCTTCATCACTACAAACAGAAGGTAAATTTTATGAAACTTTCTCTCTTTGAATCTCTTTCAATTCTCCATCATTTCAAGTAATTTTTGGTTGGCTGAAGTTCTACCAATGTAGGAAACAAGATTGAGTTGCTTTGAGGTCAAATCGAAGCAACTCAAATCATACACCTCAAATTTAAAATCCATGTATCTTTCAATATACGTGGAATTGAGAGAAATTGAGGTCATATTTGGACTCTTGAGGATTTTTCCTTCAAATTAGTTTATTCATTTTCCATTTTGTGGAGGTTGGTGGTGAACCAGTCCAATGAGGTCCACCGGAGAAGAAGACCAAAGCTATGGCTCCAGTGGTGCGTTGGCGCCCTTCCAGCCATTTGATCTTGTTTAAATGTCTTAATCATAGGCGGTTCAGATTACCATGCGTGTGGTGCGTTTGACTTGGAGTACCGTGTTCAGCATGCGCGTGACCATCAGATCTGCCACCTCAAATAATGAGGGAGATCTTATGGCCCTTGTTTTTTCTAATTTCTTTTTATTTTTTATTTTTTCTTTTAATCCCTTTATTTTGATTAATTCATAATAAATTCATTTTTAATCCAAAAAATATGAGACTTTCACCAAAAATCTTTAAATATTTTATGTATCCAGATTTTGAATTAAAATCATTTTTGAATTAATTTTGATATTTTTTGTGAATTAGTTGTTTTTGACTTGTTTTTAAATATTTTTAAATACTTCTGACTTTCCAAAAAATTTAATTTTGTTGTCTAAGGTACTTTGACCTTGTTTAACATAGGATAAATTCCTTGGCCATTTATTTGGTGATTTAAAGGGTTTTGAGGTTTTGTCCATTTAAAAATGCATTTATATCCATTTTAAAATTGATTAACTATTTTAAAATGTTGTTGAGCCCTTTAATTGATCTTGTGGTGTTTGACTTTCTGCTTGGCCTTGGTCATGGTTGATTTAACTTTTGTTTGACCAATACTATTGGATTTAGGGGGTTGATGAAATATACATTTCATCCCCCAAAATGAATGGATAATGTTGATTAAGTGAAATTCCTCCTATGATCAATTTGGGTTTTTATTTCCCCTTCCCTCTTCATCTTCATCCCTATACTTTCCCAATCCATCATTGACCAATGATTCTCTTACAGTCAAAATGCTAGTTGATTCATCGATGACCTTGTGTCAGATGAATCAACATGAGTCTGACTGAGGTAGGTCCTTCCCATCTTTATTTTAGTGTGTGGTATATTTTAGGAGCTTGGTTCTGTGTACCAAGTCTCTAACATGCATTAACACCAATGTCTTTATTGCCCGACCTCAGATAGTTGTGACTTCTACATAAGTCCAATTACGATTGCTTAACATAGAGCTAAATTTTTCCCGCAAAGCATATAATTCTAGTAAGTGAGATTGTAAGTCTCCCATTCTTCATGGTATTGTGTGAAAACTTGACCTTTTTTCCATTCATGAGAGCTAGTGGCATACTTGTTAATTTATCCAAGTCTGATCCTTTCTCATGGATGATGTATTGTTCATGGATTCATACTTGTGAATGAATGGTTGAGTGTTATCCAAAGAATTACTTAAACAATCAAAACTCTTCACTAACACTTGACTAACTTATTATTAACATTTTTCTTTACTTTCAAGTCATTTACTTAATGCAATTTAAATTTCAGTACCTTTATCATTCATTTCCATTTACATTTCATTCAACTTGTTTATGGTTCAGTCCTTTTCACTTTGCTCACTTGAGCCATATCTTGGGATTGTATATATTGTGTGCTTGTGATTTTGTACTGTTTGTGGTCTTAGGACCTTAAAATACCTAAGAACAACAAAAAACCCTAAAACATATCTTGGTGGACTGTTGGACTTGATCTGAACTTTTGGACTTAGAATATGAAACATTCCATATACTTTAAGGACTAGGCCAACACCACTATTTGAGACTGAGTTATCCTTGACAGTGCCTTTCATCTAATGCAAGTCTTAATTTCTCTTGGGTTCATCTGTCAACATGATGTCTGATGGTTGTTTTCTGAGATTTTGCCACAATGAATGTTTTCATTTGCTACATTGGAAGACATTGAAGACCTCTAGCTATTAGAGTGCTTGCTTGGATATTATGGCTATCTTTATTTGATGCCCGAGTCTTCATATGGTTTGCTTGGATATTTCTTATGTTTGTTGCTTGTTCAAAAGTCCAAAGGAAAATGGGTTTGTATTTGACATTCTTGTCTTGTGGATTACATCCCATCGGTCAAATCTTTTCAACTCATAACTTTTAATTTTTGTGTAGGATATTCCCTTCATCTCCTCCCACTTCTTTAATTTCAAATTTCTCCCTCTTTCCAAAACCTTCTTTGATTGTGTTCTTCAACTTAGACATGTTTTAATGATTAGAACCTTTGGCCTTATGCCATTGAATTTTTAATCTTTCTCATAAATCAAACTTGTGAATGAACTTAATCATATTGACTTAAATTTAAAAAAAGACAAAAAGAACTAACAACCTCATTCAAGTCTCTGGCCTTTTGTGCCTTTTCTGTTAAACTTTTGATTAAAAGTAATTCACCAACTTCTTTGAAATTTTTACCACGAACTACGGGGTTTTGATCCCTCATTTTTATGTTGGTACGTAGGCATAAGACCGAAGGTCTTGTCAAACACAAAAATATAATTAATGAATTCTTTTCTCATCCCCCCATTCCATTCTTATCAAACATCTTTTCAACAAAACCACTTGCACACAAAAAGGGCTCCTTAGGAGTACCTAGGACACTTTGGGTGCTAACACCTTCCCTCTGTGTAACCAACCCCCTTACCTGTAATCTATGACATTTTATTACTTTTGATTTGAAAACTTCTTATCTTTGGGTTTTGTTCATACTTTTTCCCTTTTACTTTGGAAACAATAAAAGCACGGTGGTGACTCTGGTTTTATTGATGTCAAGTTTATCCATTGCTTGGTGGTCATGAATTTACCGTATAGAGATTAAGTGGAGACTATGCCGGGGAGTAGTACTCAGTGGGTTTAGCCTACTTTTTTATGTGTATATATTTGTATATTTGATGTTCGTTCGTATATATTATTGTGTGATACTTTCTATTTATGCTTGGTAATCTCTATGTGGTGAGATAAGTTCTAACCCAAACTTGAGTGTAATTTAATATAGGAGGGTGGTATAGTCATGTTGTCTTTGAAGGAGTAGTCTTGAAAGAGTTGACATGAGATTCCCCACTCAGTGGAGACCTCTTTGGAGTTACTGATGTCACATGAGTAAGTCGTGGATAGGCGTTACTTTCTCTAATTTGGGAGTCCGAGAAGCTGAGGACCCTAGAACATTTAACCTAACTTGGCCTATTTAGGATGTAGTGCGCAGACTGTTGAAGTATAGACTTGATAATAATTGTTGCATGATACTACACGCAGACGAGTTTCTCTTGAGAATACTATGGGTTGATGAGTCAGTCATCCTAACCTATAGTATGCGATAAATGGGATTACGACTCTGGGAACTTTTTAGAACATGATCTATATGTTTTATTCTTATTAGTACACTCCTTTGGGATGGTTCTTAACCTTACTTCATGCTTGTGACTCACAACAAACCCTTTCATTCTCGGTTGATCCGATCAGTCTCATCAATATCAATGGAACTTGGGTGTTGATAAGGTGAAAACCATAATCCACTAAAATGGATGATTGATCTTGATGATGACTTGATCCATCCCTTGACCTTTGTTTGTGTTTGCCTTATGTGTTATCCCTTGTATATGATTGTTGCATTCATGCATACATACGCATCATAACATTCATCACAGTAATAAAATTTTCAAGGAACTAAGGTCTTATTTGCAAATTTTTTTAGACCATGGATTATGGACGAAGGAACACTAAGAAGTACAATTTCAGGTGTCTCGATTTGAAAGAGTTAAGGAAGTTGTCATCCTTTCTATTATATCCCTTGGACTTCAAGCAATGTCATGAGAAGCTCTTGTCCATATTATCTACTGATGTGGTTGAAGGACTTCTGAGTGTCTTGGTGAAGTTATATGACCCTCTATATAGGTGCTTCACTTTTCCTAATTATCATCTTGTGCCCATGTTGGAGGAGTATACCCACCTCTTAGGAATGCTCGTGTCTAACAAGGTACGTTTCAGTAGATTAGAGGAGATCCCGAGATCTCACATCATAGCCTAAGCTCTTCATCTGAAGAAATATGAGATTGATGCTAGTTTGGTGAAGAAAGGAGGGATTGACTTATGAATTTCTCATTGGAAGAGCTACTGTTTTTGCTCAAGCCGGTAGCATGGATGCTAATGAATCCATCTTTGTATTGCTCATCTATAGTCTAGCTTTGTTCCTTAACATTGACAGTTTTGTTAATGTTAACGTCATTAGGAAATTCTTGATTAGGAATCCTGTTCCAACTTTGTTGGGTGACATGTACTTTTCTTTGCATTTGAGGAATTCTAAAGGTGGTGGAACTATTGTGTGTTGTGTTCCTCTTCTGTACAAGTGGTTTATTTCGCACTTGCCTCAGACGCCTGCTTTCTTGGAGAACCGGCAATGTCTATGGTGGTCCGAGAGACTTATGTCTCTCACTAATGATGATATTGCTTGGTATGATTCTGCATTGGGTATCATGGATATTATCGACAATTGTGGTGAGTTCTCTAACGTTCCTCTCTTTGGTACTCAATGAGGAATTAACTACAACCCAACATTGGCCCGTCGTCAGCTTGCGTTCCCCTTGAGAGATAAGCCTAATAAAGTTAAGTTAGATAGTCTATTCTATCAGGAGGGTAAAAATCCCCAACTTTTAGAGAGAAGGATGACACGTGCTTGGCACAATGTGCATAGGAAAGGAAGATCCAAGCTTGGTCCATACCACTGTGTAGCTTTGGAAGCTTACACAATTTGGGTGAAGAAGAGAGATTTGGAGCTCAAGATGTCGTATGCTTGTGAGAGACCCACGTCTATGGTTGTGGTTGAGCCATTAACTCTCCCTAACCAAGATGTAGAGGATTTGTAAGACGCACTTGCCAAGATAAAGCAAGAGAGAGAGTTGTGGGAAGAGCGAGTCCATGCTTTGAATCAAAAGCATGAGGAGTTGCAACTTGAGTCAAAAGACAAAGATGCACTCATAGAGATTCTTGAGGAACGTGCAATGAAGAGATAGAGAGAGCCAGAAGATTTATTTTCCTCTAGTATGCCTTAGCCTTCCGGTGCTTGGAAGAAGATTGTTGATCTACTTGTCCTCGAGAAAGCTCAGATAAAGACGTCCTCTGGGTCAGAGATTCGACACATCCGGAGGAAGTATACTCCCTTGACCAGATCATATGATGCAGTTGCTAGGGATCCTTAGGATGATAGTTTCCTTTTCTCTTGTATTTATATTTTTGGTTTATGAAATTGTACTCAATGTAATTCTTCCAAATTTTATGAATAAAAAGATATTTCATGGTTAGTTGAATTGTTATTATTATTGATTATTATTATTATATTTGCAAGTAAGACTTCATACGTTCCTTGAAATTAGAAATAATAAAAAACATTGAATTTCATGCATCATTTGCATAATAGGTTTCTTCAGCCAGATGTCTTATAGTTCTTCTTCTCTGTATCAGCCAAACTGACTCATCACTATAACACCCGAGCTAATCGTCTGAGAAGAATGGAGCATATTGAACAAGTGAACAAAGATCTTAAGGATAAGATTTCCAAACTCACTGCCTTGATGGAGTCTGTGATTGCTGCTCAGAACCTACCATCTCCGCCTCCTGCAACTCCTCCTCCTTAGAGGACTATCATTTCAGAGATTACTTCAGCATCTGTGCCTGTGGTTTCTAGACAGTCTATCCCTGCCATGCCTAATGGGTTCCCATGGGTGTTAGCTTATAATTTCAACGCCCATTAAGAATTACCAAAAAAGGAAATCCTATGTATATCTGTTCTCGACCAGGAGGTGATATTCAACCAGATGGAGGTGTTTCGACTGGATAAGGGTAATAAGAGTCAGCATGCAGTTGAGACTTCAGAAATATCTCTTAAAAATGGTTGAAGATGATTTTCGATTAAAGATTCAAAATTAAAATAAAGGAGGGAATTTTTATCTTATCTGAAACTGTTGAGAGTACACGTGGAGCGTAATGGATAATTACATCCATGCAAGGCGCCATGTGTCTCGTCATGATTGAATGACCGTCAGAAACGGTTATTTCGATCCAGTATAAAAAAAGGGTCTTAGTGTTAGGATAGAGGTGTGTCAAAGTGTGTACAGAGTCTGTAAATTTACCAAGTATTCGTGTGAAGAAGAATCGTAAATCACAAAATGTACGTTTGTTTACACCATTGTTAGTTATTTTAAAGCAATACAAATTTTATCTTTATCTTTCCAGAACTACATTTTTTACTGCTTTGTTCCAAACACTCTTCCTTTACTTTGTCATTTTAAAGTCTTAAATTTCTTTTCTTTGAACACTTACTGCTTTCATTCAAAAAGCCGTGGGAGATATCACCAACAAAAATGCAGACGTCTCCGACGTTGAGGACGCTGAAGGTTCCAAATTGATGATGATCACCAAAGAAACCGTTGATGGTTTTGTACAGATGGACAAGGCCACTGAAGGCCTTCAGTTACAATTCCAAAAGTTGGACATCACTGAAGATGTCAACATGGAGGTCAATATGGTCGAAATGTCCCAAGACACCTCCATGGAAGTTGACGATGAATGTCGACAGGAAGAATATAACAAAATCTCCTTCCCTAAAGAGGATGAAACATTGTTTGATTTCCTTCGAAGGTGTCAGAAGAAGAAATTAGAAGTTATGTTGTGCCCTCGGTGCAGTGTTGTGTTAGACAAGAAGGCAGCTCAAAATCTTAAAGGGGTAAGGAGAGAGAATCACCAATACGGTCGCAAGGATGTTTAAAATCACCAGGCTGTTCAGCCCAGAAGGGCTTTCGACCCTAGGAGGTTATAGCGGTAAGCGATTACAGGATTACAAAACCCAAAGATAAGAAGTTTTCAAATCAAAACTAATAAAATGCCAGAGATTACAGGTAAGAGGGTTTGTTACACAGAGGGAAGGTGTTAGTACCCAAAGTGTCCTAAGTACTCCTAGGGAGACCTTTCTTATGTACATATGTGTTTTAGTATAAAATGATGTTTACAATAAATAGAGTTGGGGGATGAGAAAAGAATTCATTAATTATATTTTTGTGTTTGACAAGACCTTCGGACTTGTGCCTACCTACCAACATAAAAAGGAGGGATCAAAACCTCGTAGTTCATGGTATCAATTTCAAAGTGAATGAATTGATTTTAACAAAATTTTAAGTTTGAAGGAGGCATAAAGGGCCTAAAAAGGCTTGAATGAGTGTTAGTTTTTTTTGTATTTTGAAATTTGAAGTCAATATAGTTAGATTCATTTTCAAGTTTGATTAAGAAACGAGTTTAAAAATGCAATGGCATAAGGCCAAAGTTTCTAATTTGCAATCAAGTCTAAGTTTAGAAATCACAAACAAAGAAGATTTTAAAAGGATGGAGAGATTTGAAATTTAGTAAGTGGGAAGGAGATGAAAGGACTAATCCTAAGCAAAAGTTTAAAAGTTAAGATTTGAAAAGATCCGACCAATGGGCTGCAATTCAATAGACAAGAATGTCATATAGAAACCCAAATTTCCCTTGGACTTTAGATTCAAGAAATATCAATACACAAATAGCAAGATGAAGAACAAGACATCAAATAAAGATAGCCACATCCAAGCTTAGCAACTCCATGATCTTCCTCATAATCTTCCCCATATATCAGATGACATACTCCTTGAATGGCTCAGAATAAGGCATTAGACACAGGTTCAAAGTAACAACTTCATCAAAATCATGTTGTAGATGAACTCAAATGGATCTTCAATATTTGCATCAGATGAAAGTTCACTTCACAAGCACTTGGTTTCATGAAAGTTGGCATTAGCCAAGTCCTTTTGCATAGGGAGTGTTTCCTAATTCTAAGTCCAATGTCTCAGATCAAATCCAACAGTCCACACAAATGTCTTTTAGGGTTTTTGTTGTTATTTTGTACATTAAGGTCAAAGGACCACAAACACAAACAAGTACATATAATCATAATATAATCACAAAGTATGGCTCAAGTGAGAAAAGTGAAAATGGAATCAAAATAAACAAGTTAAATGGTATGAATAATGGAAAATGAATAAAGACTTAAATTTAAAGTGCATAAAAGTAAATGGCTTGAAATTAAATGTTAGTTGTTAGTTGATTAAAAGTTAGTATTGCTTTTGCATTTGTTTTGTTTAAGTCATTCTTTGGAGAACACTCAACCCACTATTCACAAGCATCGATCCTTGAACCAAGACATCTTCGAAAGGAAGCAAAAAAAGGCCAAGTTTCCACACAATACCATGAAAGAGGGGAGACTTACAATCTCACTTACTAGAATGCTATGCCTTTTTGAGTCAAAATTTAGCGCTATGTTAAGGAATCGTAATTGGACTTATGTAGAAGTTACAACTATTTGAGGTCGGGCAATAGAAATTTTAGTGTTAATGCATGTTAGAGATATGGTATTATGAACCATACTCCTAAAACATACCACACTTAAAAGAAAATACAAAAGGGGTGGACCTAATCTTATCCATACTTATGTTGAATTTACAATCAACTAGCCTTAGTTTATAGAGATATCATAGGTCCATGAAATGAATTAGAAGAAAATAGGATTGAGATGAAGAGGTAGGGGAAATGAAATCAACACAAATTGGTCAAAGGAGGACTTTTATCAAATTAAGATCATTCGTTCATTTTGGGAGATGAAATGTACATTTCATCAATCCCCTAAATCCAACGATTTTAACTCCAAAGAGTCAAATCAACCTTGACCAAGGCCCAACAACAAAAGTCATACTCAACAAGTCAATACAAATAGCTCCACACAATTTATTTTGCAATTAAACAATTAAAGTCAATTAAAAAATACATTAAATTAAATTATGGTTGGTCAAAATTCTAAAACCTCATCAAAACACCAAATAAACGGCCATGAGATTTATCATAGGTCAAACAAGGCCAAAGGACCTTGGGGAAATTTTTTCAATATTTTTGGAAACGTAAAAGTATTTTTAAACAATTAAAAATATGCACAAAAATAATTAAAGATGAAAAATATTAATAATGATCCAAAAAATAATTTTAATTCAGAAAATGAAAGAGGAATTTATTTAAATTTTTTGGTGAAAGTCATATTTTTTGGATCAATATTAAAACTAATATGAATTAAAGAAAATAAGTCAAATAAAATGAAAATCAGAAAATGCTAAAAAACGTGGACCACTTGATCTCCCTCATTAATTGAGGTGGCAGATCAAGTGGAACTCAGCGCGCGTTCCATAATAGACTCTAGTCAAAGCGTTGTACAAATGGTAATCAAAACCAACGCGCGAGATTAAAACAAATTGAAAGGATCCTATGGTCCGGGATATGCCAACGCATCGGACTGACCCACCTTCAACCATCACCAAAATAAAAAAGGAGGACATGAAATTAAAGTAAAAATGCTCAGGAGCTCAAATCTGACCTCAATTTCATCTAACTCCAAATATATTGAAAGATACAGGGAGTTGAATTTTGAGGTTCATGATCTGAGTTGCTTCGATTTGACCTCAAAGCAACTCAATCTTGTTTCCTACATTTGTAGGACTTCAGACAACTAAAAATCAAGAAGAATTATGGAGAATTGAGTGAGAATCGAAGAGATGAAAAATTGAGAAAATCACCTTCACTGCAGGTTCAGATGACCACGATCTTGCTTCCAACTTCACTTAGCCTTGCTCTGGATGCTCGATGGAATATAATTGAATCAAAAAGGAAGCAGGACTCTTGGAGATTTGAATCTCAAAACAGTGAAGATTCAAACTTGATTTCTAATGGAAATCCTCAAGGTTATCCTTTGAATGAGAGGGTTTAGGGATGGGGATCCAAAGCTGGCGCGCAAGTGTCCTCAATTATGAGCGAAAGGGTCTCTATTTATAGCCAAGGCATTATTATTTGCACACTTGTTTCAAATTTTCAAAAATAGCAACTTCACTTTGCATGGATGCATGGGCGTGTGATAGTCCCATGTAATCATTCAATCAGGTCCAAAATGATGTACAAACATTGCTGAAGTCATGTTAGAAAGCCATGCATTTGTGTATGGAAGATGCAAGTTCAATTATGCCAAATGGTCATCGAACTTTAAGCCATGAGCAAGTCACTCATATTTATTCGAAATGGGATGAAGTTAGACTTTTTGGAAAGTTTAGATCAAGAGGTACAACTTTCATGTTGAACACGTTTTCATTTAAAGCTTGGATCATGATGAAATTTGAGGTGGAAGTTTGGAAAATCAAACATATAAAAAACATTTCTAAGTGTCAAGCCATATGTTCACTTCTTCCACCTTGGCTAACTTTTTATATGAGCTTCAAATGAGAAACGTCCCTTCATAAAAGTTGTAGCTCTCTCAAATTCCTTCAAAATGGTCACAAATTTGACCTCATTTGGATTTAGTATGATGGCGTCATTTTAGAAGTTGAGGAAAATCACTTGTTCAATGGTATTGGTCCAAAATGACCTATAATGTCTCCTCATATCACATGCATTTAAAAGTTGAATTTCTCTTCCTCCAAACATAAAAGTTGAAGTAGACATCTTGAATTTTATCATGCAACTTGAATAACTTTCATCTCATAAAAATTGAGCAAGTCATGGCCTTGGGAAATTGACCTCCAAATTAGGGTTTAGACAAAATGACCTATAATCCTTCACCATAAAAAATGAGTTTCCAAGAAAAACTACCTCTAGAACTCAACATGAAAGTTGTTTATAATGTCATTTAGAGTAACTTTTCTTTTGGAATCATTTTCATATGACAAAAAGTGTAGGAGATAGGGCCTAGGGAACCCTAGTTTTGATCAATTGACTTCCTCTAGTCAACCACCATGAACCAACTTGCTAGCTTGCTATTCTCTTGACTTTTGGTGCTCATTGAGGATCATATATGCATAAGATGATGAAATTTGAAGTATAACTTGAGATATTTGATCAATGGTTGAAGAATCTTGTTGAAGAAGTTACACAAGATACCCAGATGAATTAGGGTTTCCAAGGCAAATCAACTCCAAACACTTGATGATTTCTTTATCAAAATAACATGTGAAGATCATGGGGATTCATATATGATTATTATAGCCACAGTAAACCAATTCTTGATTGAACTCCTTTCATTGAGGGTCTCAAACCCTAGATATGAGCTTGATAGATCAAATGTGAGCATGTGCACTACCTATAAAAGAGTTAAACTATACAATGACATATTTGGTATTTTGGCTAGTAAATAAAGATAAAATAAAAAGTATGATACAATGAAGTGTGCTTGGCAATCTACCCCAATGCAAAACCCAATGAATGAAGGGTGAGGAGGATGCCAAGGTGTGATCCCAATGCCAATGTATATGATGAGATAATAAGAGGGATCTTAGGGTCAAAATTAGGGTCTTACAGAGGTATCTTGATCCAAGGCGGCCAATGGTGAAAATTGGTGAAGCCAAGCGAATATGGACGACCACTAAACCCATTTCCTTCAAACCTAATGTCGAAGGGTCGAATGGGAAGTAGGTCAATCCAACTGATGGCAAGAAACACGGTCAAGGGAAATGGCAGAACTTAGAAGTCAAAAGAGGTTCGTCATTGGCTTACCGTAAATAATTTTGGGCTGATAAAAGAACCTCCCATGTATCTGAGAACTATAAAGGAAAAAATCCTATGACAAGATCTCAATGGCGGAGGGCAAAAAGAAGAAGGAAACCCCAGAGAGAAGATGATGAGAAGGACAAAGTTGAGTCAAGCACCAACTTTCCTACGAAGCAAAGGGAAGACTCAAGTTTTGTCAAAAGAAAACTCAATGATCCAGCAGAAGCGGTTAGAGAAAGATATGATCAAGTGGCTGCTGAAGATGAAATGCTGACTGACAACTTCGACTCAGGGTCGGAAGCTTCGCTAGATATTCTAGTCGGGGTGGTATCTGTGATGCCTAGGGAATTTTATCGGATTACTGAAGTCGAAGATACCGACAGTTCACGGAGAGAGAAATGGCTGCTCATAAGCCAATATGTTACTATGTGATGAATAATGGCTGTGTTGAAGAGAAAAATACCATTTCCGAGAGACCTAATAAGGCTATGAGAAGCCATCTCAAACCCCTCTTCATTACTGGAAAAGTCGAAGACGTCCCCATTAATAAAATATTGGTAGACTGTGGAGCGACTGTGAATTTAATGCCGCACCACATGCTGAGAAAATTTGGCAAGTTTGATATTGATGCCAAACCTCATAATATGGTGCTTACCAACTATGAAGGTAAAGTGGGTTCCACTCTTGGAGTCATCCAAGTCGAGTTAAAAGTAGGGACAATCACAAGATCCAAAATGTTTATGATTGTCGAAATAAAGTCTAACTACAATCTGTTGCTTGGAAGGGAGTGGATACATGGGGTCGGAGTTGTCTCATCCTCAATGCACCAGAGGATAATAATTTGGTGCCTAGATGGTATCGTGGAAAACATATAGGCGGATCAAGGGTACTTCAAAACCCCTATCAATCATATTGATAGGTGCCGATTCGACAAGCATTTGGCCAACATAGCTCCCTATGATTCGTCCGATTTTGCATTCACCCATGATGACAACGCTTATTGTTCCTTGTCACTACACCCTCGCAGTGGTTTTCGTTGGGACAGAGAAATAATAGGCGAATACGACTTTGGATATTTAGGAGCATTTGGAATTGAACCCACGGGTTAGGGAAGCAAATTCAGTAATGATGACTGAGTTTACGATGCTAAAAAGGATTTCAGATTACACAGCCGAAAACAAGCAACAATTGGCCTTAGCGGCTGAAGTAAAAAACATGGTTGTCGCCAGTGAAGTTTCTCATCCAATAGGTCCTGGGAAGGACTTTGACCCAATGCCACCTGACATGGGTCAGATCGAAGAGCAAGACTAGAGGCTCGACGCTATCTATGACGATGAGCCTTTAGGTTTCGAGAAGGATCCTCTAGCAAAAAACATTAAAATTCTGGCTCAGGATCCCCTTGAAGAAGTAGACTTGGGAGAGGGGTTTATAAAAAAGCCAACTTACATTAGTGCCAATATCCATCCTCAACTAAAGGTCAAAGTAGTCTAGTTTTTGAGAGAGTTCAAGGACTGTTTCACATGGGACTATGATGAAATGCCTGGTTTGAGCAGAGAGATGGTCGAATTGAAATTGCCAATCAAGCCTGGAAAGAAGCCTGTAAAGCAGAATCCAAGGCGATTTGCACCAGCAATACTTTCCAAGATTAAAGGAGAAGTCGAACGGCTCATTCGCTGCAATTTCATTCATACAACCAGGTATGTCAAATGGTTAGTTAATATTGTGCATGTTGTAAAAAAGAATGGTACTTTGAGGGTGTGCATAGATTTTAGAGACCTAAGTACTTCAACCCCTAAGGATGAATATTCAATGCCTGTGGTAGAAATGCTAGTCGACTCCGCTGCAGGCTATGAATATTTAAGCATGCTAGGCAGATATTTATTGCATAAGAGGATGTCCCAAAAATAGCATTTCGAAGCCCTAGAGCCTTAGGCACCTACAAATGGGTGGTGATGCCTTTTGGTTTGAAAAATGCTAGGGCAACCTACCAAAGAGCGATGAATTCGATCTTCCATGATTTTATAGAGACTTTTGTGCAAATCTATATAGATGATATTGCATTAAGTGTGTGTCAGGGAAGAGTCACGTTGACCATCTTCGAATATCCTTTGAAAGAACGAGAAAGCATGGTCCGAAAATGAATCCTCTAAAATGCGCTTTTTGTGTGTAGGCTGGGGATTTCTTAGGCTTTATGGTCCACAAGAAGGGGATTAAAAGAAACAAAAATAAGACCAAGGCCATAATGGAAGCGGGAGCGCCATCAACAAAGAAAGGATTGCAGTCACTACTAGGCAAGATCAATTTCCTGAGGAGATCATCTCAAACCTTAGTGGGAAGACACAAGCTTTTTCACCATTGCTTCAACTCAACAAGGAAGGGTTCGAATGGGGGCAGGCTCAACAAGAAGCATTTGATAAGATTAAAGCATACTTGAGTCATCCACCAATCCTGACACCCCATTGTAGAAATAAAAGTATGAGATTGTATATATCTGCGTCTGACAAGACTTTAGGGGGCATGTTTGTTCAAGAGGATGATAATGGTGTCGAAAGAGCCATTTATTACCTCAGTAGAGTCTTAAATGATGCAGAGACTAGGTATAGCATAGTTGAAGAATTATTTTTATGCTTGTATTTCTCTTGTACAAAACTTAAGCATTATATAAAACTTGTTGATGTTTATGTTCATCTCATTTCGACGTTATTAAACATATGTTATCCAAACCAATTTTGCATAGTCGAATTGGGAAATGGACGTTAGCATTAACCGATTTTTCTTTAACATACATGCCATTAAGGGTTGTTAAATGACAAGTGGTAGCATATTTTATAGTCGACCACTCAATAGATGCAAATGAATTGGGCTATCTAGAATTAGAACCTTGGAAGTTATACGTCGATGGGTCTAGTCACAGGGATGGTATAGGCATAAGAGTTGTAATTATTTCTCCTAATAAAATTCAAACAAGATTCAAGTACAAAGTGGAGGGTCTCTGCTCAAACAATGAGGCTGAATATGAAGCCCTCATAGCTGGACTTGAAATATTGTTGGAATTGGGGGCAACTCGAGTCGAAATAATGGGTGACTCAGAGTTAGTCATAAAGCAGATCACAAAGGAATATAGATGTATTAAGGAGAATTTAATTATGTACTTCATAATAGCCAGTCGACTGCTAAAAATATTTGAAATGGCTACTATTCGACATATACCTCGACTAAAAAATCAAGTGGATAACGATTTGGCTCAGATTGCATCCGGGTATAAAATTTCAAAAGAAAAATTGCAACAAGTCATCGAAGTCAGAGGAAAGGTCATGGAAACCAGATTAACCCCTTCAGACTTAGAGAGGACGAAATTAGGATATGCTGATGAGGGGAACTTCAAAATATTGGTAGTAGACAATTTGAAAGATGAAGACTGGAGAAAACCAATAGTGGTATATCTACAGAATCCAACAGCGTCTGTTAATCGAAAGACCAGGTATCGAGCATTGAGTTATGTTCTTTTGGGTATAGAGTTGTTTAAAAAGTCTCCTGAGGGAATTTTGCTTAAGTGCCTTAGTGAGTCATAGGCATACGTAGCCTTTTCGACTATCCAAAGTGGAGCGTGTGGGGCACACCAAGTTGGTCATAAGATGAAATGGATTTTATTTCGCCAAGGGATGTATTGGCCTACTATGTTGAAAGATTGCATTGAATTTGCAAAGGGATGCCAAGAATGTCAGCTACATGCGGGCATACAACATGTTCCTGCAAGTGAATTGCACTCTATCATCAAGCATTGGCCATTTAGAGGCTGGGCTTTAGATTTAATTGGGGAAATTCGACCACCATCATATAAAAGTCAAAGATATATATTGGTGGGCGTTGATTATTTTACAAAATGGATCGAAGCTATACCCTTACCAAATGTGAATCAGGAGGATGTGATCTAGTTTATCCAGAAGCACATTATTTATAGATTTGGAATCCCAGAGACTGTTACAACAGACCAAGGGTCAGCATTCACTGGTCGAAAAATGCAAGAATTTGCCAAAGAATGGGTTTCAAACTAGTAACTTCGACGCCTTATTATGCTCAGGCTAATGGACAAGTTGAAGCTTCCAATAAAGTGATCATTGGTTTGATAAAAAAGCATGTGGGGAAGAGGCCTAGAAATTGGCACAAAACTCTAGATCATATTTTATGGGCATGTCGTACCTCTCCCAAAGAATCCACTAAGTCGACCCCTTTTCGGCTAACTTTTGGCCACGATGTTATTCTACCAGTAGAAATTCACCTACAACCTATAAGGATTCAAAGGCACCATGAACTTCCAACAGAGTCATATTGGAGCATGATGCTGGATGAATTGGTTGACTTAGATGAAGAAAGGTTAAATGCCTTGGAGTTATTAAAGCAGTAAAATAAGAGAATAGAAATATATTATAACAAGAGGGTAAAAGTCAAAAGTTTTTCGCCTGAAGACATGGTCTGGAAAGTGATCCTTCCAATGGATTGAAAGGATAGAGCCTTAGGGAAGTGGTCCCCAAAATGAGAAGGCCCTTTTCAAATTTTGCAGGTATTTTCTAATGGTGCCTATGAAATCGAAGAGCTTAATGAAGGTAGGAGGATTCTAAGAGTGAATGGGAAATATTTTAAAAAATATAGACCGATACTCCAAGAGATAAAAATAATAGGCCAATAGTTATATATAAGTGAAGAAAAGCCAATATGGTAAAAATGCCAAAATGGTTATATTAGTTTCGAAGGCCCAAATGGACAATATTCATTACAAAGAAAATTTCTCATTACGTTAAAAATAGACAAAATGGAAAGGAGAAAAACTAGAAAGGAAGGTTGCCCTTGATCTGAAGGTACTTGGCTTTAAGAAGCTCCAGACGTTTCTCGCATAAAGACCTCTTTGATCGGAGGAGTTTGAGGTCAGACTTGAGTTTTCGAGCCTGTTCGATAAACTCCATGCCAAATGCTAGCTCTTTAGCCATTAAAGCATCATCAAACTCTAAGAGTTGATTTTTGCTTCTTTCTGCATCATAAATCTTCGCCTGAAGTTCTTTTATCTGCTTCCTCCAAGAAGAAATATCACAATCATGGCCTTCGATCTTTTCTTTGTTCTTTTGTTTGGTCTGCTCTAATTCCATCGCCTTGTTGGTAGATTCGGTGGCAGCATCCCAGGCAGCAGCCTCAGAACCAAACTTCTTCTCAATTTCTCCTTTGAGCTGAGGTAGCAACTTATGATCTACGACAACTTGGTCGATCATAGTACATATCTCCAATATAATGTTGGCAACTTTAGGAGAAGTTTCCAACATGTCGACTTGGTTAAGAAGAGCCTTTAGGGTCAAAGGGGCAGAAGGATCTGCCAGCAGTAATAGGAACAAATCACCTTTGAAGACTTTGTCTTTAAACTTGGAAAGTACTTCATCTGCAGGAGTGCTCTAAGGTTAATATTCAGACACCGAAGCAGTGTTAAGGCCTTTGTCAGAGGAAATTTCCATGCAACTTAATATAGCCTTCAAATACTCAAGGGGTTGGCTTCATTTCAGAATAGCCAACCTTTCTGTAGAAATACCCCCAGTACTACTTATCGTAACTTCGCCTATTGGAACAACTGCAATAGTTGGAGTAACAAGAGTCTAATTTTGAGCTTGCCCTTCACCTGTATCAGCTTCCCTCCCTGCAAAGCCTTCGTCATCGTCAGGGACTGGGATTTGGTTGCCTTCGTTCTCCTCCTCCATAACTGTATCCTCGACATTTCCACCTTCTCCCTGAGGATTCTTTGTTCCTTCAATGTTATGTAAATCATATTCAGGATTATCTTCATCTTCAACTAATTCATCCACAACCATGGGTTCTAGATTCCATCCATCCTCACCTTCTTCGATCGAAGCAGTTTCATGATCGGAGTCGCTAGTGTAAGAATGTTGAGTAGAAGTCTTTGGTGGTGAAGCATCAAGGTCGCCATACGGAGGTTGGTTAATCTCACTCATAGACCCTTTTTCGGATGATGGTTGATAAGTCGGTTCGCCAGCACTATTTAAAACATCTGTTATAGAAGCTGGCTTGGAGGAGGTTGTAGTCTTGTTTTGAACGACGGTGCTTACGCCACCCTGAAATCAATGCAATTGAAACCATAAATGGAGAAAGACGATAAATAAACTATGTAAGGCAGAGGGAAGTTCGTTTTACCTTGTCACCTTCGACCCCAGGGCTAGAGTTGTCACTCTCACTCTAGGCCGCTACTATCTTCGCCATCTCTTCAGGAGTGGGATCTTGGATAGTAAGTGCAGAAGGCCTCTTCCTTGGGGGTTTTGCTGGAGGTTGGCTCGAAGTATCAGTGGCCTTTGGCTATTGCATCCTCTTCCTAGAAGTTAGGTCCAGAACTAGCGACAGATCCTCTTCGTCAGACTCTATTATTACAGGGATATCAACAGGTTTTTGGATTTTAATGGGGCTTACAGGAGGTTTTAGAGTAGCCTGAGTTAAGAAGGGGATTGTTAGCACATTAAACAGAACAAAAGCAAAAAGAAATAAAAAAGAGAAAGTATACCTTTATAGGCTTGCTACCTCCCTCAGTCTTTGATTTGATGGGTCTCTTGTTGGTGGGTTTCTTAGGAGGAACTCTGATGGCTAAACAAGAAAGCAACATAAAGTAATTAGTGTTAGATAAGAGTAAATAGCCTGAAAAAGGAATGTACTTCGAGGGAAACCTCTTGTGTCACACCTTCATATGTTTTTGACTCGATTCGGACATCTTCGATCCCTATATGAAGATACCCTTTGAAACTGTCTAGAGTATGCTTAGTCGCAACCACCCGCTGAGCCTTTTTATGGGACTACTGTCGAAGTATTTTAATAGAGTCTCCACAAATAAACCAATCCGTAAATGGAGGGGCAAGGGCCACTCCAAAGTCAACATTAGGCAGTGGAGGAAATTTTGGGGGAAATAATTCAAAATCCACTTCATAGTGTTTCTCATGAGGAACGTATGAAGGAATCTTTAGATTTTCCATTTTCTTTGAAATAATTTCTTTGAAGGTGACAGCTGCTTCGCGGATGGTTCGACTAAGATCATCAGGCATATACGCAGTTTCAAAGTAGTTTTGAAAAGCTTGGATTTATTTTATAAGCATGTAAGTACCTTTTCTGGTCTTTTCCTGCACAAGAAGAAAAGCTTTGTCAAAAAGTTGAATGAAAGAAGTGACATCACAAAATTCTTTGACGTAGTATTTAGTCCACCATCTCCTAAACTCTCGAGTGTAGAGGAAGTTAGGCTCGAAGTTAAAGGGAGTAAGTTGGGTTCTGCCAGTGTATTTGGCTATCTGCTTGAGGGCAGTAGCTTCATTATGGACTGCATTGTGGAGAAGGAGACTACCCTTTTTGTCATACAAGCATTTTGGATAAACTTGAATTAACCTAAATTATGGAGCGACAAGGTTGGGCTGATAGGTGATCAAAGTAACTTAAACCTTTGAAGGATTAAGTCGAAGGGTTAGAATCCTGGGGGTCAAAAAGGCTTTCCAAATCAGTAAAGATTTTGTTTCTTGTTTCTTGGATGGAGATGGGAAAGTCCTAGTAAACCATTTGGGACCATACTTTCTGAAGGCGAATGGGGCCATGCTCGAAGTGAAAACATGGCGCTTGGAAAACATCATTATGTAGCTCATGAAAGTCGGTTGAAGGGATTTTACTTCATCATTAGGAGTCATATAAGCTAGCCTCGTGCCTTCGACCCTTCTGTTATTAATCTCCTTAGCATCTTCGTCGACGAGGCCTTTGTTCGGCAGACTAGCCTCGAAAGTGGCATTGAGCCAGAGTTGCAATAGCCATAAAGGGCCAGAAAGGAGAAGGTTCCCTTTGTCACCCAAATTCTTCAATTGAGAAACTCCATCGCTCAATGATTCATAAAGACTTGCCAAGCTAATCTCACTTAGACAGATATCATGCCTAACATGTAGTTGAATCGCCAAAGTGAAATATTTCTTGGCAACTTGCAAGGATTTCAAACAGAAAACAGAATGGGACAACCACAAGGCCAAAAAAGCTATATGTTCCACGTCGGAGATGGTGTCATATATTTATCGTGATAATGAGCAATGTGCATCGAATATGTGGCTCTGGTGGTCGAAAAGGCTATGGTGTCCAAAACATCAATGTCGGGATCATAGGTGTGTCTGGTAGGTTTTAGCCCTGTGACAGCGGACAGGTCAAAAAGGGTTGGCATGGCCATACCAAAAGGAAGGTGGAAAGTGTAGTGTGTACTGTCCCAGAAGTATAATGAAGAAATCAACATAGGGGTGTTGTACTCTAAATCTAGCTTCGACTGCATGATAAGGTCATAAATACCTATGTTTTTCCAGTCCCGAGCCTTAACTTTCTCTACTTTATTTAACCAGTATAGATAATCAGTGGGATCTTTAAAGGTGGGGGTAACACGGAAAGCTATGAAACCATTATTCATAAACCTTAAATCTATAACATCACCAACCTTAGGGTTTTCAGTGGTAGTTGTTTCAGTTCTAGGGTTTTTTACTTGCCCTATAGGCTTGCATTTGTGATAAGAAGGAAAAAACTCTCCAAGCTTACTAGAATCAACATCTAAATCAGCTAGGGGTCAAAATAATGCATGATTCTTTCCAAAAATAGAGATAGGAATGAGCACCTGAGAAGCGTAAATTATGCGTTGTTCTTCTGTTTTGGGCTCTGGTATGTATTGTCGGTTGCCAACCGCGAGTGGAGTAGACAATATAATGAACGAGGGAAGCTCTGAGATCTTCTTCGGAGCTTTTTTCTTGGTGGCGGGATTTTGATGGATACACCTGTTTCTTTAAGGGCTTTGCTTGAAGTTGGCATTTTTGGAGATTGAAAGAAATCTGAGTTTTAGTTGAAGATTGTTTGAAGAAAGAAAGGCTAGAGTGTTTGGAAATTTAGAAAGCGTAAAAAATATGAAATGGGTAAGTTGTGCTTTTATATGAATTCTTGGAAGAGAAAACGCTTCAAATCAGCATTAATGGTTGACAAGTTAGTGGGACACATGTCTTCCCGGGGCAATGTGATGGAGATGTCAAGTAATGTTTCAGCCCATGATTACCTAGAGTCTAGGAAACATGATGAGTAAAAAGATTTGGTTGTGGGATGAAAAGACATGGTTAGGAAAAAGATAATGATGACCCTGACGTCACCAGACAAATGGAGGAACTGAAAAGTTTTGTAACATTTGAACACTCGGCACAATGCCATAGTTGTTAAGGCGTCGAAACAAGGTCTCAAAAAATGTCTTTTTCTCTCATATGTCGAAAGCAACATTTTTTGGGGGAAATTTGTTAGCTCATAATTTCGACGCCCATTAAGAATTACCCAAAAAGGAAATCCTATGTATAACTGTTTTTCACCAGGAGGTGATATTCGACCGGATGAAGGTGTTTCGACTGGATAAGGGTAATATGAGTCAACATGCAGTTGAGACTTCAGAAATATTTCTTAAAAATGGTTGAAGACAATTTTAGATTAAAGATTCAAAATTCAAATAAAGGAGGGAATTTCGCTCTTATCTGAAACTGTTGAGAGTAAACGTGGAGCATAATGGATAGTTACATCCATGCAAGGCGCCATGTGTCTCGACGTGATTGGAGGACCGTCAGAAACGGTTATTTTGATCCAGTATAAATAAAGGGTCTTAGTGTTAGGATAGAGGTGTGTCAAAGTGTGTATAGAGTCTGTAAATTTACCAAGTATTTGTGTGAAGAAGAATCGTAAATCACAGAATGTAAGTTTGTTTACACCATTGTTAGTTATTTTAAAGCAATACAAATTTTATCTTTATCTTTCCAGAACTACATTTTTTACTGCTTCGTTCCAAACACTCTTCCTTTACTTCGTCATTTTAAAGTCTTAAATTTCTTTTCTTTGAACACTTACTTTTGCCATTTGTTTACTATCAGCCCTTTTCAATTTCTCTCTTTAATCCATATTAGCCTTTTACTGTAAAGTTATAGTTACTAGTACCACGAGTACTGTCGAAGTATTCGCGATTATTAAAACTTATTTTCAAAAACAATTAGCACATGTCCAAGGATGAATGTGATCGATCCTGCGAGTAACCAAATTTAGAAATTTGGAAGATCAGTGGTTGTTTACCAATTTTCACGGTAAACAATGGAGAATGCCACCAAACTTTGTGCTTGAAGGACACGCTCCAACGTTTGCTTCTATGCCAGCATCTAGCCCGGATATGTCTGTGCCTCCGCACATTATGCATACTCTACCTCATGGTGAGGATACCATTTACCATTCTGAGCCGTCTGAACGTCCGGATGTTTATGAGAAGATGGAAGAGATGAAGGATCCGTTTCTTGAGCTGCACAAGGAATTGAAGACCCTAAGAGGAAAGGATTTATTCAGTAATAGTGTTGTTGAGATGTGTTTTGTGCCTAATGTCAAAATCCCGATGAAGTTCAACGTCTCAGACTTTGAAAAATATAAAGGGAATACTTGCCCTCTAAGTCATCTTGTCATGTATGCTAGAAAGATGTCTACTCAGACCGATAATGATCAGCTGCTTATTCACTACTTCCAAGATAGTCTGACAGGTGCTGCACTCAGATGGTACATGGGCTTGGACAGTCAATACAATACAAGTATAATGTTGATATGGCTCCCGATCAGGATCAGTTGAGATCCATGTCTTATAAGGACAAAGAGACATTCAAGGAGTATGCCCAAAGGTGGAGGGAATTGGCTGCTCAGATTAGTCTGCCTCTAGAAGAGAAGGAAATGATTAAGATATTTTTGAAGACGCTAAGTTCATTTTACTATGAACGTATGATTACAAGTGCCCCTAATGATCTCACCGAGATGGTGAACATGGGGATGAGATTGGAGGAAGGAGTCTGAGAGGGGAGATTATCCAAATATGAAACATCGACGAGCAAGAAGTACAATGGTAGCTTCTCCAAAATAAGGAAGGAGAAATTAATGCAGTATCTGCAGGGAGGCAGAGGAGGCCTCATGTGAAGAAGAATTCCCACTCCCGTCAACATCAGCATCAAGTATCATTAGTAATTCTAGTCTTTACCAATAATTCAACAAATTAATCTGTTTCTATTTAGCAACAACATCAACAACAGCCGCAACAATGTACCAACTACAACAATAACAATCATCATCCGAACTTTGAGAGGAAGAAGGTCTCTTTTGACCCTATTCCTATGACATATGCATAATTGTACCCGTCCTTGGTAGTCAAAAATCTTATACAGCCAAGGAATCTTCCACAAATTTCTGAACCATTTCCATGGTAGTTCAAACCTGACTTGCATTGTGCTTTTCACCAGGGAGCTCCTGGTCATGATATTGAAATCGCTATCCTTTGAAGTACGAGGTTCAGAAGCTGGTTAAAAGCGGTATGATGTCCTTTTAGGACATAGCGCCAAATGTTAAAGAAAACTCGTTGCCTGCTCATTGCAATGCTTCTGTGAACATGATAGATGGTTATCTTGGGAATTTTAGGGTCTTTGATGTTCATCGTATTCAGAGGTCGTTGGTGGAAACTCATAGGGATTTGTGCTTAGTAAGTGATTATGAACATGACCATAATGATTGTGTTATTTGTAGCGTTAACCCTCACGGATGTGTAATTGTTAAGAGGGATATTCAAAAGCTCATGGATGAAAATGTTATTCAAGTTCAGCAGTCCAGGTATATGGGAAATGATGTAAACTTTATTGCACTGATGTTCAAGACCCCCGAGCGGGTAGTTATTCAATTTGATAGCAGCAGTAGAAATGAAAACAGATCGATATCGCCGTTAGTTATACGGTTAGCAGGCCTCGTCCCCTATTCATCCGATAAAGTTGTGTTGTATAAGTATAATGCCACCATGATTGAGAATGGGCAAGAGCTTCCTCTTCCCGCTGCGAATTCAGTGGTGAGCATTGCGGATGTAGTGAAGGTGACCCGTAATGGTCGTGTGTTTAGCCTTATATCTCCTAAAGTTGTGGAAGATTTTTCAGTGGGTAAGAAGGCAGAAGTTCCCGAAGTTGTTCCTGTTAGTGCTCCAACTTGTTAGTATGGTGAATATAGCGGGTTGAAAGCTAATGATAATGATGAGGTGTTGCGTCTGATAAAGAGAAGTTAATTCAACATTGTGGAGCAGTTGCTTCAAACGCTGCCAAATTTTTTTGTGTTGTCATTATTGATTAATTCTGAGGCACATAGAGAGGATTTGTAGAAAGTGTTGGAATAAGCGTACGTGGAGCATGATGTTACTGTGGATCAGTTTGACCATATTATTGCCAACATCACTTCTTGTAATAACCAGAGCTTTTGTGATGAATAACTTCCTAAGGAAGGCATAAATCATAACTTGGCACTCCACATTTCAATGAAGTGTAAAGAGGACGCTTTGTCCAATGTGTTGGTTGATACTGGTTCATTATTGAATATGTTGCCCAAGTCAACCCTAACAAGACTTTCTTATCAAGGTTCCTCAATGAAGTACAATGTCGTGGTTGTTAAAGCGTTTGACAGTTCTTGAAAAACTATCATTGGAGAAGTGGACCTTCCGGTTAAGATAGGTCCGAGTGATTTTCAAATTACTTTTCAAGTGATGGATATTCATCCGGCCTACAGTTGTTTGTTGGGAAGGCCATGGATCCATGAAGATGGTGTTGTGACGTCTATTCTGCATCAAAAATTGAAATTTGTTAAGAATGACAAGCTTGTCATTGTTGGTGGGGAAAAAGAGTTTTTAGTAAGCCATTTGTCATCCTTCACCTATGTGAAAGCTGAGGAAGAAGTTGGAACGCCGTTCTAAGCTTTGTCTATTGTTGATGAATTGAAGAAGGTTGGGGCACCCATGTCTTCTTTGAAGGATGCCAAAGAGGTTGTTCAGGCTAGTAGCACCAACAAATAGGGTCGCGTTGTGGAAGTTATTGAGAACAAGAATATATCATGGCTGGGACTTCAGCAAGGGCCATTCAACACCAATGTCAAGGTTATGCAAGAAGTTTTCTGCAGTGGAGGATTCATTCACAAGGATGATCAACACTCAACTGCCATAATTGAAGATAGTGATGAAAACGAAGCTTGTGTCAACTTTGTGACACACGTCCAGACTTGCAATAATTGGGTTGCTGTTGACGTTCATGTTGTTATGCACCATTTGAAGTAATTTGTTTATTTGTTTAAGAAAGATCCTTCTCCTATGCCTAAGGTAGAAGTGAAACATTGTTAGGAATTTTCAAATTTATCATCAATAAAATACAATTTTATTCATCCACATCTAAGATGTTGTTTTTACTTTTTGTTTTTCTGAATATGGTAATCACAAAAAACATAAATGAATAATAACATTTCCATCTGCATAATATTTGTTCACACTCCATTTCTCTAAAATCAAAATATCAAATCATTATGCAGGTTGGTTCTCAAACCCATTGAACATAATGATCCTACTCTCTCTCCAAACTTTGATTTCCCTGTGTTTGAAGCTGAAGAAGAGAATGATGAGGAAGAAGTATCTGATGATTTATCCCATTTGCTTGAGCACGAGGAAAAAGACATTAAGCTATTTCAAGAGAAAATTGAATTAGTCAACTTGGGTTCCGATGATGATGTGAAGGAAGTCAAGATTGTGTCTCAACTGTGTCTAGAGGCTAAGAAGGGGTTGGTTGATCTTCTTCGAGAATAATCTGATGTGTTTGCTTCGTCCTATCGAGATATGTTTGGTTTGGATTTTGAGATTATGGAACATAGATTGCCTTTGAATCCAGAATGCTCGCCGGTCAAGCAGAAATTGAGAAGAACTCATTCTGATATGGCAATACAGATTAAGGAGGAAGTGCAGAAGCAGATTTATGTCGGTTTCCTTGTTACCTCCGAATATCCGCAGTGGGTGGCCAATATTATGCATGCTCCTAAGAAAGATGGAAAAGTCTGTATGTGTGTTGACTACAGAGACTTGAATAAAGCCAGTCCGAAAGATGATTTTCCTCTGCCACACATTGATATGTTGGTAGACAATACACCTAAATTCAAAGTCTTTTTGTTTATGGATGGATTTTCCGGTTATAATCAGATCAAAATGGACACCGGAGATATGGAGAAGACCACATTCATTACACCTTGGGGAAAATTATGTTATCGAGTGATGCCCTTCGATTTAAAGAATGTTGGTGCAATGTACCAGAGAGCTATGACCATTCTTTTTCATGATATGATACATAAAGAGATTGGAGTTTAGGTTGATGATATGATTACTAAATCAAGTGATGAAGAAGAACATGTGGAGCATTTGTTGAAGTTATTCCAGCGTTTGAGGAAGTATAAACTCCACTTGAATCCCAATAAGTGTACATTTGGTGTCTGCTCTGGGTATTGAGGTCGATCTTGCCAAGGTCAAAGCAATAAGGGTATTGAGGTTGATCCTGCCAAGGTCAAAGCAATACAAGAGATGCATGCGCCCAAAACTAAAAATCAAGTCAGAGGTTTTCTCGGCTGCTTGAACTATATTTTGAGATTTATATCGCATATGACTGCCACATGTGCGCCTATGTTCAAGCTTCTTCGAAAAGATCAGTCTTGTGATGGACCGAGGATTTCCAGAAAGCTTTTGATAATATCAAAGAGTATCTGCTTGATCCTATGATTCTCTCTCCGCCTGTTGAAGGATGACCTTTGATCATGTATTTGACTATGCTTGAAGAGAGTATGGGTTGTATTCTTGGTCAGCAAGATGAATCTGGGAAGAAAGAATATGCAATTTACTACCTTAGTAAGAAGTTCACCATCTATGAGACTCGATATTCTATTCTTGAGAAGACATGTTGCTTATTGGCTTGGGTTACTAAGCGTCTACGCCAATATATGTTGAATCATACTACTTGGTTGATATCCAAAATGGATCCAATCAAGTACATTTTTCAGAAGTCTGCTTTAATTGGAAGGATCTCCCATTGACAGATGTTGTTATCAGAGTATGATATTGAATACCGATCTCAAAAAGCTATTAAAGGTAGTGTCTAAAGGTAGAGAAAAACAAGAAAGGAGGGGGGGGGGTTGAATTGTTTTCACAAACAATAAAAACTTTTGGAGTTTCTACACACACAAAATAAAGACAAACAACATATAAGTTATCCTGGTTCACTTAAAATTCAAAGCTACTCCAGTCCATCCTACCAAGGTGATTTCACCTTGAAAAATGATTTAATCCACTAATCTTGAAAGATTACAACAACGTTTAAGAGTATCAAAATCTCTTAGCCCTCTCAAGTCTACAGACTTCACAAGTCACTTGAGGGAATATTACAACAAATATTATAGAAATACAAGAAGGTGTTTAATGCTTCTAGGTAAGCGAAATGAACACAGTAAGACTAATTGAATCTCACACTAATGAGCAAAAACTCGTGTGAAAAATTGAAACAAGAATTAGTGAGTATTTGAATTTTGATTAGCAGAATTATTGTTGAATAATTTCGTGTCTTAGTATGATGATGGTTGGACCTTTTTATAGGCTTGACGATGATGCTATTGGATGAGGCATTGATGCTGATATTTTGCCAATGATGGGACTTAATTGTCATTAAGTTTGTTGTCCTTTCCATATAAGTTTAGGAGAGAACTTAATTTTCTCCATATATAGATTTATACCATTTTAGAATGCTTCGTTGTTAAGTCTTGATCTGATCTAATAGGAGATAATCAGAGTTTGCGGAGTTCAGATACTCAGATCTTGCATTCTTCAGATAGTTGTATGATTAGAAGCTCTTGAAAGAATCTTTGACTTTGCGTTTCCCAAATGTGGTGAGCTCTAGAGACTTCCGATGAGAGATCTTCCATATTTAAAATGTCAGAGCCTTGTGTCATCAGAGTGGTGTTTTTTTCTTTTCGTTCAGCTGTTCTGGACTTTCTTAACACTTAGAGTTTGTTTCTTCAGATGCATTAGTCATTAGAGCCTTGCACACTTAGAGAATTTTATTAGGGTACCAAAATGTTTTATCCTTTGTTATCATCAAAACTTAAGGATAAATTGCAGAATTGAAATCTTGTTCTAACAATCTCCCGCTTTTTGATGATGACAAAATTGTAGACTATTGATGAAACAATAATACTTTAAATTAATAAAATGAGGATAGATACAGATTCAGATGTATTGTGACTCCCCCTGAGATAGGCAATCTCCCCCTAAATTTGATATTTGAGGGTTTAGAGGTTCTTACCATATCTTCTTATGTTGCTTAGCTTGTGTTTCAGATGTTTTACTCAAATCCTTCCTACGAGAACTTTAGACAGCATAATATTTTGGAATGTAAGCGGTGCATTATGAGGCTTAGATCTTAATTTCATTAGAACACTATTAAATTATTTCTTCCCCTTTTTGTCAGACTCAAAAAGACTTAACAAAAAAAATAATTAGCAAGAAAAACTTCATTGGATTAAGTAAGCAGGTACATAGGAAAAAAAAGAACAATTATAGGAACATAAGAGAAAAACATAGCAGAAATCCTAAGGTGTCTAAGGGTTTAAAATAGGTGGAATCCTTTGGAGCAGCTGAGTCAGGAGACTCTGAATACTTGAGTTGACAGAGTCCTGTTGATCCAATCTAGCTCTTGCGATCTGTTGTTCTTTCTAGAGTTCCTCCAGAGTCTTCAGCACCAGTGGAGCGAGATTAGAGGCAGATGACTCACTCTGAGTCAGAGCCACATCCTTTTCCTTGGCGGATTCTTTGGCAGCAATGCATGCTGCTTCTTTAGTGTTATCCTTGGCTTTGGCTTCAACTTCAGCGTCAACCTTGGCTTTAGATTCAGCTTCAGCGGCAACAACCTCAATGGTGGTCTTGTCTTCTTCTTATTTCCTTGCTTTCTCTTCAGCTTCCTGGCGAGCTTTCTATTCAGCTTCTCTAGCCATACGGGCCTCAATCCTCTCTTCAGTTTCTCTGATGTAGCCGTTTTTGACTTGCTCAGAGATGCCTTTCAGCTTCAATACCTCAGATGTTATCCATCTGATAACTCTATTCCAGTGATTCCTCACTTCAGAGGGATTGTCACTTAGTTTGGAGTTTTCAGACAATGATCTGAGCTTCTTCGCTGAAGACTTAGAAAATAAAGCAACTGCCTCTTCCAGGGTGGGGAAGGTTGGTTCAGGGTCAGAGGCTGGATATATAGTTTCTGGTGGGATGTGGTTGATTTCAGTGGGAGACTTAGAGTTTTGTGTAACATGGGTTTCAGAGGGAGGTTCAGTGGGATGTTTAGAAGATGAGACTGTTCGAGGTTCAGATTATGGTGTCGTGGCATGTTCAAATGCGGAAGGGGTTGAGGTTTCTGGATCAGATGGGTTTTTATTAGAGATAATGTTAGCTTAGAGTTGAGCTAGTGTCGAGGATGGAGGATCAGTTGGTTCTAGATGGTCAGAGTCAGAAGATATGTCATAGTAAGGTGGAGAGGAGGGGGTTGAAGAGGGGGGTGATATTGGTGCATTGAAGAGTAAGTCCTCAGATACGGGGAGTGTTGTGGTGGTGAGATTAAAAGGTTGAAGGGGAGGTGAGGGTGGGTTAGAGTTGTAAGGTTCAGAGGGATTTGAAGTGGATGTTGTATGTTCAAAGTTTGTGTAGGTAGAGGGTGGTTAAGGTAGAGAGGAAGATAGTTTCTTTAAATTTGAGTGTAAGAGAGTGTCAGAGGGAATTGCCTTACTTGAAGTGGAGGAGACCAGAGGCATAAGTGGTCTGGTATCTGATGGTTCTCCCAGCTTTAGAGTCTTATTCTTCGACTTCCTTTTAGAAGGCTCTCACATCCTCTTCATGAAGTTTGGTGGACACTCAGGTAGCCAATCCACCGAGAATTCTGATATGTCCATTCTTTTAGCTGCCGAATCCTGGAGGTAGTAACCAATGACCTCAGGAGGATCTATCTTGGAGAATAGATAGAGACCATTTGGAATCTTCCTCTGGTCCTTCAGAGCTTCCCAAAATGTATCCAGAGTTGGTCTTGCTAAGAACCTTTCAATAACCCCCATGCTTTTTAGATTCCTGGCATTCAGAGGTTTGTCGATGTCTACGGTCACATCTTCCATCAGATTGTGGGATATCAAATGATCCACTAAGCCGCTTTCAATCAGAACATCAAAAATGAGTCTGCCCAGAGGGATGTAGTTTCTGGGTTTCATGTGATTCCTTGTGTCTCTGACTGAATCTCTTAGGTATTTGAAAAGTAGCGCAGGGAGATTCAACTTCAATCCTCTGTGAAGGCAGTAAAGGATATACTTCTGGTCGGTGTTTATGTAGTCTGAAGAGTTTGATGTTGGGCGGTGGTGAATGGTACCCAGAATAATCTTCAACCACACTCTCTGATTATGGTGAAGTTCTTTGCTCTTGGAGGATCTGCCGTCAGAGCTCTGTTTGAATATGGTGGGAACAATTTCATGAGACATGTATCTTGCCCTAGGGTTTATGTTGTAGATTCTTCTTCCCCCATTTTTCTCCATGTTCAAAAGCTTTGGAATTGATTTTTCAGTGATGATCATCTTCACACCTAGAACATATGAGACGATACAATGGTCAACGCAGTCTACGAATCTCCAGAACTCCTTGACTAAAAAGGTATAAATGGGACCATAAAGCCTCTGAAAGTAAGTTTCCCAACCTTGTTTCTTCAGTTCTTCAGTGAGGTCGACTCCATTTAGCTTTATATTATCAAAATCCACTAGAGACTCACAAAGGACTTACAGTTTATCAAATGGTGTTGCTAGGTTAATGTGAGATGGTCAATCAAGAACATGAGGTTCCTTGTAGGCAGTGATAGATGATGTAGCAGTTTCACTAGAGGTTTGTTGAGGAGCGTTATCAGGTTATGTAGTAGCTTCCATCTCTTGTGAGTAGTTATACACTTGTTATTGTTGGGAGTCCATTTGAAGAAGATGAAGAATGATGAAGAACCTTGGAGAGAGTTTAGGTAACAAGGGTTTTGTGTGGGTTTGTGAATGAAAAGGTGTGAGAGTGGGAGTTGTGACAAATATATACACAAAGTTTAGCATGCAAAACGACATCATTATATGAGAATAGTAAACAACATAAATTAATTTGCACAAAAATTTAAGTTGACACGCAAGAGGGAAATTAATTTTAGCTAATGATGGATGTCTAATCCCAAAAATATGCACACTGCTCGAGGAGATCTCAATAGTCTAGCTCTTGAGTTTTGTGCTAGATAGTTGTCTAGAAGATCCAAAATCAGACGCAAGAGAGACCACATGTTGATATATCTGACCTCAAGAAAACTAAGATATTTCCTCATAAGGATTTCTGATTCAGATTACTTCTAACTGGTAGAGGTATCAGAATCAGACCCAGATGGCAGATAGATTTTAAGTTAGAACTTATTTTGACACTTCAGAGAAGGAGCACATGTTTTAGACTCATTATGGGCAATCTGCCATGTTTAAATGTTTCAGAATGAGTGAGAATCTATCTTCAGCTAGGGGTTTTATGAAGATATCATCCTATTGGTGGTTTGTATCAATGAATTTTAAATTTATTACCCCTTTCTGAACATAGTCTCTGATAAAATGATGTTTAATTTCTATGTGCTTTCCTCTGGAGTGAAAAATAGGATTCTTACTTAAGCACATGGCAGCAGTATTATCACAAAAATAGGAATGGTACTCTCATATATCTAAAGGTCCTCTAGTTGGATCTTCATCCAGACCATCTGAGTAGTGCATGATGAAGCTGAAATATATTTTGCTTCTGCAGTCGAGAGTGCTATGGTTGTTTGTCTTTTGCTAGCCCATGAAATGAGGTTTCCTTCCCAGAAATTGATAGTTTCCATATTTACTTTTTCGTTCCAATCTGTCTCCAGCGTAATCTGCATCACAATATCCAGAAAGCCTATACTCTGATGTTTTTTCATACATCAGGCCAAGGTTAGGTGTTCCTTTTAGATACCTTAGGATTCTCTTAACAACTGTTATGTGAGATTCCTTTGGACCTTACTGGAATCTGGCACAGAGACAAACACTGAATAGTATATCTGGGCGAGTAACAGTCAGATAGAGAAGAGAACCTATCATACCATGATAGAGTTTCTGACAAACCTTTTGACTTACCTCTTCTTACTCTAGAATGCATGTGGGGTGCATAGGAGTCTTTGTTGGTTTGCTATATGACATTTCAAACTTCTTAAAAATGTGTTTTATATATTTGCTTTGATAAATATATGTTACATCTGATGTTTAATTGATCTGTATTCCCAGAAACAACTTTAGTTCTTGCATCTGAATCATTTCAAATTTAGCCTACATTAGCTCAAAAATTCTTGACATACAAAGGGATTAGCAGAACCAAAAATTATGTCATCAACATATATTTGACAGATCATGAGGTCATTTCTGATGTTTTTACAAAAGAGTGTAGAATCAAATTTGCCTCTGATAAAATCATTTTCTGGAAGAAAAGCACTTAGTCTTTCATACCAAGCTCTAGGAGCTTGATTTAGACCATGCAAAGATTTTTTCAGTTTAAAAACATGTTATGGACATCTTGAGTTTTCAAAACCAGGAGGCTGATGAACATATACTTCTTTAGAAATATATCCATTCAGAAATGCACTCTTGACATCCATCTGATATAGTTTGATGGAATAATTTACAACAAACGATACAAGTAAGCGAATAGATTTTAACCTGGCGACTGGATCAAAGGTTTCATTGTATTCAATACCTTCTTGTTGACTATGACCTTGTGCTACCAGTCATGCTTTGTTTCTGACCACTTCACCCTTCTCATTTAGTTTGTTTCTGTACACCCATTTGGTTCCAATTACATGGGTTCCCTTGGGCTTTGGTACAAGATCCCAGACATCATTCTTGGCAAATTGATCAAGTTCTTCTTTCATTGCTAGAATCCATTCTTTGTCTTGAAGTGCCTCTTCACAAGATGTTGGATCGATCAGAGATACTAGTCCCAAAAGCGTTTCTTCAAATCCCTTGAATATTGATCTTGTTCTGACAGCTTCGTCTTTGTTTCCCATAATCAATTCTTTAGATACATTTTGTATGGTTCTCAACCTTTTCTGATTTAAAGTTACTTCAAGAGCTTCTAAAGTTCTCTTTTTTGCTTCTTCAAGTTCTTTTGCCTTATCCTCAGAACCTGCAAGTGTTATCTCTAAATCTGCAAAATTTTCACTTAGCTTTGACTTTTTAGGGTCAAGCTTGTCGTTAAATATGCAAAATCCTTAAAGAAGGAATCTCTACTTCAACAAGCTAGACGGCATCCATGCCATACACGAGAGAAAAAGGAATGGCCTATGTGGAAGTACGCATTGAGACACGATAGCCATGTAATGTGAACAGAAGCATTATGTGTCAATATTTGTAGGTTTCCACCATTTTCTGCATGATCTTCTTGATGTTCTTGTTAGCTGCCTCAATAGTGCCATATATCTTGGGCCTATAAGGCAATGACTTGTGGCAGTCGATTTTGAAGCTTTGGTATAGCTCTTTCATAATTTTTTTATGGAGGTTAGATCAATTATCAGTAATGATCTTGTTGGGGACCCCATAACGACAAATGATTTCTTTCCTTATGAACTGAGCCACCACTTCTCTTGTAACGTTGGTGTATGAGACCGCTTCCACCCACTTTGTGAGATGGTCAATGGCTACAAGGATGGAGCAGTGTCCATTCGAGGCAGTTGGCTTTATGCATCCGATTACGTCAATGCTCTACATGGCAAAAGGCCAAGGTGATGTTAGGACATTGAGTGACATTGGTGGCACATGGATCTTGTCGGTGTAGATCTGGCATTTATGGCATGTTTGGACGTGGTGGTGACAATCAACCTCCATAGTCATCCAATAATAACCAACCCTTTAGATTTTCTTTACCATGGTGTGTCCACTGGCGTGCGTCCCAAAATATCCTTCATGGATTTCCATTATATTCTGGTTTACTTCTTGCTTGTTCACACATCTTAGCAAAACCGAATGATAATTTCCCTTGTACAATACCCTTCCACTTAAGAAAAGCTTGGATGATAATTTCCAAATATACTTATAGCCGGTGATGGATATGTCCATAGGGTATTCTTAGTTCTCTAATAATATCATGATGTCAAAGAACCAAGGATAACCGTCAACTCCGTCTTCAGTCGCCAAACAGTAAACAGACTCGTCCAAGTAGTCGAGGTGAAAGTACGGTGCTTCATTCTTCCACTTGACTTTAAACATGGATGGCAAAGTTGCCAATACGTTGCCTAGCTAATTCTACTCTCGATGGTTGTGATTGAATCTAATTTTGTCAAAGTAAGGGATTTGTTTCAAGACATGCTCCTTGTAAGGGATGAGCTTGAGATCTCTAGTGTCCCAATCTCCTTTGACTTGGATAATAACCAAGGCTGAATCTCCGTAGACTTCAAGGATTTTCATCCTAAGATTAATTACAGTTGTAGCGGTAAAATGTTTGAGATTAAGCTATTGATTAACTTAACTCATAGAGCAAGAGTCTCCACCGCGCTTTTATTATTTCCAAAGGAAAAGAGAAAAAGTACGAACAAAACACGAAGAAGTTTTAAAACAAAACTAATAAAACAAAAGAGATAAGAGATTGGGGGTTAATTATGCAAAGGGAAGGTATGAGCACCCTAAACAATCATGGTACTCCATGGGAACTTTTTTGAAAATATGTATATTTTAGTTTGAAAATTGTGTTCTTTGCAAAAGATTTGAGAGGTGGGGAAAGAAATGTTTTTCTTAATTTTTGTGTTTGCCGAGACTTTTGAAGTCTCATGCCTACTGCCAATAAAGTGCAATGGAGGATCAAAAACCTCGTAGTTCATGGTAAAAGCATCAAAGATGTTTGTTTTGATTAATTTTTAATGAAAAGACATTTTGTCATTTAAAGGAGAATACTCAACTAGTCACCCACAAGTATGAGAACTTTGCATCACCATGAGAAGGGCTCCAACTTGGATAAAAATCTACGTGTATGCCACTAGCTCTCTTATATTGAAAATAATTATCATCAATAATATGGACATAGGAGAATTATATCTCAACTATTGAAATGACTCATGTCTGAACTTTGAGAAAAGTTTTAAAAGGAAAAATGCACAAAGGGCACAAAATAATTTGAGTGAGTTATGCATTTTTTTTAGTCTTTTGAAATTGGTCTGAATATGTTTAATATGGATTAGCATTAATTAGGAAAAGGTTTTGAAAATCACTTGAAAAAAAGTCAAGGTTTATTGAGAAAGTGGTTCAAGTTAGAAAAACAAGAATGTTTTGAAAAAAGAGAAAGGAGATTTTGAAAATTAAATAAGGAGAGGAGAAGAAAGGACTATCCTAGAGCAGAAAGTAAAAGCAAGGGAGGAAATATCTAACCAAGAGATAGCAAGCTTTATTACATGAGTCAAGCAATAATTCCCTCCTTTGGATTAGGCCTCAAGCAAGCCAAATAAGCAAATAATAACTCATGTATCAGATTAAACCAAAGTAGCTCGTACAAGTCTCCAAAAGATGTCCAAAGTCAAAGGTATCGGATGAATCCCAAGGTCTCGAAGCACAATATCTTAGACCAAAGGTCAAAGTCCTAGCTCTAAGTCCATAACTCCATGACAATGCTAAGGATAGTAACCTCAACTCCATAAATCAGGAGAACAAATTTTTTTAGGGGTTTTTCTTTATTGGTGTCTTTAAAATGAAATGAAAGTCCAAATAGACAAAGAACAAATAGCGTAAGCCATAAAACAATATGATATGAGATGCTAAAATAAAAGCATAAAGTAAATAATAAGAAATAAAACCATAAAATAAATGACATAAAATAAAGTTAATATAATAAAATGTTAGTAAATTATATTAGTGATAAAAGATGAAAGATGGTTTGGTCATGTTTTGGAGAATACTCAACTATTCACCCACAAGCATGAAAATATGAACCTATACATCACCATGAGAAGGGCTCCAACTTGTATTAAATCAACAAGTATGCTACTAGCTCTCATAAATGAAAGGGGAGCAGTATTTTCACACAATACCATGAGGAGTAGGAGACTTACAATCTCACTTATAAAAAGGCCTTACTTTCGGGACAAATTTAATGCTATGTTAAGCAATCGTAATTGGACTTATGTAGAAGTCACAACTATCTGAGTCCGGTCAATAATAATGTTAATGTTAATACATGCTAGATAAATGATATGTAAAGCATTCCCCTAAAGCAATGCCACATAAAAAGTAAAAAAAGAAATGGTCAAGCACAAAGGCTAGGAGGATGGTCCATTACTTCAATACATACTTCATAGTGCTTAGGACCAACTTATGCATCAATCCAAAGTACCTTAAGTGATTCATGATCAATTAGGACGTAGATTTGAAATGATGAAAGTTCATCAAGTACCAATCCATACATCATGAACAAGATGGACACAAGCCATCCATTTGATCAAGGGGAAAGAAAGAGATGAAGAAGAATGGGACAAGAGAGATCACATCAAAATTGGATCAAAGGTTTGATCAAGTCATCATCAAAATCAATCATCCATTTCGGTGGATTAGGATTTTAACCCCGTCAACACCTAAGATCCATTGAGTTTGACGAGACTTATGGTCCAAACCATCATGATCCAAGGCCAACAAAAGTTCACAAAGGTCACACAAATATAAAATGAAATTAAATGAACTAAAAATGCACCAAAGGTATTTTAAAATGAATTTTAAAATGAAAATAAAATGAAAAATCCATAAAGTCCTTCAAATCATCAAATAATAGGCTAAGAAATTTATAGAGGTTGGAAATAAAATAAGAAGGATATAATAAATTTTTCAGAATTTAAAAATGCATAAAAGTATTTTTAAACTAATTAAATTAAAGGAGAAAAGAGAAATTCCACAAAAAATAGAAAATCAATAACATAAAATGTGGAAAAATAAAAATCAGATGGAGAAAAATAAAAGAGAATTTTGGAAATTATTTTGGGATTTTTTGGATGTAAAATGAATTTTCTATGAATTTTAAAAGAAAATGCAATAAAAAAGGAAAATAGAAAAAGAATTAAAATTAGAAAAAAACACGGAGTGTTGGATCAAGCCTCATTAGTTGACGTGGCAGATCCAACACTCTTCAAGTTAAGGCGTACGATGGGATTTAGCTTAAATGAAACACGGGATATCATTTAAGTAGAACCAATCAGAATATTTCATTTGTACAGCCTGTCTCAAACTCAGTTGACCTGAGATAAACTTCGGCCGTCTTCTTCGATGGTCCTCCATCGGAGTTTCATCATTTCGTAAATTCAGATCACGAGACCACCACCAATGTGATCGCCTCCTCATCACAAATTCAGCCTCATGCTCCAAATTCTTTTATCTAAACTGAGCATGGGGGGGAATTTTAGAGAAGTTTTATAAACAAGCAAGCCATGAAAAACTAAATTAAATGATGAACACGATCAATGAGCACCAGATAAGTTAGGGGAAAGCATCAGGGAGTGAAGGACTACATCGTGGTAACTTGTTTGAGTTCAAATGATGCTCAAAACTACCTTGTCCAAATGGTGATCAGGAGTTGATGAAGCTCGATCTGGTTAGAGCACTTCAGAAGGTTTCAGAGCTTTCAAATTATTGCAAAAGATTTAGAGGATGCCGAAGATGCTAATGGAATCAAGAAATTGGATTGAAATAAGTTGGAATTCAGAACCCGATAGTTGAACTTTTTTGGAAAACTTCAGATTGCAGCAGGGGTTTCTTGGCTCTCCAAAGCTTCTAAGTGAATGAAATAGCTTCCTCTATTTATAAGGAATGTGTTTGGATCCAAATATGTGTGGAGTAAAGCTTAATTCGTGCAAAACGAATTTAATCCGAATATGAGAAAAGTGTGACTTACAATCCATCAAAACTCAGTCAAATGATGCGTTTCAAGGGTCAATTAACTTCTAGATACTTGGTTAAACATGATTAGGTCCAAAAGACATGCTAATTTGGCTTGGAATTGAGATTAGTGAAGTTCAAATTTCGGGCAATGGTGATTTCTTCAGTTATAAGTCACCATGTTCAACACAATGGGGCATCTTGCTCAAGAGGCTTTTTGATCCCATTCATTTTGCAATATGTTGACATCATAACAAAGATTACAATGTTACATAAAGGTTGAATTTGGATGCTTGAGCATAAAGTCATGGCATGTTGGAGTTGGCATGAAAAATTGGTCATGTAACTTAGAAAAATTTAAGTATCCAATGGCTGAAAATGACTTGTAATGTCTCAATGATTTCCATGGCCTTCCAAGCATAATTTGACCTTGATAATTGAAGAAACCTTGTATAGGGCATCTCAAATGACATTGTGCAAAAAGAATCATTCTCAAATGTTGAAAATTGAAGACGTTATAAACCTTGAAATTTGAGAAAAAATCATTCGAAAATAGGTCAAATTTCACTAAGTCCACAAAAGACCTATAATGTCTTCAAACTTTTAATGATCCTATAAGCATAGTTGGCTCTTGTCATGTAAAGAGAGATTGTAGAGGATGTTGAGCAGATTCATATGCAAAAAGAAGCATTCAAAACTGTTGAGAATTGAGGGAGTTGTGATCCTTGGAACTTTGACTTCAAATGTTGACTTTTTGGTCAAACCACTTGGAACAAACTTGTGTACTTAGACTTTCCTTGTTTTTCAAAGCACATGGATGATCATATAAACTCAAAATAAGGTGTACTTGAATATCTCTTAATTAGATTGCTCAAAGCTTGAGGTAACTTGGTGAAGAAGGCATGGAAATAAACACATGAACCTTTTACTTTTCTTGAGAAGTAAACCACAAAACTTTGATGTACTCTTGATCAAAATGATATTGAAAGGTGCTTTAGAACCTTTGAGGTCATGCCTTGAAAGATAGTCCCTTGGAATTCAATAGTTGAACACACTTTGCTGAGGAATCCAAGGAAACCATACCTGAGGAGTCATGCCTGGTACTCTTGATGATAAGCCCTACCTTGCACAATAAACTTAAAGAAAACAAAACATATTTTTCTATTTGATTAGTGGTTAAGCAATGAACATATAAACACAAAGGTAAAACATTAACAAAGAGGTGCTTGATGATCCCTGCAAAAGCAAAACCCAAATATGAGACGGAGAAGGACCAAGAGGTGACCTTGTTTGTATGCAAGGAGGCCAATGGTATGTGAGATCTTAGGGTTAAAAATTAGGATATCATAGATGCCCATATTTAAGTTTCTTCAACTGGGAGATATGAAGATTAAAATCTTTGTCTCGACAAGATTGGAGAGACTTAAATACCAAAGACCCAATTTTTGGCCCTAAGATACTGCAAAATGCTTATGATATGATATGAATGCAAACAAGGATCACTATGGGGAATATCACCATGAGAGACAAAGAAATGTTGGAGAAACAGAAGAGACTGAGACTCCGTAGGGGAATAACAGATTCCAAATGGGGGTCCAGCTAGGGACAAACAAAGTGCCACAGGGGAAAAGAAATGACTCAGAAGTAACCATTATATTGGAAAGAAACCAATGCACAGCTAGAAAACAAACTACCCAATGGCTCAACGGGGAAATACTTATCAAAGTAAGACTCCACCGGTGGAAAGGATCAATCAAAGGGAATGCCCATTGTAACACCTCAAAATTTGCCCTCCTCTTCTTGAGACTAGTTTGACACATTGCATTTCATATTTTAGAGCATTAGGCATTGCATTTTGCATCTCATATGAAGATAAGAAGGTCATCCTTCAAAATATTTTCAAAAGATGGAGAAGTTACATGATTCAAGCCTGAGGGTCTCTATGAATTGATTATCAACCATCTGAGGGTATGGGCTTCAATTAGGGTCTCTTGATTCTTCAAAGGTCTTGAGCATCATTTTGTTTGCAAGGATATATTACCATCATCATGGTTCTATCATTATCAAGGGTTTCAGAGTTCTTCCTCAGGTTCCTCTGGATTAGGGTTGTGACCTCTGGTCAACTCTAATCAATACCATTCTTCCCACTAGGGTTTCTCAAAGAGATGAGGTATTTTCTTGGGATGAAGATCACATGGTTATCATAAGGGGCTTACATGAGCTAGGGTTTCATTTTTGAGCAATTTCCCCAAGTGGTAGAGGCTCAAGTGGATCAAGGCATTTCAAGGTCATCTGAGGACCAAAAAGTCAATTGTGCAGTCAACTGAGGGCTATAAGGTGGGGAAGTGAGTTGAGACACCTCAATCATGTTCAAAGGGGGTATATTCTTCATTCTAAACATCCATCTTGAAGATTCAAGAGTCATGGCGAAAGTTACTAAAAATGGAAAGTGACCTATAATTCAAAGTTTCCAAAAATGGCAAGTTTTTAGTCCACTTTCAACTTGACTTTTCAATATCAAAGATGTTTCAAATGGATTTTTGGTGAACATGAAAGTTGTATATCTTTGTCTCCCCTTTCCAAAACGTCCTAATTCATGTCCATATAATGAGTGGTTGAGGAGTTATGGTCATTTGATCACAAGGTGTGCATGGAAATTCAAAATGGCATAACTTTTGATGCAATGCTCCAAATGGGTTCATTCTTTTGGCAAAATGTTTCTCATGTTCAAGACATCTCAAATGTGCTTTTGCCATGCATGAGAAAAGTTTGTATGCTCATTATTTCACACATGTTCAAATTAAAGTGAATCTTCACCATTCATATTTGGCTTAAGATACAAGCAAAATAACACTTCAATCTTGACCCTTGGATGTCCATAAGTGAATTAGAAGCCATGCATGGGATGTCTTACGTGCATTATGGCCATGAAATGTCAATTTTCATTTTTTGTAAATGGTTTAAGAATTCACTAATCATGATTAATGGATGGTTAAGTTGATTTTCAGTGTGATTAGTATGAAGTATAAATACCAAAACCCAAGCCATAACTGCCATAACTAACTTTTTAGATCTGAAAATTCAAGAACTCTCTCAATTTTCTCTTCGAATTTGCAATTTCTCCATATAAACCTCAAATATTCTTGCATATTCTTGATCCTCATGCTTCACTGATCAAGAATCATCTATCATTTGGTGCAATTCTTCAAGAATTCGAGCAGATCAAGAACTTTCTCATAGTGAACGGATTTGGAAATTGAAGTAGATTCAAAGAGTTTCATCCAATTCTTTTTGAACAAAGCTTCAACAGAAGTTCATAGGAGTGGATCTAGAGCTTCATAGCTTGTGAGGACACGATTTCAGAAAGCTCCAATTTCAGGTGAGTTGAAATTCACTTCCTCCTTTTGCTGATTTTAAGTCATAGATTGGTAGATCGTGTTGCATAGGTCATGGATATATGCTTAGAATTGAAATTGGTTGGGAATTGAAGTTGTAGTGTTGAATGGAAGTTTGGATCTACAAAATGTTTCTCTTCGATTTGCAAAACCTAGGAGGAGTTAGGAGAAATGGATAGGATATTTGGAATCAGCATGGAAAGACGGTTCGAATGGTATGGTATAGGCCTTGTAAAATTCTGGAAAAAAATATGGTGGAGCCACAGGCGGCTCGTCGGAGAAGACGACCGGAGCGTAGCTCCGGCGTCTGTGTGTGCTGTTAGGGTTTTGGTGACGTGTGTGCCGCGTGTGCCTTTGTGTGGACGAGCGATTGGCTGCAATTGCTTTGACTAGGCCACGCGTGTAGTTGAACGCTGACTGAGCGCTGAGGTGTATTAATGAAGCGCTGCGTTTTGGTCATTTAAACCTGAGCCATTGATTGCTTATGCGCGGCATATCCAATGGTTGTGGATTTTTCTGATTTAATTTGAATATTATCATTTCCCTCCATTTCCATTAACATTTCCAATTATTTTAGTCATTTTACAAAATTCATAAAAAATACAAAAATGATCCAAATGAGTCCCAATTTTTTTTCATAGATTTGTATGGATGTCTACTATTTTATGGTGTTGATTTCATGAATTGTTGATGCCTGGATTTTTATATGGATATTTTTGAATGAATGTTGTGCTAATTTGATCTATTGCATTCAATGCATGGTGAAATCCTCATCTTTGGCCATCTGATCCAATCTTTTGCATACTTGACATTCATACACAATATGAATTTTTGGTCACTGGTTTGGAATTTTTCTCATATGTTATCATCATTTTTGACACATGGAGATAAATGTGACAATTTGTGTCATATTTTTGACATTGAATTGATGCATTTTTTTTCACACGGCATTTGTATCATTCTGGATTTGACTTTTTGCATGTTGAACATTCATGGCATAAGAAACTTGTACAAAAAATCTCAAAGTCATTGCATGCATTTCTGATTTGATAGGAATTTTCTAAGTTGGAAGTTCATTTTGTGCCTATTTTTGGTCATTTGCATGGCATAGGCAATTTGAGGTATTTGATTATTGATTTGATGATGTTCCTTTTGAGGACATTTAGTGGAGTGTTGGAAGGTGTAATGTGTAGAAGATTGGGTCCTGGATTGGTCATTTGGTTAGGTTTTGAGTTTTGCCTTTGTACATGAACTAACTTTGTTTTGTGTTTCAGGTTTGAGTACTTATCATTGATGATTGAGTCTGGTTCTCACCTTGTGAGATACAAATTCTTTGAGTTTCTAACCTATGTTTGTTTTGTAGGGTTTTAATTGATGTGGTGAACTCATGAGCTTGTTTGAGTGCCATAGCACTTATGCATTGCATTGTGTAACTGTTGGAGAGTTTCACTGCTTATTTTCTGGTTTTATGACTGAAGCACTAACTGTTTAGTTTTTGTACAGGTACCTTAGTTGCTTGCTTGCTTTTTCTCTTGCTTGAGCATTGGATTATGGTTGACACACCACTCAGGTAGTTAGCTTCTTACTTCATGTAGTCTGGAAGCCCTGTCACCTTTTTGGCAGGCATTTTGCTAGCAAGTCCTCCTTCAGAGGCTCTGTTTGTGTTTGTTTAAGATTGTGCCAAAGACCTCCAAGGAGAGGCATGGATATTTGATAATACCTCCAAGAGGTGAGGCAATTGATGGATAAAAGGGATTAGTAGCCAATCCCCCGTTATTCAGTGTGTCGTTCTTTATGCTCGCACTATGTGCTGATGCTTCTGAACATGTGCCCCAGATCTTTTGTCCAGAGTCAGTCAAGTGGAATAGGATCCCACTTTCTGGATCCCCACGCTTTCTGTGTCATGAGCTCACCCTGGCCAGGGTTAAGAGCATGAGGTCTCATCCTCATTACCATTTTGATCAACTTCACCCTAACGTTCAATGTTAGTGGTTAAGAGCTACAAATTACCTCTTACAGTTTGGCTTGTTTGTCGAGGTTGATACGACCCCTCTTGACTAAAGCCCACCCATTGTTTGAGCATTTTGTATGGATATAGTGTGTGATGCTTGTTCACTTGTGTTGGTGTGGTTATTTGCTTTTTGAGTTGACTCGCTTCCTGTGTGAGTTAAGTTCTTGTTAGAGACCTCGACTTAGGGATATTGATGGCATGACAACTATTAGGCTCGAGTCTTAGTCTCCCTATTAGTTTGTTGCTTCCCCGGTCTCTGGTTAGGAGAGTGTTTTACCCCTGTTAAGGGGAACTACGTCTCCCTGATTCTCATACCAGATGAGATACGTAGGCAGGAGGTTGTGAGCAAATCTCTCCGGGCACCCTTTTTTTTGTGTGTGTTCACCCTTTTCTTTGAGTCTTTGTTAGTTCACCCTTCTATTTGTTTTGGTGTCAGTACTTGTTTGTCCAGTGTGGGCGTGTGTTGTATGTTCATACTTTTGGGGATTTCTTCTGATATCACTTGGGGTTCATATTGGGGTTCATATTCGGGGTTCACTTATATTCACTTTGGGGTTCATCCGTGGGGTTCATTTATGACGATTGTTACCTATTTGGGGTTCATCTTTGGGGTTCATTTATGACGGTTGTCATCCATTTGGGGTTCATCTTTGGGGTTCATTTGTGACGGTTGTCACTCATTCGAGGTTCATCTTTTGGGGTTCATTTGTGGTGATTGGTTATACATATCGGGGTTCATCTTCGGGGTTCATTCTGATAACCTTTTTCTTTGGTGTTCGCTGGTTAGCGATTGTTATTATTGGCGACTCTGCTGGGGACTGAAGTTGACCTCTTGCTGGTCCATCTTCCCTAAGCGAGTCAATCCTAGCGCTCTCTAGCGTAGTTTTTAGGGTAGTTTGGGTTGCTTTTACTGCTTATTTATTGCATTTGTGATTATTATACTGTGATTGTATATATTTTCATACATGTTTGCATGCATCATGTTATCACCGTGTTGGATTCTGGACAGGTATGGTTTCTCTGATTTGGGGGTGGGTGTTCTGAGTGGGGCTAAAACCCAAAGCCTGAGTATACACCTAGGATTAGCATGGTCTCATGTCTCTGCTTATGTTGGATCAACATGACGTTGAGACGTGATATACCACAGTGGACGAGGTTCTTCTAAGAGAGCTCTTCCTTGTGGAGTTTCCACTATGGTTGGGTTATCTCTTTTGAGTTGTTGACTTCGGTGACCGTTCTTTCCCGAATCTTTGGTTTAGATGATCTTATGAGAGTTGCACGGCACACCCGAAAGGGCAAACCCGTTGAGTATCTCATCCGATTGTCGAGACGATTATCCACCTTAGGATGACCTTATTAGAATTCACCTGTGAGGGGAGGGTTTGGTTCCTATAGGTACAGGTTCTGTTGGTGACTCTTGGATGGTGACTTTGGATCGGTCCGTGATTTAGTTCTATTTATAAGTTGGATTTATGGATATTTATTTCTGACACGCCGGAGTTCTGTCCGTGGTTTTTTATCAGCGGGTTCCGTTTATTTCGGATCCCCGGGTTGGATTTGGGGTTACTTAGTCAGAGGATTTTGTTGCTATTCGTTCAGTGATTCTCCTGTGATGATGGTGATGTATCCTCCGGTTCCGTTTATTTCGGATCCCTCAAATTGGATTTGTGGTTACTTAGTCCCTCAGATGGTTGTGATCAGTTCTGGGACCGGAATCCAGTGCAGTTGATGATCAGATGACTTGGAGGATGGCACCATGAATTGCATTCATGCATCAGCATCATTCCCATTTTGCGTTTATCCGCATCTAACTCATGTTTATCCATATGCAGGGTACATTCTTGTTTGAGATTCTGGTTAAGAGACATCCTTGTTCCAGATATGAGGACCGACCTGAAAGATGATGTTGTCTACAGTTTCTTTGATCCAGAGGTTAGCATGTTGAAGGATATGATAACATTGATTACGCCTGACCATGTGGGGATGTTCCGTGGGGATTATGGCAGTATTACGAAGATGGTTTTCAGGCTCACAGGTGGGGATAGGAGTGCCATCCATACTCTTCTCCAGTTTTATGATCCGGGTTTGAGATGTTTTGTCTTCCCATACTATTTGTTGGGACCTTTGATGGAAGATTATGCCAGTATTCTGGGCATTCGGGTCAGAAACCAGATTCCTTTTTATGTTAATAAGGAAGAACCTGACATTGTTGAGATTTCTCGTGTTCTTTATTTGAGCCCGGAAGTGATTAAGAAAGGTTTGACGGAGAAAGGAAAGTTGCTCGGTTTTCATCTGAGTTTCTTGGAGGCCAAGGCCAAGGAACATGTTGTTTTGGGTAATTGGAAGACTGTTTGTGCTTTGCTTGCCATAAGCATTTATGGAGTTATTTTGTTCCCTAATCAGAAGAATTTTGTGGATATTAATGCCATCCGGGTGTTTGCTCAGAGGAATCCCATTCCTACCTTGATCGGGGATGTTTATTATTCGGTCCATAATCGGAACGAGAAGCGGCGTGGAGGTTTGGTCAGATGTTGTGCTAAATTGTTATATGAGTGGTTCATGGGATATTTGCCTTCCAAGGGTGCCTTTGTCTTTCTTGATCATACTGTAAATTGGGCAACCAAGTTGATGGGTTTGCGAGCCAACGACATAGTTTGGACTCACATTGATGTGGCTGGGCGAGACTTTATTTGCAGTTGCGGGAGTTGTCCCAACGTGCCCCTTATAGGAGTTCAAGGGTGTATTAATTATAACCCGATGCTTCCTAAGAGACAAATGGGATTTGCTATGGAGGTTCCTCCTCTCGAGTGTGAGATTCAAGAGTCTTTTTACTTCCCGGTTGAGGGTGTAAGACCCCAATTTTGGGCCCTAAGATCCCTCATGGCCCATATCATTCATATCATAACCTCAAGGATCAATGCATGCCTTTGCTTTCCTCTTAGTGGTTTAGTTTGCCTTGTGGGTTTGTTTCTTGATCACCAAGCATACTTTGCATTTGTATATCTTTGCTTTCATATGTTTATCTTTCAAAAAAGTACAAAAATATTGTCAGTCTAACCTTGTTGCTTGCAGTTGAAGCAATCATCAGCAATTAGGTCAAAGTCAGTCATTGATCAGTCAAAGCAATGGATGATGGCCATTCTTGTGGAATTTGGGCATCATGGTCAATAATCAAAGGTTCATATGACTTGGGACATCATTTGAAGTCAAGTTCTCAAGGATTTAGGGTTTGGAAATCATCAGAAGAAGTTCAGTCACTCAAAACCCTAGAAAAGTCAACAGACAGTCAAACTTGGTCAACTGTTGATTTAATCATGATTTGATGGATAGAATTGATTTGAAGGAGTTCATTCATGCTTGTATAAGCCTCATATATCATGTTCAACCTCATCATGGAAGAAAATCAAGCCAATCAGAAAATTTTCCAGAAATAGAAAGTGGACCTGTAATTTCAACTGCCAAAAATGGAAACTTCTTGATCTTAAACTTACATCATGATACAAGCTCCAAATGAATTTTTGCCCAACATGAAAGTTGAAGATCTTGTCTTCCCATTTTCAAAAAGTCCAAGAACTCTCAAATCCCATGTGTGGTTGTCAAGATATGATCAAATCATTTTCATCAATTTTGGAACTTCAAAGGGCCATATCTCTCAAACCATAAGGCCAAATTTGGTGGGGTTTTTTCCTACAAACCACATTTTTCATCCTCTTTCCAAAAATATAAATTTCATGACCTAAAACTTTGCCAATCAAAATGGCATTTTTGGACCTATTCCTTTAAAAATCAAAGTTTGACTCACAGTTGACTTTTTGATTTATGCACTTTTTCTCACTTTGGCCAATTGGGAAAGGTTTAAAATCACATTTGAAACTTGCCTCAAGTCCTAATTCATGGTCATACCACCATCCTACCACTATTTTGGACCAAGATGCAAATATGGTATTTTTTGCAATTTCCTCATATGACCAAAGCAAAGTACAGCAGTACATGTACCACTACAAACAGCACAAACATGGTCTGCTAGCAGCCTTTCCAGCCCATAAACGTGCAGCATACACCTCCTTTTTTTCACTTATGCCAAGCTTAGCAAATGTACAATTTTTTGCATTTTAAACCAAACAAGTTAACCACTCATGAAACAACCAAAGACAGCATTTACAAAGGTCCTGTACAGCATCATTAAAGCCCAAATTCGTGCAGTTCACACCTCTCTTTTCACTTATGTGCATTTTAGCATTTTTTGCATTTTGGATTCATTAAGTTAAAACCTGATTAGCATGTTATTAGGCATGGTTAAACAGATGATATAAGCTTCATTTTCTGTTCATTTCCACAACCCTAGAGCAGCCTTGGCATACCAGAACCCTCCCTTTCTCTCATCTTGCAATTTTGCATTTGTGAAATTCTGACCAAAACTTCAAGAGCCCTCGAACATTTCTTCTTTGCTGCACCGTCTAGGTATCACTGGAGATTGATTTCCACCATTATCCTCTAGCTGGAAGGAGTTTTGCTCCAGCTGTTATTCCAAAGTTCAGCCATGGCAGGTGGAGTTTCAAGGAAAAAATAGCTACACTGAACCAAAGAACCTTCACCCTTCACCATCTGAAGCACAAATCATCACTTGTTCAAGTTTGTTTTTGGCCAAACAGCAACTGTATCTCAGATTTCTTCAAGGATGAGTAAGTTTTCGAGTCTTTTATTTTTCAAAGCCATGCCATGTTTGTGAGAGATCCTTGAATACTGATTCTAGAATGTTATGCCTTGTTTAAAATGGTGCTCTCATGATGAAGAAACCTTGATTTTCATTTTTGTGAGCAATTGCATTTTTCTTCGATTTGGTTTGAACATGATGATTTATTGAAAAGTGATGATATATTCGTGGTATTGAATGCTTGATGATGCTATTGGCATGCTTGGTTTCATTTTCTGAACATTTCGAAATTCCATGTTTGAACATTGATGAGTGAATACTGCTGCTGTCCAAACTTATGCTACACCCAGATTTCCACTTGTTGTGTTTGGTTTGTTGTCATTTTGATGTTGCATAGGGAGGTTCCATTGGCCAGGCTTTTGATTGTGTCTGTTTGAAGTTGTCTGTGTGATGATTGACACTGTTATATTCGAACCCTAGCATTGATTCTCAGAAGTTCGCATGAATGCTTTTGTTTGATTTTGTTTTTTTGCTGTATGAACATCACTACCATACTGTTGCCATGCTACTGGAATTTGAATTGTTGATGCTGGCACTAGAACAAGTTGATGTTTTTACCCTGCTGCTAAACCCTACCACTGTTGTTGCCCAGAGTTCATGAACATGCTTGAGGATGTTGCTGTTGTGTATTTACATGTTATTGATATTAATTCATTACCCTGCTCCTGTGCAATTCTTTTGGAAACGTGTTTTTAAGCATGAACATGAAATGAGCACTGTTCCATCTAAACCTTAAACTCCGCCCAACAAGTTTTCATGTTTGTGTTGGTTTGTTATTTGTAATGTGGATTACATGAAGAGCATTATCACTGACTTTGCTGTGTGAATGAGTCCATTTGAAATTTGTCATTTGATGTCTGAACATGATGAGCATGAGCTGCCATGATGATTAAACCTTGCTGCTGTTTGGGACTTTATGAACGTGCCTAGAAAAACCATATGAACTGCATTTGAATGCTGTTGTTTGGTTTGTTATTTGAATGATGATGATGAATACCATTGCTGCATTTGCCCTGCTGATTGAAAACTCTAAACTTGTTCATAAAATTAACATGCTGTTGTTTGTTGCATTTGGACATGGGTGCTGGTTTATGGTATGATTATTGCTACATGTTGCTGTTGGTTTTAATTGATGAATGAAACATGATGATGAATACCAATGCTGTCAATGCCCTGCTGTTTGAGAAACCTTTAAACTTGCTTGCAGCATCCACAGAATTGATATTTGGTTGTGTTGGTTGTGGATGTTTGACCTATGTATTGTTACATGTTGCTGTTGTTTCTGGTTGATTGATCAAGCTGATGTTGATAATACCATGCTGTCATTTGTTTTGGTTTGGTCGAATGATGATGATGCTATGTTGCCGTTTTGAAACCTTAAAATCTTGCCCAGAATTCTGCATGAATGTGTATGGTTGTACTGTTTAAGTGTGCATGAGTGTGGTTGCATCATTACCATGTTTGTTCGTGAGCTATGATTTTTGATTGCTGTGATTTTGATTGGAAATGTTGAATGCTGTTTGCCAAACCCTAGTTCCCTGCATGAAATCCCCAGAAATTTGGAGCTCACTGGCCGTTGCTGCGTTTGTTACTGTTTCATTGGGGCGGGCCAATCAGAACATTTCCTGGCCGCCCCTGAAACGCAGTCGTTTCACTAAGTGCCACACATATTTACACAATTGCCACGCTGATTTTCCTTGTTGACCATTGTTTCATGTTGTTTGCTTATGCTTCATCCATTTATCACTCAAGTTCCATAATTTAGTTCTCATTCAATTTTCATCAAAAAATTATGAATTTTTTTTCTCATACTCATGAATGTGTCTAGAATTTTATTGTGAATTTTAATTATTTTTCCATTGGCTGGATTTTTAATGATAATTTTTTTTTTTTCTTGACATGTATGCCAAAATGATACATTGTGCCATTTCAATTGTGAAATACTCATGTTGCATCCAATGCCTTTGAATTTTTTTGTGGTAAAACTAGACACATTGACCTTCATTTCCATATAAAGTTTGTGGATTTCTCATTTGTGGTTTGATAGATATGAATTTTTGAGCTAGGGTGTGACAATTTGTGTCACACCAATGATATGCAAATGTATGATTTTTGTTCACATGCTTCCTCCTATCCAATTGACTCCAAATTTTGCATGAATGATCCCTTGTATGTCTAGTTCATATATGAATTTTCTTGGAATTAATCTTGCTGTTTTCCATTTGATTGAGAATTTTCTTCCATACTTGGTCATTTGTTGACTTTTTGTGCTATGCCTTGCCAAATCTTTTGTGAAATTCTCAAATCTTATTGTATGATCATGAAATTTCATATGTGATAACTAGACATCTCAAGCTTTGCATTGGTGTTAATCTCATTCATTTCTCTTCTGTTTTCAAATTGATATGATTTTTGAAGTTGACCCATGCTTGTTGACTTTCACCATGCTTACTTGAATTTGATTTGACTTCATGAATTTCATTGACTGCCTTCCTCTCATCCAAATGCCATGAAATTTGACATGCTTGCTATGTTAGATGTTAGGATTGAGTGTGATTTATTTCATGATTTTTGAAAATGTTTGAGTTGACTTTTGAATGAAGTCTTTGCTGTTGACTTTTGTATGCTTCTCTTGCCATGCTTTGCATCCTTTTGCATATGAATTGACCTTGATGCATGATATAAGTTTGAATCCAATTGTGTTTGCTTCCTACATGATTGCATTTGACTTTGATTGAATATTGCTTGCTGCCTTGACCTTTTTCTTTCATCTTTGACCCTAGGCTAGTCCTAGTGGTCTTCTGAGCTTATGTTTGAGTTCATCTGTTTCAGGTTAAGCACCAATGCCTTGAGGATCATTCTAATGTGATTAAATTTGATTGTTTGCCACATGCTACCCTTGTTTTGTAGGTGACTCATATGCTTGAGTCTTTGTGCCTTGCACAATTGGTCCCTCTGTATGACTATTGGTTCATTTCCTTTTGGTTTTTGACTGTTGACTTGTTTGCTAATAAGTTTGACTTTTACAGGTACTTTAGTTGCCTAAGTTCTTTGAACTTGATTGCTTGCTTTGCTTTTTAGCATTTGCTTTGAGGTATAATTACTTCTTCTTCATGTAGTCTGGAGACCCGGTCTGTTATTTGACCGGGCAAACTGTCTGAAGTCCTCCTTAAGAGGCAATGTCTGTGTTTGTTTAAAATTGTCCCAAGCAGGAAAAGTCCTTCAAGTAAGGCAATTGGTGGAAGGTAGGGATAAGCAATCTATCCCCCACTATTCAGTGTGTCCTCTCTTTGCTCCCATTACATGGTGGAAGCAATGAGATAAATACCCAAGATCTAATCGAGTCAATAATGTGGAGAGAGTTCCTACTTTCTGAACTCCCACACTTTCTTATATGCTCTCTCTGTTCTGAGATTGAAGCAATGAGGCACACCCCTCATCTCCTTTTCATCTGCTTCACCTGAGTCCCTCAATGGCCAGGTTAAGAGCGACCTTTACCTATTACAGTGGACTTTTAAAGTCAAACCCTCTTGTATGAGCCCCCATTGTTTGGCTATAGAGTGTGCTGTCTGATATTCATTGATTGATTGATTGCTTCATGTGCACTTGCTTGCTTGTATGTTATGCATTTATCATCATCATCGATTGCCATTAGTGCATGATCATATCATTTGTCTGTGTGACTTTTGTTATTGTTGTTTACCCATTGAGGACAATTGTAAGTCCATTGCTTTGGCATTTGCTCCTGTGATATGGAAGGATAGAGTGTAAGACCTCATTGGTCACTCATATCTTCTGTGTGTTTGTATGTGAGGATACAGTTATAAGTCCCTGTAAGTTGGCATCTGTTATCCTGTGATCATAATTTGATCTGTTTAGCTTCTGTATGTGAGGTTGCAGTTATAAGTCCCTGTAAGTTGGCATCTGTTTTCCTGTGATCATAGTTTGTTCATCTGTTTGTATGAGAGGTTGCAATTATAAGTCCCTGTAAGTTGGCATTTGCATTCCTGTGATCATATTGTTGCTTTTATTCTTGTATGTGAGGATCCATTGTAAGTCCCTGTGATGTGGCATTGGATTTCCTGTGAGCATACTGTGGAGTTAACCTAAGTCCAGATAGATTGGCAGTTGACTTCCATGTTTCATTTTTGTTTTCTTCTGAGGAGATTGGTGTAAGTCCATTGAGTGGCTTCTGATATCCTGTTCTGTTTTAGGAGACTGGTGTAAATCCATCTATTGGTATCCGGTATCCGCTTTTATTTCTTTGCCTGTGGAGATTGGTGTAAGTCCATTGAGTGGCCTCTGATATCCCATTTTGTTTTAGGAGATTGGTATAAGACCATTGATTGGCATCCGATATCCGCTTTCGCTTGCTTTGCTTGTTTGTTATTATTAATTGTTATTCCAAAGGACACACTTGAATCATCTGCTATATGATTTCAAGAAGTGAACCTTCTAAGAAGTTTTACTTTCCATCTCCATCCATTCATCATTCACTATATCCTAGACTTTTCACACTTTGATTTCAAACTTGACATAAGTGTTGTGCAAACATTTCATGTTTTCTAACTAAAAACCTGGACTCAAGTCCTTGACCTTTTTTTCAAACTTCATTTTCATAATACTCATTTGAATTGATCTTAATCATACTTTGACTCCATTTTCATAATCATAATCAGTTAACTTCATCCACTCAATTGTTTTGGCTTTGTCCATTGTTAATGTTTTCATACATGAGCTATAGGTTTGATTTATCTTAGTGGTTGATGTTAATCTCACCTTCTGTCTTTAGTGATTGAATTATAAGCCTTCCTTGCCTATTATAGGGTTAACCCCTCTCTGGCAAGTTGAAGCTGTTCTCACATGATGGACGTTGTTGTTTGTATAAGGTTGAGTTTTCTCCCGTGGATAACGTAAGACCTAGGGTTTGTGTTTAAAATTGAACCCAACCCACTTTTGGAAATCTTTTAGCCGAACTACGGCGTTCTGATCCTTACCTTTGATGGAAGGTACGTAGGCAACGGGTTCATCCGTTCGAACCCATAATAATAAAAATGTATATTCTTTTCTCACCATCCCAATCATGTTTGCACAATCTTTATGTCATAACAAATAATAATTTTGCATAACAAGTGTGAAAAGGGCTCCCTAGGAGTACCTAGGACGTAGTGGGTGCCTAACACCTTCCCATTGCGTAATTTACCCCTTACCCAGAATCTCTGATCTTTTTATTAGTTTTCTACGTGTAAAACTTCTTAGGCTTTTGTTCGCTTTTTAGCCAATCCTTTGGATAAATAAAAGTGCGGTGGCGACTCGAGATTTCAATGTATCTCATAGCTTATGATTTAATTGATAGATCATATAGCGACGAATACACCGCTACAGAAAAGTGGCGACTCTGCTGGGGAAATCTCACCAGAACCCCTGGTTGTAGTGCCTACTTTTCACCCTTGTTGTGCTATATTGTTATTCTTTATGTGACATATTTTTGTACAATTTGGGATCACTGTATTGATTGTAATGTGTGAATTGCTTGATATACATTTGCTGTGTGCTTTGGTGATCTATGAGATGAGTTCTATACCCGAACTCGAGTGCTCTCTAGGATAGGAGAATGGCATAGTCTTGTCGACTGGTGTGGAGTAGTCCTTAGCCAGTCGACTTGCGAGTCCATTCGCTTGGTGGAGGTCATGTTGAACTAATAATGTCACACAAGTTATTTGTGGTTAGGCATTATTCTTTCAATCATGTTCCGCAGAAGCCAAGGACCTTAGTTTACCAAACCCATCTTGGCCTATTTTTAGGACCGTAGTGCGGAGGTCGTTCAGATGTCAGTTCTGATACGATTGTCACGCGATACTACACTCATAAGAGTTTCTCTTGAGAATATTCTTGGAATACGAGTATTCGTTCCTCCGATAATATTCGAAAGATGGAACGATGATTATGGGAACCTCTGATAGAACATGTCTGGCAGGTTTAAACCCTAGTACACTCCCTTTGGGTGGTTCTTAACCGAGACTCCATGCTCGTGACTCTCAACAAACCCTTGATTCGTGGTTGAGTCGTTCAAGCATTGTTAATATCAATGGATCCCGGATCAGGTGTAAAACCTAAGATCCACCAAAGCGGCTGGTTGATATTAGGAATGTTTGAACCGGTTCATGTACCGTTAATATCAATGGAACTTGGGTGTCGATAAGGTGAAAACCTAAATCCACCAAAATGGATGATTGATATTAGGGATACATAGAGCTTTCCCACGACCTTTGTTTGGTGTGCTTTGCTTGATCCTTGAGTGTGTTTGTTGCATTCATGCATTCACGCATTCATCCGCATTCATGTCATCAAAAGAGAAAATTTTCAAGGAACTTAAAGGGTTATTTGCAAAATTTTCAGACATGGAAAGACCGAAAAGGCATACAAAGAAGTACAGCTTCAAGCAGCCCGATGTAAAAGAGTTAAGGAATCTGACATCGTATGTATTAGATCCCTTGGGTTTCAAGGCTCGATATGGGAAGCTTCTGCCGTTGCTGACTACTCAAGTGGATGAGGGATTGATGAGCACTCTTGCTCAGTTCTATGATCCGCTCTATCATTGCTTCTTATTTCCGGACTTCCAGTTGTTGCCAACTTTGGAAGAATACTCTCACCTCATTGGGATTCCGATTCTGGATCAAGTGCCGTTCAGTGGCTTAGAGAGTATTCCATCTGCTCGAGAGATTTCCAGCTTGTTGCATATAGATGAAGATCTGATTAGAGCTAATTTGACTACCAAAGGCGGAATTCAGGGTTTTCCTTCCGAGTTCCTTATTGCTCAAGCCACTTTCTATGGGGAGGCCATGAGTGAGGATGCCTTTGAGGCTCTATTCGTACTGCTTATCTATGGATTGGTGCTATTCCCCAACTTCGACAAGTTCGTCGACATGAACGCCATTAGGATCTTTTCGGTCCTTAATCCGGTTCCGACCTTGTTGGGTGATGCATATGTCTCAATGCACCTGAGGAATATGAAGAATGGAGGAGTTATTGTCTGCTGTCTACCCCTGCTGTACAAGTGGTTTATTTCGCACTTGCCGCAGACAGTTGCTTTCAAGGAGAACAAGGGATGTCTACGGTGGTCTCAGAGACTCATGTCTCTCACCAATGATGATATCACCTGGTATGATCGCGTGTATGATACCGTTCAGATCATTAATTCTTGTGGTGAATTCCCCAATGTGCCTCTTCTTGGTACATGTGGTGGGATTACTTACAACCCTACGTTTGCGCGTCGTCAGCTTGGGTTCCCCCTAAAGGATAAACCCCATAACATTCTGTTAGAAGGTGTGTTCTTTCAGGAGGGTAAAGATCCCCAAGGCCTGAAAGTCAGATTTGTCCGCGCTTGGCGCAATATTCGCATAAAGAGTAGGAATGAATTGGGTCCAAAGAACTGCATTGCTTTGGAGCCCTACACCTCTTGGGTCAGACAGAGGGCTGCTACCTATCTGATGCCATATGATCATCCAAGACCTACACTGTTGGATGTGGCTGGGCCTTCAACCCTCCCTACCCAACGTGTAGAGGAGTTGAGAGAAGAAGACCTTTCGCGTGCCTGGATCCGCGAAAGAGAGGAATTGCTACAGCAGCTCAAAGAGAAGGATGATATGATTGAATTTCTCGAACACCGAGTGATCGACGATCCAAACGACACTTGGACTTCTCTGCTTCCTCAATCATCCAAATTCTGGAAAAGGAAGTATGATCAACTTGCAAAGGAGAAAGCTGATATGGAGGCTGCCTATGAGAGAGAGATCAAGAAGTTGTGCACTTCTCGTCTTCCAGCATCCCGAGCTAATAGGGATCCATAGGATGTCATTTACCTTTTCTCTTTGTAATATTTAAAAGAATGCTGTACTCCTTTGTCTTAATATTTTGAATGAAATATTTTCCATAAGCAATCAAAATGTTTAAAAATTCAAAATATTGCAAATGAATACCCTGAGGGTTCCTTGAAAATCAAAGCATTTGCACAAAGCATTTCATGCATCATTCCTGCATAAACAGGTACCCATTTTTCTGGTCTTCTGGTTCTAACCATCTGCTCTTCATTTATTTTGAAGACAAGCTGACTCACCGGTATTATACGAGGGTCAACTCTGCAAGGATTATGGAGCAGTTGGAACAAGAGAACCAGAGTTTGAGAGATGAGGTCGCCAGACTTGGCGCACTGATGGAGCAACTTCTTGCTGCCCAGAATCAGCCTGCTCCTCAGCCAACAACTCCCGTTCAGCGGACTGTTATTTCTGAGATAGCTACCTCAACAGTGCCTGTCAGTGCCCAGCAGCCTAATGCCATGCCTCCCGGTTTTCCTTGGGGGATGCCTCCCGGCTTTATGCCTGATCTGCCAGCTCCTACCTTTGCTCAAATGCCGGCATCTAGCCCGGTCCCTATTCCTGTTCCTCCTGTCGTGCATACCATGCCGAGGGTAGACGACACCATTTATCATTCTGAAGCGTCTGAGGGCTCAGATGTACATGAGAAGATGGATGCAATGAACGATCAATTCCTCGAGCTGAGAAAGGAATTAAGAACTCTCAGAGGCAAAGATCTCTTCGGCAAGTCAGCAGCCGAACTTTGTCTAGTTCCCGGTGTCAAGATACCAGTTAAATTCAAGGTCCCAGACTTTGAGAAGTATAAAGGGAACACTTGTCCTTTGGCACACTTGGTTATGTATGCCAGAAAGATGTCCACGCAGACAGACAACGATCAACTCTTGATCCACTACTTCCAAGACAGTTTGTCTGGTGCTGCTCTCCGTTGGTACATGAGCTTGGACAGTGCCAACATCCGCTCTTTCAATGATCTTGGCGAAGCTTTCGTCAAGCAATATAAATACAACGTTGACATGGCGCCTGACAGAGATCAACTCAGGTCTATGTCACAAAAGGACAAAGAGACGTTCAAGGAGTACGCCCAGAGATGGCGTGAGCTGGCAGCTCAAATCACTCCACCATTAGAAGAAAAAGAGATGACCAAGATCTTTCTGAAGACTCTTGGGTCATTCTATTATGAGAGAATGGTGGCCAGCGCTCCCTCTGATTTCACCGAGATGGTGAACATGGGGATGCGTCTCGAAGAAGGTGTCCGAGAAGGACGATTGGCAAAAGATGATGGTTCTTCCTCTAAGCGGTATGGAGCGTTTAAGAGGAAAGAAGGCGAAGCGCATGCTGTGCAGTCTCAGCCGAAGCATCGAAGACCCTCTGTTCAGAGGAAGCCTGCACATCGTGCCGGACATCAGCATCAGGTGGCTAGTGTAGCACCTGTATTCAAGGATAATGCTCAACAGTATCAGCATCAGCAGCAATATCCACAACCGCAGTATCAACAGCAACAACAGCGTCCACAGCAACAGGCTTACCAGCCTCGTGGAAGTACAACCAATCAGGCTAATGTGAACTATGATAGGAAGAAGGTCAGCTTCGACCCTATTCCGATGACATATACAGAGCTTTATCCCTCCTTGTTGGAGAGGAAGTTGGTTTCTCCCAGGGATCCTCCTGCAATTCCTGCCAATCCGCAATGGTGGTACAAACCAGACCAGCATTGTGTCTACCATTCCGGCGCTCCGGGCCACAATGTGGAGAACTGTTTCCCGCTGAAGAATAAGGTTCAAGACCTTATGAGAAGTGGAATTCTGAGTTTTGAAGACTCCAACCCGAATGTCACTAGGAACCCATTGCCTTCGCATGGGAAATCTGTGAATATGATCCAAGAAGACCTTGGGAAGTACAAAGTGAAATATGTCAGCCATATCCGGCAGTCATTGGTTGGATTACATAAGATGCTGTGTCAGCACAGTTATTTGGAGCATAACCATGACCAGTGCCGTGTCTGTTCTATTAACCGCTTGGGTTGTGACCAGGTTCGCTGTGAACTTCAGAAATTGTTGAATGAAGGTACCATTGAGATTCTCCAGAATCGCAATGTGGATATTGTTGAGCCCGAAGTGAGTGTCATCTCCCCGGTGTTCAAATTGCCTGAGCCTGTTGTTATTCGTTATAATAGCAACAAGCCTAAGGCTTCACCTTCTTTGATTATCAAGCCAGCCGGCCCTGTGCCGTATTCATCTGATCGAGCTGTACCATTCCGGTACAATCCTGTTGCTGTCCAGGATGGGGTCGAAGTACCTCTGCAGTCAACTTCCGTGACCACTATTGCTGATGTTAGTGGGTTGACCCGCAGTGGTCGTGTATTTTCTGCGCCTGCTAAGGCTGTTGCTTCTGAATCTGTTGAGCGTCCTGTGGGGACTGCTGTGAATGTTCAGAATCCGGCACTTGCTGTTGCCCAGCCTTCCTCCTCGTCTGTACAAAAGACTCCTGTTTCTTCAGGTGGCCCAAGTGGCATTGTTGATGAAGAATCTGATGAGATGCTGAGGCTCATCAGAAAGAGCGAGTATAATATTGTAGACCAGCTTCTACACACGCCCTCCAAGATTTCCATTCTTTCTCTATTGTTGAATTCAGAACCCCATAGGGAGTCTCTGCAGAAAGTCTTGGACCTGGCGTACGTTGATCATGACGTCACCCTGGAACAATTTGATAGCATTGTTGCAAACATCACCGCTTGCAACACCTTGAGCTTTTGTGACGCTGATCTCCCTGAGGAGGGAAGAGACCACAACATGGCTTTACATATCTCTATGAACTGCAAATCTGATGCAATGTCCAATGTACTGGTGGACACTGGATCATCTCTGAATGTATTGCCGAAATCCACACTCTCTCGTTTGTCATATCAAGGTCCTCCTATGAGGCAGAGTGGGGTTGTTGTTAAAGCTTTTGATGGGTCGCGTAAGACCGTGATTGGGGAAGTGGACCTCCCAATCAAAATAGGACCAAGTGATTTCCAGATCACTTTTCAAGTAATGGATATTCACCCATCATACAGCTGTCTCTTGGGCAGACCATGGATTCACGAGGCTGGCGCCGTGACATCCACCCTACACCAAAAGCTGAAGTTTGTGAAAAACAAGAAATTGGTTGTAGTAGGGGGAGAAAAGGCTCTCCTGGTCAGTAATCTGTCTTCTTTCTCGTACATTGACGCAGAGGATGAAGTTGGAACTCAGTTTCAAGCTTTATCTATTGATGAACCAATCGAGAAGAAGTCTCCTTCATTCACTTCCTACCGTGATGCTAAGCTGGCCATTGAATGTGGTGCAGTCGCTGGACTAGGGAAAGTGCTTGAACTTGAAGATAACCGATCCCGGGCTGGCATTGGCTATGGTTCTGGGGCATGCAATGAGCAAGGTCTGTTCACAAGTGGAGGATTCATTCACGCTGATCAACCTGCAGAAGAGGAAGCTGCTGCTATCATTGAAGAAGAAGATGCAGAAGACTTGAACAATTTTGTTATTCCTGGTGGTGTCTGCCACAATTGGGTCGCTGTGGATGTTCCTACAGTTATCCATAGATCAGAGTAATTGTTCATTTTGTTTAAAACCCTTCTCCCATGCCAAAAGGAGAAGTGATGACATTGTTGGCAAAGCATATATACAATGATATTTTCACTCAATTTTTGCATTGTCAAAACATTTGTTTTTCCTTTGTTTTCACTTTTTGCTTTTCTTTATGAAATCAGTGATCACAAAAAAACCATAAAAAAAAAATAAAAGCTGTAAAAGCAACATTTTTTCATCTGCATAATGATTTGCTTGTTTAAATGCTAAAGTTTTTCCTTAACCAAAATCATTATGCAGGTTGATCCTAAAACCCATTGAACATAATGATCCAACGCCATCTCCCAATTTTGAATTCCCTGTATTTGAGGCAGAGGAAGATGACGTTGAAGAGATTCCTGATGAGATCACCCGTCTCCTTGAGCACGAAGAGAAGATCATTCAGCCGCATCTCGAAGACTTGGAAACGGTCAACTTGGGATCTGAAGATTGTGAGCGCCTGGTGAAGATTGGGGCACTTCTTGAAGGGTCTGTTAAAGAAGATTTGATCAGCTTGCTACGAGAATATTCAGATATCTTTGCTTGGTCCTATGAAGACATGCCGGGTTTAGATACAGATATTGTGCAACATTTCCTGCCTTTGAAGCCTGAGTGCGTGCCTGTGAAGCAGAAGCTCAGAAGAACTCATCCAGATATGGCAGTGAAGATCAAAGAGGAAGTTCAGAAGCAAATTGATGCGGGGTTTCTGGTGACTTCGACATATCCTCTGTGGGTGGCCAATATTGTGCCTGTTCCTAAGAAGGACGGAAAAGTCCGTATGTGCGTTGACTACAGAGATTTGAATAAAGCTAGCCCAAAAGATGATTTTCCTCTACCACACATTGACATGTTGGTAGACAATACAGCTAAATTCAAAGTCTTTTCCTTTATGGACGGATTTTCCGGATATAATCAAATCAAGATGGCACCAGAGGATATGGAGAAGACAACATTCATCACACCTTGGGGAACATTCTGTTATCGAGTGATGCCCTTCGGTTTGAAGAACGCCGGAGCCACGTATCAACGAGCTATGACTACCTTGTTTCATGATATGATGCACAAGGAGATAGAAGTCTATGTTGATGATATGATTGCTAAGTCTCGAACGGAAGTTGAGCATATTGAGCATTTGTTGAAGCTTTTTCAGCGTTTGAGGAAATTCCAGCTTCGTCTGAATCCGAACAAATGTACTTTTGGAGTCCGTTCCGGAAAGTTGTTGGGTTTTGTGGTAAGTGAAAGAGGTATTGAGGTTGATCCTGCAAAGGTCAAAGCAATACAAGAGATGCCCGCACCCAAAACTGAGAAGCAAGTCCGAGGTTTTCTTGGCCGCTTGAACTACATTTCCAGATTTATATCCCACATGACTGCCACATGTGCGCCGATATTCAAGCTCCTCCGGAAAGATCAGTCTCATGATTGGACCGAGGATTGCCAGAAAGCTTTCGACAGTATCAAGGATTATCTGTCTGAACCTCCGATATTGTCTCCGCCAGTGGAAGGAAGACCTCTGATTATGTACTTAACAGTTCTTGAAGACTCGATGGGTTGTGTACTCGGTCAACAAGACGAATCAGGGAAGAAGGAGTTTGCTATCTACTACCTCAGTAAGAAGTTTACTGACTGTGAGTCTCGGTACTCTATGCTTGAGAAGACGTGCTGTGCTTTAGCTTGGGCAGCTAAGCGTTTGCGCCAGTACATGATAAATCATACAACTTGGTTGATATCCAGAATGGATCCAATTAAGTATATTTTCGAGAAGCCTGCTTTAACTGGGAGGATTGCCCGTTGGCAGATGCTGTTGTCTGAGTATGATATCGAGTATCGAGCTCAGAAAGCTATCAAAGGTAGTATCTTGGCTGACCATCTAGCGCACCAGCCAATTGAAGATCATCAGTCTGTTCAGTATGACTTCCCGGATGAAGAAATTCTGTATTTGAAGATGAAAGATTGTGATGAGCCTACACTTGATGAAGGTCCAGAACCTGGTTCCAGATGGACGATGGTGTTTGATGGCGCTGTAAATCAATATGGAAATGGAATTGGGGCAGTAATTGTTAACCCCCAGGGATCGCACATTCCATTTACAGCAAGGCTAACCTTCAAATGCACGAACAATATGGCGGAGTATGAAGCCTGTATTATGGGACTTGAAGAATGCATTGACTTAAGAATCAAGTATCTTGATGTCTATGGTGATTCAGCTTTGGTTGTCAATCAGATCAAAGGTGAATGGGAGACAAATCAACCAAGTCTCATTCCGTACAGAGATTATGCAAGGAGAATTTCAACTTTCTTCACAGAAGTTGAATTTTATCATATTCCTCGAGAGGATAATCGGATGGCAGATGCCCTTGCTACACTTGCTTCCATGATTGTTGTCAGATGGTGGAATGATGTCCCCAACATTACTGTGATGCGCTTGGATAGACCCGCTCACATATTTGCAATTGAAGATGTGAAAGACGACAAGCCTTGGTATTTTGATATCAAGAATTTCCTCCAGAACCAGGTCTACCCGCCTGGGGCATCTGTGAAGGATAGGAAAACTTTGAGAAGGTTGTCAGGCAGTTTCTACCTCAGTGGAGAAGTGCTGTACAAGAGAAATTTCGACATGGTTTTGCTCAGATGCGTGGATAGACACGAAGCAAACCTGTTGATGACTGAGGTCCATGAAGGTTCATTTGGTACTCATTCCAATGGACATGCCATGGCTAAGAAGATGTTGAGAGCAGGCTACTATTGGCTGACAATGGAGTCTGACTGTTGCAAGTATGTGAAGAAATGTCACAAGTGTCAAATTTATGCGGATAAGATTCATATTCCTCCGACACTCCTGAACGTGATTTCGTCACCATGGCCTTTCTCTATGTGGGGAATCGACATGATCGGTATGATTGAGCCGAAAGCGTCCAATGGACATCGGTTTATTCTCGTAGCAATTGATTACTTCACCAAATGGGTTGAAGCCGCTTCGTACGCGAATGTAACCAGGCAGGTGGTTGTGAAGTTTATCAAGAACCAGCTGATTTGCCGTTATGGTGTGCCAGAGAGGATCATTACTGATAATGGATCCAATCTGAACAACAAGATGATGGATGAGTTGTGCGCTGAATTTAAGATTGCACACCATAACTCCTCTCCTTACAGACCTAAGATGAATGGGGCTGTTGAAGCTGCTAACAAGAATATCAAGAGAATTATCCAGAAGATGACTGTCACGTACAAAGATTGGCATGAGATGCTGCCATTTGCTTTGCATGGATATCGTACGTCTGTACGCACTTCAACAGGGGCAACCCCTTTCTCTCTTGTTTATGGCATGGAAGCCGTTCTCCCAGTAGAGGTGGAGATCCCATCAATGCGAGTCTTGATGGAAGCCAAGTTGACAGATGCTGAATGGATTCAGAGTCGTTATGACCAGTTGAATTTGATTGAAGAAAAGAGATTAACTGCCATGTGCCATGGTCAGTTATACCACAGAGAATGAAGAAAGCATTCGACAAGAAGGTCAAGCCTCGTGTGTTCCGAGAAGGTGACCTTGTGCTTAAGAAAGTTTTGTCTTTCGCGCCTGATTCCAGGGGCAAGTGGACTCCAAACTACGAGGGTCCATATGTTGTTAAGAGAGCCTTTTCAGGCGGTGCTTTGATGCTTACAACAATGGATGGGGAGGATTTCACTCGTCCTGTGAATTCAGATGCAGTTAAGAGATACTTTGCCTAAAAAAAAAAGTATATGCAAATAAAAAAAAAAGAATAAAAAAAAACAGAATTGCTCGCTAAGTTGAAAACCCGAAAGGGCGGCTTAAGCAAAAATGAGCGTCTCGGTGGAGAACCCGCAAGGGTAATCCAGGCAAAAATTAGAGACTTGAAAAAAGATATATATTTGCATCCCGCTAGATTGAGTACCTCACCCTGGGGCAATCTAGGCAAAAATTAGGGATTTGGCAAGTAACTGCATTCTGACAAGACTTTCTGGTTCATCAGTCGTCATTTCGTCAGAAGATTCTCGATTCGGCGTCAACTGAAGCTTCGGATACATCGAGATTCAAATTGGTAGAGAAAGGATCATTATGTTCAATGTAGCCCTCTTCCAATATAAATCACTGATTTCAAATTTGTACAGATCTATGGAGTTTTGCCATTTGCAGACTACCATTCTATTAAATCAATTTGAGCTTTTTATCCAATTATTTGGACTCTTATTTGTTTCAATTCAACAAATGTTTTGCATGTTTTAAATTGATAAAATGTCATTGTTTTAAACAATCAAATTTTTCAAAATTGCTGTTTTAAGCAAAGTGAACATTCACAAGATTGAAAGGATACTCAAGAATATCTCAGTGCTCTCCCGAAGGTGGCATGATTCCCAACAGGTAAGACATTTGTTCATATTCCTGATTTGGTTGTATTTTTCTTTCTTCAAACCTTTGTTGAGGTTGTTCCTCAAACAAAGTTGTTGTTGGGGTTGTTCCCCAGTACAGTCGCAAGTAAGTGTTGTTGAAGACTTCGTTCTCTCCAGCAGCAGTTTTCCTCCAGCATGGGTGTTTTTCTTGAGAAGTTTCGGTGGTTGATGGTTTGTCATCTTGGTGCCCCGTCACTTTCTCCAGTGGGTTGTATCCCCAGACTTTATTTGTCCCCTCAGCACAGTCATGAGTATAATTGATTGATTGATACTCCCCTCGGAGTTGCGATTAGAGCTGTTATTGATATCCCCACCAGGGTTGCAAGTGGATTTGTTACCGCTTCTCCCCATGCAGTGTGCCAGCAAGATTTGTCTGTTTCCTCAGCATGATCGCTTTCCTTTTGAAGACCTTGGTAAGTCAGTGGTTTGATACCCGGTACTTTACCTTTTCCCCGGCGAAGTCGTCTGCGGAATTGTTGCTGTCTCTCCATCAGAGTTTTTCTCTCCAGCAGAGCAGGATTTATTTTCCTGAGCAGTTTTGATTTGGATTGACATCCCAGTTTTTCAACCATCCTTTCCTCAGCATAGTCTGCAGAGTGTTTGTTGTGGCAGTTTCGCCCGTTGATTACTCTTTCAATCCCCGATATGGTCGGATGATGACTTTAGCTTCCAGTGAGCGGATTGATTCCCTGACTGTTTGTGATCCCCAGTAGAGTGGCTTATATTGCGGAATCTACTTGTTGCGATCAGTTTGATGTGTATATTCTCCCCAAGTGGAGTGGTCCGTTGCAGAATATACTTGTTTGATCTGTCCTCCCTCAGTGGTTCATTCCCAAGAGAGTAGCCGACATTTTTCCCCAGTAGAGTTGCTTATGCAGTTAGATTCTATCTGGATGATATCATTCTCCCTCAGTGGGTTATCCCCCAGTGGAGTTGTGTGGATTTGTTTCTACAGCAGTTCGTGCTTATACGCACTTTTGTTCCTCAGTTAACACTGGGATCTCCTGCAGATATGCTTTGGGATTTCTCTTGTTCCCCTACAGATTTGTCTTGGTGGCTGTCTCGCCTGTTGTGACTTTCTGTACCCTGATTGGGTTGTTTCCTGATATCTCTGATCCTCTGCTTCTTCAGCAGTACCTGCAGATCTTTGCTTTACAGCATGGAGATCTCCGCAGATTGACTCTCCAGCTGGTTTTTCCCCTGGAAGTATAATACCGGACGTTTGGTTCCTGAACCTGTTTGTGTTAGAATTGTCTGTTTTGTCAGCATTCATCAAACATAAATCACGCATATTCATGCATATTCATAAAACATTCAGATATTCATGATGCATTTCTTGCCATATATCTTTTGTTTGTCGTGTCTCCTGCTATGGTGATATAGATCTTCTTTACAGATCTCCCTAAGCAGATGTCGGGTGTTCATAAATCTCTCCATATAGAGTCAACCCCATAAGCAGAAAATGTTGTCTTTCCTTCTGCAGTTCCCCACCGAGATATATCCTCGTGGATGACGGTTTCTTCCGTTGGGATGGATTTTCCTATTTAAGTTATATCCTCATTAGGACGTGTCTTTATTCAGTCTGTCTTTTCGGATCATTCCCGAACTGGCTATTTGTCAAATATCTTGTGCTTCCCAGTGGGTTGTTCCCCAGCGGAATGTTTTTGGGCCTCTGCCTACAAACCGGTAGTTGTAAGTCCTATCTTTCCTGGCTTTATTAACAGAATTTATGGTTATACACCTTTTATTCTCCAGCCAGAGTTTTTGGTTTTCTACCTGTACCCCGGTAGTTGTAAATCCTATTTTCCTGCTCTTCAGCAGTTGGTGGTTTGTTATAAACCCTATTTTGGTTTCCCGTGCGGATTTGTGATTTGTTCTATCCCCACGCGGAATTTTTGGTCTTCTACCCCGTATTCGGTAGATGTAAACCCTAATTTTGTGGTTATCTTCATTCAATTTTTGATGTTGATTTTCCTTTGCTTGTATAAGTTGCTCAGATCAGCACTTATATCCTCAGCAAGTCTTTTGTGGATAATTGCCGTATGCTAGCAATTTTATCCCCAGTGGGCCTTTCACCGTATGCTAGTGATTTGTTCCCCGGATCATTGGTTGTTTACCAGTGTATCCCCAGCTAGTCCCTGTCGATAATTGCCGGATGCTCGCAATTTATCCTCAGCAGATCGCCTTTCATTTACCCTTTTGTCGGTAATGTCTGTTGCTCCTTTTGATTGGTCATCATTATATACCTAATTTGGTATCCCGATGCCTTTCTGTTCGGTCGATTTATCCTTTGTTAACCCAGTAACCGGTTGTGGATAATCTTCCATGCGAGTATATTATTCACGGTCTGCCGGTAATGAATAATATATCTCATGCACTCTTCAGTCGAAGCCTTTTGTGTTTCCCCGGTCGAGTAAGATTCGTTATTTCCCTTTGCGGAGTCGAATATTTCTTTGTTGTTGGATAATTGCCGGATGCTTGCAATTTATCCTTTGAGTTGTCTTTCGTTTACCCGTATGCTTGGTATCGATTGTCTCTCTCTTTGGTTAGTCACCTATTATATGCCCAGTAACCGGTATCTCTGGTGTCTTTTCCTTGCGAGTATATTATTCACGGTCTGCCGGTAATGAATAATATATCTCATGCGCTCTTTAGTTGGAATCCTTTGTTGATTTTCCCCAACTGAGCAAGATTCGTATTCTTTGTAGAATCGAATAGCCATCCTTTAACCAGTTTGTGTTTTGGATGATGAGTGTCTTGGAAGTGAAAACCAATTCACGTTTTCGGTAGATCACCTATTATATACCCAGTAACCGGTATCTCTGGTGCTTCTTACCATGCGAGTTTATTATCTACGTTCTGACGGTAATAGATAATATATCTCATGCGAGTTTCTTATCCACGGTCTGCCGGTAATGGATATTATATCTCATGCACTCTTTGGGTTTGTGTCCCCATTTGAGTAAGATTCGTATTCTTTGTAGAATCGAATAGCCATCCTTTAACCAGTTTGTGTTTTGGATGATGAGTGTTTTGGAAGTGAAAACCAATTCACGTTTTCGGATCTTTATCCTATAAACAACCCGGTAACCGGTTCAGGATAATTTTCCTTTCGAGTATATTATTCACGGTCTGCCGGTAATGAATAATATATCTCATCTGAGTATTCTATCCCCGTTCTGACGGTAATGGATATTATATCTCGTTCACTCTTGAGTCAATCTTTTGTTGTTTTCCCCTCAGAGTAAGATTCATTTTCCTTGTGGAATTGAATGTCCATCCTATAAACAAGTTTGCTTTTCTAGCTCTCTTCAGGATGATGAGTGTTTTGGAAGTGAAATCCAATTCACGCTTTAGTTGGTCACCTATTATATACCCAGTAACCGGTATCCTTGGTGTTCCCTCCTTTCTGCTCCCTATTATGACCTCGGTCCCCCTGTGGAGTCAGATTTTCCTGAGTTTGTTACCCGTATGCCTGGTAACATCTCATTTGCTTTGTTACTTCCCCAGTGGAGTTTTCTTTTGCTTCTCCTCAGGAGTCAGCTTGTGTCTCTCCAACGGATTTATTTTCCTTTGGAATTCTTTTCCCAGTGTGAGTCCTTCACTCCCCAGTGAGTTCTCCTGTCTGTTTTCTGTTTCTCCCTTAATCAGAGTCGTGTTTTGTTCACGTTATGTCAGTTTTATCTTCCCCAGTGGAGTTTTCTTTTGCTTCTCCTCAGGAGTCAGCTTGTGTCTCTCCAATGGATTTATTTTCCTTTGGAATTCTTTCCCCAGTGTGAGTCCTTCACTCCCCAGTGAGTTCTCCAGTCTGTTTTTCTGTTTTTCTAATCAGAGTCGTGTTTTGTTCACGTTATGTCAGTTTATCTTCCCCAGTTTGGAGTCGTGTATTGTTCACACATTTCTTTTTCTTTTCTTATCCCCATAGAGTCTTGTTAGAGTCTCTGTTCCTGGTGAGTGTATTACTCCGATGGATCGTCTTTTCTTCTGTGTGAATCATATTCCCCACAGAATTTGTGTCTTTTGCATACATACATTTGCATCATGAGGTCTCTTAGGGACCAAAATTTGTCTCATTACTGTTATTTAAGCCCATTCTATCGCGTCGAGATGAAGATTTCTAAACTTCACTTCTCCGGCTAGAATGACCTTAAATAGGGGCATCTGTAAGACCCCAATTTTGGGCCCTAAGATCCCTCATGGCCCATATCATTCATATCATAACCTCAAGGATCAATGCATGCCTTTGCTTTCCTCTTAGTGGTTTAGTTTGCCTTGTGGGTTTGTTTCTTGATCACCAAGCATACTTTGCATTTGTATATCTTTGCTTTCATATGTTTATCTTTCAAAAAAGTACAAAAATATTGTCAGTCTAACCTTGTTGCTTGCAGTTGAAGCAATCATCAGCAATTAGGTCAAAGTCAGTCATTGATCAGTCAAAGCAATGGATGATGGCCATTCTTGTGGAATTTGGGCATCATGGTCAATAATCAAAGGTTCATATGACTTGGGACATCATTTGAAGTCAAGTTCTCAAGGATTTAGGGTTTGGAAATCATCAGAAGAAGTTCAGTCACTCAAAACCCTAGAAAAGTCAACAGACAGTCAAACTTGGTCAACTGTTGATTTAATCATGATTTGATGGATAGAATTGATTTGAAGGAGTTCATTCATGCTTGTATAAGCCTCATATATCATGTTCAACCTCATCATGGAAGAAAATCAAGCCAATCAGAAAATTTTCCAGAAATAGAAAGTGGACCTGTAATTTCAACTGCCAAAAATGGAAACTTCTTGATCTTAAACTTACATCATGATACAAGCTCCAAATGAATTTTTGCCCAACATGAAAGTTGAAGATCTTGTCTTCCCATTTTCAAAAAGTCCAAGAACTCTCAAATCCCATGTGTGGTTGTCAAGATATGATCAAATCATTTTCATCAATTTTGGAACTTCAAAGGGCCATATCTCTCAAACCATAAGGCCAAATTTGGTGGGGTTTTTCCTACAAACCACATTTTTCATCCTCTTTCAAAAATATAAATTTCATGACCTAAAACTTTGCCAATCAAAATGGCATTTTTGGACCTATTCCTTTAAAATGAAAGTTTGACTCACAGTTGACTTTTTGATTTATGCACTTTTTCTCACTTTGGCCAATTGGAAAGGTTTAAAATCACATTTGAAACTTGCCTCAAGTCCTAATTCATGGTCATACCACCATCCTACCACTATTTTGGACCAAGATGCAAATATGGTATTTTTTGCAATTTCCTCATATGACCAAAGCAAAGTACAGCAGTACATGTACCACTACAAACAGCACAAACATGGTCTGCTAGCAGCCTTTCCAGCCCATAAACGTGCAGCATACACCTCCTTTTTTTCACTTATGCCAAGCTTAGCAAATGTACAATTTTTGCATTTTAAACCAAACAAGTTAACCACTCATGAAACAACCAAAGACAGCATTTACAAAGGTCCTGTACAGCATCATTAAAGCCCAAAATCGTGCAGTTCACACCTCTCTTTTCACTTATGTGCATTTTAGCATTTTTTGCATTTTGGATTCATTAAGTTAAAACCTGATTAGCATGTTATTAGGCATGGTTAAACAGATGATATAAGCTTCATTTTCTGTTCATTTCCACAACCCTAGAGCAGCCTTGGCATACCAGAACCCTCCCTTTCTCTCATCTTGCAATTTTGCATTTGTGAATTTCTGACCAAAACTTCAAGAGCCCTCGAACATTTCTTCTTTGCTGCACCGTCTAGGTATCACTGGAGATTGATTTCCACCATTATCCTCTAGCTGGAAGGAGTTTTGCTCCAGCTGTTATTCCAAAGTTCAGCCATGGCAGGTGGAGTTTCAAGGAAAAAATAGCTACACTGAACCAAAGAACCTTCACCCTTCACCATCTGAAGCACAAATCATCACTTGTTCAAGTTTGTTTTTGGCCAAACAGCAACTGTATCTCAGATTTCTTCAAGGATGAGTAAGTTTTCGAGTCTTTTATTTTTCAAAGCCATGCCATGTTTGTGAGAGATCCTTGAATACTGATTCTAGAATGCTATGCCTTGTTTAAAATGGTGCTCTCATGATGAAGAAACCTTGATTTTCATTTTTGTGAGCAATTGCATTTTTCTTCGATTTGGTTTGAACATGATGATTTATTGAAAAGTGATGATATATTCGTGGTATTGAATGCTTGATGATGCTATTGGCATGCTTGGTTTCATTTTCTGAACATTTCGAAATTCCATGTTTGAACATTGATGAGTGAATACTGCTGCTGTCCAAACTTATGCTACACCCAGATTTCCACTTGTTGTGTTTGGTTTGTTGTCATTTTGATGTTGCATAGGGAGGTTCCATTGGCCAGGCTTTTGATTGTGTCTGTTTGAAGTTGTCTGTGTGATGATTGACACTGTTATATTCGAACCCTAGCATTGATTCTCAGAAGTTCGCATGAATGCTTTTGTTTGATTTTGTTTTTTTGCTGTATGAACATCACTACCATACTGTTGCCATGCTACTGGAATTTGAATTGTTGATGCTGGCACTAGAACAAGTTGATGTTTTTACCTGCTGCTAAACCCTACCACTGTTGTTGCCCAGAGTTCATGAACATGCTTGAGGATGTTGCTGTTGTGTATTTACATGTTATTGATATTAATTCATTACCCTGCTCCTGTGCAATTCTTTTGGAAACGTGTTTTTAAGCATGAACATGAAATGAGCACTGTTCCATCTAAACCTTAAACTCCGCCCAACAAGTTTTCATGTTTGTGTTGGTTTGTTATTTGTAATGTGGATTACATGAAGAGCATTATCACTGACTTTGCTGTGTGAATGAGTCCATTTGAAATTTGTCATTTGATGTCTGAACATGATGAGCATGAGCTGCCATGATGATTAAACCTTGCTGCTGTTTGGGACTTTATGAACGTGCCTAGAAAAACCATATGAACTGCATTTGAATGCTGTTGTTTGGTTTGTTATTTGAATGATGATGATGAATACCATTGCTGCATTTGCCCTGCTGATTGAAAACTCTAAACTTGTTCATAAAATTAACATGCTGTTGTTTGTTGCATTTGGACATGGGTGCTGGTTTATGGTATGATTATTGCTACATGTTGCTGTTGGTTTTAATTGATGAATGAAACATGATGATGAATACCAATGCTGTCAATGCCCTGCTGTTTGAGAAACCTTTAAACTTGCTTGCAGCATCCACAGAATTGATATTTGGTTGTGTTGGTTGTGGATGTTTGACCTATGTATTGTTACATGTTGCTGTTGTTTCTGGTTGATTGATCAAGCTGATGTTGATAATACCATGCTGTCATTTGTTTTGGTTTGGTCGAATGATGATGATGCTATGCTGCCGTTTTGAAACCTTAAAATCTTGCCCAGAATTCTGCATGAATGTGTATGGTTTGTACTGTTTAAGTGTGCATGAGTGTGGTTGCATCATTACCATGTTTGTTCGTGAGCTATGATTTTTGATTGCTGTGATTTTGATTGGAAATGTTGAATGCTGTTTGCCAAACCCTAGTTCCCTGCATGAAATCCCCAGAAATTTGGAGCTCACTGGCCGTTGCTGCGTTTGTTACTGTTTCATTGGGGCGGGCCAATCAGAACATTTCCTGGCCGCCCCTGAAACGCAGTCGTTTCACTAAGTGCCACACATATTTACACAATTGCCACGCTGATTTTCCTTGTTGACCATTGTTTCATGTTTGTTTGCTTATGCTTCATCCATTTATCACTCAAGTTCCATAATTTAGTTCTCATTCAATTTTCATCAAAAAATTATGAAATTTTTTTCTCATACTCATGAATGTGTCTAGAATTTTATTGTGAATTTTAATTATTTTTCCATTGGCTGGATTTTTAATGATAATTTTTTTTTTCTTGACATGTATGCCAAAATGATACATTGTGCCATTTCAATTGTGAAATACTCATGTTGCATCCAATGCCTTTGAATTTTTTTGTGGTAAAACTAGACACATTGACCTTCATTTCCATATAAAGTTTGTGGATTTCTCATTTGTGGTTTGATAGATATGAATTTTTGAGCTAGGGTGTGACAATTTGTGTCACACCAATGATATGCAAATGTATGATTTTTGTTCACATGCTTCCTCCTATCCAATTGACTCCAAATTTTGCATGAATGATCCCTTGTATGTCTAGTTCATATATGAATTTTCTTGGAATTAATCTTGCTGTTTTCCATTTGATTGAGAATTTTCTTCCATACTTGGTCATTTGTTGACTTTTTGTGCTATGCCTTGCCAAATCTTTTGTGAAATTCTCAAATCTTATTGTATGATCATGAAATTTCATATGTGATAACTAGACATCTCAAGCTTTGCATTGGTGTTAATCTCATTCATTTCTCTTCTGTTTTCAAATTGATATGATTTTTTGAAGTTGACCCATGCTTGTTGACTTTCACCATGCTTACTTGAATTTGATTTGACTTCATGAATTTCATTGACTGCCTTCCTCTCATCCAAATGCCATGAAATTTGACATGCTTGCTATGTTAGATGTTAGGATTGAGTGTGATTTATTTCATGATTTTTGAAAATGTTTGAGTTGACTTTTGAATGAAGTCTTTGCTGTTGACTTTTGTATGCTTCTCTTGCCATGCTTTGCATCCTTTTGCATATGAATTGACCTTGATGCATGATATAAGTTTGAATCCAATTGTGTTTGCTTCCTACATGATTGCATTTGACTTTGATTGAATATTGCTTGCTGCCTTGACCTTTTTCTTTCATCTTTGACCCTAGGCTAGTCCTAGTGGTCTTCTGAGCTTATGTTTGAGTTCATCTGTTTCAGGTTAAGCACCAATGCCTTGAGGATCATTCTAATGTGATTAAATTTGATTGTTTGCCACATGCTAACCCTTGTTTTGTAGGTGACTCATATGCTTGAGTCTTTGTGCCTTGCACAATTGGTCCCTCTGTATGACTATTGGTTCATTTCCTTTTGGTTTTTGACTGTTGACTTGTTTGCTAATAAGTTTGACTTTTACAGGTACTTTAGTTGCCTAAGTTCTTTGAACTTGATTGCTTGCTTTGCTTTTTAGCATTTGCTTTGAGGTATAATTACTTCTTCTTCATGTAGTCTGGAGACCCGGTCTGTTATTTGACCGGGCAAACTGTCTGAAGTCCTCCTTAAGAGGCAATGTCTGTGTTTGTTTAAAATTGTCCCAAGCAGGAAAAGTCCTTCAAGTAAGGCAATTGGTGGAAGGTAGGGATAAGAAATCTATCCCCCACTATTCAGTGTGTCCTCTCTTTGCTCCCATTACATGGTGGAAGCAATGAGATAAATACCCAAGATCTAATCGAGTCAATAATGTGGAGAGAGTTCCTACTTTCTGAACTCCCACACTTTCTTATATGCTCTCTCTGTTCTGAGATTGAAGCAATGAGGCACACCCCTCATCTCCTTTTCATCTGCTTCACCTGAGTCCCTCAATGGCCAGGTTAAGAGCGACCTTTACCTATTACAGTGGACTTTTAAAGTCAAACCCTCTTGTATGAGCCCCCATTGTTTGGCTATAGAGTGTGCTGTCTGATATTCATTGATTGATTGATTGCTTCATGTGCACTTGCTTGCTTGTATGTTATGCATTTATCATCATCATCGATTGCCATTAGTGCATGATCATATCATTTGTCTGTGTGACTTTTGTTATTGTTGTTTACCCATTGAGGACAATTGTAAGTCCATTGCTTTGGCATTTGCTCCTGTGATATGGAAGGATAGAGTGTAAGACCTCATTGGTCACTCATATCTTCTGTGTGTTTGTATGTGAGGATACAGTTATAAGTCCCTGTAAGTTGGCATCTGTTATCCTGTGATCATAATTTGATCTGTTTAGCTTCTGTATGTGAGGTTGCAGTTATAAGTCCCTGTAAGTTGGCATCTGTTTTCCTGTGATCATAGTTTGTTCATCTGTTTGTATGAGAGGTTGCAATTATAAGTCCCTGTAAGTTGGCATTTGCATTCCTGTGATCATATTGTTGCTTTTATTCTTGTATGTGAGGATCCATTGTAAGTCCCTGTAAGTTGGCATCTGTTTTCCTGTGATCATAGTTTGTTCATCTGTTTGTATGAGAGGTTGCAATTATAAGTCCCTGTAAGTTGGCATTTGCATTCCTGTGATCATATTGTTGCTTTTATTCTTGTATGTGAGGATCCATTGTAAGTCCCTGTGATGTGGCATTGGATTTCCTGTGAGCATACTGTGGAGTTAACCTAAGTCCAGATAGATTGGCAGTTGACTTCCATGTTTCATTTTTGTTTTCTTCTGAGGAGATTGGTGTAAGTCCATTGAGTGGCTTCTGATATCCTGTTCTGTTTTAGGAGACTGGTGTAAATCCATCTATTGGTATCCGGTATCCGCTTTTTATTTCTTTGCCTGTGGAGATTGGTGTAAGTCCATTGAGTGGCCTCTGATATCCCATTTTGTTTTAGGAGATTGGTATAAGACCATTGATTGGCATCCGATATCCGCTTTCGCTTGCTTTGCTTGTTTGTTATTATTAATTGTTATTCCAAAGGACACACTTGAATCATCTGCTATATGATTTCAAGAAGTGAACCTTCTAAGAAGTTTTACTTTCCATCTCCATCCATTCATCATTCACTATATCCTAGACTTTTCACACTTTGATTTCAAACTTGACATAAGTGTTGTGCAAACATTTTCATGTTTTCTAACTAAAAACCTGGACTCAAGTCCTTGACCTTTTTTTCAAACTTCATTTTCATAATACTCATTTGAATTGATCTTAATCATACTTTGACTCCATTTTCATAATCATAATCAGTTAACTTCATCCACTCAATTGTTTTGGCTTTGTCCATTGTTAATGTTTTCATACATGAGCTATAGGTTTGATTTATCTTAGTGGTTGATGTTAATCTCACCTTCTGTCTTTAGTGATTGAATTATAAGCCTTCCTTGCCTATTATAGGGTTAACCCCTCTCTGGCAAGTTGAAGCTGTTCTCACATGATGGACGTTGTTGTTTGTATAAGGTTGAGTTTTCTCCCGTGGATAACGTAAGACCTAGGGTTTGTGTTTAAAATTGAACCCAACCCACTTTTGGAAATCTTTTAGCCGAACTACGGCGTTCTGATCCTTACCTTTGATGGAAGGTACGTAGGCAACGGGTTCATCCGTTCGAACCCAATAATAATAAAAATGTATATTCTTTTCTCACCATCCCAATCATGTTTGCACAATCTTTATGTCATAACAAATAATAATTTTGCATAACAAGTGTGAAAAGGGCTCCCTAGGAGTACCTAGGACGTAGTGGGTGCCTAACACCTTCCCATTGCGTAATTTACCCCTTACCCAGAATCTCTGATCTTTTTATTAGTTTTCTACGTGTAAAACTTCTTAGGCTTTTGTTCGCTTTTTAGCCAATCCTTTGGATAAATAAAAGTGCGGTGGCGACTCGAGATTTCAATGTATCTCATAGCTTATGATTTAATTGATAGATCATATAGCGACGAATACACCGCTACAGAGGGTAATCAATCATTGTTGAGGCAAGTGTCTAATGCATGGCGCAACATTCAAAGGAAAGGCAAGATTCCTTTTGGTAGGGCTAATAACAGGTCTTTTCCTCCATTTGATGATTGGCTCAGAGAGAGGGTTGAGCTCACTCGTTTGCCATTTCCTGTGGGTGATCTTTAGTATCCGTTGATTGAGGAGCCACGTTCTTCTGTCAGTATGGAAGAATTTTTTGAGATGAAAAGGACCAGAGATCAACTACAAGCCGAGAAGACTGAGATGGAAATGAGTGTTGCTAGAATTCAATTGGCTAATCAGGAAATCAAGGGGAAAGCAGAAGACCAGGCTAGGAAACATGCTCAAGAGGTGAAGCGTTTTGAGAAAGACACCGCCTATTACTGTAAGATTAGCCAAGCTTTAGAGTCATCTACGAAGGAACACGACCTTACCAAAGAGAAGTTGGTTAGAGCTTTGAAGGTCATTGACGATGAAAAGAAGAGACAAGTCCTTGTGAAGACTCAGAGGGAAGCTAGAGCCAAAGCCCTTACCACCGAGTGGGAAGCGAAGCTGAGGGTTAAGGAAGAAGAGAAAGTGAAGATTATGACCGAGAGAGATCACTATCTTGCTGAGAGGGACCATTATTTCCGTCAGATGAAGATTCACCAGAAAGAGGTGGGAAGACTTCAGCAGGAGAATACTGAGCTCCGGTTCACTATGAAGTTTACCAGGATGGTCGATGATGCAGAGCCTTCTGTGGGACCCTCTTCAGATTAGACTTTTATTGCAGTTGTTATCATGTGTTGGATTACCATCAGGCATGTTGATGGAATTCACTTGCTTGTATTTCTTTCCGATTCTGGAAGGTTGTAAAGATGATTTGTATCAGATGTGATGTATGACTCTCGCACGTGTTGTGCACTTTTGTTATGCAATGGTTATTATCATTCAGTGATTGATCTCAAAGCTTTATTTGCTTTTCTGTATTACACTTACATAACACACACATGGTCGGGTGATATCTTTGCTAAAGCATAACTTTTTGTTCCGTACGGCAAATCCGGATGATTGATGTCAGAATGTTGCTGTCAAATTACTATTCGTCTCAACGAAGCCAGGATCGAAGGACAGAATGTTCCTCATATGGATAGACATTGCATTCATGCATAAATCATAATAACTTGTCTTCTATTTTTCAGGTGTCGGTTTCTAACGTGTTTGATTATTTTAGGAATCATTGCTCGCGCACGCAGAATCATTCCTCTGCACGTAGCTCGTCCGCACAGATACCCTACCAGACACAACAAACCCAAACTGATGGATCCATCCAACACTGACATTCTCAAGTTGAAAGAGAAGATGAGTGAGTTGATCAACGCCATGCATGGGTTCGCCATGGAACAGAAAGCAATCGCCGAGAAGGTGGAGAGGCTAGAGCTGGCTTCGATTGTCAATAATGGCAATAGTCGTGAGGGTAACTCCATCCATGGTCCTGGTGGTTCTAGAGGTGATGGCGATCTCAGAAGGAAGGCAACGAATGCTGGTGTATTCATCAACAATGGTGGTGGTTTTGGTTTTGCTGCAGGCGGTGGTCCAGGTCCTGTTGGCAACACTCCGAAGGATAATCAGTTTCCTCCTTTCTTTGGGGTTGTGGAGGATAAAGAAGAAGATCAGTTCTCTGTGCTGAATGAGCAGTTTGGTCAGTATGGTGTTCAACCGCCGAACAAGGAGATTCGGGTATTAGCAGAAAAGATCAGGGCTCTGGAAAGCCATGCTACTCCTGGGGCTTTCAACATGACAAACATGGGGCTGGTTGAGGGGATTATGATCCCACAGAAGTTCAAAGTGCCCACGTTTGATAAGTACAATGGAAGTTCTTGCCCGGAAACTCATCTTCAGGCCTTTGTCCGAAAGATATCTGCCTACACCATGGATCGAAGCTTTGGATGTACTTCTTCCAGGATAGCTTATCTGGTGGGTCTCTTGAGTGGTATACCAAGTTGAGATCATCAGATATAAAGAGCTGGCAGGATTTGGGAGATGCTTTCTTCAAACAGTACCAATTTAATGCTGACATGGCACCAAGCCGCACCCAGTTGCAGGGTATGTCTCAGAAGCCGAATGAAGGGTTTAAAGAGTATGCACAAAGGTGGAGAGAGTTGGCTGCCAGAGTTCAACCTCCGTTGATAGATCGGGAGATGTCGGATTTGTTCATGGGTACCCTTCAGGGGACTTTTGCTGAAAGGATGGTGGGATGTCCAGTTACTGGCTTTGCAGATATAGTAGTGGCTGGTGAGAGGATTGAAATCTGGCTGAGAATGGGGAAAATACAGGGAAATATTCCATCGTCCAGAGTAAAGAAGCCCTTTGGTAATGGTCAGCGCAAGAAGGAGGGTGAATCGAGTGCTGTATATTCCCAGAGAGGACATGGTAGGGATCGTTACTACCAGCATACTGCTGCAGTAACAATTCATGCTGATAATCAACCCGCACAACAGCAACAGCAACAACAGCCTTTTCAGCAGAGGACACAAAGGGCCGGGTACCAAGTGAGAGGAAGGATGACTGATCGCCAGTTTGATAGGCCACCCATGACGTATGCCTTTCTGTTGAGGAAGTTGAAGGATCTTGGGTTGGTACAGCTGAGGACGTTGGCTCCGTTAAGACCAGATCAGAGGCCTGCCAGTTATGATGAGAACGCCAAGTGCGAATTCCATTCGGGTGCTTCCGGGCACAATGTTAAGGGTTGTAAGGCCTTTAAACATGTGGTTCAAGACCTGGTGAACTCCAAGGCCATCAATTTTGCACCATCGCCGAATGTTAATGCTAATCCCATGCCAACGCATGGTCAGATGGGTGTGAATGCAATTTCGGAGGATAAGAGGAAAATTGGGGTGACGGACGTGGATCAGTTGAGGACTCCAATGTCTGTGGTCAAGAGACGTCCGATAGAAAATGGAGTTTTATCTGGTTGTGATAATTGTTGTGCTGCTTGCACTGTCACTACAAATGGGTGTGTAATGTTGAGGGAGACGGTTCAGAAGATGATGGATGAGGGAAGTCTCCGATTTGAGAAAGTTGATTTGGAGAAGGACGATGTTTCAACAATAACCATTTATTTTGATCCTGTCCACTTGTCAGTGTCGGCAGATGTGGCTCCAGTTACCATCACGGTGCCTGGACCTATTCCATATGAAAATGATGATGATGTGTCGTGGGACTATGGTGGGGAGGTGTATTGTAATGGAAAAAAAAGGGAAGATCAGGCTGCAAGTGATACCACCGTTTTAAAGGTGGATAATGCCGGACTTAGTGGTTTCACTCGCAGCGGGAGGTTGTTTGCGCCCGATACGTTGAGAGGTGGGGATTGAGAAAAAGAACAGAGAGATAAGGCCGAGGCTTTAGCCAGGGAAAAAGGAAAACAGGTGGTGAATGAGGGTACTCCTAGAGCGGCACCGGCGCCTGTTGGGCCGGAGAATGAGCTTGATGCTGAAGCTGAGGAGTTTTTAAGGATTATCAAGAAGTCTGAGTATAAACTTGTTGATCATTTGCAGCAGACTTCGTCCAAAATTTCAATATTATCTTTGCTGTTGAGCTCAGAAGGCCACAAAGATGCTTTGTTAAAAATCTTGAAGAGGGCCTATGTCCCGCAAGACATTACGGTCAATCAGTTGGAGACAGTGGTTTCAAATGTCAATGCCAACCATGGGTTGGGTTTCACTGATCTCGATCTTACTGTGGACGGGCGTAATCACAATAAGGCATTTGGCATTTTGATGGAGTGTAAAGGAGCCGTGCTTTCGCATGTTCTGGTTGATACAGGCTCGTCACTCAATGTGTTGCCTAAGAAGGCCCTGACTAAGTTGGACTGCGAAGGAGTGGTTTTGAGGCTGACTGATTTGGTGGTTACAGCGTTTGATGGCTCTAAAAGGACTGTGTTTGGGGAAGTTGAGCTCCCTGTGAAGATTGGTCCCGAGGTGTTCAAGTCTGTGTTCTATGTCATGGACATTCAGTTGGCATACAGTTGCTTGTTGGGTCGACCATGGATACACGCTGCTGGAGCAGTAACTTCGACTTTGCACCAGAAGTTAAAGTATATCTGGGATGGGCAGGTCGTAACGGTTTGTGGAGAGGAGGATATTTTTGTCAGCCAGTTGTCATCATTCAAATATGTGGAAATGGACGGTGAAATATTTGAAACACCGAGTCAGGCGTTTGAAACCGGTAAGGTGGAGAATGTCGTTTTTGCTGAAAGAGAGAAGAAGTCGTCCATTGCTTCTTAAAGACAGGCTGTAGAAGTGGTGAAAAGTGGAGAGGCCCCAGGTTGGGGAAGAATGATAGACATTGCGGTGAAAGAGGATAGGTTTGGGATTGGTTATCAGTCGGGCCAAGGCTCGTTTGGACAGAATAGAGGTTGTCGCCAACCGTTCACGTTCACCAGTGCTGGAATGCTAGATCCAGATCGCGTCTGTGCGGTGGGTGAAGAGACTGACAGTGACTGCGAGCTCGACTTGTGGATAAAACCGTGCGTACCAGGGATGGAGATCTAGAACTGGAAGGCCGAAAAGATCATCACTGTCACTCTGCGTGAAGAGTAATATTTCTGTTTTTTAATTCTGTTTTCATGAAAGCCATACGTTTTGCCCGAAACGTAATGGTTCATTGTAAGGGCCACCTCATGTGTTTCATTTTGCAATATTTGCATCATTAATAAACGGAAGTTTTCACATTAAAAGCGGTGTTCCCTGTTTTTCATTTATTTTTGCAGTTAATAAGAATAAAATAAAAATGGCAATGGTTATTTTCATTTTCCTTCCTTTTAATTTGTCTCGTTCCGGCTCTAAAGCAATGCATGAATCAACATTCATGCAGATGCGATCATTCTCCGAATCTCATTGATAACAATCCTGTTACACGCTCATATGACTTCGACAACCCGATCTATCATGCCGAAGAAGAAGGCGAAGAAGATTGTGAACTGCCGGAGGAGTTAGCCAGGTTATTGAAACAAGAGGAGAAGGTGATTCAACCGCACAAGGAGCAAGTTGAGGTTGTCAATCTGGGCACCGAGGAGGTCAGAAAGGAAGTGAAAATTGGGGCCGCTTTGGAGGTGAATGTCAAGAGCAGAATGGTAGCAATGTTGAAAGAGTATGTTGATATCTTCGCCTGGTCTTATCAAGATATGCCAGGGTTGGATACCAATATTGTTGTACACAAGTTGCCATTGAGAGAAGACTGTCCTCCAGTGAAGCAGAAGTTGCGCAGAACTCGACCCGAGATGGCCATAAAAATCAAAGAGGAGGTGCAGAAGCAGTTGGATGCTGGTTTCCTAGCTGTCACTAATTATCCGCCTTGGGTCGCGAACATTGTGTCGGTGCCGAAGAAGGATGGAAAGGTGAGGATGTGTGTGGACTACCGGGATTTGAACTGAGCTAGCCCGAAAGATGATTTCCCATTACCTCACATCTATGTGTTGGTAGATAATACAACTCAATTCTCGGTGTTTTCCTTCATGGATGGCTTTTCTGGCTATAATCAAATTAAAATGTCGCCGGATGATATGGAGAAAACAACGTTCATCACACCGTGGGGCACTTTTTGTTATAAGGTGATGCCATTCGGTCTCAAGAACGTCGGTGCCACGTATCAAAGGTCTATGGTGACTTTGTTTTATGATATGATTCATCATGAGATCGAATGCTATGTTGATGACATGATAGCCAAGTCCCAAACAGAAGAGGGGCATCTGGTAGACTTGGCCAAGTTGTTTGACCGGTTGAGACAATTCAAATTGAGGTTGAATCCGAATTAGTGCACTTTTGGAGTGCGGTCCGGTAAGTTGCTGGGGTTTATTGTAAGTGAAAGAGGAATCGAGGTTGATCTTGCTAAAGTAAAAGCGATACATGAAATGCCTGAACCGAGAACAGAAAAAGAGGTTCATGGTTTCTTAGGTAGATTGAACTACATTTCACGGTTCATATCTCATCTAACATCCACGTGTGAACCCATATTCAAGTTGTTGAGAAAAGATCAAACGGTCATGTGGAATGATGATTGCCAAGCGGAATTTGAAAAAATAAAAGAATATTTGCAGGAGCCTCCGATTCTGATGCCTCCTGTGGAGGGGCGACCGTTAATCCTGTACTTGACAGTCCTCGAGGGGTCTATGGGTTGTGTACTGGGGCAGCATGACGAGTCTGGTCGAAAAGAGCATGCAATTTACTACCTTAGCAAAAAGTTTACCGACTGTGAAACAAGATATTCACTGCTCGAGAAAACTTGCTGCGCTTTGGCATGGGCTGCTCGCCGACTAAGACAGTATATGCTGGTTCATACCACTTTGTTGATTTCCAAGATGGATCCGATCAAGTATATATTTGAGAAGCCAGCATTGACCGGACGGGTTGCGAAATAACTGCTGAAAAACTGCATACACACTGGAAGGAAACACAGATGAAAGACGGAAGAAGGTAACTCGGCAGGATGTCGCATCCTGGTCCTACGTTGTTTGTCATAAACAAACATCAGAGTCGACGTAGTTCGGGGAACGGGAACGTGCTCGCAAGGATGTCGCATCCTATGCATACGTATCTTCTCTAACCAGAGTAAGAATCAGAGCACTCGTAGCTCGGCTAACGCACGCGAAACAAAACGCTAAACGGAGACGCTGAGACGTCAAAGCAAACACACAACTGGAAACGGACTGCCAATCGCTGGTCTTACATCCAACTCCAAACGAACAAGTAAACAGGAAACCGACTGCCAATCGCTGGACTTACGTCAGACTCCAAACAAACAATAAACAAACGGGAAACCGAATGCCAATCGCTGGACTTACATCAGACTCCGAACAAACAAACACACACAGCAAACCGACTGCCAATCGCTGGACTTACGTCAGACTCCAAGCACACAACAAACTAACGGGAAACCAAATGCCAATCGCTGGACTTACATCAGACTCCGAACAAACAAACACACACAGGAGACTGACTGCCAATCGCTGGACTTACGTCAGACTCCAAGCACACAACAAACTAACGGGAAACCGAATGCCAATCGCTGGACTTACATCAGACTCCAAACAAACAAACACACACAGGAAACCGACTGTCAATCGCTAGACTTACGTCAGACTCCAAACACACACAAGAGGGTTGAAAGATAAAAAGATTTGAAAAAGAAAAAGGTTGCCCGGAGAGATCAGCTCAATCTCCTGCCTACGTACCTCATCTAGTATGAGGATCAGGGCGACGTAGTTCCCCTTAACAGGGAAAAACTAACCTAACCAGAGACTAGGGAGATAACAACTAAGAGGGAGACTACGACTCGAGCCTAGAAGTTGTCATACAAACGATCCCTATGTTGAGGTCTCTAATCAGATCCTAACTCGCACAGGAAGCAAGCTAGCCTAAATAGCAAATAAGCAAACATAGGTGAACAGGTATCACATACTATATGCAACCAAGTGGCTCATACAAGGCTGGACTTTAGTCAAGGGGTCATATCAACCTCGACAAACAAGCCAACTGGAATGGTGTCTGATGAAGCTCTTAATCACTGACATTGGTCGTCAGGGTGAGCAGATGAAAAGGTAATGAGGATAAGACCTCCTAGCTCTTAACCCGGCCTGGGTGAGCTTGAAACAATGAAGGTGTGGGAGTCCAGAATGTGGGACTCTACTCCACTTGACTGACTCTATATACAAGGATCTTGGGTGTTTATTCAAAATGAATCAGCACGTAGTGCGAGCAAGATGAAAGACTCAACTGAATATCAGGGGATTGATTGCACATCCCTTCTATCTGCCAATTGCCTCTTCACTTAAGAGGACTTGAGGTACATGGCACAAAAATAAACAAGCACAGTCATTGCCTCTTAAGGAGGACTTCAGACAAGTGCCTGCCAAAGATAGCAGGTCTTCCAGACTACACGGAGTTCAAGAGATTACCTAAGTGGTATGCCAACCACAAGCAAAGCAAAGCAACTCAAGCAATGAGTTAAAGCTACTAAAGTACCTGTGAGAAAAGCAAACAAGTCAATATTCACATTCAGACCAACAACCAACAGACAACAGTAGTTACAACCAATGTGCACACAAGTCAAGCTTTATGACTCAAGAATTCAAGTGATTCCACCACACTCCATGAACCTACAACACAAAGGATTAGTGCACAAAGTAGTTTGCATCTCATGAAATGAGATTACATCAATCATTAGGACTAGAAGCTTGAACCTGAAATACAAAGCTTAAAAAGTGAGTTCAAACCACTAACACCAAGGCTAGGGTCAAAGGTAAGGCAACAAGCCAAAACAGCAACTAATTCTCAACATGCAGCACATTTATTCAATCAAGAACATGTCCTAAAAAGGACGAAGTCAAAAGCATTGAGCAAGGCCATGTAGTGAGCAAGAGAAGGCAAAGGCAATTTCAATGCACACAATTGGACATTAAGAATCAAAACTCCATATTAAAACAGAAATGACTCAAACAATCATGGAAATTTTTATGACATTACAACATGTCAACCACAATCATCATGCCAAAAATCATAAACAGAGGAGCTCAATTGGCAAGGCAATGAAAATGGAGAAGATCAACATCAAATTGTGTGACACACATTGTCACACCATACAATCATGTGTCCCAAACAGAGAAGGAAAATGCTAAAAATGCCAAATAAAATCCCAAACATCCTACAACATATTAGGAAGCAGCATATAAAATTTCATGGAAATTGGACAAGAATTGAGCATTTCACACCAATTTGAATGAGGCATGGTCCATTTGTATACATGTTTAATCAATTCAACACAATTAAAAATCCAGACATGGTAAAACCATAAAATCAACACCATAAAATACTAGACAAATACATGATCATGTAGATAAAAATCTGGAATTAATTGGATCATTATACTATTTTTAAGGATTTTTTGAATATCATGCATAAAATGAAATAAAAATGGAAAAACATGAAATAATAATGAAAATGAATTGGAAATGGGAAATGCACTCAGGCGGATTCGAAGCGAGGGGGCGCCAGGATGAAACGGTGTCGTTTTGGACATGAGGGATTAAATGGAAAAAAAATGAGGAAGCGCTCGCGTGGAGGATCGAACACAAGGCTTCATGGTGAATAGCGCTTGCACAGTGTTCTTCAAGGTCTGAACCAGAGCCAAACCCTAGGTACTGTAGCGTACGGCCAACAGCGGTGGAAACCACCGTCTCCTACCTTGAGACGGTGGTGAACAGTAACGAGCATGAATTTTTTTTCCAGATTTGGCAAGTAGGTACACCGTTCGAAAGATCTCAACACATAGGTTCCAAATCCACTATTATTTTGGCCTAATTCTTCACCAAACATGAGAATCGAAGGAAAACATATTATGGATCCAAACATTCAAATCATCATATCTTCATGAATACTTGTCCATTTTATAAAAAATTTATATCAGTAGAATCAGTAAGCAACGAACTACAAGTCTATGCACATAAAAAGAAGAATTAAGCTACTCGAAAATCTGACCTCTTGAAGCTCCAACAATGGCAGTAGTAGATTCAAGGCTTGGCAAGTATCCAAATCCAGTCCTGAGATGATATTATGAAGTTTGATGTATCAATTGAAGCCTGGAGATGCTTGGATCTAGCTCAAAAGTCAATTTCCATCTTCATGTTCTTGAGCTTCATGTGCTTAATTCTTCACCAAATTCTGCAAATTAAAGCTTGATCTGTACCAAATGATGATCAGAGAGCACAAATATGCAAGAAAAATCAAGTGTTATATGGAAAATTTTTGAATTATGGTGGAGAGAAATTTTGGAGGGAAAGTTTGAATCTAGATCTAGAATGATGAATTCTGAAAATTCTGTTAGGATTATCCTTTTATATGCTGTGTTAATCCATTTGCTAATTAGAATTAAGCATGGTTAATGAAATTTTAGTGAGAAATAAGGTGTAGTGCAAAAATTGATTTTTCACCCCATGCATGCAACATGCACGTGAACAGTACCACATGGCCATGCAATTTCACTTAAAATCATCTTATGAACATGATAGAATGGTTAAAAAACCCATATGATGCACCAAATTCAAATTCATGATTTTCCCTCCAAAATGAGCATGAATGAGCAAATGGTCATGTGATGAAATTTCATGCAATGCCTTGATGGATTTGGAAAATATGAGTCATGACAAGCATTATGCAAAAAGAGGCACTCAATTTGGAGTTTTAGATCAAAAGTTATGGCCTTTTGAAGTTCCATGCACACTTGGCAATGATTTGACCATATCTTCCCAACCATTCATCAGATACTCATGATCTTGGACTTTTTGGAAATGGGAGAGAAAGATCTTCAACTTTCATGTTGGACAAAATTTCATTTGAAGCTTCTTTGGTGTTGGAAAGTCAAGTTGAAAGTGATCCAAAAACTTGCCATTTTTGGAAACTTGAAATTACAGGTCACTTTCCATTTTGGGAAACTTTTGATCTGGCTCCAAAATCTTCAAGGAATGAGTTTGACATGATGAATAAACCTCTTTGGGACATGAATGAAGTGTCTCAAACCATTTCTCCACCTCCTAGCCCTCAGTTGACTTGCAGTTGACTTTTATGGGCCCTAGATGACCTGAAACTGCACTGTGGACTTTGAGCCTCTAACACTTGGTCAAGTTGCTCCAAAATGAACCTTGGTTCACATAAGCTCTCTAGAACAACCATAGGGCTTTTATCTCAAGAAAAAACCTTGCTCCTTTGCACTGAGGAATCCTCTTGATGCCAGTCTTGACTGATAAGATGCAATACACTATGCAATGTTAATGTAATGTCAATGACCTAAAAATGAAATGAATGCATGAATGTGGGGTGCAAATTTGAGGTGCTACAACTGTCCCTATTTAATCAGTTGGGAACCTGAACGGATGAGAGCAACGGCTGTCAGACTTTCAAGGTACACAGGGATTGAATACCAAAAGAACCGGGAATTTGCACTCTGTAGGGGGATGATAAAAACAGTCGACTTGGTATACACTGATACCAAGGAACGCGAGGCCATTTACCGATGGCGGCTGGTGGAACAGTCGACTTGATATACACTGATATCAAGGAAAGCGAGGTCACTTACCGATGGCGGCTTGAACAGTCGACTTGATATACACTGATATCAAGGAAAGCGGGGCCATTTACCGATGGCGGCTTGAAAACAGTCGACTTGATATACACTGATATCAAGGAAAGCGGGGCCACTTACCGATGGCGGCTTCGATTGGTGATGAACAAGATGTTCACAATTGGAACCAGACAAGACGTTTACCGACGACTCTACTGGGGATTTTGATTTGTACCAACGAAAGGATACATGACCAGACATTGACCGATGACTGGGGATAACTCGACGTTTACCGATATCGAAAGATGATGTTTACCGACACCAACGAAAGGCGGCCAGACATTTACCGATGACTGGCAAAAAGGATACACAACCAGACGTCAACGGACGAATGGGAAAAACTTGACGTTTACCGACATCGAAAGATGATGTTTACCGACACCAACGAAAGGCGACCAGACATTTACCGATGACTGGAAAAAAGGATACACAACCAGACGTCAACGGACGAATGGGAAAAAACTCGACGTTTACCGACATCGAAAGATGATGTTTACCGACACCAACGAAAGGCGACCAGACATTTACCGATGACTGGAAAAAGGATACACAACCAGACGTCAACGGACGAATGGGAAAAACTCGACGTTTACCGACATCGAAAGATGATTTTTACCGGCACCAACGAAAGGATGACCAGACATTTACCGATGACTGGAAAAAGATACACAACCAGACGTCAACGGACGAATGGGAAAAACTCGACGTTTACCGACATCGAAAGATGATGTTTACCGACACCAACAAAAGGATGACCAGACATCGAAAGATGATGAATGGGAAGAGAAACCACGACCAGACGCCAACGGACGAATGGGAAAGACTCAACCAGACATCAACGGATGAATGGGAGAAAGAAACCACGACCATACATCGAAAGATGATGAATGGGAAGAGAAACCACGACCAGACGCCAAAGGACGAATGGGAAGCAAGCCCGATGTTACGGACATGGAAAGATGATGTCTACAGACACCAAAAAAACAGGACCCACACGGGGATCAACACGACACCCACTAGTATCGCAAGGATGACATCTACATATGTCAAGACAAGGCCAGGCACTTACCGGGGATTACTCTGGGGGAGTCAAGCTTTCCTTTCACCAGCGGGTGAGGAAATAAACCTCTCTGGGGATTACCAATCCTAAATGCTCTCAAGAGCAACTGCAGCAAATGTGTCGTACAGATGCCGAAAAATTGTATGGGATATGATCCAACCTGCCAGATGCAAGGGGAGGAAAACTCATGCTGAGAACGCAAGTGATTAATTTGCTGAACACACGATTCTGATTCGATCTTCCAACTCTGTGGGAAATAGCACTGCTGCTAGGGAGCTTGCTGATCGGTCATCCTCGGGACGGCAGAGAAACCAACCCAACTAGGGAATCACTTGTTGGGGAAACACCAACCTCTCAACCATGCTGGAGAAGCAAATTCTGAAATCGACCCAGTGTCGCGATGCTAAACTCTTCCGATAAACCCATTCCCGGATGGTAACCACGACTTAGGGCTAGTTTATGCTTGCAATGCTGATGCATGCGTTTTTACGACGTAATGCTCCATACTCATGGAAATGCTACGCAATTAATGATGCAATATTCTATGCTTATCTAAATGATGAATGCATAAAAACATATCCCTCTTCGGGGACGGCACGAGCCACTCTACTGGGGAGCTCGAGGAACTCCGCTGAGGAACTCAGTATCACTCCGATTTCCACCCTGCTGGGGAAACAACAACCTTCAGGCTAGCTGGGGAAGAAAATTCTCCACCCTGCTGGGGGAAACCATACTCAGGCTTGGCCGCTGAGGAACAAACTCTCTCAACCCTGCTAAGGGAAATGACCAACCCTGCTGGGGATTACATTCTCAACCCTGCTGGGGAAGATAACCAATCTCAGGCCTGATTGCCGAGGAAACACCGCTCTCGAATCCGCTGGGGGAATATCAACCTTCAAGCTCGTTGGGGAACTAGCAGTCCTCAGACTTGCTGGGGAAATACTCTTCTCGACCCTACTGGGATTACGGTGAACTCCCGACCTGGTTGGGGAACTGCAAACGCGACCCTGCTGGGGATTACAACACTTCACACCTGGCTGTTGAGGAACAGTCTACCCACAGACACCTCTGCTGGGGATATGGTAACCTTCAGGCATGGATGTGGAGGAAACACTGATCTCGGACTCACTGGGTAGATACAACCTATTTGACACGGCACGCCCATCGACTCGTCGAACACTGGTGTTCACCATCCCACCATGGTGTCAATTTTCCACTTTTGAGAGCTCCCAGACTCATCTGGTCTCTTCTGATTCATCACTTTGCATTCTCGGCTTTTCTCTTCTTCGAGACAAACGATCTCCTCAGACTCAGGGCCAACTCTCTAATCTTCAGACTTTGAAGAGTCTTCTTGATTACCCTCTAGGATCGTCGTCGTTCTTTCGCCGTTTTTTTTTTCCGTTCTTCAATCTCTTGCCCCTGATTGGACTCTACGGGGATCTCTTGTCAAAAGGCTCCACATCACAACCTGCAAGTGAGTGAAAATATCTAACAGCATCTGTAAAAGAGATCGTTAGATAAAAACGTGCCCCAGGCGTGCCAAAATTTCAACACCTAGGTCACCCAAACTTCCGAATAAGATTTCACATTTTCAATCTTATAAGCATGCATCGGAAGGGACCTCTATGTCTAAGAATGCAAAGATTCTTTATCAAAATAAACTAATGTTTTTTGCAATCAAAGCGGTAATGAAAACAAAACAAAATTATTTGACTGAACATGCATTTTATTAACTGAAAAAGGTGGCTCGTGACTGAGCGATACACCGGAAGCAATCCCTGAAAAGAGGTAATTGCGCATAAAAGGAAAAATCTATCCTAATGGCAATGTGAAACCGTGATCTCATCGAGTTCCAACTCGGTTACACCCCATATGTCCTCAAGACTCTCCGCACTTTCTGCCTTCTGAACAAGACGCTTTCTACCGATCGCCGTCGGGGATTATCCAGGTGTCTTAACCCAAGTACAAACGATCATGCTAGACGCAGTTGTTCGTTTTAATCCCTCTTTTGCCTGGACCGCCCTTTCGGGTTTTCAGTCCACCGGGATACCCTTTTTTGCCCAAGCCGCCATTGTGGGGTTTTCGACTTGCCGGGTGTACAGTTTTTTTCTTTCTTTTTATCCCTTATTTTTGCTCGAACCTTTTTTTCTTTTCTTTTTGGTTCGTCGGGATGCCCTTTTTTGCCTGGACTCTTTTATTCTTTTCGTCCAGCGGGTCTCTTTTACGAAGTATCTTTTAACTGCGTCCGCATTCACAGGGGATGGAAAGTCCTCATCATCCGTGGTCATCAACAACAAGGCTCTTTCAGAGAAAACCTTCTTGACCACGAATGGACGTTCATAATTGGGTGTCCACTTGCCCCTACGATCGTTTTGAGGAGGAAGGATCCTTTTCAACACCATATCTCTCATGATGCACACGAGGCCGCACTTTTTGGTCAACAACACGATTTGTTCACTGCTGGCACAACTGCCCCATGACGAATGGTTACTAGCCTCTTTCCCCAATTAGGACCAACTCTGTACCGAGTCCTTATCCACTTAGCCTTTTCCAATTTTACATCCCTTAGGACTCTCCACGAGGGGACTTGGGCCTCTACTGGTAATACCACTTCTATCCCATACACGAGTGAGAAAGGCGTTGCCCCAGTAGATGTACGTAACGAAGATCGGTACCCAGGATACAAGCTTCGTACTCAGCCACCATTGTTGGTGCATTTAAATGTTATTCGGGCAACAAAAGGAACGGGGGAACCCTTTGGCGTAACCAAAGCAACACGAACTCTACTTCCATTCACGCTAACGACCCCATCAAACATCAGAATCTGTTCGGATTCAGGGTCAGGCCCCTCCTCCGGGATTGGTTCCTCACAATCTTTCGATTTGAGAACCGTGATGTCCTCATCAGGGAATACAAACTTCATTAGTTGATAATCCTCAATGGGTTGCTAGGCGAGGTTATCAGACAATACACTCCCATTCATTGCTTTTTGAGAGGTATACTGAATATCACATTCAGTCAAAATCATTTGCCCTCTCGCAACCCGTCCAGTAATGCTGACTTCTCCAATATTCACTTGATCAGGTCCATCTTGGAAATCCACAAAGTGGTATGAACCAGCTTATACTGTCTCAGTCGGCGAGCAACCTATGCCAAAGTACAACAAGTTTTCTCGAGCAGTGAATATATTGTTTCACAGTCGGTAAACTTTTTGCTAAGGTAAATTGCATGCTCTTTTTGACCAGACTCATCATGCTGACCCAGTACACCTCATAGACCCCTCGAGGACTGTCAAGTACAGCATTAACAGTCGTCTCTCCACGGGAGGCATCAGAATCGGAGATTCCTGCAAATATTCTTTTATTTTTCAATGCCCCTTGGCAATCATTATTTCACCTGACCGTTTGATCTTTTTCCTTTTCAACAACTTGAATATGGGCTCACATGTGGCTGGTAGATGAGATGTGAACCATGAAATGCAGTTCAATCTATCTACGAAACCACGAACCTCTTTTCTGTTCCCGGTTCAGGCATTTCTTGTATTGTTTTTTCTTTTTTTTTAGCAGGATCAACCTCGATTCCTCCTTCATTCACGATAAGCCTCAGCAACTAACCGGACCGCACTCTGAAAGTGCACTTATTCGGATTCAACCTCAGTTTGAATTATCTCAACTGGTCCAACAACTTGACCAGGCCTACCACATGCCCCTCTTCTGCTTGGGACTTTGCTATCATGTCATCAACATAGCATTCGATTCCACGATGAATCATATCATAAAACAAAGTCACCATGGCCCTCTGGTACTTGGCACCGGCATTCTTGAGACTGAATGGCGTCCCTTATAGGAAAGAGTGCCCCATGGTGATGAACATTGTTTTCCCCATATCATCTGGCGATAGTTTAATCTGGTCACAGCTAGCAAACCATCCATGAAGGAGAACACTGAGCACTGAGCTGTATTATCAACCGATACGTCAATGTGAAGTACTGGGAATTCCTCTCTCGAACTAGCTCTGTTCACATCTCCGTAGTCCACACACACCCTCACCTTCTCATCCTTTTTCAGCATCGACTTCTGCTTCACTGGAGGACAGTCTGCACTTAATGGTAGCTTGTGCACAAGTGCATAACAACATCGGTATCCAACCCTGGCATATCTTGATACGACTAGGCAACGATATCAACACACTCTTTCAACAATGCTATGATTCTGCTCATGACATTTTCCTCTGAAGCGGCCCCAATTTTCACTTCCTTTCTGACCTTCTCGGCGCCTGGATTAACAATCTTGACTTGTTCCTCGTGCGGTTGAATCACCCTCTCCTCTTGTTTTAACAACATGGCTAATTCCAACAGATCACAATCTTCTTCGCCTTCTTCTTCGGCATGATAGATCGGATTGTCGAAGTCATACAGAGGCGTAACCGAATTGTTATCAATGAGATCAGGAAGATAGTCACTTTTGAGGTCGGAACAAGACAAATCAAAAGGAAAGAAAAGTGAAAACAAACATTGTCATTTTTATTTATTTAAACTGCAAAAATAAATGAAAAATAGGGAACACCGCTTTTAATACAAAAACATTCATTTATTAATGATGCAAAATGTTGCAAAATGAAACACATGAGGTGGCCCTTACAATGAGCCATTATGTTTCGGGAAAAACGTATGGCTTTCATGCAAACAGAATTGAAAAACAGAAATGTTACTCTTCATGATGAGTGACAGTGATGATCTTTGAGGCCTTCCAGCTCCCTGGTACGCACGATTTTATCAACGAGTCCAGCTCGCAGTCACTGTCAATCTCTCCACCTACTGTACGGGCGTGACCTGGATCCAACATTCCAACACTGATGAACGAGAACGGTTGACGACGTCTTCTATTTTTCCCCGACGAGTCTTTGTCTGGCTGATAGCCAACCCCGAACATATCTGCTTTTACCACAATGTCTATGATCTTTCCCCAGCCTAGGGCTTCTTCGTTCTTCACCACCTCCATGGCCTGTTTGTAAGAAGAAATGAACAACTTCTTTTCTTTCTCAGCACCAATAGCATTCTCCATCTTGACGGTTTCAACTGCCTGACTCGGTGTTTCACATTTTTCATCGTCCATTTCCTCCTCTGTCATTCTCTGAGTTGTTTCCCTCACCATTACACACCCATTTGTAGCGACAGCCGCACAACAATTGTCACCACCAGGACAAGCTCCACTCTTCATCAGATGCTTATGGACCACAGCCATTGGAGTTTTTAACTGATTCGCATCCGTCACCTCCATTTTTCTTTTATCCTTCGACACCATGTTCACCCCCACAGGACCATGCATTGGCACGGGGTCAGCATCAACATTTGGCGTTGGTGCAAAATCGATGGCTTTAGAATCCACCATATCTTGGACGGCATGCTTAAAAGCTCTACAACCCTCAATGTTATGTCCGGGTTCCCCAGAATGGAACTCGCACCTGACGTTCTCATCGTAATTTGCAGGCCTCCGATGCAGTTCTACAGGAACCAATATTCTCGGCTTAACTAACCCAAGATCCCTCAACCTCTTAAACAGGAGGGTATAAGTCATGGGTGGCTTATCAAACTGACGATTCATCGTCCCCTTCTTCACTGGGCACCCAGCTTTCTGTGCTCTCTATTGAGGTGGTGGTTGTTGCTGTTGTACAGACTGATTACCCACATGAGTAGTCACTGTAGCAGCATATGGGTGATAACGCTCCTTACCATGTTCCTCTCTGGTACGCACACCACTGGATCCACCCTCCTTCTTGTGTTGACTATTGCCAGAGGGCTTCTTTACTTCGGACGACGGAGCGTTTCCCTGAATTTTCTCCAATCCCAACCAATTTTCAATCCTCTCCAACCTCTCAGCCATTGCTTTTTGCCCCAAGGCGAGCCCTTCAACGACATTGAACAACTCCCTCATCATCTCTTTCAATTCGAGAATGTCGGCGTTGGGTGGATCCATCAGTCTGGATTTGTTGAGTCTGGCAGGATATCTGAGCGGAGGAATGATTCGGTGTGCGCGAGCAGTGATTCTTCTGTCAACCCAACAGGTTCGATACTGACACCTATAAAACAGAAAACAGGTTAATATGACTCACACATGCAATGTCATATCTATCCGTATGAGGAAGATTCGGTCCTTTGATTCTGGCTTCATCGAGACAAATAACAATTTGACAATAACATTCTGACATCTGGATGTCTCTCAACCAGGATCTCAATCCAAGATGGACCCTGAGTACGGACAAACATGGGTTAAATCTGAATGAATGCAAAATGGGAATGATGCAAATGCATGAATGCAAGTCACTGTGCATCCTCCAAGTCATCTGAAGATCAACTGTACTGGACCGGTCTCTGACTTGATTACAATCATCTGAGGGCCCAAGTAACCATAAATCCAACTTATGAGGTTCCGAAATAAACGGAACTGGGGATATACCCCCATCATCACAGGAACATCTACTGAACTGCTACCAACAGGATCCTCTGAACAAGTACCCTTGGATTTAACCCGGGGATCCGAAATAAACGGAATCCGTTGGTAAGTACCTCGGACAGAATTCCGGCGTCTCAGAAATAAATCCATAAGTCCATCTGAACCATAGTCACCATCAGTACCTGCAAATGATTCAATCCCGCCCCACTCACGGGTGTCATCTAGGCCAGGGTAAGGTCAAGAGAAACACATGATAAACAACCCTTTCAAGAATATCATCATATACACACCAGGTGTGTGCAACGATTATACCCCATCAGAATCTGAACTGCTCGTGATATCATGTTCCGCTAAGTGGCGTCATACCACCCGCTTCCCATGAATCACTCTATTCCTAGGTGTCCTAAAGTTCACTCATAGCCTGGGTATTGGGCCTTTTACCTCTTGTGACTCCTACCCCACAGAATAACAGATACACAGCCAGCACAATGATAATATGATGCATGCAAACATATATGCACATATATACAATCACAGCATGATAATAAATGCAATAAATAAAGCATTAAAAGCAACCACAACTATCCTAGAGAGCGCTAGGATTGACTCGCTTAGGGAAGATGGACCAGCAAGAGGTCAACTTCTCTTTAAATCCCTAGCAGAGTCGCCTGCTGTCGCATTATGCGAAAAACCGGCGGGAAAAGACACAGAGCCGCCACCGTGCGTTATTTATCCCAAAGGAGGGAAAGGAAACGCTCGAAGTAAATCTGAAAGAGGGAAAGGAATGGTTTTGCGACCAGAGATGCAAGGATCGGGAGTCGGTTATGCGAAGGGAAGGTATTAGCACCCCTACGCATCCTTCGTACTCGACGGGATCCACGCTCAAGAGAATAGAATAAGGTTGCTAAATAATTGCTCAAAAACTGCACACACACTGGAAAGAAACACAGATGAAAGACGGAAGAAGGTGACTCGGCAGGATGTCGCATCCTGGTCCTACGTAGTTTGTCATAAACAAACATCAGAGTCGACGTAGTTCGGGGAACGGGAACATGCTCGCTAGGATGTCGCATCCTATGCATACATATCTTCTCTAACCAGAGTAAGAATCAGAGCACTCGTAGCTCGGCTAACGCACGCCAAACAAAACGCTAAACGGAGACGCTGAGACGTCAAAGCAAACACACAACTGGAAACAGACTGCCAATCGCTGGTCTTACATCCAACTCCAAACGAACAAGTAAACAGGAAACCGACTGCCAATCGCTGGACTTACGTCAGACTCCAAACAAACAACAAACAAACGGGAAACCGAAGGCCAATCGCTGGACTTGCATCAGACTCCGAACAAACAAACACACACAGGAAACCGACTGCCAATCACTGGACTTACGTCAGACTCCAAGCACACAACAAACTAACGGGAAACCGAATGCCAATCGCTGGACTTACATCAGACTCCGAACAAACAAACACACACAGGAGATCGACTGCCAATCGCTGGACTTACGTCAGACTCCAAGCACACAACAAACTAACGGGAAACCGAATGCCAATCGCTGGACTTACATCAGACTCTGAACAAACAAACACACACAGGAAACCGACTGCCAATCGCTGGACTTACGTCAGACTCCAAACACACATAAGAGGGTTGAAAGAGAAAAAGAGTTGAAAAAGCAAAAGGTTGCCCGGAGAGATCAACTCAATCTCCTGCCTACGTACCTCATCTGGTATGAGGATCAGGGCAACGTAGTTCCCCTTAACAGGGAAAAACTAACCTAACCAGAGACTAGGGAGATAACAACTAAGAGGGAGACTACGACTCGAGCCTAGAAGTTGTCATACAAACGATCCCTATGTTGAGGTCTCTAATCAGATCCTAACTCGCACAGGAAGCAAGCTAGCCTAAATAGAAAATAAGCAAACATAGGTGAACAGGTATCACACACTATATGCAAACAAGTGGCTCATACAAGGATGGACTTTAGTCAAGGGGTCATATCAACCTCGACAAACAAGCCAACTGGAATGGTGTCTGATGAAGCTCTTAACCACTGACATTGACCGTCAGGGTGAGCAGATGAAAAGGTAATGAGGATAAGACCTCCTAGCTCTTAACCCGGCTGGGTGAGCTTGAAACAATGAAGGTGTGGGAGTCCAGAATGTGGGACTCTACTCCACTTGACTGACTCTATATACAAGGATCTTGGATGTTTATTCAAAATGCATCAGCACGTAGTGCGAGCAAGATGAAATACTCAATTGAATAGCAGGGGATTGATTGCACATCCCTTCTATCTGCCAATTGCCTCTTTACTTAAGAGGACTTAAGGTACATGGCACAAAAATAAACAAGCACAGTCATTGCCTCTTATGGAGGACTTCAAACAGGTGTCTGCCAAAGATAGCAGGTCTTCCAGACTACATGGAGTTCAAGAGATTACCTAAGTGGTATGCCAACCACAAGCAAAGAAAAGCAACTCAAGCAATGAGTTAAAGCTACTAAAGTACCTGTGAGAAAAGTAAACAAGTCAATATTCACATTCAGACCAACAACCAACAGACAACAGTAGTTACAACCAATGTACACACAAGTCAAGCTTTATGACTCAAGAATTCAAGTGATTCCATCACACTCCATGAACCTACAACACAAAGGATTAGTGCACAAAGTAGTTTGCATCTCATGAAATGAGATTATATCAATCATTAGGACTAGAAGCTTGAACCTGAAATACAAAGCTTAAAAAGTAAGTTCAAACCACTAGCACCAAGGCTAGGGTCAAAGGTAAGGCAACAAGCCAAAACAGCAACCAATTCTCAACATGCAGCACATTTATTCAATCAAGAACATGTCCTAAAAAGGACCAAGTCAAAAGCATTGAGCAAGGCCATGTAGTGAGCAAGAGAAGGCAAAGGCAATTTCAATGCACACAATTGGACATTAAGAATCAAAACTCCATATTAAAACAGAAATGACTCAAACAATCATGGAAATTTTTATGAGCATACAACATGTCAACCACAATCATCATGCCAAAAATCATAAACAGAGGAGCTCAATTGGCAAGGCAATGAAAATGGAGAAGATCAACATCAAATTGTGTGACACACATTGTCACACCATACAATCATGTGTCCCAAACAGAGAAGGAAAATGCTAAAAATGCCAAATAAAATCCCAAACATCCTACAACATATTAGGAAGCAGCATATAAAATTTCATGGCAATTGGACAAGAATTGAGCATTTCACACCAATTTGAATGAGGCATGGTCCATTTGTATACATGTTCAATCAATTCAACACAATTAAAAATCCAGACATGCTAAAACCATAAAATCAATACCATAAATTACTAGACAAACACATGATCATGTAGAAAAAAATCTGGAATTAATTGGATCATTATACTATTTTTAGGGATTTTTTGAATATCATGCATAAAATGAAATAAAAATGGAAAAACATGAAATAATAATGAAAATGAATTGGAAATGGGAAATGCACTCAGGCGGATTCGAAGCGAGGGGCGCGCCAGGATGAAACGGTGTCGTTTTGGACATGAGGGATTAAATGGAAAAAAAATGAGGAAGCGCTCGCGTGGAGGATCGAACACAAGGCTTCATGGTGAATAGCGCTTGCACAGTGTTCTTCAAGGTCTGAACCAGAGCCAAACCCTAGGTACTGTAGCGTACGGCCAACAGCGGTGGAAACCACCGTCTCCTACCTTGAGACGGTGGTGAACAGTAACGAGCATGAATTTTTTTTCCAGATTTGGCAAGTAGGTACACCGTTCGAAAGATCTCAACACATAGGTTCCAAATCCACTATTATTTTGGCCTAATTCTTCACCAAACATGAGAATCGAAGGAAAACATATTATGGATCCAAACATTCAAATCATCATATCTTCATGAATACTTGTCCATTTTATAAAAAATTTATATCAGTAGAATCAGTAAGCAACGAACTACAAGTCTATGCACATAAAAAGAAGAATTAAGCTACTCGAAAATCTGACCTCTTGAAGCTCCAACAATGGCAGTAGTAGATTCAAGGCTTGGCAAGTATCCAAATCCAGTCCTGAGATGATATTATGAAGTTTGATGTATCAATTGAAGCCTGGAGATGCTTGGATCTAGCTCAAAAGTCAATTTCCATCTTCATGTTCTTGAGCTTCATGTGCTTAATTCTTCACCAAATTCTGCAAATTAAAGCTTGATCTGTACCAAATGATGATCAGAGAGCACAAATATGCAAGAAAAATCAAGTGTTATATGGAAAATTTTTGAATTATGGTGGAGAGAAATTTTGGAGGGAAAGTTTGAATCTAGATCTAGAATGATGAATTCTGAAAATTCTGTTAGGATTATCCTTTTATATGCTGTGTTAATCCATTTGCTAATTAGAATTAAGCATGGTTAATGAAATTTTAGTGAGAAATAAGGTGTAGTGCAAAAATTGATTTTTCACCCCATGCATGCAACATGCACGTGAACAGTACCACATGGCCATGCAATTTCACTTAAAATCATCTTATGAACATGATAGAATGGTTAAAAAACCCATATGATGCACCAAATTCAAATTCATGATTTTCCCTCCAAAATGAGCATGAATGAGCAAATGGTCATGTGATGAAATTTCATGCAATGCCTTGATGGATTTGGAAAATATGAGTCATGACAAGCATTATGCAAAAAGAGGCACTCAATTTGGAGTTTTAGATCAAAAGTTATGGCCTTTTGAAGTTCCATGCACACTTGGCAATGATTTGACCATATCTTCCCAACCATTCATCAGATGCTCATGATCTTGGACTTTTTGGAAATGGGAGAAATAGATCTTCAACTTTCTTGTTGGACAAAATTTCATTTGAAGCTTCTTTGGTGTTGGAAAGTCAAGTTGAAAGTGATCCAAAAACTTGCCATTTTTGGAAACTTGAAATTACAGGTCACTTTCCATTTTGGGAAACTTTTGATCTGGCTCCAAAATCTTCAAGGTATGAGTTTGACATGATGAATAAACCTCTTTGGGACATGAATGAAGTGTCTCAAACCATGCAATGTTAATGTAATGTTAATGTAATGTCAATGACCTAAAAATGAAATGAATGCATGAATGTGGGATGCAAATTTGAGGTGCTACAGGTGTGTCATTCTAATGATTTACCTTATACATGGAAGAGAAAGTAGCCAACGCATCTGCCATCTAATTCTTTTCACGGGGTCTATGATGAAACTCTACTTTAATGAAGAAAGTCAACAAACTCCTTGAATAATCTTTGTAAGGAACCAATCCAGGATGACGAGTCTCCCATTCCCCTTTAATCTGATTAACCACCAAGGCTGAATCTCCATATACATCAAGGATCTTAATTCTCAAATCAATGGCTTCTTCAAGACCCATGATAAAAGCTTCATATTCTTCCATGTTGTTTGTACAATCATACATTAATCTCACAGTGAAAAGGATATGATAACCCTGAGGAGTAATAATGATTTCCCCACTTCCATTACCAAAAGCATTAACAACTCCATCAAGCACTAAACCTCATCAAGATCCAGGCTCTGGTCCTACTTTAGGCAACAATTCATCACAAACTTTAGCTTTTAAGTACATGACATCTTAATTAGGGAAGTCAAACCTGATGGATTGATTATCGTCGATCGGCTGGTGATCCAAATGATATGCGAGAATACTTCCTTTAATCGCTTTCTGAGTACGGTACTCAATATCATATTCATACAATAGCATCTACCAATGAGCTATCCTTCCAGTCAAAGTAGGCTTTTCAAAAATACACTTGATTGGATCCATTTTGGATATTAACCAAGTGGTATGATTGATCATATACTGGAATAGACGTTTGGCAGCCCATGCAAAAGCACAGGTCTTTTCAAGCATGGAGTACCGAGAATCACAGTCTGTAAACTTCTTACTCAGATAGTAGATGGCATGCTCATTTCTACCAGTTTCATCTATTTTTCCAAGCACACAACCCATGGACTCTTCTAACACAATCAAATACATAATTAGTGGTCTCCATTCCACCAGAGGAGACAAGATAGGAGGTTTAAGAAGATACTCCTTGATGTTATCAAAATCTTTTTGGAAGTCTCATGTCTAAACACATCCTTGATCTTTACAGAGAAGCTTGAAGATTGACCCACACGTGGCAGTCATGTGAGATATAAATCAGGATATGTAATTCAGACGCCCAAGGAATCCTCTTACTCGTTTTTCTATCTTCGATGTAGGCATTTCTTGAATGGATATGACTTTATCAGGATCTACTTTAATACCTTTCTGGATGATAATGAAACCCAACAACTTTCCTGAATAAACACCAAAAGTACATTTATTAGGATTCAAGCAGAGTTTAAAATTTCTCAACCGCTGAAACAGCTTCAACAAGTACTCAATAAGATCTTATTCAGTCCTTGACTTAGCAATCATATCATCAACGTAAACTTATATCTCTTTGTGAATCATGTCATGGAAAAAAGTAGTCATGGCTCTTTGGTACGTTGCACCAGCATTCTTTAAACCGAAAGGCATCACTCTATAGCATAATGTTCCCTAGGGTGTAATAAATATTGTGTTTTCCATGTCCTTGGGCTCCATCTTGATCTGATTATAACCGGATAAACCATCCATAAAGGAGAATACATTTAACTTAGCCGTATTATCTACTAACATGTCAATGTGTGGCATAAGAAAATCATCTTTCGAGCTAGCTATGTTCAAATCTCTATAATCGACACACATTCGAAATTTTTCATCCTTCTTTGGAACATGCACAATGTTGGCCACCCATTGAGGATACTCACAAGTAATAAGGAAACCAACATTAATCTGCTTTTAAACCTCTTATTTGATCTTGACAGCCATATCAGGATGAGTTCTTCTCAACTTTTGTTTAACTGGCGAATATTTTGGCTTCAATGGTAGTCTATGCTCCACAATATCAGTATCCAGACCTGGCATATCTTGATAAGACCAAGCAAGTACATCCACATATTCACTAAGAAGCTCTACCATCCTCTTTTTAATATCTCGACAAAGCAGTTCTCCAATCTTGACTTCTTTGTTGTTATCTTCGGAACCCAGATTAATCAGTTTTAATGGCTCTTTATGAGGTTGAATGGTCTTTTCCTCATGCTCAAGCAGACGGGCAATCTCATCAGGAATTTCTTTAATATCCTTCTCTTCCATTACAAACACAGAGAATTCAAAGTTGGGAGAGGGAATAGGGTCATTGTTTTTGGTGGGTTTAACACTTAATCTGCACAATGATTTTATGCTTGATTTTAGAATATGAACAAATAGACGCACATTGTGATGTAGATATAAAAGTGATTATTATCTTGTTTTTTTATGTTACCTTTTTTCAGAAGAAGCGAAAAGATAAAACATAATATTGATAAACCAAATAACATTTTATTAATGATGACAAAATTTGAAACAAATCCCACATAGATTCACTTTCACCTTAAGCATAGTGAAAGGATTTTTGAAAATAACAAAAAATATATTACTTTGATAAATGAATAACATAAGGAACATCAACAACAGTCCTATTCTGGCATATCAATCCATGCATCACAAAGTTTTATGCTTCTTTCTCTTCATCATCTTCCAGGATTGCGACAGCAGACTGATCGTTAGAGTGAATAAAGCTAGCACTGTGAAACACTTGTTGAATTCGCTTCAAATCTCTTAGGGTTGAACCAGGTGAAAAACCCAAACCAGTTTTGTTCTTGTTCTCAGCAATTTCAACAACTTGTCCCAATCTAGAAGGTTGACCATTCTCCACTACTTGTTTTGCGTCCTTCAATGAAGTCATGGATTCCCCATTCTTCTTAACAACATTATCATCACCATAAAGAGCTCAAAATGGAGTTCTCACAGCTTCGTCAACATCAATGTATGAAAATGAAGACAGATGACTCACCAACATGGCCTGCTCTCCACCCACGATCACTAACTTCCCATTCTTCACAAACTTTAGCTTTTGTTGGAGAGATGATGTCACTTCCCCAACTTCATGAATCCATATATGTCTCAAGAGACAACTGTAGGCGGGATGGATATCCATCACTTGGCCTATCTTCATTGCGAGATCAACTTCCCCAATTACGGTCTTCCTCGAGCCATCAAAGGCTTTCACAACAACCCCATTAAATATCATCGGAGCACCTTGACAGGAGAGCTTGGACAGAGTGGACTCGGGCAGAATATTCAGATAAGAGCCAATGTCCACCAGCATATTAGATAAAGCATTTCCTTGACAGTTCATAGAGATGTGCATAGCCATGTTATGGTTCCTCCCCTGCTCGGGAAATTCTTCATTATTGGAGCTCAGATTGCTACATGCGGTAATATTAGCCATAATGCCATCAAATTGTTTGATTGTTACATCATGATCCATATATGCTTGCTCTAAGACCTTCTGCAAAGCCTCTATGTGAGCTTCTGAATTAATCAGCAAAGATAAGACAGATATCTTGGACGGTGTGTGCAATAACTGATCCACCACATTGAAATCACTCTTAATCAATTTTAACACTTCATCCTGATCAGAACTCTGATTCACACTGATGGACTGGCCAGACTACATAATAGGAGTTTCCTCTTAAGTTGGATTCCCTACCACAACATCTTCAGTTCTTTTAGGAGCTACAACAACAAATACTCGACCACTTCGGGTCACACCACTTACATCGATAATATTTACAACAGACTAAAATGAAGGAATAAGGACTTCCTTACCAACTTCCATCATTGTAGCATTGTACTTGTAAGCAACAACTTTATTAGACTCATAGGGCATAGGACCCGCCAAACGAATGGCCAATGGAGAAACAACAGACTTCTGACCATTATATGCATTCACAACTGGTTATGGGATATTAAAATGTGGAACTATGAAATTTAACTAATGCTTATCTTCATCCCTATCCCCTGTAATCTAAATAAGATTTTGATCCAGCATCTCCTGTAAGTCTCTTTTTACCACAACACACCCTCGAGGGTTTTTCGAAAAAATGTGGCAAGAATCATGGTCATGATCATAATATCTCAACTCGCATAAAGTTGCATGCATCTCACCCAGGGATCTTCTGATCAGATTGACATTAAAAACACGGTATTTTCCAGGACATCCTTCGACCATATTCATAGTTGCACCACCATGTTTAGGAAACAGATTGGCTTGCACATTGGGACCAGAGTCTTCTGTAACGGTGTATTCGTCACCATTGGAAATATTAACTAGATCCAAGGTAAATCATACAAAGTCGAGTCGCCACCGCACTTCTATTTATCCAAAGGAATGGCTAGAAAGCGAACAAAAGCCTATAAAGTTTTACAAACAAAACTAGTAAAAGGGGGTCAGAGATCTGGGTAAGGGGGTTGGTTATGCTATGGGAAGGTGTTAGGCACCCACAACATCCTAGGTACTCCTAGGGAGTCCTTTTCACAACTTGTTGTATCAGGTTATTGTTTATGAAATATTTATTGTGCAAACATTGATTGAAGAGATGAGAGAAGAATGTACAAGTTAGTTATTTTTGTGTTTGAATGGATGAACCCATTGCCTACCTACCTTTCATGAAAGATAAGGATCAAAACCTCGTAGTTCGGCTAAAAGATTTCCAAAAAAAAGATGAGTGAATTGATTTTAAACAAAAGCCCTAAGGTCTTTCGTTATCAAAGGGAGAACACTCGACCTGAGTCAACAATCCACCATGTGAGAATAGCTTCGACATACTATAGGGGTTAACCCTGTTATCAGTATGGAAGACTTACGATTCGATCACTAAGGATGAGGTGAGATTTACATCAACCGCTAAGATAATTCAGATCTATGGCTAACGCATGCAAACTTGATTAAGAAGTGGACAAGAGCCACCAAAGCAATTGAGTGGGTTGAATTAACCAATTAGAAGTATTCACAAAGATGGTCAAAGTATGATTAATAGTTCAATTCACAATGAGTATTATGAAAGTGAAGTTTGAAAATCAAAGGCGTAAGGCCTAGGTTTCTAGTTTTGAAGACGAGTGAAAATGTTTGCACAAAAGTTTTCTGGTTTTGGTTAAAGGATGAAAACAAGGTTTAAGGTTAAGCACAAAAGGGTTCAGGGACAAAGCCACAAATAGGAGTCGCTTTCTCAAGATCATAAAAATGATCCGAGGAAGTTCCTTTGGAATTAGGCAACAAGCATAAACAAATAAGCAAACTCAAAGGAGCAACAAAACTGGAAATGGATTGCCAATAAATGGTCTTACATCCAACTCCGAAACGAGATAGGAAACGGAGTGCCAATAAATGATCTTACGTCCAAATCCTCAAAGCAACATGGGAAACAGATAGCCAATCAATGGTCTTACATCTGACTCCACAAGAGAAAACAGAATAGGAAACAGATGGCCAATCAATGGTCTTACATCTGACTCCTCAAACAAAACAAATAACAAATGCAAAGACAATATACAAAACAATATGCAAAACAATATGCAAGAGCAAACACAAGCAATCACACCAGTCAATTAGCACACTCTATACACAAGCAAGAGGCTCAAACAAAGTTGGGCTTTAGTCAAGGGGTCATATCAACCTTGACAAACAAGCCGGTACTTTTATGGGTGTTGAGACTCTTAACCACCGACATTGACCGTCAGGGTGAGCAGATGAAATGGGAGATGAGGGTTAGACCTCATAGCTCTTAACCCTGGCCTGGTTGAGCTTGAATCAAAGAAGGTGTGGGGATCCAGAATGAGGGACCCTATTCCACATGACTGACTCTATATACAATGATCTTGGGTGTTTATTCAAATGCATCAGCATGTAGTGCGAGCATAATGAAAGACTCAACTGAATAGCAGGGGATTGATTGCAAATCCCTTCTATCTGCCAATTGCCTCTTCACTTAGGAGGACTTAAGTCACATGCTTCGACAATGAGGTCTTTAGCACAAAAGTAAACAAACACAGACATTGCCTCTTAAGGAGGACTTCAGCCAAATGCCTGCCAAAAGAAACGACAGGGCTGCCAGACTACATGGAGTTAGAGAGGTTACCTAAGTGGTATACCAACCACAAGCAAAGCAAAGCTCAGATAATGAGCCAAAAGCTACTAAGGTACCTGTATGAAAAGCCAGACAATCAGTATTCACATTCAGACAACCAAACAATTAACAACAGTCAGACATTCCCAATATGTACAACATGTAAGCCATAAGAGGAAAACACTCAAGTGAGTTAGCCACCAAAGGACCTACAACACAATCAAAATTAGTTAAACAAAGTAAATTGCATCTTAAGCAAGGAGATCACATCATCCCTTATAACTAATTGCTTGAACCTGAAAGGCAAAGCTCAAATTGTGAGTACAAACCACTAGTTCAAAGACTAGGGTCCAAGGTAAAGCAAAGAGTCAAAACAGCAACCAATATTCAACATAAATCTCATTTAAACAAGTAAGAACATGTCCTGAAAAGGACCAAGTCTAAAGCATTAAGCAAAGTCATCACATGAGCAAGATATGGCAAAGACAATTACAAAGCACACAATTGGACATCAAGAAATAAAATTCCATATTAAAACATAAATGAATCAAACAATCATGAAACTTTTTATGTGCATACAACATGTCAAACACAATCATCATGCCAAAAATTGTAAACAGAAAAGCTCAATTGGCATGTATAAGAAAATGAATAAGATCAACATCAAATTGTGTGACACACATTGTCACACCAAAGTTTATGTGTCCAAAACAGAGAAGGAATGTGCTAAAAATGCCAAATAAAATCTCACAAATCATGCAACATGTTGGGAATCAGCATACCAAATTTCAAATCAATTTGCCAATGTATGAGCATTTCACAATAGAATTGGTACAACATGTCACATTTGCATACATGTTCAAATAATCAATCACATTTAAAATTCCAGAAATGATAAAATCATAAAATCAACACCACAAAATAATAGACATTCACATACTCATGTAGAAAAAAATTTGGATTTAATTGGATCAATATTCTATTTTTAGTGATTTTTTGAAGTACATGAATAAAATAAAAATAAATGTGAAGCATGGAAAATAATATGAAATGAATATGGAGATTGGAAATGCATCATGCCAGAATCGAACCAGGTATCAAGAGGTCAAAGGAGGCGCTACAGCATAAAGTCAATTGGAAAAATCAAAACAAACTTGTGGAAGGATCGAACCTAGGCAAGGTCACTAGCGCGCTTCATCATCAAAACACTGTCGTTTTGGCAATGTGAGGAATAAAAATGAAAAAATAGAAGCGCGCTCAGTGAGGATCGAACACAAGACGCGAAGGTGAGAGGCGTCCAAACAGTACACATGAGGCGTTGAACCAGTAACCCTAGGTACTGTTCACACGTGGTGGAGGAAGCGGTGGTTTCCACCGTCTTCTTCATGAAGACGGTGGTGCTATAGGAACGCTCAACAAAATTTTCCCAGAATCATGCAAATTATACATCAATGGAAAGCTTATTCAACAAGGAGCACGGATCTACCATTAATTTCAGCTAAAAGTCCATGAATAATGAGAATCGAATGAAAACATTTTTTGACATTCAAACTTTAATTCAAGATATCTCATGCAATTCTTCACCATTTTTCATGAAATTTATATCAGCGTAATCAGCATGAAAAACTCTACACAATCATGGCAATAGAATGGAGAAACATGAGATTCGAAATTTCACCTTCTTGAAGAGCAGTCAATGGAAACAGTGGATTCAAGGCCTAGCAATCTCCAGATTCACTCCTATATGGATGTTATGAAGCTTGATGTAGAAATTGAGGCTTGACACGACCTGGATCTTGATTAATTTGCCACTTCCATCTTCATGTTCTTGAGCTTGATGTGCTTGTTTCTTCACCAAAACCTTCAATCCAGTATTTGATTTGCACTCAGTGATGATCCATGAACACGATTATGCAGTCCAATTCATGAGCTATGTGAAGAAAATTGAAATTTCCATGGAGATAAAAATTTGGAGGGAAAGAAAAATTTGGATCTAGAATGTTCAAAACTGTGAAATTCTGTTATGATTTGATTTATATATGGTCTCTTAATCACATTCAAATCAAAATTAGGCATGAGTTAATTATTATTAGTCAAAATAAGGTGCATGACCAAAATTGGAAAATGTGTGGTGCATGGTAAATTTGAACGTGAACAGTACCATATGGATGCTCAAATTCACTTAAAATCATCTCATAAGCATAATGGCAATGGTATTTTGTTCATATGATGCACCAAATTTGAATTTCCAAATTTCCCTCCAAAATGAACATGCATGGGCATTTGATCATGTGATTAAATTTCATGCAATGCAATGATGGATTTGGAAAATATATGTCATGAGAAGCATAATGCAAAAAGAGGCACTCAAATTGGAGCTTTAGAGCAAAAGTTATGGCATTTTGAAGTTCCATGCACACTTTGCAATCATTGGATCATAACTCCTTATCCATTCATCAGATGCTCATGATCTTGGACTTTTTGGAAATGGGAGAGAAAGATCTTCAACTTTCATGTTGGACAAAAATTCATTTGAAGCTTCTTTGATGTTGGAAAGTCAAGTTGAATGTGGACCAAAAACTTGCCATTTTTGGAAACTTGAAATTATAGGTCACTTTCCATTTTGGGAAACTTTTGCACTGGCTTCAAATTCTTCAAAGTAGATGTTTGACATGATGAATAGGCCTTGTTTGAACATGAATGGTATGTCTCAGATCATTTCCCAAGCCTCAAAGCCTTCAATTGACTGTACAGTTGATTATATGGTCCTCAGATGACCTGAAATTGCCTGATGGACTTGGGCCTCAACCACTTGGGGAATTTGCTCAGAAATGAACCTCTATCTCATGTAAGCTCAATATAATGCCATGTGGTCCTTATACCAAGAAAATACCATCTTCTCTTGCTCAGAGGAAAACCTTGAATTGCCTGACTTGTGGCTGCTTAGACTGCAAAACAAATGTTAGATGACATATTTTTGATGTTTTTGGTTAGTGTTTAAATGAGAAAAGCAAAGATATATAATGCAAACATGCTTGGTGATCAAAGAATCACTCACAAGATACCCCACCCACAGGTAAAGGAGCACAAGATGCTTATTGATCCTTGAGGTTTATGCAATGCTATGCTATGATGCCATGAGGGATCTTAGGGTCAAAAATTGGGGTCTTACAGATGCCCCTATTTAAGGTCATTCTAGACGGAGAGGTGAAGGTTAAAATCTTCATCTCGACGCGGTAGAATGGGATTAAATAATAACAAAAGAGACAAATTTTGGTCCCTAAGAGACCTCATGATGCAGATGTATGAATGCAAATCAAACAAACTCTGTGGGGAATATAGGTCCACAAAGAAGAAAAGAAAATCAGGAGAAAAGACAAATCCACAAGAATGATGTACTTCCTAATGGAACAGAGACTCTGACGGGACTCTTATGGGGATAAGAAGAAAAGAATGCGTGAGCAGGACACGACTTGAAACTGGAGACTTTACTGGGGAGAAGAAGACTCACAACTGGGGAAAGATTTCCAAGGGAAGACAAATCCGATGGAAAGACGCAAGCTAACTCAAAGATGCGTGTGCTGGGAAATACGCCAACACAGCAAGACTATCCACAAAGGATACTTCGGATGAAAATCCGGACTCAGAATGGGAAAAGAGCTGACAAGACAACTCTGCCGGGAAAATGCATGTATTGGGGAGTTATGCCAATACAGCAAAAAGTGAATCACAACAACTACTCCGCTGGGGAAATCTAACAAAGACTCTCCAGGGGAAGAAAAAGGATGAGATGTTACCGGTTAGTGAGTAACAAGCTCGGGAAGAATGAATATCTAAGACCTGTGTATGGGTGAGAGATATCAATCGACCAAATCATCTGAGGAAGACCTGAAAAAGGTATATTTCAACTCAGGAAAATCTGACTCCGCAGGGGACCAAGGTCATAATAGGGAGCAGACAGAAAGGAGCACCAAGGATACCGGGTTGTAGGCATATAACAGGTGACCGACCAAGGCGTGAATTGGTGTGTGTTCCAAAACACTCATCATCCTGAAGAAAGCTGGAAAAGCATACTTGTTTATAGGATGGACATTCGATTCTGTAAAGAATGTGAATCTTACTCAATTGGGGAAACAAATAAAGGATTCAACCAAAGAGTGCATGAGATATATTATCTATAGCCGTCAAAACGTAGATAATATACTCCCGTGGAAGATTATCCATAACCGGGTTGTAGGTTGTTAAAGGATAAATCAACCGAAATCGTGAATTGGTTTGTCTTCCAAAACACTCATCATCCTGAAGAAAGCTAGAAAAGCAGACTTGTTAAAGGATGGACATTCGACTCCGAAAACAAAGGAATACGAATCTTACTCAACTGGGAAGGACGAGAGTTTGACTGAAGAGCGCATGAGATATATTATCTATAGCCGTCAAAACGTAGATAATATACTCGCATGGAAGATTATCCATAACCGGGTTGTAGGTTGTTAAAGGATAAATCAATCAAAAAGAGAAACAATCGTTACCAACAACAAAAGGGTAGACGAGAGATGACTCACTGGGGATAAATTGCAAGCAAGGCAATCATCAGAACGAAGGGATGAATATTCGATTCCGCAAAGGGACAACGAATCTTACTCGACTGGGGAAACACGAAAGGCCGACCGAAGAGTGCATGAGATATATTATCTATTGCCGTCAAAACATAGATAATATACTCGCATGGAAGTTTATCCATAACCGGGTTGTAGGTTGTTAAAGGATAAATCAACCGGCAAGAAAGGCATCGGGATACCAAACTAGGTATGTAATGACGATAATCAAAAGGGACAACAAACATTACCGACAAACGGTGAATGAAAGAGGACCTGCTGAGGATAAAATTGCTTACTCGGAGCAATTATCCAAAAGGGGAAGGAATATCAATACCAAGAACTGGATAATGATAACCACCAAGAGGGGATTACATCTACCGGTTAGTAGGCAGAAAACCACGGAAAAGTAACTGTCATCGGTTGGGATGAACAACAAAGTTAACTCTGCAAGGAGAGAAAAAAAAAGGGTTTACAACTACCGAGATGATGGGTAGAAGACCAAAGATTCTGCTGAGGAACAAAATGAGAAAATAGGATTTACAACCACCGGTTAGTAGGTAGAAGCCCCAAAAAATCCACCATCAACCAGAATGAACCATAAGGGTTACCTCTGCTAGGGGATAAAAGTAGGATTTATAACTACCTGTTAGTAGGCAGTAAACCACACAGATAGGACTTACGACTGTCGGTTTGTAGGCAGAAAGTCACGATTTCCACTGAGGATAAGATGAATGAGTGCCGGTTAGTAAGCAACTATTCATTTATACCACAGGGAAGCACAAGAGACAGTCACAAAAGGCCAATTTAGGATCAAGCTAAAAGGCAAACTGAATCAAGACTCGTCCTAATGAGGATATAACTCAAAAGGGAAAACCCATCCCATTATGTGTGTTGGGAGAGAACGGAAACAACCGCCACCCACGAGGATGTAACTCAGTGGGGAAATGCAGAAGGAAAGGACAGACACTTTCTGCTTAAGGGGCTGACTCTATATTGAGAGATTAGACACCCGACATCTGCTTGGGGAGATCTACTGGAGAGATCTATATCACCAATTAGCGCGAGACAACAATCAAAAGATATATGGCAAAAGATGCAACATGAATATCTGAATGTTGAAAGTATGCATGAATATGCTTGATTTATGTTTGATGAATGCTGACAAAACAGACATATCTAACACAAACAGGTCCAGGAATCAAACGCCCGGTACTACATCTCGAAAGAGAAAGCCAGGATCACCGGAGAACAAACAATCTACCGGGATCAAAGACAACAAAATCGTCTGCAAGGATGGATCATCAGTCTCAGCTGGGAAAGAGAGCTCGCTGCACAGGCAAGAACTGCCACAAAAGCAACTCCAAACAAATCCACTAGGAAAGACCCATCTGAGGGAGAAAAGATCACACAAGTAGATCTTGCCACACAAGCAACTCTACTAGGGATCAGAGATATCCGGAAATCACCAAATCTCTACAGGGGAGGAAGGCCTCAAGAGGTTTCTGGAGGGATCGTCAGTCACAACCGGAGAAAAGAGTTCAATGCACAGGCAGAAACGCCACAACAGCAACTCACGCTTAGGGAACAGAGATGCCAGGAAGCAACCAGATCTCTGATGGGGATAGATAGCATAGATGAATTTCATCATGCCAACAACTCCGCTAGCGATCTATCTGAAGAAATAACGGGATACTGGGATGTTAACCCACTAAATACTGAATCTTCCAAAGAAAAGCACCCATGCTAGGGCGAGAATAAAACTGGAGAGGAAAGTTGAAGTCTTCAACAAACACTTTGCTTGGGACTGACCCACAAAAGTGTTCAAACAACACTCTACTGGGGATGAAAACCATAATAGGGCTAATAGAGGCTTGGAGGAAGAATGTTGTACTGCCGGGGAAATGAAGCTGAACAACTTCAACCAACATTACACTGAGCAACCTCGCTGAGGAGAAACCATAAAAGGTATTATAGGAAAAAGATACAGTTATCTCGAGATGTGAACAAATGTCTTACCCTGTTGGGAATCATACCACCCTTGGGAGAGCACTGAGAATCTCCTGAGTATCTTTGATCATTGTGAATGTTCACTTTGTTTAAAATCTGTTTTGTGAAAAGTTTGTTTATTTTGGAAACAATGATATCTTTATCAATTAAAACATGCAAAACATTTGTTGAGTAGAAACAAATAAGAGTGCAAATAATTGGATAAAAGCTCAAATTTATTTGATGGAATGGTAGTCTGCAAATGGCAAGACTCCATAGATCTGTACAAGTTTGAAATTGGTGATATATATTGGAAAGGGCTACATTGAACATAATGACCATTTCTCCACCAATTCCGAATTTGATGTATTCGAAGCTTCGGTTGACGACGAATCGAGAATTTCTAGCGGATGACAGATGTAGAACACAGTCTTGTCAAGATGTAGTTACTTGCCAAATCCCTAATTTCTGCCTAGATTTCCCCAGGGTGAGGTACTCAACCTAGCGGGATGCAAATATACTTTTTTCATGTCTCTAACTTTTGCCTAGATCGCCCTTTCGGGTTTTCAATCCACCGAGACGCTCATTTTTGCCTAAGTCGCCCTTTCGGGTTTTCAACTTAGCGAGCTATTTTGTTTTTGTTTTTAGGCGAAGTATTTCTTGACTGTATCTGAATTCATAGGACGAGTGAAATCCTCCCCATCCATTGTTGTAAGCATCAAAGCACCGCCTGAAAAGACTCACTTGACAACATATGGACCTTCATAGTTTGGAGTCTACTTGCCCCTGGAATCGGGCGCGAAAGACAAGACTTTCTTGAGCACAAGGTCACCTTCTCGGAACACACGAGGCTTGACCTTCTTATCGAATGCTTTCTTCATTCTCTGCTGATATAACTGACCATGGCACATGGCAGTCAATCTCTTCTCTTCGATTAAATTCAGTTGGTCGTAACGACTCTGAATCCATTCAGCATCAGTCAACTTGGCCTCCATCAAGACTCGCATTGATGGGATCTCCACCTCTACTGGGAGCACAACCTCCATGCCGTAAACAAGAGAGAAAGGGGTTGCCCCTGTTGAAGTGCGGACAGATGTACGATATCCATGCAAAGCAAATGGCAGCATCTCGTGCCAATCTTTGTAGGTGACAACCATCTTCTGGATAATCTTCTTGATGTTCTTGTTAGCAGCTTCAACAGCCCCATTCATCTTGGGTCTGTAAGGAGAAGAATTATGGTGTGCAATCTTGAACTCACTGCACAGCTCTTCCATCATTTTGTTGTTCAAGTTAGATCCATTATCAGTAATGATCTTATCAGGCACACCATAACGGCATATCAGGTGATTCTTCACAAACTTCACGACCACCTGCCTGGTCACATTAGCATACGACGCCGCTTCGACCCATTTGGTGAAGTAGTCAATTGCTACTAGAATAAACCTGTGTCCGTTGGACGCTTTCGGTTCAATCATGCCAATCATGTCAATTCCCCACATAGAGAAAGGCCATGGTGATGAAATCACATTCAGAAGTGTCGGAGGAATATGAATCTTATCCGCGTAAATCTGACACTTGTGGCATTTCTTTACGTATTTGCAGCAGTCAGACTCCATTGTCAGCCAATAGTAGCCTGCTCTCGGCATCTTTCTAGCCATGGCATGTCCATTGGAATGAGTACCAAATGAACCCTCATGGACCTCAGTCATCAACAGGTCTGCTTCGTGTCTATCCACGCATCTGAGTAGAACCATGTCAAAATTCCTCTTATAAAGCACTTCGCCATTGAGGTAGAAACTGCCTGACAATCTCCTCAAAGCTTTCCTGTCTTTCACAGATGCCCCAGGCGGGTAGACCTGGTTTTGGAGGAAATACTTGATGTCGTAATACCAAGGCTTGTCATCTTGTACTTCTTCAACTGCAAATACATGAGCTGGTCTGTCCAAGCGCATCACGGTGATGTTGGGAACTTCATTCCAATACTTGACCACAATCATTGAACCAAGCGTAGCAAGAGCATATGCCATCCGATTATCTTCTCGAGGAATATGATGAAAGTCAACTTCTGTAAAGAATGTTAAAATCCTCCTCGCATAATCTCTGTATGGAATAAGACCAGGCTGATTCGATTCCCATTCACCCTTGATCTGATTGACAACGAGGGCCGAATCACCATAAACGTCGAGATGCTTGATCCTCAGATCAATGCAATCTTCCAATCCCATAATACAGGCTTCGTACTCAGCCATATTATTCGTGCATTTGAAAGTTAGCCTTGTTGTAAAAGGAATATGTGTGCCCTGAGGAGTAATGATTACTTCCCCAATTCCATTTCCGTACTGATTTACAGCGCCATCGAACACCATACTCCATCTGGAACCAGGCTCTGGCCCTTCATCGAGTGTAGGCTCATCACAATCTTTCATCTTCAAATACAGAATCTCCTCGTCTGGGAAGTCGTACTGAACAAACTGATGATCTTCAATCGGCTGATGTGCCAAGTGGTCAGCCAAGATACTACCTTTAATAGCTTTCTGAGCTCGATACTCGATATCATACTCAGATAACAACATCTGCCAACGGGAAATCCTCCCGGTTAAAGCAGGCTTCTCAAAGATATACTTGATTGGATCCATTCTGGATATCAACCAAGTTGTATGATTTATCATGTACTGGCGTAAACGCTTAGCGGACCAAGCCAAAGCACAGCATGTCTTCTCAAGCATTGAGTATCGAGACTCACAATCAGTGAACTTCTTACTCAGGTAGTAGATAGCAGATTCTTTCTTTCCAATTCGTCTTGCTGACCGAGTACACAACCCATCGAGTCTTCAAGAACAGTCCGATATATGATCAAAGGTCTTCCTTCTACAGGCGGAGACAAGATCGAAGGTTCAGACAGATACTCTTTGATACTGTCGAAAGCTTTCTGGCAATCCTCGATCCAATCATGAGACTGGTCTTTCTGGAGGAGCTTGAATATCGGCACACATGTGGCAGTCATGTGGGATATAAATCTGGAAATGTAGTTCAAGCGGCCAAGAAAACCTCGGACTTGCTTCTCAGTTTTGGGCGCAGGCATCTCTTGTATTGCTTTGACCTTTGCAGGATCAACCTCAATACCTCTCTCGCTGACAATAAAGCCCAATAACTTGCCAGAACAGACTCCAAATGTACATTTGTTGGGATTCAGACGAAGCTTGAACTTCCTCAAACGCTGAAAAAGCTTCAACAAATGCTCAACATGTTCAACTTTCGTTCGTGACTTAGCAATCATATCGTCGACATAGACCTCGATTTCCTTGTGCATCATATCATGAAACAAGGTAGTCATAGCTCGTTGATACGTGGCTCCGGCGTTCTTCAAACCGAAGGGCATCACTCGATAATAGAATGTTCCCCAAGGTGTGATGAATGTTGTCTTCTCCATATCCTCGGGTGCCATCTTGATTTGATTGTATCCGGAAAATCCGTCCATAAACGAGAAGACTTTGAATTTGGCTGTATTGTCTACCAACATGTCAATGTGTGGTAGAGGGAAATCATCTTTCGGACTAGCCTTATTCAAATCACGGTAATCCACACACATCCGGACTTTTCCGTCTTTCTTAGGCACATGCACAATATTGGCCACCCATTGAGGATACGTAGAAGTCACCAGAAACCCCGCATCAATTTGCTTCTGAACTTCCTCTTTGATCTTCACTGCCATATCTGGATGAGTTCTTCTGAGCTTCTGCTTCACTGGCACACACTCAGGTTTCAGAGGCAGGAAATGTTGCACAATATCTGTATCTAGACCCGGCATGTCTTCGTACGACCAAGCAAAGATATCGGAATATTCTCGTAGCAAACTGATCAACCCCTTCTTCACAGACTCTTCAAGGAGTGCCCCAATCTTCACTATTCGAACACAATCTTCAGACCCCAAGTTGACTGTTTCCAGATTCTCAAGATGCGGCTGAATGATCTTCTCTTCGTGCTCAAGAAGACGGGTAATCTCGTCAGGAATCCCTTCAACATCATTTTCCTCTGCTTCGAATACAGGGAATTCAAAATTGGGAGATGGCGTTGGATCATTATGTTCAATGGGTTTTAGAATCAACCTGCATAATGATTTTGAATATAAAAGCTTTTAGAAATTAACACAAGGCAATCATTATGCAGATGAAAAGATTGCTTTTATTCTTGTTTTTAGGGTTTTTTGTGATCACCGATTTCATGCAAAAAGCAAAAAGTGAAAACAAATGGAAAAACAAACATTTAACATGAATTTATTGAATGAAATATCATTGTATAAATGTTGCCAACAATGTCATCACTTCTCCTTTTGGCATGAAAGAAGGGTTTTTAAACAAAGTGAAACATTACTTTGATCTATGAATGACTGTAGGAACATCTACAGCGACCCAATTGTTGCAGATCCCGCCAGGGATGACAAAGTTGTCAGTATCCTCTGCATCTTCTTCCAGAATAGCAGCAACTTCCTCGTCCTGATCGGCGTGGATGAAACCTCCACTCTTGAACAGTCCTTTGTCGTTGAAGACCCCAGAAGAATAGCCAATTCCAGCCCCGGACTTATTATCTTCAAGCTCGATCATTTTTCCTAGACCAGCAACTGCACCACATTCGATGACCAGTTTCGCATCACGATAGGAAGCAAATGAAGGAGTTCTCTTCTCAACAGGCTCGGCTATAGATAAAGCTTGGAAAGGCATTCCAACTTCATCCTCGGCATCTATGTATGAGAAGGAAGACAAGTGGCTAACCAGGAGAGCCTTTTCTCCCCCTACCACAACCAGTTTCTTGTTCTTAACGAATTTCAGCTTCTGGTGTAGGGTGGATGTCACGGCGCCAGCCTCGTGAATCCATGGTCTGCCAAGGAGACATCTATAAGATGGGTGAATATCCATAACCTGAAAGGTGATCTGGAAATCAATTGGTCCAATCTTGATTGGGAGATCAACTTCCCGAATCACAGTCTTACGCGACCCATCAAAAGCTTTCACAACAACTCCACTCTGCCTCATGGGAGGCCCTTGAAATGACAATCTCGAGAGAGTGGATTTCGGCAACACATTCAAAGATGACCCAATGTCCACCAGCACGTTGGACATGGCGTCGTTCTTGCAATTCATGGATATGTGTAATGCTAGGTTGTGGTCTCTTCCCTCCTCAGGGAGATCAGCGTCACAGAAACTCAAAGTGTTACAAGCAATAATGTTTGCAACAATGTTGTCAAACTGTTCAATAGTGACATCATGATCGACATAAGCCAAGTCCAAAACTTTCTGCAGAGCCTCTCAATGGGGTTCTGAATTCAGAAGCAATGATAGCACGGAGATCTTGGATGGTGTTTGTAGAAGTTGATCTACAACACTGTACTCACTCTTCTTGATGAGCCTCAGCATCTCATCACAGTCTTCTTTCGAATTGCCACTAGGGCCAACAGAAGCAGGAGTCTTTTGTACAGAGGAGGGTTGAGCAACAAGTGTCGGGTTCGGAGGATTCACTACATTCCCAACCGGACGCTCAACAGAGTCAGCAACAGCCTGAGGCTTCGGGGGTGCAGAAAACACACGACCGCTTCGGGTCAAACCGCTCACATCAGCTATGTTCACAACAAATGGAGAAGGCAAGGGCACTTCTTTCCCATCTTCAACAGCAACAACATTATAGCGGAATGGAATTGCCTTATCAGAAGAAAACGGCACAGGGCCGGCAGGCTTGATAATCAGGGCCGGAGAAACCTTCTGCTTGATACCATCATATCGGATGACAACAGGCTCAGGGATCCTGAACACAGGAGAAATCACATTAACCTCTGGTTCGTCTTCATCAACATTTCTGTTTTCAAGAATCTCAATGGTCCCATCGTCCAGCAATTCTTGCAGATCTTTCCGCACTTGGCGACAGCCCAAACGATTAACCGAGCAGATACGGCATTTGTCATGGTCGTGCTCCAGATGACTGTAATCACACAGTAGACGATGCAACTCAACCAATGACTGTCGAATATGGCTAACATATTTGACCTTGTATTTGCCAGGGCAACCCTGGACCATGTTAACTGACTTCCCATGCTCGGGCAGTGGGTTCTTCTTAACATTAGGACCGGCATCCTCAAAGCTCAGAATGCCGCATCTCATAAGGTCTTGAACCTTAGTCTTCAGCTGAAAGCAGTTCTCTACATCGTGGCCCTGAGCACCCGAATGATATACACAGTGCAAATCAGGCTTATACCACCATTGAGGGTTGACCGGTATAGCCGGAGGGTCCCTAGGAGTAATCAGTTTCCGCTCTATCAAAGAGGGATACAGCTCTGCGTATGACACCGAAATCGGATCGAAGGTGATCTTCTTCCTTTCATAACTCGTACTAACTTGATTACTGTTGCGAGGCTGGTAGGTCTACTGTTGAGGACGATGCTGTTGCTGATACTGCTGAGATGGTTGTTGATTGTTGTGTTGCTGATGATGATATTGCTGATTGTCTCTGAAGACAGGTGCTATGTGAGCCACCTGGTGCTGGTTGCTGGCTGGACGCACCGACTTCCTCCGTACAGAGGGTCTTCTTGGTTTAACATGGGATTGCACAGCATGTGCCTCTCCATCTTTCTTCTTCGCAAACGCCCCATATCGCTTGCTAGAAGAGCCTTTATCTTTGGTCAGACGTCCTTCACGGACTCCTTCCTCTAGTCGCATCCCCATGTTCACCATCTCGGTGAAATCAGAAGGAGCACTAGCAATCATCCGCTCGTAATAAAATGAACTCAAGGTCTTCAAGAAGATCTTGGTCATTTCCTTCTCTTCCAGCGGAGGCACAATCTGAGCTGCCAGCTCTCGCCACCTCTGGGCGTACTCTTTAAATGTCTCTTTGTTCTTTTGGGACATGGCTCTGAGCTGATCCCGATCGGGAGCCATATCCACACTGTATTTGTATTGCTTGACGAAGGCTTCGCCAAGATCATTGAAGGAACGGATGTTTGCACTGTCCAAACTCATATACCATCGCAGTGCAGCACCAGACAAATTGTCCTGGAAATAATGAATGAGCAGTTGATCATTATCCGTTTGAGTAGACATTTTCCTGGCATACATAACCAGGTGGCTGAGAGGGCAGGTGTTCCCCTTGTACTTCTCAAAGTCTGGGACCTTGAATTTGACAGGAATTTTCACACCGGGAACTAAGCAGAGCTCGGCAGCAGATTTGCCAAAGAGGTCCTTTCCTCGAAGATTCTTCAATTCTTTGCGCAGCTCAAGAAATTGGTCATTCATCGCATCCATCTTCTCATGAAAGTCTGGGCCCTCAGACGACTCAGAATGATAGATGGTGTCGTCTACCCTGGGAGCGGTATGCACGACAGGTGGAGGAATAGCAAGGACCGGGCTAGATGTCGGCATGGAAGCAAACGTCGGCGCAGGAATATCAGGCATAAAGCCGGAAGGCATCCCCCACGAAAACCCGGACGGCATGGCTGTTGGCACGAAGTGGGCACTGGCAGCTGGCATGTAGAGGAGACAATCTCAGAAATGACTGTCCTCTGGGGAGGAGTTGCAGGTGTTGGAGATGACTGATTCTGAGCAGCCAGGAAAGACTCCATCAAAGCACTCAGTCTGGCGACTTCCTCTTTGAGCTCGCGGTTCTCTTGCTCAAGATGATCCATCAATCTGGAAGAATTGGCTCTGGTGTAGTACCGATGAGTCAGCTTGTCTTCAAAATAAATGAAGAGCACAGAGTTAGACCACAAGACCAGAGGCTGAGAAACAACACCTGCTTATGCGAATGATGCATGCAATGCTCGTGCACATGATTTATTTATTATTTTTTTTCCGAAGGAACTTTAGGGTATTATTTGCAAATTTTGAAATAATAAGCATTTTATCGCATATGGAAAATATCTCATCGAATATATTTGAGAAAAGAAGTACAACATTGTTAATCATTACAAGAGAAAAGGAAAGTAAACATCCTATGGATCCCTAGAAGCTCGGGATGCCGGAAGATAAGCTGCACGAAGCCTCTTAACCTCTCTTTCATATGCTGCTTCCATATCCGCTTTCTCTTTGGCGAGTCTGTCATACCTCCTTTTCCAGAACTTGGAAGACTGAGGAAGTAGAGAAGTCCAAGCATCATCAGGATCATCAATGACCTGATGCTCGAGGAACTCGATCAGAGCATCCTTCTCCTTAAGCTGTTGAAGCAACTCTTCTCTTTCACGGATCCAGGCACGTGAAAGGTCTTTGTCTCTTAACTCCTCTACTCCTTGGTCAGGGAGGGTTGAAGGCCCAGCCACAACCAAAGGTGTAGGTCTCGGATAATCATAAGGCATGAGATACTCAGTTTCTCTCTTCCTAACCCAAGCGGTATACGGCTCCATATCTATGCAATTCTTCGGACCCAACTCACTTCTACCCTTCTTGTGAATCTTGCGCCAAGCGCGGACCATCCTTGCTTTCAGGCCTTGGGGATCTTTACCCTCCTGAAAAAACACACCTTCTAACAGAATGTTATTAGGTTTATCCTTTAGGGGGAACCCAAGCTGACGTCGTGCTAGCACAGGGTTGTAGCTAATCCCACCACATGTACCAAGAAGAGGCACATTGGAGAATTCACCCCAAGAGTCAATGATTTGGACACCGTCATATGCACGATTATACCAAGAGATATCATCATTAGTGAGAGACATGAGTCTCGTGGACCACCATAGACATCCCTTGTTCTCCTTGAAAGCGACCGTCTGAGGTAAGTGAGAAATAAACCACTTATACAACAGAGGCAAACAGCACACAATAGCGCCACCACCCTTTGCATTCCTCAGATGCAAAGAGACATAGGTATCACCCAACAGAGTCGGAACAGGATTAAGAACAGAGAAGATCCTAATAGTGTTCACATCCACAAATTTGTCAATGTTGGGGAACAATACCAGTCCATAGATGAGAAGCACAAATATGGCTTAAAAGGCATCCTCACTCATGGCCTTCCCATAAACGGTAGCTTGAGCGATGAGGAACTCAGAAGTGAGACCTTGAATTCCACCTTTGGAAGTCATATGAGCACGAATCAGAGACTCATCTATGTGTAACAAGTCTGCGATCTCTCGAGAAGTAGGAATACTCTCTAAGCCACTGAACGGCACCTGATCCAGAATCGGGATACCCACCAGATGAGCATACTCCTCAAGGGTAGGCAACAGCTGAAAGTCTGGAAAAGAGAAGCAGTGATACAGAGGATCATAGAACTGCACCAGAGTACCCATCAACCCTTCGTCAACCTGAGTAGTCAGAAGAGGCAGAAGCTTCCCATAACGAGCTTTGAAACCCAAGGGATCTAGTACATAGGATGTCAGATTCCTTAACTCTTTCAGATCGGGTTGTCTGAAGCTGTACTTCTTTGTATACCTTTTTTGTCTTTCCATATCTGCAAATTTTGCAAATAAACCCCTTAAGTTCCTTGAAAATTTTCTTTTTTCTGATGACATGGATGCAGATGAATGCATGAATGCATGAATGCAACAATCACACTCAAGGATCAAGCAAAGCACACCAGACAAAGGTCATGGGATAGCTCGTATTATCCTTAATATCAATCATCCATTTTGGTGGATTATGGTTTGCACCTTATCAACACCCAAGTTCCATTTATATTAATGATATACGAACGGTTCAACCATCCTTAATATCAATCATCCATTTTGGTGGATTATGGTTTACACCTTATCAACACCCAAGTTCCATTGATATTAAGGAGGTGTGAATGGATCAACCATGAATCACGGGTTTATTGCGAGTCACGAGCATGGAGTCTCGGTTAAGGACCACCCGAAGGGAGTGTACTGTGGTTTAAACCTGCCGAACATGTTCTACAAGAGGTTCCCATAGTCATCATCCCATCTTTCGAGTATTATCGGAGGAACGAATACTCGTATTCCAAAAATATTCTCAAGAGAGACTCTTATGAGTGTATTATCGCGTAACATTCGCATCAAATCTGACATTTGAACGACCTCCGCACTACATCCTAAAAATAGGCCAAGATGGGCTTGGTAAACTAAGGTCCTTGGCTTCTAAGGCACATATTGGAAAGATAATGCCTAACCACAAATAACTTGTGTGACATTATGATCCCAACATGACCTCCACCAAGTGAATGGACTCGCAAGTCAACTTGCTAAGGAATAACTCCACACAAGTCGACGAGACTATGCCATTCTCCTATCCTAAGGTGCACTCGAGTTCGGGTATAGAACTCATCTCACAAAGATCACCAAAGCAAGCAAGCAATTGATATATCAAGCAATTCAAACATTACAATCAATACTCTTACTTGTTTTTCTATCAAACATTACAATCAATACTCTTACATTATCAAAAGATTTTTGGAAGTCTCATGTCTAAACACATCCTTGATCTTTACAGAGAAGCTTGAAGATTGACCCACACGTGGCAGTCATGTGAGATATAAATCAGGATATGTAATTCAGACGCCCAAGGAATCCTCTTACTCGTTTTTCTATCTTCGATGTAGGCATTTCTTGAATGGATATGACTTTATCAGGATCTACTTTAATACCTTTCTGGATGATAATGAAACCCAACAACTTTCCTGAATAAACACCAAAAGTACATTTATTAGGATTCAAGCAGAGTTTAAAATTTCTCAACCGCTGAAACAGCTTCAACAAGTACTCAATAAGATCTTATTCAGTCCTTGACTTAGCAATCATCTCATCAACGTAAACTTATATCTCTTTGTGAATCATGTCATGGAAAAAAGTAGTCATGGCTCTTTGGTACGTTGCACCAGCATTCTTTAAACCGAAAGGCATCACTCTATAGCATAATGTTCCCTAGGGTGTAATAAATATTGTGTTTTCCATGTCTTCGGGCTCCATCTTGATCTGATTATAACCGGATAAACCATCCATAAAGGAGAATACATTTAACTTAGCCGTATTATCTACTAACATGTCAATGTGTGGCATAAGAAAATCATCTTTCGAGCTAGCTATGTTCAAATCTCTATAATCGACACACATTCGAAATTTTTCATCCTTCTTTGGAACATGCACAATGTTGGCCACCCATTGAGGATACTCATAAGTAATAAGGAAACCAACATTAATCTGCTTTTAAACCTCTTCTTTGATCTTGACAGTAATATCAGGATGAGTTCTTCTCAACTTTTGTTTAACTGGCGAATATTTTGGCTTCAATGGTAGTTTATGCTCCACAATATCAGTATCCAGACCTGGCATATCTTGATAAGACTAAGCAAGCACATCCACATATTCACTAAGAAGCTCTACCATCCTCTTTTTAATATCTCGACAAAGCAGTTCTCCAATCTTGACTTCTTTGTTGTTATCTTCGGAACCCAGATTAATCAGTTTTAATGGCTCTTTATGAGGTTGAATGGTCTTTTCCTCATGCTCAAGCAGACGGGCAATCTCATTAGGAATTTCTTTAATATCCTTCTCTTCCATTACAAACACAGAGAATTCAAAGTTGGGAGAGGGAATAGGGTCATTGTTTTTGGTGGGTTTAACACTTAATCTGCACAATGATTTTATGCTTGATTTTAGAATATGAACAAATAGACGCACATTGCGATGTAGATATAAAAGGGATTATTATCTTGTTTTTTTATGTTACCTTTTTTCAGAAGAAGCGAAAAGATAAAACATAATATTGATAAACCAAATAACATTTTATTAATGATGACAAAATTTGAAACAAAGCCCACATAGATTCACTTTCACCTTAAGCATAGTGAAAGGATTTTTGAAAATAACAAAAAATATATTACTTTGATAAATGAATAACATAAGGAACATCAACAACAGTCCAATTCTGGCATATCAATCCATGCATCACAAAGTTTTATGCTTCTTTCTCTTCATCATCTTCCAGGATTGCGGCAGCAGACTGATCCTTAGAGTGAATAAAGCTAGCACTGTGAAACACTTGTTGAATTCGCTTCAAATCTCTTAGGGTTGAACCAGGTGAAAAACCCAAACCAGTTTTGTTCTTGTTCTCAGCAATTTCAACAACTTGTCCCAATCTAGAAGGTTGACCATTCTCCACTACTTGTTTTGCGTCCTTCAATGAAGTCATGGATTCCCCATTCTTCTTAACAACATTATCATCAACATAAAGAGCTCAAAATGGAGTTCTCACACTTTCGTCAACATCAATGTATGAAAATGAAGAGAGATGACTCACCAACATGGCCTGCTCTCCACCCACGATCACTAACTTCCCATTCTTCACAAACTTTAGCTTTTGGTGGAGAGTTGATGTCACTTCCCCAACTTCATGAATCCATATATGTCTCAAGAGACAACTGTAGGCGGGATGGATATCCATCACTTGACCTATCTTTATTGCGAGATCAACTTCCCCAATTACGGTCTTCCTCGAGCCATCAAAGGCTTTCACAACAACCCCATTAAATCTCATCGGAGCACCTTGGCAGGAGAGCTTGGACAGAGTGGACTCGGGCAGAATATTCAGATAAGAGCCAATGTCCACCAGCATATTAGATAAAGCATTTCCTTGACAGTTCATAGAGATGTGCATAGCCATGTTATGGTTCCTCCCCTGCTCAGGAAATTCTTCATTATTGGAGCTCAGATTGCTACATGCGGTAATATTAGCCATAATGCCATCAAATTGTTTGATTGTTACATCATGTTCCATATATGCTTGCTCTAAGACCTTCTGCAAAGCCTCTATGTGAGCTTCTGAATTAATCAGCAAAGATAAGACAGATATCTTGGACGGTGTGTGCAATAACTGATCCACCACATTGAAATCACTCTTAATCAATTTTAACACTTCATCCTGATCAGAATTCTGATTCACACTGATGGACTGGCCAGACTACATAATAGGAGTTTCCTCTTAAGTTGGATTCCCTACCACAACATCTTCAGTTCTTTTAGGAGCTACAACAACAAATACTCGACCACTTCGGGTCACACCACTTACATCGATAATATTTACAACAGACTAAAATGAAGGAATAAGGACTTCCTTACCAACTTCCATCATTGTAGCATTGTACTTGTAAGCAACAACTTTATTAGACTCATAGGGCATAGGACCCGCCAAACGAATGGCCAATGGAGAAACAACAGACTTCTGACCATTATATGCATTCACAACTGGTTATGGGATATTAAAATGTGGAACTATGAAATTTACCTCATGCTTATCTTCATCCCTATCCCTTGTAATCTAAATAAGATTTTGATCCAGCATCTCCTGTAAGTCTCTTTTTACCACAACACACCCTCGAGGGTTTTTCGAAAAAATGTGGCAAGAATCATGGTCATGATCATAATATCTCAACTCGCATAAAGTTTCATGCATCTCAACCAGGGATCTTCTGATCAGATTGACATTAAAAACACGGTATTTTCCAGGACATCCTTCGACCATATTCACAGTTGCACCACCATGTTTAGGAAACAGATTGGCTTGCACATTGGGACCAGAGTCTTCTGTAGCGGTGTATTCGTCACCATTGGAAATATTAACTAGATCCAAGGTAAATCATACAAAGTCGAGTCGCCACCGCACTTCTATTTATCCAAAGGAATGGCTAGAAAGTGAACAAAAGCCTATAAAGTTTTACAAACAAAACTAGTAAAAGGGGGTTGGAGATCTGGGTAAGGGGGTAGGTTATGCTATGGGAAGGTGTTAGGCACCCACAACATCCTAGGTACTCCTAGGGAGCCCTTTTCACAACTTGTTGTATCAGATTATTGTTTATGAAATATTTATTGTGCAAACATTGATTGAAGAGATAAGAGAAGAATGTACAAGTTAGTTATTTTTGTGTTTGAATGGATGAACCCATTGCCTACGTACCTTTCATGAAAGATAAGGATCAAAACCTCGTAGTTCGGCTAAAAGATTTCCAAAAAAAATATGAGTGAATTGATTTTAAACAAAAGACCTAAGGTCTTTCGTTATCAAAGGGAGAACACTCGACTTGAGTCAACAATCCACCATGTGAGAATAGCTTCGACATACTAGAGGGGTTAACCCTGTTATCAGTATGGAAGACTTACGATTCGATCACTAAGGATGAGGTGAGATTTACATCAACCGCTAAGATAATTCAGATCTATGGCTAATGCATGAAAACTTGATTAAGAAGTGGACAAGAGCCATAAAAGCAATTGAGTGGGTTGAATTAACCAATTAGAAGTATTCACAAAGATGGTCAAAGTATGATTAATAGTTCAATTCACAATGAGTATTATGAAAGTGAAGTTTGAAAATCAAAGGCGTAAGGCCTAGGTTTCTAGTTTTGAAGACGAGTGAAAATGTTTGCACAAAAGTTTTCTGGTTTTGGTTAAAGGATGAAAATAAGGTTCAAGGTTAAGCACAAAAGGGTTAAGGGACAAAGCCACAAATAGGAGTCGCTTTCTCAAGATCATAGAAATGATCCGAGGAAGTTCCTTTGGAATTAGGCAACAAGCATAAACAAATAAGCAAACTCAAAGGAGCAACAAAACTGGAAATGGATTGCCAATAAATGGTTTTACATCCAACTCCGAAACGAGATGGGAAACGGAGTGCCAATAAATGATCTTACGTCCAACTCCTCAAAGCAACATGGGAAACAGATAGCCAATTAATGGTCTTACATCTGACTCCACAAGAGAAAACAGAATAGGAAACAGATGGCCAATCAATGGTCTTACATCTGACTCCACAAACAAACAAAACAGGAAATGGAGTGCCAATCAATGGTCTTATATCCAGCTCCCCAAAAGGAACAGGAAACAGATAGCCAATCAGTGGTCTTACATCTGACTCCTCAAACAAAGCAAATAACAAATGCAAAGACAATATACAAAACAATATGCAAAACAATATGCAAGAGCAAACACAAGCAATCACACCAGTCAATTAGCACACTCTATACACAATTAAGAGGCTCACACAAAGTTGGGCTTTAGTCAAGGGGTCATATCAACCTTGACAAACAAGCCGGTACTGTTATGGGTGTTGAGACTCTTAACCACTGACATTGACCGTCAGGGTGAGCAGATGAAATGGGAGATGAGGGTTAGACCTCATAGCTCTTAACCCTGGCCTGGTTGAGCTTGAATCAAAGAAGGTGTGGAGATCCAGAATGAGGGACCCTATTCCACATGACTGGCTCTATATACAATGATCTTGGGTGTTTATTCAAATGCATCAGCACGTAGTGCGAGCATAATGAAAAACTCAACTGAATAGCAGGGGATTGATTGCAAATCCCTTCTATCTGCCAATTGCCTCTTCACTTAGGAGGACTTAAGTCACATGCCTCGACAATGAGGTTTTTAGCACAAAAGTAAATAAACACAGACATTGCCTCTTAAGGAGGACTTCAGCCAAATGCCTGCCAAAAGAAACGACAGGGCTTCCAGACTACATGGAGTTAGAGAGGTTACCTAAGTGGTATACCAACCACAAGCAAAGCAAAGCTCAGATAATGAGCCAAAAGCTACTAAGGTACCTGTATGAAAAGCCAGACAATTAGTATTCACATTCAGACAACCAAACAATTAACAACAGTCAGACATTCCCAATATGTACAACATGTAAGCCATAAGAGGCAAACACTCAAGTGAGTTAGCCACCAAAGGACCTACAACACAATCAAAATTAGTTAAACAAAGTAAGTTGCATCTCAAGCAAGGAGATCACATCATCCCTTAGAACTAATTGCTTGAACCTGAAAGGCAAAACTCAAATTGTGAGTACAAACCACTAGTTCAAAGACTAGGGTCCAAGGCAAAGCAAAGAGTCAAAACAGCAACCAATATTCAACATAAAGCTCATTTAAACAAGTAAGAACATGTCCTAAAAAGTACCAAGTCTAAAGCATTAAGCAAAGTCATCACATGAGCAAGATATGGCAAAGACAATTACAAAGCACACAATTGGACATCAAGAATCAAAATTCCATATTAAAATAGAAATGAATCAAACAATCATGAAACTTTTTATGTGCATACAACATGTCAAACACAATCATCATGCCAAAAATTGTAAACAGAAAAGCTCAATTGGCATGTATAAGAAAATGAATAAGATCAACATCAAATTGTGTGACACACATTGTCACACCAAAGTTTATGTGTCCAAAACAGAGAAGGAATGTGCTAAAAATGCCAAATAAAATCTCACAAATCATGCAACATGTTGGGAATCAACATACCAAATTTCAAATCAATTTGCCAATGTATGAGCATTTCACAATAGAATTGGTACAACATGTCACATTTGCATACATGTTCAAATAATCAATCACATTTAAAATTCCAGAAATGATAAAATCAAAAAATCAACACCATAAAATAATAGACATTCACATACTCATGTAGAAAAAAAATTGGATTTAATTGGATCAATATTCTATTTTTAGTGATTTTTTGAAGTACATGAATAAAATGAAAATAAATGTGAAGCATGGAAAATAATATGAAATGAATATGGAAATTGGAAATGCATCATGCCAGAATCGAACCAGGTATCAAGAGGTCAAAGGAGGCGCTACAGCATAAAGTCAATTGGAAAAATCAAAACAAACTTGTGGAAGGATCGAACCCAGGCAAGGTCACTAGCGCGTTTCATCATCAAAACACAGTCGTTTTGGCAATGTGAGGAATAAAAATGAAAAAATAGAAGCGCGCTCAGTGAGGATCGAACACAAGACGCGTAGGTGAGAGGCGTCCAAACAATACACATGAGGCGCTGAACCAGTAACCCTAGGTACTGTTCACACGCGGTGGAGGAAGCGGTGGTTTCCACCGTCTTCTTCATGAAGACGGTGGTGCTATAGGAACGCTCAACAAAATTTTCCCAGAATCATGCAAATTATACATCAATGGAAAGCTTATTCTACAAGGAGCACGGATCTACCATTAATTTCAGCTAAAAGTCCATGAATAATGAGAATCGAATGAAAACATTTTTTGACATTCAAACTTTAATTCAAGATATCTCATGCAATTCTTCACCATTTTTCATGAAATTTATATCAGCGTAATCAGCATGAAAAACTCTACACAATCATGGCAATAGAATGGAGAAACATGAGATTCGAAATTTCACCTTCTTGAAGAGCAGTCAATGGAAACAGTGGATTCAAGGCCTAGCAATCTCCAGATTCACTCCTATATGGATGTTATGAAGCTTGATGTAGAAATTGAGGCTTGACACGACCTGGATCTTGATTAATTTGCCACTTCCATCTTCATGTTCTTGAGCTTGATGTGCTTGTTTCTTCACCAAAACCTTCAATCCAGTATTTGATTTGCACTCAGTGACGATCCATGAACACGGTTATGCAGTCCAATTCATGAGCTATGTGAAGAAAATTGAAATTTCCATGGAGAGAAAAATTTGGAGGGAAAGAAAAATTTGGATCTAGAATGTTCAAAACTGTGAAATACTGTTATGATTTGATTTATATATGGTCTCTTAATCACATCCAAATCAAAATTAGGCATGAGTTAATTATGATTAGTGAAAATAAGGTGCATGACCAAAATTGGAAAATGTGTGGTGCATGGTAAATTTGAACGTGAACAGTACCATATGGATGCTCAAATTCACTTAAAATCATCTCATAAGCATAATGGCAATGGTATTTTGTTCATATGATGCACCAATTTTGAATTTCCAAATTTCCCTCCAAAATGAACATGCATGGGCATTTGATCATGTGATTAAATTTCATGCAATGCAATGATGCATTTGGAAAATATATGTCATGAGGAGCATAATTCAAAAAGAGGCACTCAAATTGGAGCTTTAGAGCAAAAGTTATGGCATTTTGAAGTTCCATGCACACTTTGCAATAATTGGATCATAACTCCTTAACCATTCATCAGATGCTCATGATCTTGGACCTTTTAGAAATGGGAGAGAAAGATATTCAACTTTCATGTTGGACAAAAATTCATTTGAAGCTTCTTTGATGTTGGAAAGTCAAGTTGAATGTGGACCAAAAACTTGCCATTTTTGGAAACTTGAAATTACAGGTCACTTTCCATTTTGGGAAACTTTTGCACTGGCTTCAAACTCTTCAAAGTAGATGTTTGACATGATGAATAGGCCTTGTTTTAACATGAATGGGATGTCTCATATCATTTCCCAAGCCTCAAAGCCTTCAATTGACTGTATAGTTGATTATATGGTCCTCAGATGACCTGAAATTGCCTGATGGACTTGGGCCTCAACCACTTGGGGAATTTGCTCAAAAATGAACCTCTAGCTCATGTAAGCTCAATATAATGCCATGTGGTCCTTATACCAAGAAAATACCATCTGCTCTTGCTCAGAGGAAAACCTTGAATTGCCTGACTTGTGGCTGCTTAGACTGCAAAACAAATGTTAGATGACATATTTTTGATGCTTTTGGTTAGTGTTTAAATGAGAAAAGCAAAGATATATAATGCAAACATGCTTGGTGATTAAAGAATAACTCACAAGATACCCCACCCACAGGTAAAGGAGCACAAGATGCTTATTAATCCTTGAGGTTTATGCAATGCTATGCTATGATGCCATGAAGGATCTTAGGGTCAAAAATTGGGGTCTTACATCTTCAAACGACAAAATACCACTTTACATTAATCTTCTCACCTCGGATTTCAAAGAGAAACAATTTTCAATATCATGATTGGATGCACCTTGATGGAATGCACAATGATGATCAGGTTTATACCACCCCAGAAACTCTTTCGGAGTAGCTGATGGAGTTCTTGTTTGTAACAAATTCTTCTATATCAATGCAGGAAATAATTCCGTGTAGGACATTGGAATTGGATCAAATTGTGCAGGTCTATGGATACGATTCTGTTGATGTTGTTGATTCTGTTAATTGGCATGTTGTTGAAAATGTGGTTGATAACTTGGTGCTATTTGAACAACCGGAGCAGGATTAATAATTGGAGTAACTGACGCCACATGTTGGTGACACTGATTGTTTCTAGGAGATCTCCTACGCTTCTCTTGTGAAATAGCATTTTTATCATGTTCCTTCTTCTTGGGTAAGCCATTCCTATACCTTCTAGAACTGTCAGACGAACCACCTTCTTTCAATTGTCCTTCACAGACACCTTCTTCTAATCTCATTCCCATGTTTACCATCTCGGTAAAATCACTAGGAGCGCTTACAACCATCTGATCATAGTAAAATGGACCCAATGTCTTCAGAAATAACTTTGTCATTTACTTCTCGTCTAATGGAGAACTGACTTGCACAACAATCTCGCGCCACCTCTGCGTGTACTCTTTAAAAGTTTCTTTATCCTTTTGGGACATAGCACATAGTTGACCTCTGTCCGGTGCCATGTCAACATTATACTTGTACTGATGAACAAAAGCTTCACCTAGATTGTTGAAAGTTCGGATCTGGGTGCTATCAAGTCCCATGTACCACTTCAAAGCAGCACCAGTCAGACTGTCTTGAAAGTAGTCAATCAATAGTTGATGGTTATTAGTTTGGGTCGACATCTTACAAGCATACATCACCAAGTGACTCAAAGGACAAGAGTTTCCCTTATACTTATCAAAATATGGAACTTTGAACTTGTGCAGAATCTTCACATTATGAGCTAAGCACAGATCATGAGCATTCTTCCCAAACAAATATTGTCCCCTCAAAGCCTGAATCTCTTTCTGCATGGCTTGAAACTGATCTTGGAACTCGTCCATCCTTTCATAGACACCAGCAGTTTCACTCTGGTCAGCATGGGAAACAGGTTCTTCAACATAAGAAGCAGCATGAACCATAGGAGGTGGTATAGACATAACCGTTTGAGCCATGGGAACTTCAACAACAGGTTGATACCCTCCATGCACAAAGTTATGAGACATGTGTTATTGTGGATCACTGAATGGAGCCATAGAAACGGGTGTAGAGACAATTTCAGATATCACCATCCTCTGATGCAGAGTCTGAGGAATCTGAGAGGGAGGAAGAGGTTGATTCTGAGCAGCCACTAGAGTTTCCGTCATAGCAATGAGCCTTTCATAATTGTCTCTCAAAGTAGTTACCTCTTCACGGAGTTCACGATTCTCTTGCTCTAGACGATCCATCTTCTTTAGTTGATTAGCATGGGTGTTGTACTGATGAGACAACTTGTCTTGATAAAGACCAAGAAAGGAATAAATAAGACCCCTGGCAAACTCACTCAAAGCAAGACTAAGTTGCAACATGATGCATGATATGCAAACGTGATTTTTTTCAAGGAACTCTGATACATAAAATAAATGGAAAACATCATAAAGGGAATAATTCATTTTGAAGTACTAAAAATCTCATTTTATTAATAATGTGAAGGATTACAATCAGAAATACAATTTCAGTGATCATAAACGAAAAGAAACTAGCTCTATGGAATCATATCCGATGACGACCCAACTCCAAGCTGATACTTCTTGCGAAGTATTTTGATCTCCCTTTCATAGTTTCTTTTCATGGCGTCCTTCTCCATCACGAGCTTGTCTACAATGCCATTCCAAATACCGGAAGTAGGAAGATGACAGGAAAATAAACCCTCTTGGTTCCTTGACCTCTTCATATCACATTGCTCGATCAACTCTATCAAGTCTTCTTTTTCCTTCAACTGCTTCTGTAATTCTACCTTCTCAAGGTGTGAGGTATGAAATGTGTCTTCCTAAACATCCCTCTCTTGCTTCATCCTATCCAAATGCTCTTGCAACTCCTCTATGCCTTTAATAGTGGGTGATTTGACCATTACTAAATACACAGGTCTTTCATAAGCGTATGGAATCTTGAATTATTTTTCACACTTCTTCACCCAAATAATGTAAGGCTGCAAAGCTACACTATTCTTCAATCCAAGCTCACCTTTTACTTTCCTATGAATATTGTGCCAAGCATGCACCATCCTAGCTTTAAACCCTTGAGTGTCTTTCCCTTCCTGGAAAAATAAACCCTCTAATAAAGTGTTATTGGGTTTTTCTTTCATAGCGAACCCAAGTTGATGTCTTGCCAAAGCCGAATTGTAGTTGATTCCTGCTTGTGTACCAAGAAGAGGCACATTAGAGAACTCCCCACAACTATCAATAATCTTGTCAACATCGTAAACAGAAGAATATGAAGTTATGTCATCGTTGATGAGAGACATGAGTCTTTGAGACCACCTTAAACAACCCTTGTTTTCTTTGAAGATAAGAGACTGCGACAAGTGCGAAATAAATAACTTGTATGGTAAAGGTGCACAACAAACAATAGTTCCACCCCCCTTAGAAGTCCTATGATGAATGGAGAAATAGGTGTCACCAAGCAAAGTTGGAACAAGATTCCCAACCAAAAAGATCTTAATAGCATTAATATCAACAAAGTTGTCAATGTTTGGGAACAAGATCAAACCATAGATGAGTAAGGCAAGAATAGCTTTAAAGGACACCATGCTACCAGTATTGGCAAAAGAAAAAGCTTTCTCAATCAAAAATTTCAAAGTCAGCCCTCTGATACCTCTTTTGGCAGTGAGATTAGCATCTACATCATATTTCTTCAAGTGAATGGCTTCAGTAATAACTCGAGACTCAAGAATCCCTTCCACCCCACTAAAAGGAACACTATCAAAAACTAATATACCCAAAAGATAAGCATACTCCTCCATGGTAGGCAACAACTGATAATCAGGGAAAGTGATGCATCGGTAAACGGGATCATAGAACTGAACAAAAGTACAAAGAAGAGCATCCTCAACATCAATAGATAGAACAGACAAAAGTCTTCCAAAACAGTCTCTGAAATCCTTAGAATCATCCACAAAAGATGATAGCTTCTTTAATTCCATGAGATCGGGACATCTGAAACTGTATTTCCGAGTGTTCCTTCTTCTAATATCCATGATCAAAATATTTGCGATGTTTGCAAAGAGAAACTCTAAGTTCCTTGAAAACTAAGAAAAATGCTCATGAATGCAATGAGTGCATGCTGCAACAACCACAAACAAGATCACACAAGGCACACAAACATGGTCCAAAGGTTCGAAGTCACGAGCATGGAGCCAGGGGTAAGAACCAACCCACAATGTATGTACTAAGTGTAAGACCCCAATTTTGGCCCTAAGATCCCTCATGGCCCATATCATATCATATCATGGCCTCAAGGATCATTGCATGCCCTAGCTTCCCTCCTAGTGGGTGGGTACCTTGTGAGTGTGGTTCTTGATCACCAAGCATGTATTGCCTTTGTATATCATTGCTTTTCATATGTTTACTAACCAAAAGTACAAAAATATTGTCATCTAACCATGTTACTTGCAGATGAAGCAATCAATAGTCAATCAGTCTAATCAGTCATTGAACAGTGGATGGTGGCCATTCTTGAAGAATTTGGGCACCATGATCATTCATCAAGGGTTCATATGAATTGTGACATCATTTGGAATCAAGATATCAAGGGATTAGGGTTTGGAATTCATCAGAACATGGTTCAGTCAAGCAAAACCCTGGCAAAGTCAACCTTGGTCAACTGTGCATTTAATCAGTGATTTGATGGTGGGAATTGGTCTGAGAGGTCTCATTCATGTCCATATAAGCCTCATATAACATGTAAAACATCCACAGTGAAGAATTTGAAGTCAAACAAGAAATTTCCAAAAATAGAAACTTGACCTGTAATTGAAATTTGCCAAAAATGGAAACTTCTTCTCCTCAAAATTACATCATCATACAAGCTTCAAATGAATTTTTGCCCAACATGAAAGTTGAAGATCTTGTTCTCCCATTTCCAAAAAAGTCCAAGAACACTCAATTCCCATTTATGGTTGGCAAGTTATGATCAAATCATTCTCAAAATTTTTTGAACTTCAAAAGGCCATAACTTCCAAACCATTTGGCCAAATTGGGTGGGGTTTTTTGCTACAAGTCATATTTGATGCCCTCTTTCCAAATATGTCATCACAATTCACCAAAAGTTCACCAATCAAAATGGCATTTTTAAAGTGGTTCGAATTAATTCAAGTGAGGTGAAAAAATGAGTTTCCAAATTAAACATTTCCAACACATTTTACCACTTGCAATTGATCAGAAATCATGTTTGGAGTGTGTGCCAAGGCCCAATTCGCAGCTGTAACCATGCCCATGCAACATTTGAGTGGAAATGCACAAATTAGCAAAAACACTCCATTTTGCAAATTATGATTAATACTTCCATTAACCAAACTTACAAACACTAAACAACATATATATTTGACATTTCTGCAGAAACCCTAGCAGCCACAACTCTCACAAAACAGAAAAAATTCTCTTGCTCTCAAAAACATCCATTGCCTTCATTTGAACTTTTCTTGGAAAAATCTCAAAGAGCTCGAGCTAGACTTGCTTGTTTCATCACATACCAACCATTTGGAAGCTATTGCAAGTGGTATTTCTCAACTGTAACACCAGTTTCCAGCTCTGCTTCATCAAAGCTCATCCATGGCCAATTTCGATTTGAGCAAAACCCAAGGTAGCTGAGCCAAATTCCTTCAATCATTCATCATTTGGAACCTTGTAGAACAACTGTTTCAGCCTTACACGACCAAATCACAACTGTTTCATCATTACCTTCAAAATCAAGTAAGTTTTCGACTCTCACTATTTGCAAAACCATGATATGCTTCTTATAGATCTCTTTGCCATGATCATTTTAAGCTTTGAATCACTGAAAATGGTTGAGTATGCTGAAAGTTATGTTGATTGGAAATCTGATGTTGAAATGTATTTTTGCATGATGCATACTGTGTAGCTCGATTCAATGAAGATGATTGTTGGATTTGGATTGTGTGATGTTTGATGGTTCTAATGGCGTGCTTGGTTTCCATTTCTGGAACAAATAATTTTTCACGATTTGAACAAGATGATGAATGTACATTGTTGCTTGCAAACCCTAGAACATTTGCCCAGATTTCTGTTTTGGATCGCGTTTGGCTTGATGAAATGGTTGTTTGCATGTTTATTTCACTGTTACATTGCCATGACGAATCAGCATGCAACACGTCCTTAAGTGAAACGCTGAGTTTCACTTAAGAGACCAGATAATTACGCTTTTGCCACCGGTCGTGCCATTTATTCCTTTAAATCATTTTAATTCTTAATTTTTATTTCATTTTGTGACCAATCTTTGAAAAATCATAAGTCAATCAATTTTTATCCAAAATTCATGGGACTTTTTGCATAATGCTCTGTATGATCTTTAGTTTTTTATCATGATTTTTCCAGATTTTTTTCATGTATGGATTTTAAATTATACTAGAGTTTGACACATGTATCCATTTTATGTATGTCTTGCCAAATCAATTGTGAAATGATGATACTTTATCCAATGCCTTTGAAATTTTTTGTGCTCAAACTAGACACATTCATGGTGATTTTTGTGTAGAGTTTGTGAATTTATCATTGCTGGTTTGTGAGTTATGATTTTTTGAATTAGGGTGTGACAATTTGTGTCACACCATTGATGTCCAACTTCATGATTTTCATTACCATGCTTCTTGAACTCAAATTGGCTTGAATTTTTGCATGAATGTGCTTATGGATGTCTAGTTTACATGTGATGTTTTGTGGAATTATTGATGGCATTTCCTAATTGTTTGGGATTTTATCCCCTGTTTGGTCATATGTTGACTTTTTGTGACACATCATCTCATATTGTTTGTGAAATTCTCATACTTAATTGGATGAACTTGAAATTTGACATGTAATTAATAGACACCTTAAGGTTCATCATGGTTTTGGTCCCAATCATTTCTCATATGTTGTCACTGATTTATGATTTATTGAAGTTGGTGCATGTTTGATTGACTTCTTTGAGCATGCTTGAACTTGCCTTGCCTTTCTGATTTTCATTGACCTACTTCCCTTGATCCAAATGAGCTGAAATTTGGTATGCATATCATGTTATGGTTGATGTTTGATCATGAATTATTTGATGATTTATTGAAATGTTTATGATTGGTTTTGAGTTAAGTCTTGCTGTTGACTTCTTTGAACTTCTATATGCCATGCCTTGACCTAATTTGCTTCTGAAATGATGATGGTGAATGATATGAACATGAAACCAATTGGGTTTGCTTCTTGATTGTTTGAACTTGATTTTGGACACTTGTCACTTGCTGTTTTGATTTTCTTATCTCTTTTGACCCTAGGCTTGTCCTAGTGGTCATGTTGCTCATGTTTAAGTTTGTTGTTTCAGGTTAAGCAACAAATGCTCCAAAAAGATCATTACAAATTGATTGAGCTTGATTTGATTATCATGACTAACTTGTTTGTTTTGTAGGTTGCTTAGCTCACATGCTTTGAGCCTTGTGCATTGCACATTTAACTGATTATGTTGACTGTTGATCCTTATCTCATTTTGGTTTGACTTTGAGTTGTGTACTGATTCTGTTTGACTGGTTTCAGGTACCCTTAGTTGCTTAGTTCTGTAAGAACTTGCTTTGCTTTGCTTTAATAGCAATTTGCATTGAGGTATAATTCCTTATCTTCATGTAGTCTGGAAGACCTGGCCTGTTACTTGGCCAGGCAACTGTCTGAAGTCCTCCTTAAGAGGCAATGTTTGTGTGTGTTTACATTTGTCCCAAGCAGGAAAAGTCCTTTAAATAAGGCAATTGGTAGAATCCAAGAGATATGCAACCTATCTCCTACTATTCTGTGAGTCACTCACCTTGCTCACACTACTTGTGTTGATGCATAGTGAGTAAAAACCCAAGATCTATAGAGTCTAATCTTGTGGAGAGAGTTCCTACTTTCTGAACTCCCACACCTTCTGATATTCAAATGCTCTCCCTGACCAGGGATAAGAGCAATGAGGCACACCCCTCATATCCTTTCATCTGCTTCACCTTAGCCCCTCAATGGAAAGGTTAAGAGCACCATTAACCCTATTCCAGTTGGCTTCAATGCCTGACCCTTTTGTGTGAACCCGATTGTTTGGTTATAGTGTGTGCTGAATGACTTCATTGATTGATTGCTTATCTCATATGCACATGTCTGCTTGCATGCTTTGTGCATTTATCATCATTGATTACTCATTAGTGCATGATCATCTCATTTGTCTCTGTGACATATCTTTGTTGTTTGCCCATTGAGGACAATTGTAAGACCATCCATTGGCCATTGTTCCTATGATATGGAGGTGAGTATAAGACCATCTCATTGGCCACTCATTTTCTCTTTGCTTGATGCATTTGTTGTATGTGAGGATGCAATTGTAAGTCCCTGCAAGTTGGCATTTGCTTTCCTATGATCATATGTTGGATATTGGTATAAGCCCAGACAGATTGGCATCCGGTATCCAAGTTTCATTTTGTTTTAGGAGATTGGAATAAGTCCATCTATTGGCTTCCGACATCCTTGTTTCTTTGTTTAGGAGATTGGTGTAAATCCATCTATTGGTATCCGGTATCCGCTTTTGTTTGTGAGATTGGAGTAAGACCATTGAGTGGCATCCGGTATCATTTGTTTGCTTATTTTGTTATTGCTCATTGCCCATTCCAAAGGACACACTTGAATCATCTTCTATATGATCTCAAGAGGTGAACCCTCTAAGAAGTTTTACACTCCATCCTCATCCATGCATCCCCATTATGTCCTAAACCTTTTCACACCTTACTTTCAAACTTGAGATAGATATTATGCAAACATCTTCATGCTTTTAAATTAAAAACCTGGACCCCAAGTCCTTGACTTTTTTTTCAAACTCCATTTCATAATACTTCTTTTGAATCAATCTTAATCATACTTTGACCCTACTTTCACAATCACAATCAATTAACTTCACCCATTCAATTGTTTTGGCTTTGTCCATTGTTAATCTTTTCACACATTAGCCATAGGTTTCAATTATCATAGTGGTTGATGTAAACCTCACCCTATCCTTAGTGAGTCGACTATAAGACTTCCGTACTGAAAACAGGGTTAACCCCTCTAGTACGTCGAAGCTATCCTCGCATGGTGGATGTTGGTCTTGGTCGAGTTTTCTCCCATTGATAATGAAAAGCCTCAGTGCTAGTGTTTAAAATTGAATCCACTCATATTTTGGAAATCTTTTAGCCGAACTACGGCGTTTTGATCCTTACCTTTGATGGAAGGTACGTAGGCAACGGGTTCATCCGTTCGAACACAAAAACAATAAAAATTGTATATTCTTTTCTCATCATCCCAATCATGTTTGCACAATACTTATGTCATAACAAATAACAATTTAGTACAACAAGTGTGAAAAGGGCTCCCTAGGAGTACCTAGGACGTGATGGGTGCCTAACACCTTCCCATTGCGTAATTTACCCCTTACCCAGACTCTCTGATCTTTTTATTAGTTTTCTACGCGTAAAACTTCTTAGGCTTTTGTTCGCTTTTTAGCCAGTCCTTTGGATAAATAAAAGTGCGGTGGCGACTCGAATTCATTGTATGCTTTGCTTATGGTTTAATCGATAAATCATATAGCGACGAATACACCGCTACAGAAAAGTGGCGACTCTGCTGGGGAGAACACCCTTGGTGGTATTGCCTACTTTTCACCCTTGTTGTGCTATATTGTTATTTGTTATATGACATATTTTTGTACCATTTGGGATAACTGTATTGATTGTAATGTTTGAATTGCTTGATATACAATTGTTGTTTGCTTTGGTGATCTCTGTGAGATGAGTTCTATACCCGAACTCGAGTGCACTCTAGGATAGGAGAATGGCATAGTCTTGTTGACTGGTGTGGAGTATTCCTTAGCCAGTTGACTTGCGAGTCCATTCACTTGGTGGAGGTCATGTTGGATTAATAATGTCGCACAAGTTATTTGTGGTTAGGCATTATTCTTTCAATCATGTTCCGCAGAAGCCAAGGACCGTAGTTTACCAAACCCATCTTGGCCTATTTTTAGGAACGTAGTGCAGAGGTCGTTCAGATGTAAGTTCTTATACGATTGTTACGCGATACTACACTCATAAGAGTTTCTCTTGAGAATATTCTTGGAATACGAGTATTCGTTCCTCCGATAATATTCGAAAGATGGAACGATGATTATGGGAACCTCTGATAGAACATGTCTGGCAGGTTTAAACCCTAGTACACTCCCTTTGGGTGGTTCTTAACCGAGACTCCATGCTCGTGACTCTCAGCAAACCCGTGATTCGTGGTTGAGTCGTTCAGACAACCTTAATATCAATGGAACCTGGGCGTTGATCAGGTATAAAACCTAAATCCCCCAAAAAGGATGGTTGATATTAAGGATGTTCGAGCCGGTTCGTGTACCGTTAATATCAATGGAACTTGGGTGTCGATAAGGTGAAAACCTAAATCCACCAAAATGGATGATTGATATTAGGGATACAATGAGCTTTCCCACGACCTTTGTTTGGTGTGCCTTGCTTGATCCTTGAGTGTGACTGTTGCATTCATGCATTCACGCATTCATCTGCATCCATATCATCAGATAAAAAGAAAATTTTCAAGGAACTCAAAGGAGTTTATTTGCAAAAAATTTCAAATATGAAAAAACCGGGAAAATTTTTTCACCTGATATATCTGATGAGATATTCTCATATATGATCAAAAGGATTAATATTTCAAAGTTTGCAAATAAAACCCTTGAGTTTCCTTGAAAATAACCAAGCATATGCACAAACACTTCATGCATCATTTGCATAAGCGGGTGTTTTGTTCCGGTCTCCCATCCAGTGGTCCGACCCTGCGACCTTCATTTATTTTGAAGACGCACTTTGCCGGTATTATACCAGAGCCAACTCTGCCAGGTTTATGGATCGTTTTGAGCAAGAGAGTTGTGAACTCAGAGAGATATTTGCCAGACTAAGTGTTGTTGATGGATTTATTCCTGGTTAACCAATCCCGGGCTGGCATTGGCTACTGTTCTGGGGCACTTAAGGAGCAAGGTTTGTTTGCAAGTGGAGGATTCATCCATGACGATCAACCTGAAGAGGAGGCTGCTGCTATCTTGGAAAAGGATACAGAGGGCGTGAACAACTTCGTTATTCCTGGTGGTGTCTGCCACAATTGGGTCGCTGTAGATGTTCCTACAGTCATCCATAGATCAGAGTAATTGTTCACTTTGTTTGAAACCCTTCTCCCATGCCAAAAGGAGAAGTGATGACATTGTTGGCAGCATTTAAATGCAATGATGTTTTCATTCAATTAATGCATTGTTAAACATTTGTTTTTCCATTTGTTTTCACTTTTTGCTTTTGCATGAAATCAGTGATCACAAAAAAACCCTGAAAAACAAGGAAACAACTTTTTCATCTGCATAAATGATTTGCTTGTTTAAAATTCAAAAGCTTTTCATTATCCAGAATCATTATGCAGGGATTTCTAAACCCATTGAACATAATGATCCAATGCCATCTCCCAATCTTGAATTCTTTGTATTCGAAGCAGAGGAAGATGATGTTGAAGGGGATTCCTGATGAGATTACTGTCTTCTTGAGCACCAAAGGAGCTCATTCAGCTGTATCATGAGAATCAGCTAAACAGTCAAACTGGGGCATTGCAAATGTAATGTAAAAAAGAAAAAAAAAAGAAAAAAAAAGAAAAAAAAAAAGAAAAAAGAGAAGAGGGTGAAAAAAGAAGAAAAAATCAAAAATCAGGAAAAAAATTTCAAAATATTTTTCAAAAGAAAAAGAAAAAATTATACCCTCAAGTCCCTAGTTGACTGATGCTGAATGGATTCAGAGTCGTTACGACCAGTTGAATTTGATCGAAGAGAAATAATTGACTGCCATGTGCCATGGTCAGTTATATCAGCAGAGAATGAAGAAAGCATTCGATAAGAAGGTCAAGCCTCGTGTGTTCCGAGAAGGTGACCTTGTGCTCAAGAAAGTTTTGTCTTTCGCGCCCGATTCCAGGGGCAAGTGGACTCCAAACTACGAGGGTCCATATGTTGTCAAGAGAGCCTTTTCAGGCGGTGCTTTGATGCTTACAACAATGGATGGGGAGGATGTCACTCGTCCTGTGAATTCAGATGCAGTCAAGAGATACTTTGCCTAAAAAAAAGAGTATATGCAAATGAAAAAAAATAGAATAGTTCGCTAAGTTGAAAACCCGAAAGGGCGGCTTAGGCAAAAATGAGCGTCTCGGTGGAGAACCCGCAAGGGTAATCCAGGAAAAAATTAGAGACTAAAAAACAGAGAATATTTGCATCCCGCTAGATTGAGCACCTCACACTGGGGCAATCTAGGCAAAAATTAGGGATTTGGCAAGTAACTGCATCCTGACAAGACTTTCTGTTCGCCAGTCGTCATTTCATCAGAAGATTCTCGATTCGTCGTCAACTGAAGCTTCGAATACATCGAGATTCAAATTGGTAGAGAAAGGATCATTATGTTCAATGTAGCCCTCTTCCAATATATATCACTGATTTCAAATTTGTACAGATCTATGGAGTCTTGCCATTTGCAGGCTACCATTCCATCAAATCAATTTGAGCTTTTTATCCAATTATTTGCACTCTTATTTGTTTCAATTCAACAAATGTTTTGCATGTTTTAATTGATAAAATATCATTGTTTTAAACAAATCAAATTTTTCAAAAAAATATTGTTTTAAACAAAGTGAACATTCACAATGTGAAAGAATACTCAAAGAACATCTCAGTGCTCTCCCAAGGGTGGCATGATCTCCAACAGGTAAGACATTTGTTCATATTCCTGGCTTGGCTGTATCTTTTCTCCAGATATTGTTGTTGGGGTTGTTCCCCAAAGCAGAGTGTTGTTGAAGACTTCGTTTTCTCCAGCAGCAGTCTTCCCTAGCATGAGTGCTTTTCTTGCATGAGTTTCGGCGGTTGATGGTTTGTCATCTTGGTGCCCCGTCACTTTCTCCAGTGGGCCGACGTCCCCAGACTTTATTTGTCTCCCCAGCACGGTCGTGAGCAGAGTTGTTGTCACTCTCCCCCAGTGCAGTTGCCAGCAGTGTTATCTGTTTTCTCAGCGCGATCGCTTTCTTTTTTGAAGATTCGGTAAGTCAGTGGTTTGATACCCAGCACTTTATCCTTTTCCCCGGCGAAGTCGTCTGCGGAATTTATTGCTATTTCTCCATCAGAGTGCTTTGTCTCTCCAGCAGAGCAGGATTTATTTTCCTAGGCAGTGGTTGATTGGGTTGACATCCCAGTATTTCATCCATCTTTTCCTCAGCTTAGTCTGAAGAATATTTGTTGTGGCAGTTTCGCCTGTTGAACTCTCCTTCAAACCCCAGTATGGTCGGATGTTGGCTCTAGCATTCAGAGAACGGATTGATTTCCTGACTGCTTGTGATCCCCAGTAGAGTGGCTTGTATTGCAGAATCTACTTGTTGCGATCAGTTTGCTTTGTGTATTCTCCCCAAGTAGAGTGGCTTGTTGTAGAATCTACTCGTGTGGTACATTCTCCCTCAGTGGGTTGTTCCCCAGCGGAGTTATGTGGAGTTGCTTCTACAGCAGTTCGTGCTTGTGCAATGCATCTTTTGTTTCTCAGTTGACACTGAGATCCCCTGCAGATATCTTGGGTTTTCTCTTGTTCTCCAACAGATTCGTCTTGGTGGCTGTTTTGCCTGTTGTGACCTTCTGTGCCCTGATCGGTTTGTTTGCTGATCCGTCACTCGGAGAGTTGGTTTCCTGATATCTCTGATTCTCTGCTTCCTCAGCAGTACCCGCAGATCTTTGCTTCTCAGCATATAGATCTCCGTAGATTGGCTCTCCAGTCGGTTTTCCCCTGGAAGTATAATACCGGGCGTTTGATTCCTGGACCTGTTGTGTTAGAATTGTCTGTTTTGTCAGCATTCATCAAACATAAATCACGCATATTCATGCATATTCATAAAACATTCAGATATCCATGTTGCATTTCTTGCCATATATCTTTTGTTTGTCGTGTCTCCTGCAACGGGTGATGTAGATCTTCTTTATAGATCTTCCCTTAGCAGATGTCGGGTGTTATAAATCTCTCCATATAGAGTCAGCCCCATAAGCAGAAAATGTTTGTTGTCTTTCCTTCTGCAGTTCCCCACCGAGATATATCCTCGTGGATGACGGTTTCTTCCGTTTCCTCCCAACACATATATTGGGATGGATTTTCCTATTTGAGTTACATCCTCATTAGGACATGTCTTGGTTCAGTCTGTCTTTTCGGATTATTCCCGAATTGGCTATTTGTCAAATGTCTTGTGCTTCCCAGTGGGTTGTTCCCCAGCGGAGTAGTTTTGGGCCTCTACCCTCATACAGGTAGTTATAAGTCCTATTTTTCCTGGCTTTCTTGGCAGAATTTGTGGTTATACACCTTTTATTCCCCAGCCAGAGTTGTTGGTTTTCTACCTGGTAACCGGTAGTTATAAATCCTACTTTCCCGCTCTCCAGCAGTTTGTGGTTTGTTATAAGCCCTATTTTGGTTTCCCGTGCGGATTTGTGATTTGTTCTATCCCCACGCAGAGTTGTTGGTCTTCTACCCCGTATTCGGTAGATGTAAACCCTAATTTTATGGTTATCCCCACCAGAGTTTGGCCCTCTGTCTACAAACCAGCAGTCATAAGTCCTATCTTTGCGGTTTTTCTACCTACAAATCGGTAGTTATAAACCCTGTTTTCTCCACTGGCAGAGTTAACTTTGTTGTTCATCCCAACCGATGACAGTTACTCTTCTGTGGTTTTCTATCCAATTTCTTTTGGTAGATGTAATCCCCTCTTTGTGGTTATCTTCATCTAATGTTTGATGTTGATTTTTCCTTCGCTTGGATAAGTTGCTCAGATAAGCACTTATATCCCTAGCAAGTCTTTTGTGGATAATTGCCGTATGCTAGCAATTTTATCCCCAGCGGGTCCTTTCACCTTTTGTCAGTGATTGTGTTCCCCGGATCATTGATTTTCATCAATGCATTCCCAGCGAGTCTTCTTTCATTTACCCTCTTGTTGGTAATGTCTGTTGCTCCCTTTGATTGTTCATCATTATATACCTAGTTTGGTATCCCGATGTCTTTCTTTTCGGATTTTATCCTATAAACAACCTACAACTCTGTTAAGGATAATCTTCCATGCGAGGTTATTATTCACGTTTTGACGGCTATGAATAATATATCTCATGTACTCTTCAGTCGAAGCCTTTCGTGTTTCCCTGGTCGAGTAAGATTCGTTATTTCCCTTTGCGGAGTCGAATATTCTTGTTGCTGGATAATTGTCGGATGCTTGCAATTTATCCCTTTGAGTTATCTTTCGTTTACCCGTATGCTTGGTATCGATTGTCTCTCTTTTTTGGTTAGTCACCTATTATATACTTCGGTATCTCTGGTGTCTCTTCCTTTCGAGTATATTATTCACGGCTTGCCGGTAATGAACAATATATCTCATGCGCTCTTTGGTTGGAGTCCTTTGTTGATCTTCCCCAGTCGAGTGAGATTCGTATTCCTTGTGGAATCGAATATTCGTCCTATAAACAAGTCTGCTGTTCTAGCTTTCTTCAGGATGATGAGTGTTTTGGAACACAAACCAATTCACGTCTTCGGATTTTATCCTATAAACAACCTACAACCCGGTTCAGGATAATCTTCCATGTGAGTATTCTATCCACGTTCTGACGGCAATGGATATTATATCTCGTTCACTCTTGGGTCAATCTTTTGATTGTTTTTCTCCGCAGAGTAAGTTTCGTATTCCCTGTGGAATCGAACGTCCGTCCTATAAACAAGTCTGTTGTTCTAGCTTCCTTCAGGATGATGAGTGTTTTGGAACACAAACCAATTCACGTCTTCGGATTTTATCCTATAAACAACCTACAACCCGGTTCAGGATAATCTTCCATGTGAGTATTCTATCCACGTTCTGACGGCAATGGATATTATATCTCGTTCACTCTTAGGTCAATCTTTTGATTGTTTTTCTCCGCAGAGTAAGTTTCGTATTCCTTGTGGAATCGAACGTCCATCCTATAAACAAGTCTGTTGTTCTAGCTTTCTTCAGGATGATGAGTGTTTTGGAACACAAACCAATTCACGTCTTCGAATTTTATCCTATAAACAACCTACAACCCGGTTCAGGATAATCTTCCATGTGAGTATTCTATCCACGTTCTGACGGCAATGGATATTATATCTCGTTCACTCTTGGGTCAATCTTTTGATTGTTTTTCTCCGCAGAGTAAGTTTCGTATTCCTTGTGGAATCGAACGTCCATCCTATAAACAAGTCTGCTGTTCTAGCTTTCTTCAGGATGATGAGTGTTTTGGAACACAAACCAATTCACGTCTTCGGATTTTATCCTATAAACAACCTACAACCCGGTTCAGGATAATTTTCCATGCGAGTACATTATCTACGTTTCGACGGCTATAGATAATATATCTCATGCACTCTTTTGTCGAACACTTTGTTTGTCTTCCCAACTGAGTAAGATTTGCATTCCTTATAGAATCAAATATCCATCCTATAAACAAGTTTGCTTTCGCTCTCTTCAGGATGATGAGTGTTTTGGAGCACACACCAATTCACGTCTTTGGTCGGTCACCTGTTACATACCTACAACCCGGTATCCTTGGTGTTCCTTCCTTTCTGCTCCCTATTATGACCTCGGTCCCTTGTGGAGTCAGATTTTCCTGAGTTTATGTACCTTTTCCAGGTCTTTCTCAGATGTTTGGTTGATTGATATCTCTCACCCTTATACCGGTCTTAGATATTCTTTCTTCCTGAGTTTGTTACCCTTATACCGGTAACACCTCATTCTTTGGTGCTTCCTCAGTAGAATTTCCTATTGCTTTTCCCAGGAGTCAGCTAGTGTCTCTCCAATGGATTTATTCTCCTTTGGAATTCTTTTCCCCAGTGTGAGTCCTTCACTCCCCAGTGAGGTCTCCAGTCTGATTTCCGTTATCTCCTAACCAGAGTCGTGTCTTGTTCACGCTGTGTCAGTTTTGTTTTTCCCCAACTTGAAGTCGTGTCCTGCTCACGCATTTCTTTTTCTTTTACTACCCCAACAAGAGTCTTGTTAGAGTCTTTGTTCCTGGTGAGTGTATTACTCCGATGGATCGTCTTTTCTTCTGTGTGAACCATATTCCCCACAGAATTTGTGTCTTTTGCATGCATACATTTGCATCATGAGGTCTCTTAGGGACCAAAATTTGTCTCATTACTGTTATTTAAGCCCATTCTACCGCGTCGAGATGAAGATTTCTAAACTTCACTTCTCCGGCTAGAATGACCTTAAATAGGGGCATCTGTAAGACCCCAATTTTGGCCCTAAGATCCCTCATGGCCCATATCATATCATATCATGGCCTCAAGGATCATTGCATGCCCTAGCTTCCCTCCTAGTGGGTGGGTACCTTGTGAGTGTGGTTCTTGATCACCAAGCATGTATTGCCTTTGTATATCATTGCTTTTCATATGTTTACTAACCAAAAGTACAAAAATATTGTCATCTAACCATGTTACTTGCAGATGAAGCAATCAACAGTCAATCAGTCTAATCAGTCATTGAACAGTGGATGGTGGCCATTCTTGAAGAATTTGGGCACCATGATCATTCATAAAGGGTTCATATGAATTGTGACATCATTTGGAATCAAGATATCAAGGGATTAGGGTTTGGAATTCATCAGAACATGGTTCAGTCAAGCAAAACCCTGGCAAAGTCAACCTTGGTCAACTGTGCATTTAATCAGTGATTTGATGGTGGGAATTGGTCTGAGAGGTCTCATTCATGTCCATATAAGCCTCATATAACATGTCAAACATCCACAGTGAAGAATTTGAAGTCAAACAAGAAATTTCCAAAAATAGAAACTTGACCTGTAATTGAAATTTGCCAAAAATGGAAACTTCTTCTCCTCAAAATTACATCATCATACAAGCTTCAAATGAATTTTTGCCCAACATGAAAGTTGAAGATCTTGTTCTCCCATTTCCAAAAAAGTCCAAGAACACTCAATTCCCATTTATGGTTGGCAAGTTATGATCAAATCATTCTCAAAATTTTTTGAACTTCAAAAGGCCATAACTTCCAAACCATTTGGCCAAATTGGGTGGGGTTTTTTGCTACAAGTCATATTTGATGCCCTCTTTCCAAATATGTCATCACAATTCACCAAAAGTTCACCAATCCAAATGGCATTTTTAAAGTGGTTTGAATTAATTCAAGTGAGGTGAAAAAATGAGTTTCCAAATTAAACATTTCCAACACATTTTACCACTTGCAATTGATCAGAAATCATGTTTGGAGTGTGTGCCAAGGCCCAATTCGCAGCTGTAACCATGCCCATGCAACATTTGAGTGGAAATGCACAAATTAGCAAAAACACTCCATTTTGCAAATTATGATTAATACTTCTATTAACCAAACTTACAAACACTAAACAGCATATATATTTGACATTTCTGCAGAAACCCTAGCAGCCACAACTCTCACAAAACAGAAAAAATTCTCTTGTTCTCAAAAACATCCATTGCCTTCATTTGAACTTTTCTTGGAAAAATCTCAAAGAGCTCGAGCTAGACTTGCTTGTTTCATCACATACCAACCATTTGGAAGCTATTACAAGTGGTATTTCTCAACTGTAACACCAGTTTCCAGCTCTGCTTCATCAAAGCTCATCCATGGCCAATTTCGATTTGAGCAAAACCCAAGGTAGCTGAGCCAAATTCCTTCAATCATTCATCATTTGGAACCTTGTAGAACAACTGTTTCAGCCTTACACGACCAAATCACAACTGTTTCATCATTACCTTCAAAATCAAGTAAGTTTTCGACTCTCACTATTTGCAAAACCATGATATGCTTCTTATAGATCTCTTTGCCATGATCATTTTAAGCTTTGAATCACTGAAAATGGTTGAGTATGCTGAAAGTTATGTTGATTGGAAATCTGATGTTGAAATGTATTTTTGCATGATGCATACTGTGTAGCTCGATTCAATGAAGATGATTGTTGGATTTGGATTGTGTGATGTTTGATGGTTCTAATGGCGTGCTTGGTTTCCATTTCTGGAACAAATAATTTTTCACGATTTGAACAAGATGATGAATGTACATTGTTGCTTGCAAACCCTAGAACATTTGCCCAGATTTCTGTTTTGGATCGCGTTTGGCTTGATGAAATGGTTGTTTGCATGTTTATTTCACTGTTACATTGCCATGACGAATCAGCATGCAACACGTCCTTAAGTGAAACGCTGAGTTTCACTTAAGAGACCAGATAATTACGCTTTTGCCACCGGTCGTGCCATTTATTCCTTTAAATCATTTTAATTCTTAATTTTTATTTCATTTTGTGACCAATCTTTGAAAAATCATAAGTCAATCAATTTTTATCCAAAATTCATGGGACTTTTTGCATAATGCTCTGTATGATCTTTAGTTTTTTATCATGATTTTTCCAGATTTTTTTCATGTATGGATTTTAAATTATACTAGAGTTTGACACATGTATCCATTTTATGTATGTCTTGCCAAATCAATTGTGAAATGATGATACTTTATCCAATGCCTTTGAAATTTTTTGTGCTCAAACTAGACACATTCATGGTGATTTTTGTGTAGAGTTTGTGAATTTATCATTGCTGGTTTGTGAGTTATGATTTTTTGAATTAGGGTGTGACAATTTGTGTCACACCATTGATGTCCAACTTCATGATTTTCATTACCATGCTTCTTGAACTCAAATTGGCTTGAATTTTTGCATGAATGTGCTTATGGATGTCTAGTTTACATGTGATGTTTTGTGGAATTATTGATGGCATTTCCTAATTGTTTGGGATTTTATCCCCTGTTTGGTCATATGTTGACTTTTTGTGACACATCATCTCATATTGTTTGTGAAATTCTCATACTTAATTGGATGAACTTGAAATTTGACATGTGATTAATAGACACCTTAAGGTTCATCATGGTTTTGGTCCCAATCATTTCTCATATGTTGTCACTGATTTATGATTTATTGAAGTTGGTGCATGTTTGATTGACTTCTTTGAGCATGCTTGAACTTGCCTTGCCTTTCTGATTTTCATTGACCTACTTCCCTTGATCCAAATGAGCTGAAATTTGGTATGCATATCATGTTATGGTTGATGTTTGATCATGAATTATTTGATGATTTATTGAAATGTTTATGATTGGTTTTGAGTTAAGTCTTGCTGTTGACTTCTTTGAACTTCTATATGCCATGCCTTGACCTAATTTGCTTCTGAAATGATGATGGTGAATGATATGAACATGAAACCAATTGGGTTTGCTTCTTGATTGTTTGAACTTGATTTTGGACACTTGTCACTTGCTGTTTTGATTTTCTTATCTCTTTTTGACCCTAGGCTTGTCCTAGTGGTCATGTTGCTCATGTTTAAGTTTGTTGTTTCAGGTTAAGCAACAAATGCTCCAAAAAGATCATTACAAATTGATTGAGCTTGATTTGATTATCATGACTAACTTGTTTGTTTTGTAGGTTGCTTAGCTCACATGCTTTGAGCCTTGTGCATTGCACATTTAACTGATTATGTTGACTGTTGATCCTTATCTCATTTTGGTTTGACTTTGAGTTGTGTACTGATTCTGTTTGACTGGTTTCAGGTACCCTTAGTTGCTTAGTTCTGTAAGAACTTGCTTTGCTTTGCTTTAATAGCAATTTGCATTGAGGTATAATTCCTTATCTTCATGTAGTCTGGAAGACCTGGCCTGTTACTTGGCCAGGCAACTGTCTGAAGTCCTCCTTAAGAGGCAATGTTTGTGTGTGTTTACATTTGTCCCAAGCAGGAAAAGTCCTTTAAATAAGGCAATTGGTAGAATCCAAGAGATATGCAACCTATCTCCTACTATTCTGTGAGTCACTCACCTTGCTCACACTACTTGTGTTGATGCATAGTGAGTAAAAACCCAAGATCTATAGAGTCTAATCTTGTGGAGAGAGTTCCTACTTTCTGAACTCCCACACCTTCTGATATTCAAATGCTCTCCCTGACCAGGGATAAGAGCAATGAGGCACACCCCTCATATCCTTTCATCTGCTTCACCTTAGCCCCTCAATGGAAAGGTTAAGAGCACCATTAACCCTATTCCAGTTGGCTTCAATGCCTGACCCTTTGTGTGAACCCGATTGTTTGGTTATAGTGTGTGCTGAATGACTTCATTGATTGATTGCTTATCTCATATGCACATGTCTGCTTGCATGCTTTGTGCATTTATCATCATTGATTACTCATTAGTGCATGATCATCTCATTTGTCTCTGTGACATATCTTTGTTGTTTGCCCATTGAGGACAATTGTAAGACCATCCATTGGCCATTGTTCCTATGATATGGAGGTGAGTATAAGACCATCTCATTGGCCACTCATTTTCTCTTTGCTTGATGCATTTGTTGTATGTGAGGATGCAATTGTAAGTCCCTGCAAGTTGGCATTTGCTTTCCTATGATCATATGTTGGATATTGGTATAAGCCCAGACAGATTGGCATCCGGTATCCAAGTTTCATTTTGTTTTAGGAGATTGGAATAAGTCCATCTATTGGCTTCCGACATCCTTGTTTCTTTGTTTAGGAGATTGGTGTAAATCCATCTATTGGTATCCGGTATCCGCTTTTGTTTGTGAGATTGGAGTAAGACCATTGAGTGGCATCCGGTATCATTTGTTTGCTTATTTTGTTATTGCTCATTGCCCATTCCAAAGGACACACTTGAATCATCTTCTATATGATCTCAAGAGGTGAACCCTCTAAGAAGTTTTACACTCCATCCTCATCCATGCATCCCCATTATGTCCTAAACCTTTTCACACCTTACTTTCAAACTTGAGATAGATATTATGCAAACATCTTCATGCTTTTAAATTAAAAACCTGGACCCCAAGTCCTTGACTTTTTTTTCAAACTCCATTTCATAATACTTCTTTTGAATCAATCTTAATCATACTTTGACCCTACTTTCACAATCACAATCAATTAACTTCACCCATTCAATTGTTTTGGCTTTGTCCATTGTTAATCTTTTCACACATTAGCCATAGGTTTCAATTATCATAGTGGTTGATGTAAACCTCACCCTATCCTTAGTGAGTCGACTATAAGACTTCCGTACTTAAAACAGGGTTAACCCTTCTAGTACGTCGAAGTTATCCTCGCATGGTGGATGTTGGTCTTGGTCGAGTTTTCTCCCATTGATAATGAAAAGCCTCAGTGCTAGTGTTTAAAATTGAATCCACTCATATTTTGGAAATCTTTTAGCCGAACTACGGCGTTTTGATCCTTACCTTTGATGGAAGGTACGTAGGCAACGGGTTCATCCGTTCGAACACAAAAACAATAAAAATTGTATATTCTTTTCTCATCATCCCAATCATGTTTGCACAATACTTATGTCATAACAAATAACAATTTAGTATAACAAGTGTGAAAAGGGCTCCCTAGGAGTACCTAGGACGTGATGGGTGCCTAACACCTTCCCATTGCGTAATTTACCCCTTACCCAGACTCTCTGATCTTTTTATTAGTAATTTTCTACGCGTAAAACTTCTTAGGCTTTTGTTCGCTTTTTAGCCAGTCCTTTGGATAAATAAAAGTGCGGTGGCGACTCGAATTCATTGTATGCTTTGCTTATGGTTTAATCGATAAATCATATAGCAACGAATACACCGCTACACTAAGGGTATAATCACCTGTAGAACAAGGTTCTAAAAAGTTCCCAGAGTCATAATTCCATCTTTTAAATATTATCGGCATAAAAGACTACTCGCCAACCAATAATATTCTCAAGAGAAATTCGTCTAAGTGTAGTATCGTGTAACAACTAATTCAAGTCTACACATAAACAAAGATAGGCTAAACCCATTGAGGACTACTCCCAGCAGAGTCGCCACTTTTCTGTAGCGGTAAAATTTTTATGATTAAGCTATTGATTAACTTAACTCATAAAGCAAGTGTCGCTACTACGCTTTTATTATTTCCAAAGGAAAAGGGAAAGTACGAACAAAACCTAAAGAAGTTTTAAAACAAAAATAATAATAAAAAAGAGATAAGGGTCTAAGGGTTATTATGCAAAGGGAAGGTATGATCACCCTAAACATACGTAGTACTACATGGGAAACTCTTGGAAAATATGTACATTTTAGTTTGAAAAAGATGTTGTTTGCAAAAAATTGGAGATATGGGGAAAGAAATATTTTTCTTAACTTTTGTGTTTGCCAAGACTTTTGAAGTCTCATGCCTACGTACCAACAAAGTGCAATGGAGGATCAAAACCTCGATGTTCGTGGTAAAAGTATCAAAGATGTTTGTTTTTATTCATTTTTAATGAAAAGACATTTTGTCATTTTAAGAAGAATACTTAACCAGTCTCCCAAAAGTATGAGAACTTTGCATCACCATGAGAAGGGATCCGACTTGGATAAAAATCTATAGGTATGTCATTAGCTCTCTTAGATGGAAAAGAATTATCATCAATACTATGGAGATAGGAGAATTATATATCAACTATTGAAATGACTCATGTATGTACTTTGAGAAAAGTTTTAAAAGGAAAAGTGCACAAAGGGCATAAAATGATTTGAGTGAGTTACACAATTTTTTAGTCTTTTGAAATTATTCTGAATATGCTTAAGATGGATTAGCATTTATTAGGAAAATATTTTGAAAATCACTTGACAAAAAGTCAAGGTTTATTGAGAAAGTGGTTCAAGTTGGACAAATAAGAATGTTTTGAAAAAAGAGAGAGAATATTTTTGAAAGTTAAAGAATGAGAGGAGAAGAAGGGACTACCCTAGAGCATAAAGAAAAAGCTAGGGAGAAAAGATCTAACCAAAAGATAGTAAGCTTTATGACATGAGTCAAGCAAGAACTCCCTCCTTCGGCTTAAGCCTCAAGCAAGCCAAATAAGTAAATAATAACCCATGTATCAGATGAAACCAAAGTAACTCAAACAAGTCTCTAAAAGAAGTCTAAAGTAAAATATATCAAATGAATCCTAAGGTCTCAAATCACAATCTCTCAAAGCAAAGGTCAAAGTCCTAGCTCTAGGTCCATAACTCCATGACAATGCTAAGGATAGTAACTTCAAGTCTATAGATTAGGAAAACCAATTTTTTAGGGGTTTTTCTTTATTAGTGTCTTTAAAAGAAAATGAAAGTCCAAATGGACAAAGAACAAATAGCATAAGCCATAAAACAATATGATATGAGATGCTAAAATAAAAGCATAAAGTAAATAACAAGAAATTAAAGCATAAAATAAATGACATTAAAATAAAGTTAATATAATAAGATGTTAGCAAATTATATTAGTGATCAAAAATGAAAGATGGTTTGGTCATTTTTTGGACCTATACATCACCATGAGAAAGGATCCAACTTGGATAAAATAAACAAGTATGCCACTAGCTCTCATAAATGAAATGGGAGCAATATTTTCACACAATACCATGAGGAGTAGGAGACTTACAATCTCACTTATAAAAATGCCTTACTTTCGGGACAAATTTAGTGATATGTTAAGCAATCGTAATTGGACTAATGTAAAGTCACAACTATCTTAGGCTGATCAATAATAATGTTAGTGTTAATACAAGCTAGAGAAATGATATGTAAATAATTCTCCTAAAGCCATGCCACACAAAAATAAAAATAAAAAGAAATGATCGAGCATAAAGACTAGGAGGATGGCCCATTACTTTAATCCATACATAATAGTGCTTATGACCAACTTATACATCAACACAAAGTACCTTAAATGATCCATGATCAATTCGGAGGTAGATTTGAAATGATGAAAGTTCATCAAGTACTAATTCATACATCATGAACAAGATGGACACAAGCCATCCATTTGTTCAAGGGGAAAGAAAGAGATGAAGAATAAGGAGACAAGAGAGTTCACACCCAAATTGAATCAAATGCTTGATAAAGTCATCATCAAAATCAATCATCTATTTTGGTAGATTAGGGTTTTAACCCCATCAACACCCAAGATCCATTGAGTTTGATGAGACTTATGGTCTAAACCATCATGATCCAAGGTCAACAAAAGTTCACAAAGGTCACACAAATATAAAATGAAATTAAATGAAATAAAAATCAACCAAAAGTATTTTTTAATGAATTTTAAAATAGAAATAAAATGAAAAATCTATAAAGTCCTTCAACTTAGCAAATAAATGTCCAAGAAAATTATGGATGGTTGGATATAAAATAAGAAGTTTATAACAACTTTTTCAGAATTTAAAAATGCAGAAAAGTATTTTTAAACCAATTAAAAAAAATGAGAAAAGAGAAAATCCAAAAAAAATAGAAAATCAATAAAATAAAATGTGAAAACTAAAAATCAGATAGAGGTAAATAAAAGAAAATTTTAGAATTATTTTTGGATTTTTTGAATGTAAAATGAATTTTCTATGAATTTTATAATAAAATGCAATAAAAAAAGAAAATAGAAAAAGAATTAAAATCAGAAAAACACGGAGCGTTGGGTCAAGCCTTATTATTTGACGTGGCAGATCCAAGACTCATCAAGTTAAGGTGCATGATGGGATTTAGCTGAAATGAAACATGAGATTAATGTGAATATTCCGCATAAATTCAAGGTTCCGGATTTCGAAAAGTATAAAGCCAACTTTTGTCCTCTGAGCCATCTGGTGATGTACGCTCGTAATATGTCGACTTAAACTGACAGCCATCAATTGTTGATCCATTACTTTCAAGACAGTTTGACTAGTGCTGCTCTGAAATGGTATATGGGGCTCGACAATACTCAGATCCGAACATTCAATGACCTAGGCGAGGCTTTTGTTCGCCAGTACAAATATAATATCGACATGGCACCGGACAGGGATCAACTCCGTGCTATGTCCCGAAAAGATAAAAAACTTTCAAGGAATACACGCAGAGATGGCGCGAGATCGCTGCATAAGTTACTCCTCCATTGGAAGAAAAGGAAATGTCAAAGTTGTTTTTGAAGACGTTAAGTCCGTTCTATTATGACCGGATGGTTACAAGTGCTCCTAGTGACTTTACTGAAATGGTAAATATGGGCTTTAGATTAGAAGAAGGAGTTCGTGAAGGACGATTGAAAGAAAATGGCTCGGCCTAGAGTTCCAGAAAGTGTGGGAATGGGCTACTCAAGAAGAAAGAACATGATGCTAATGTTATCTTGCAAGAGAAACGTAGAGGGCTTCCGAGGAACGGTCAACGTCACCAACATGTGGCATCTGTAACTTCAGTGATTAATTTTTCTCCGGTTGTTCAAGCAATGCCGAGTTATCAACCACATTTCCAGCAACGCACAAATCAACAAAATCATACCCAGAGGCCTCCACAATTTGACCCAATTCCAATGACTTATACAAAGTTGTTTCCTGCTTTAATTCAAAATAATTTGGTGTAAACAAGAACTCCACCAGTTGTTCTGAAAGAGCTTCCGTGGTGGTATAAACCTGACCAACATTGTGAATTCCACCAAGGAGCACCTGGCCATGATATTGAGAATTGTTTTCTTTGAAAGCCGATGTGAGAAGGTTAACGCAAAGTGGTATCATGGCATTGGAAGATTCTAGTCCCAATGTACAAGCTAATCAATTACCCCAAACATAGCAATGCAGTTGTGAATATGGTCAAAGAATGTCCAGGAAAGTACCGAGTTTTCGACGTCAATCTAATTAGAAGATCCTTGGTTGAAATGCATACTACTTTATTTGAATTGAGCTATTATGAGCATGACCATACTTCTTGTCAAGTTTATTCCAGAGATCCCAGAGGATATGTCATTGTTAAAAAAGACTTACAAGAAATGCTTGATCAAAATCTTACTCAGGTTACAAGAGATAGAAATGAAGATGCGCATGAGGTGAACATCATAGTTCTCCATTTTAATCTCCCGAAACTGGCTATGATTGCATATGATAGTCAGAAGACTGTTGTTTCTCTGTTGGTTATTTGTTTGGCAGGCCCTACTCCTTACGAGTCTGATAAAGTTATGCCTTATAAGTATAATGCTACTATGATTGAAAACGGAAAAGAAGTCCCTATTCCTTCATTCCCGTCTGTTGTGAACATCTCTGATGTAAGTGGTGTGACCTGGAGCTTTTGAATATTTGTTGCTGCAGCTCCTAAGAGAATTGAAGATGTGGTAATTGAGAAATCAACTTCAGAGAAAACTCCTGTTGTACAAGTCGACCAATCCAGCAGTGTGATTCAGAATGTTGATCAAGATGAGGTGCTGAAGTTGATCAAGAATAGTGATTTCAATATGGTAGACCAGTTGTTGCACACTCCATCCAAGATATTTGTATTATCCCTATTGATGAGTTCAGAAGCACACCTAGAAGCATTGGATAAGGACCTAGAGCAGGCCTATGTGAAACATGACGTGACGATCGATAAATTTGATGGCATTGTGGCCAATATTACCGCATGTAACAATCTGAGCTTCAGTGATGAAGAGCTTCTCGAGATGGGGAGTAACCATAATTTGGCCCTGCATATCTCTTTGAATTACCAAGAAGATGCCATGTCCAATGTGCTGGTCGATATTGGGTCCTCTTTGAATGTTTTTTTAAAATCTACAATGTCTAAATTTTCTCACCAAGGTTCTCCGATGAGATTCAGTGGAGTTGTTGTGAAGGCCTTCGATGGCTCAAGGAAGACTGTAATTGGGGAGGTTGATCTCCCAATAAAGATAGGTTCGTGCTTATTTCATATCACTTTTCAAGTGATGGACATTTATCCTGCCTACATTTGTCTCTTAGGACGTCCGTAGATTCATGAGGTTGGGGTAGTTACATTAACTTTACACCAGAAGCTGAAGTTTGTGAAGAATGGGAAGTTAGTAATCGTGGGTGGCAAGCAAGATATGTTGGTCAGCCATCTCTCTTCATTTTCATACATTTATGCCTACGAAGATGAGGGAACGTCGTTTCAAGCCCTTTCTGTTGATAATTTTGATGTTAAGAAGAACGGTGGATCCATGTCCTATTTGAAGGACGCCTAACATGTGTTGAAGAATGGTCAATCGGCTAAGTGGGGACAAGTTATGGAGCTTGCAGAGAATAAGAACATCGATGGTTTGGGTTTTTCACCCGACTCAACCCAGAGAGATTTAAAGTGAATTCAGGAAGTGTTTCATAGGGCTGGCTTTATTCATTCTAGAGATCAGTTTGCTTCCGCAATTTTAGAAGATGATGAAGAGCAAGGAATGCCAAACTTTGTGACACATGGATCAATGTGCCAAAATTGGATTGTTCTTGATGTTCCTTTTGTTATTCACTTATCGAAGTAATTTTTCTTTGTTATTTTCAAATTCCTTTCACTATGCCCAAGGTGAAAGTGAATTTATGTGGGATTTGTTTCATATTTTGTCATCATTAATAAAATGTTATTTTGTTTATCCATATTATGTTTTTCCTTTTTGTTTTTTTATAGAAAAATCGTAACATAAAAAACAAGATAATAATCACTTTTATATTTGCATCACAATGTGCGTTTATTTGTTCATATTCTAAAATCAAGCGTAAAATCATTGTGCAGATTAATTGTTAAACCCATTGAAAACAATGACCTTATTCCCTCTCCCAACTTTGAATTCCCCGTATTAAAAAAGGAAAAAGAGGATGATGAAGAGATTCCTCATGAGATTTCTCAGTTGCTTGAGCATGAAGAGAAGACCATTAAGCCTCATAAGGAGTCGTTGGAAGTGATTAATCTGGGTTCCCAAGATAACATGAAAGAAGTCAAGATTGGGGAACTGCTTTGTACAGATGTTAAGAAGAGGATGGTAGAACTTCTTAGAGAATATGTGGATGTGTTTGCTTGTTCTTATCAAGATATGTCAGGTCTTGATACTGATATTGTGGAGCATCGATTACCGTTGAAGCCAGAATGTCCGCCGGTTAAACAAAAGTTGAGAAGAACTCACCCTGATATGGCTGTCAAGATTAAAGAGGAGGTGCAAAAGCAAATTGATGATAGGTTCCTTCTTACTGTTGAATAACCTCAATGGGTGGATAATATTGTACATGCTCCAAAGAAAGATGGTAAAGTTCAGATGTGTGTTGATTATAGAAACTTGAACAAAGCTAGTCCAAAAGATGATTTCCCCTACCACACATTGACATGTTGGTAGATAATTCAGCTAAGTTCAATGTCTTTTCCTTTATGGATGGGTTCTCCGATTATAATCAGATCAAGATGGAATCTGAGGATATGGAAAAGACAACATTTATTACACCCAGGGGAACATTCTGCTATATAGTGATGCCTTTCGGTTTAAAGAATGTTGGTGCAACATACCAAAGAGCCATGATTACTCTTTTCCATAACATGATGCACAAAGAGATAGAAGTCTATGTTGATGATATGATTTCTAAGTCAAAGACTAAAGAAGATCATGTTGAGTATTTTTTGAAGTTATTTCAGTGGTTGAGAAAGTTTAAATTCCGCTTGAATCCTAATAAATGTACTTTCGGTGTTCGTTCAGGAAAGATGTTAGGTTTCATTGTCAGACGGAAAGGTATTGAAGTAGACCCTGATAAAGTAAGAGTTATTCAAGAGATGCCTACAACAAAGATAGAAACCTAAGTCAGAGGGTTCCTCGGGCGTTTGAATTACATATCCAGATTTATATCTCACATGACTGCCACGTGTGGGCCAATGTCCAAGCTTCTCCATAAAGATCAAGGTTGTGTTTTGATAGAAGACTGCTAGAAAGATTTTGTCAACATCAAGGAGTATCTGCTTGAACCTCCTATCGTGTCTTCTCCAGTCAAAGGAAGACCTTTGATTATGTATTTGACTGTGTTAGAAGAGTCCATGGGTTGTGCACTTGGACAACAAGATGAAAGTGGTAGAAAGGAGCATGCCATCTACTATCTGAGTAAGAAGTTTACAGACTGTGAGTCTCGGTATTATATACTTGAGAAAACTTGTTGTGGTTTAGCATGGGTTGCCAAGCGTTTACGCCAGTATATGATCAATCATACCACTTGGTTGATATCCAAAATGGATCTAATTAAGTATATTTTTGAAAATCCTGCTTTGACTGGAAGGGTAGCTCGTTGGCAGATGCTATTGTCCGAATATGATATTGAGTACCGTACTTAGAAAGCAATTAAAGGGAGTATTCTTGCAGATCATTTGGCTCACCATCTAATTGATGATTATCAATCCATCAGGTTTGAGTTCCCTGATGAAGATGTTATGTATTTAAAAGCTAAAGATTATGATAAACCATTGCCTGAAGAAGGGCCATAGCCTGGACCTCAGTAGGGTTTGGTGTTTGATGGAGTTGTTAATGCTTATGGTAATGAAATTGGGTAATCATTATTACTCCTAAGGGTTATAATATCCTTTTCACTGTAAGATTGATGTTCGATTGTACGAATAATATGGATGAATATGAAGGTTGTATCATGGGTCTTGAAGAGGCCATTGATTTGAGAATTAAAATCCTTGATGTGTATGGAAATTTAACCCTAGTGGTTAATCAGACTAAAGGAGAGTGGGAGACTCATCATCCTGGATTAATTCCTTACAAAGAATACACAAAGAGGCTGTCGACTTTCTTCGATAAAATAGAGTTCCATCATATACCTCGTGAAGAGAATAAAATGGCGGACGCTTTGGCTACTTTGTCTTCTATTTACAAAGTAAATCATTGGAATAACGCACCCAGTATCACGGTTATGCGCCTTGATAGACCTGCTCATGTGTTTGCAGTGGAAGAAGTCACAAATGATAAGCCTTGGTATTATGATATTAAATGTTTCCTCCAAAGTTAGGAGTACCCTGCTTAGGATATCCAGCAAAGATAAGAAGACTTTGAGGAGACTGGCTGGGAATTTCTTTATGAATGAAGGTGTGTTATATAAGAGAAACATTGACATGGTCTTGCTCAGATGTGTGGATAGACATGAAGCAGACATGTTAATGCAAGAAATTCATGAAGGATCATTTGGTACGCATGCCAATGGATACACAGTGGCTAAAAAGATGTTAAGAGCAGGTTACTATTGGTTGACAATAGAATATGATTGTTGTAAATATGTGAAGTGCCATAAATGTTAGATTTATGCTGATAAGATTCATGTGCATTCGACACTTCTCAATGTTATTTCATCTCCATGGCCTTTCTCTATGTGGGGAATTGATATGATTGGTATGAGTGAACCCAAAGCTTATAATGGACATCCTTTCATCCTGGTAGCTATTGATTACTTCATCAAGTGGGTTGAAGCATTATCTTATGCTAATCTGACCAAGCAGGTTGTGGTCCGATTTATCAAGAATCGGATAGTTTGTCGATACGGTGTTCCAAGTAAGATCATTACTGATAATGGGTCGAACTCGAATAATAAGATGAAAAAGCTTTGTGATAACTTCAAGATTGAACATCATAACTCTTCTCCTTAAAGACCTAAGATGAATGGGGTTATTGAAGCTGTTAATAAGAATGTTAAGAATATCATCCAGAAGATGGTTGTGACGTATACGGATTAGCATGAGATTCTCCTGTTTTCTTTGCATGGATACCGTACATTTGTATGCACTTCAACAGGGGAAACCCCTTTCTCTCTTGTGTATGGCATGGAAGTAGTGCTCCTTGTAGAGGTTGAGATCCCATCAATGTGAGTCTCGATCGAAGCAAATTTTTCTGAAATTGAATTGTGTCAAAGAAGATATGATCAGTTGAATTTTATTGAAGAGAAAAGAATGGCAGCTTTGTGTCATGGCCAATTATATCAAAAGAGAATGAAGAAAGCATTTGACAATAATGTTCGACCTCGTGTATTCATAGAAGGTGACCTTGTGCTCAATAAGATCTTGTATTTCAACATTGATTATATGGGCAAGTGGACTCCTAATTATGAAGGCCCATATGTTGTTAAGAGAGCTTTCTTCGGTGGTGCATTAATTCTTACAACTATGGATGGGAAGGAGCTCCCTCGTCCTGTGAATGCTGATGCAGTCAAGAAATACTTCACCTAGAAAATAAAAGAACAACTCGCTAAGTTGAAAACCCGAAAGGGGGCTTAGGAAAAAATGAGTGTCTCGGTAGATTGACCCCGAGAAGGAAATCTAGGCAAAAATTATAGACATTAACAGAAAGTAATCATTCAGATAGATTAACCTCGAGAAGGAAATCTAGGCAAAAGTTAGGGATTATGGCAAGTAACTGCATCATGCCAGACTTGATCGCTTGAAGCAACAATGTCTATCACAGGTTCCTATTCAGTCATCCTCGACTGATGTCCAGAGCATAATGGAATTCAAAGTTGTTAGGGAGAATAGTGGTCATTGCATCTCAATGTAGCCCTTTCCATGTATTTACCATTTTCCAACTTTGTAATGATCCATGGAGTCACGCCATTTGTTGACTACCATTCTATCAATAAAATTTGAGACTTTTGCCCATTTGTTCGGCATTCTTATTTTGTTTCAATTTACGAAATTTCATTTATTTGTGATGATGATTTTTGAAACAAAAATATATATTTAAACAATCATGTTTTTGAAAATTTTACAAAAAAGATAAGTATTTTCCTCGACTTGTGAATACAAGAGAGGAATGTTAATGGCAATCCCAGGGATTGTAAGATCCTGAAGAATGGAATTCAGTGACTTCCCCAGGCCGGATTTTTCTTGTTGCTACTTATGGAAGTTTCCCCAACATTATGGCAGTTTAACACCATTTGTGTTTGTTTTGTCAGCATATTCATACGCATATGCATAGCATCATGATGTTTGTTTGTGCATTTTTTATTTCTTGGTGCCCTACCATTTTCTGGTGTTTTGACTCCCCGCAGAGTGTATGCATCCTCCCCCCAATAGAGTGTCGATCTTAAGTAGAGAGTATTTATCCTTTCTAATTCCCTAGCGAGCTTGATCCTCATGGAAAATTTTGTTTCAGTTTTCCTTTCCAGTTCATTACCTGGATGGAATTAATCTCCAATTGTAGTTTATGTCCTCATTGGATTGGGTTTTCTTTGACCGCTTCTCTCTAGTTCATTCCTTGGTTGAACTTTGGCCCCCTTTGGTTGGTTACCTCTGTTAAGTTACCACTTTGTTGATATTTGGTAATCATTTTGTTTGAGCTTATTACCTTTTCTTAAGCTATCACTTGGTTGATAGTAAGTAATACTTATTTTATCTTTGGTCGGTTACCTTTGTTAAATTACCACTTGACTAGTAGTTGGTAATTATTCTTTTTGAGCTTATTACCTTTTCTTAAGCTATTACTTGGCTGATAATAGGTAATACTTCTCTTACCCTTGGTTGGTTAGCTTTGTTAATTTACCACTTGGCTGGTAGTTGGTAATCATTCTTTTTTAGCTTATTATCTTTTGTTAAGCTATCACTTGGGTGATAGTAGATAATATTTCTCTTACTTTTGGTTGGTTACCTTTGTTAAGTTACCACTTGGCTGGTAGTTGTAATCATTCTTTTTGAGCTTATTACCTTTTGTTAAGCTATCACTTTGCTAATAGTAGGTAATAGTTTCTCTTACCTTTGATTGGTTACCTTTGTTAAGTTACCACTTGAATGGTAGTTGGTGTAACACCCCAAAATTTGCCCTCCTCATTCATGCATTCATCTAGCATTTCATATTGCATTTCATCATGTCAATCAGAATTAGATCCGGAAAAAAAAAACGAAAAAAAAAAAGAATTTTACAAAAAAAATAAATAAATAAAAATAATAATAAAAAAAATAAATATAATATAATAAAAAAATTTGGACTTGGGTCTCTCTCATTTGAGCCCACAAAACCATGAAATTCAGTCTATAAATACCAAGGCTTCACTTGAGAAAAAGGAAGAGAAGCAAAATACTCTGAGATTTCCTTGGAACAAAACCCTGGACAAAACCTGAAGAGAAACCTGACAGAGAACTCAGAGCAGCCTCCAAACCCTGAAGGGCCTCACGGGTGCAACTCAATTTCAATCAAGCTCTCCAATCAGGTTTGCCTTTATTCCCATTACCTTTTGCTTTGAAGTTGAATACTCTGAATGTATGAGGTATGATGGATGAATTTCATTAGGTTTTTCGCCCATGGGTTTAATATGTATATGAATGTATAAACAATGCCTTGAATGTTTAACCGTTTAATTTTTGAGTGTATGCCACAGGGTTTGAGGTTTCTGAAACCATACTGTTATTCATGAAAAAAATGCTTATCGTGTTTCACTAACCCTTTTGTTGAGTTTTTGTGAGGACTCACAGACTCTTGCAGAGATGGTTTGCGTGGTTTTCCCACTTTATTTGTGGGATAACCCTTGGAGGTTCATTCCGATTACCTGTACTGACCCACTTTCTTTGATGGCATTAGCTTGGGAGATCCCTGGGTTTCTTACTCCTTTATATGTTGTTACTTCGGATCTTTATCCGTGTGGTACTTTTACCTCTTTTCTGCATTTTATCGCTTTCTTAGCTGGAAGACCTCGATAGGAGGCATTTGTTTTCTTTTGTTTATTTACTTCTGAGCCCCTTGTTGGCACATTTACTTTATACATGTTTGTTTTGTATGCGTTCGTATCCCTGCAGGTAGCGCGGTTCCTTCGTCAAGGACTGCCTTTTTGCCCTTTTGCATGAGTAACCCTCAAACCCTAAAACCCAAAGCAACACGTTAACTCCTTCTACTACAGGTGAGTAAGTCTCCAAAGGTCGAGCATCCGGTAGATTGCGTAGTAACGTCGTTCATCCAAAACCCACTCCATAACCCCGTAGTTAGCCGAACTACGGCTTGCTCTGATTCTCATTCCAAATGAGATGCGTAGGCATAAGACGCGATGTCTTAGTGAGCACACATCCCCCCAACCCATAGGTCAGCCGAGCTACGAAGACTCTGATTATCATATTCAGATGAGATACGTATGCAGTGGATTCGACATCCGCGCGAGTCATTTTCATTTAACCCTTTTTTGGATAAATAGCACAAGATAAACTCACACCCTTTAGACGAAAACTACAAAAGTGGATCCCGTAGAGTACTACGGATGCGTAGGGGTGCTAATACCTTCCCTTCGCATAACCGACTCCCGAACCCAAGATTTGGTTGCGAGACCCCGTCTTGTCCTTTCCTTTTTCAGGTTTAGTTCGAGCGTTTCCTTTCCCTCCTTTGGGATGAATAACGCACGGTGGCGACTCTTCTGTCTTTTTCTTTCGCCGATTGTTTTTTTTGCGCACTGTATTTTTCAGGTTGCGACAGCTGGCGACTCTGCTGGGGAGTAAGAAGTTGACCTCTTGCTGGTCCATCTTCCCTAAGTGAGTCCCTCATAGCTTGTGTGATTTCTTGTTTATTGGGTGTTCATGCTTTTGTACATTTATTTGCTTACCTGCTTGCATGCATCTGTTGTATCTATTGGATCTGTTTGTTTGTTTGTTGGGATGGGATGTTCTATGAGAGATAAGCCCATTACCCAGGCTTGAGTGTACACACAGGTTTTAGAGTGGATGATCATGAGGCTTGCGTGGCATGTTGCTACGTTAAGTCGTTCGTGAAGAACCACACCCAGACGAGGTTTCTTTTGGATATATTATGTTCTACGGATGTTCCGTAACGACATGGTGTTCCTTTAGAAATCGTCGACTCTGGTGACCATTTCCCGAGAACTCAGTCGAGGCCTCTGCTCCGAGACGTGATTATGTTAGCTCTGGTGGGCGCATTCTCGCTGATCAATCCGAGGACCCCGAGACTGGGAACTTGCTTTAGGATGTCCTGTTGAGGGGAGTCAGTGGAGGTCTTTTATCCCGTAATAATGCCAAACCTTCAGTGGTAAACGTATTATTCGCGACTGAAGGGCTGAAGCTGACGAACTTCTGTTCTTAGAACCTACCAGTGAGGGGTGGGCTAAATTCAGGAAACCTTAACCTCCAACCAACCCGGTTTTCTGGAGCAGAGTTTTGGTCTTGTATTATATTCCTCAGTGAATTTCTCTCCAGGAAGTGCAACCTGACAGATGTTCAAGCGGATCCATCAATTCTGATTGACATGCCTTTGCATTTCATAACATCATCTGCATATTTGCATCCAACATCTCATGCTTATTCATTTGCAGGGTATTCCCTTTCAAAACGGGGGTGCCTTAAAACTGAACAAGCAGTGCATCGCATACCATGCATATTAACCCTTGTCTGTTTTGCAGGTGTCACCGCAGTGTCTAATGTTTGTTCCCTATATCAGGCAGTTATTGGTCCCAAGCGAGTTCACAGATACCCGACAAAGGAAAACCGTCCACGACTAGCGATGGACCAAGTACAGAAAGAGCTGGCTGATATGCGTGAAAGGATGGATCAGTTCATGACATTGATGACTGGTATGGCAGAAGGCCAGGAAAAGCTGAGGGAATTGGTTGAGCAACCGAGACCCGACCCGGAGGTGGAGATACCAAATGCTGAGGGAAACCATGGGAACGCTGATAACCCTGTGAACACTGGTAACGCGGGTAACGCAAATGCTGATGGAAACCCGGGTAATGTTGGCAACACAGGGAATGTTGGAAATGGTATTGGCGGAAGGTACAATGTGAATCAAGGAATTCGGATTAACGGGCACCCCGTTACTGAAGATTATCAGTATGATCAATTTTCTTTGCACGACGAGGCCCTCGAGACCACTCGCCGTATGGATGAGCTTGCTGAGAAGCTCAAATCTTTGGAGTCTCAAAATTCCTTAGGCTTTGATGTCACAAATCTTGGTCTGGTTCAGGGAGTAAGGATTCCTCACAAGTTCAAACCCCCTACTTTTGAGAAATACAACGGGGCTTCTTGCCCACGCACTCATCTCCAATCTTATTTGGGAAGGTTGGGAGCTCACACGGAAGATGAAAAGCTATGGATGTACTATTTTGAAGACAGTCTAACTGGAGCTTCTCGTGAATGGTACTCTCATTTGTCTCGTACTACCATCAAGAGCTGGAAAGACTTGGCAGAGGCTTTTGTCAAGCAATATCAATACAACTTGGACATGGCTCCGAATCGGACCTTGTTGCAAGGTATGTCCCAGACTGCCAAGGAGACCTTTAGAGAATATGCTCAGCGTTGGAGACATATTGCTGCGTCCGTCCAACCCCCTATGTCTGAAAGGGAGATGGCGGACATGTTCATGAACACTCTTCAAGGCAATTATATTGAGAGATTGGCTGCTTGCCCGTCAATCAGCTTTGCAGAGATAGTAATTGCTGGAGAAAGAATCGAGAGTCTGTTGAAGATGGGACGAATTCAAGACAATAGTGTTTCCAACCCATCAGGTCCCAAGAGACCGTTTGCTGGTAACGGTCAGCGAAGAAAAGAAGGCGAGGCAAGCGTTGTGTATGCCGGCAGAGGCAGGAGTAAAGGACGCCCTAATTATTATCAAGATCAAGTGGCCGTGGTCACTATTCCAACACCTGTTCCTCAACCGCAATATCATCCGCAACAACAACCCAGGTACAACAATCAACAAAAGTGAGGTAATCCGGGTCAGCAGAGACACTATCAACAACGTCCAAGGCAGACGGACCGGGTCATCGAGCCAATCCCAATGCCTTATTCAGTATTACTTCCCAAGCTGATTGACATGAATCTGGTTACGTTGAGAACTCTGGCCCCACCAATCGATCCCAATAATTTGCCTAGAGGTTATGATGTCAACGCCAGATATGCTTTTCACTCCAACGCACCTGGCCATACTACAGATAATTGCAAGGCTCTCCAGTTAAAGGTACAAGATTTGAGAGATGCCCAGGCTATCAATTTTGCTCTGGTGCCTAATGTTATCCAGAACCCGATGCCGGCTCACGGCGGGCAGAGGATTAATGCGTTGATAGTGGGGAAACTTTGAATTTGGTTTCTGATGTGACTAAGGTGAAGACTTCGCTATCGGTGGTTAAAGACCGACTTCTGAAAGGACAGATTTTCCCGGGCTGTGGGGAAGAATGCAGAAATTGTCAAGCTGCCGAAAACGGATGTGACAGTTTGAGAAGGGGTATTCAGCAGCTGATAGATGAAGGTTGTCTTCAGTTCGATCAGGCCCGTCCGGTGAAGAATGATGTATCGACGGTGACGTTTTATTTCACTCCTGAAGAAATATATGTTCCCGAGAGACTCGCTCCGACAACAATATATTTCCCAGAAAGTACAGAACCAGCAGCGGTGAACATCGAAAGTTCAGCACCAGTCGCAATTTACTCTGACAGCCCTCAACCGACTTTGGTTGGTCCAATCACCATCACGGTACCAGGACCTGTTCCGTATGAGAAAGACAGTGCTATCCCGTGGCACTATGGGGCTGATATCTACTGCCAGGGGCAGAAAGTTAACGAAGAAGACATTGACATTGGTAGCTCCGTTGTAGACAATGTTGGAGGGGTTGGTGGCTTCACTCGCAGTGGACGCCTATTTGCACCATCAACATTACGCGCGAATACTGAAGCCGAGGCAGCTGCCAAGGCTAAAGGGAAACAGGTATCCACCAAAGAGGTTACTACTGAGGAAGATCCTCCTAAGACCGCATTCGAGAAGGAAGTGGATGAGTTTATGAGGATTATCAAGAAAAGTGACTACAAGGTAGTCGACCAGCTAAATCAGACACCCTCAAAGATCTCCATTCTCTCACTATTGCTGTGCTCTGAGGCGCACAGAGCAGCCTTGTTGAAAGTACTGAATATGGCCTATGTTCCACCGGAGATAACTGTTAACCAGCTGGAGTCGGTAGTTTCCAATGTAAACGCTAGCCGGGGCTAGGTTTCACCGATAATGACCTGACACCTGAGGGCAGGAATCACAACAAAGCCTTGCATATCACAATGGAGTGCAAAGGGGTGGTGCTTTCCCATGTTTTGGTTGATACAGGCTCTTCTCTGAATGTTCTTCCAAAGAAAGCCTTAATGAAGTTGGATTGCGATGGCATCATCCTGAGGCCAAGTAACTTAGTTGTGAGGGCTTTTGATGGCTCTAAGAGAGCTGTCTTTGGCGAAGTTGAGTTGCCAGTTAAGATTGGACCGCAGGTGTTCAAGAGCACCTTTTATGTGATGGATATCCAGCCTGCCTACAGCTGTCTGCTAGGTCGGCCTTGGATTCATGCTGCCGGTGCTGTTACTTCTACCCTCCACCAGAAGCTCAAATATGAACTAGAAGGTCAGATCGTCACTGTATGTGGTGAAGAGGATATTTTTGTTAGCCACCTGTCTACATTTAAGTATGTAGAGATGGATGGCGAGATGCATGAGATGCTGTGTCAGGGCTTCGAAACTACAAACATCAATGAGGTCGCGCCCGAAGCTGTCTTTTCACCTGAGTTTGAGAAGGTCGGGACTTCTATCTCTTCATACAAGCAAGCTGTCGAAGTGGTTAAAGCTGGTAATGCCCAAGGCTGGGGCAAATTTGTGGAGCCAGTCATCAAAGAAGACAAGTTTGGATTGGGGTATGCTCCGGGATCTCAGAAGAATGAAACCGGTACTCTCTCCAGCGGGGGTTTGGTTTCTCCCCACATCGTCAATGCTGCAGATGAAGACAAGGCTGACAGCGACTGTGACTTAGATAGCTGGATTCGCCCGTGTGTCCCGGGAGAAAAGCTCGACAATTGGTCGTCTGAAAAAACCGTCCGGGTTACTCTACTGAAAGAGTGATTTTTATTGTTTTCCTTTATTACATGCATAATAAAGTCTTACACTTTGCCCAAGGTGTAACGGCTCATTTGTAGGGCCATCCATTTAGTTACATTTCGCAATTATTTTTATCATCAATAAAGGACGGCTTTTGCAAACAATTTTGTGTTCTCTTTCTTTCAGTTTTTTTCTACTTTTACAAAAAAAAATGGCAATGTTTCTTTTTTCGTTTTTTCTTTCTTTCCAAAAAAAAAATCTCTCATTCTAAGGTAAAGCATGATCCTCCATCATGCAGAGCCGACCACTCGGATCTCACTGCTAACGACACTGCTATGGCCAAGTATGACTTCGACAATCCTATCTATCAAGCCGAAGAAGGGGCTGAGGAAGATTGTGAATTGCCTGAAGGGTTAGCCAGATTGTTGAAACAGGAGGACCGAGCTATTACACCTTATCAGGAGGTGGTTGAGACCATCAACGTTGGTACCGAAGACGACAAGAAAGAGATCAAGATCGGGGCCAGTCTACAGGCCGAGAGGAAAGACCGTTGATCATGTACTTGACTGTGTTAGAAAGGTCAATGGGTTGTGTGCTCGGTTAGCATGACGAGTCAGGTCGAAAAGAGCATGCAATATACTACCTTAGCAAAAGTTTACCGACTGTGAACAAAGATACTCATTGCTCGAGAAAACTTGCCGCGCTTTGGCATGGGCTGCTCGCCGACTAAGACAGTATATGTTGACTCACACGACTCTATTGATATCAAAAATGGATCCAGTCAAGTATATTTTTGAAAAGCCAGCACTTACCGGAAAGGTTACTAGGTGACAAATGATACTGACAGAGTATGACATCCAATACACTTCACAAAAAGCCATCAAGGGAAGTGTCTTGTCAGACTATCTTGCAGAGCAACCGATTGATGATTACCAACCTATGAGGTTTGACTTTCCTGATGAGGACATCATGTTTCTCAAATCGAAAGATTGAGAGGAACCACTCCCGGAGGAGGGGCCTGACCCTGAATCCAAATGGGTTATGATGTTTGATGGGGAGGTCCACGTCAATGGTCGCGGAGTTGGTGTAGTATTGATCACACCGGAAGAGGGTTCATATGTCATTTGGTGCCAGAATAACTTTTCCCTGCACCAACAATGAAGCCGAATACGAAGCTTGTATCCTAAGACTTGAGGAAGCCGTCAATATACAGATTAAAACCCTGGATGTATACGGGGATTCAACTTTGGTCATCAATCAAACCAACGGGAAACGGTATACACCTCAGCCTCATCTGGCTCCTTACAGAGACTACACGAGAAGATTGTTAACTTTCTTTTGAAGAAAACCAATTTGCTGATGCTTTGTTTACCTTGTCTTCGATGATTAAGGTGCTATGCTGGAACTACATACCCAGAATTGACGTATCTCGGTCAGAGACGAATGAAGAAAGCATTTGGTCAGAAAGTGCGCCCTCGGGGGTATCAAGTCGGTGAATTGGTACTCAAAATATTTCTTCCTCCCAACACAGATCACAGGGGCAAATGGACACCGAACTATGAGGATCCGTACGTGGTTAAAAGGATTTTCTATGGCGGAGTTTTGATGCTAACAACCATGAATGGCGAAGGATTCCCATCCCCTATTAACTCAGGCGCAGTTAAAAAAAATACTTCGCATAAAATAGACCCGCTGAACAGTAAAAAGAATAGTCCAGGCAAAAAAGGGGCATCCCGACGAACCAAAAAAAGAGAATAAAGAGGTTCGGGCAAAAATTAGGGATATAAAAAAAGAGTACACCCGGTGAGTCGAAAACCCAAAAGGGCGACTCAGGCAAAAATGGGTATCCCGATGGATTGAAAACCCGAAAAGGGGGCGATCCAGGCAAAAGTTAGGGAATAAGCGAATGACTGTGATTTGAGTTCGTCAATGTTATATCACCGTTTCATTCAATCCGGCAATCTTCGAAGGTTAAAGATCGACTAATCATCCACTTCAGAAAGCAAGATGAGTAGAGCGTCTTGAGGACATACGAGTCATAGCAGAGTCGAAACTCAGTGGGACCCCGTATCCCCGTTGTCATTAGGATAGTTCTCTTTTTATAGCGATCACCTCTTTTCAGGGATCAGCTTCCTGATACCCTCGCCTATTCCTGGCACAAATTTTCTCCCCATTAAGAGTCGAATAATTCAGTTAAAGAGCCTCTTTATTTTTCATTTATCAGTTTGTTTGCAAAAATGTCCGAATTTTTGATAAAACATATTGCATATGAACATAATGGTGGCTTTTGCAGATGATTTGCACAGGAAAACATTTAAAATTGCTTTGAATGTGCTTAATCCCGAATGGTGAATTCAAACCGAGTAATTCCCCCGAGGCATACGTGTATTTTTGGTTGCAGGTCACAGGAACCGGATGCCAAGTCATGAATCCTCATCCCCAAGCGGTTGACAAAGTCTCTCCTCAGCAGAGCATGTTCCCCAACAGAGTTGACAGTATCCAGACTGTCTATCCCCAGTAGAGTTGACAGTATCCAGACTATATATCCCCAGTGGAGTTGACAGTGTCAGACTGTATCTTCCTAGCAACAGCGGAGTGGTTGCATAACCAACAGATGAGAGGGTGGCGTTCCCAGTGTTCATCTCATTCCCCAGCAGATTATTTTTAACAGATTTGTTAATCCCCAGCTTGAGGGCGATTAGCAAGTTTATATCCCCAGCAAAGGTCGTTTTCTACGACATTTCCCCAAGAAGTGTTTTCCCCACAGACTCTCCTCACAGAGCCTCGCCGAACAAAGTTTCCATAGTTGATACTCCCCCCGCAAGGTCAACTTTTCAAGCAGCCAATTTATTTTTGGTGGCTCATTGGTCCCGGCAGACGGATCATTCCCCACAGGGCATTCAAGGATTGATACAGCGATCTGTTCCCTACCGGAGTTTGCTTCCCCAAGCAGATTTCTTTTTACACCATGCATAACATTTGCATTTGCATGCATATCATATCAAGCATACACATAAGCTGATAAACAGGTTCTTTCAAGCAGACTGAAGAATTACTTTACAACCAAGGTCATGAGATCCAGCCAGAGGATCAAGCGTGAGTGATCCAGCCTGAGGGTCGTTATGAAGATTCAGCCTGAGAGTCGTTTTCCAGTGATCCAGCCTGAGGGTCATTTTGAAGATTCAGCCTGAGAATCGTTTTCCAGTGATCCAGCCTGAGGGTCATTTTGAAGATTCAGCCTGAGAATCGTGTTCCAGTGATCCGGCCTGAGGTTCATTTCGGAGATTCAGCCTGAGAATCGTGTTCCAATGATCCAGCCTGAGGGTCATTTCAAAGATTCAGCCTGAGAATCGTGTTCCAGTGATCCAGCCTGAGGGTCATTTCGAAGATTTAGCCTGAGAATCGTGTTCCAGTAAGCCAACCTAAGGCTCAATTTGAAGATTCCCCAGTGAAGTCACCTACAAGCTTTATTTCCCCAGCAAGCCCAAGTCTAATTGAGGAGTCGTTACAACATGTTCTAGCCCGAAGAATATGTACGAAGCCCAAAAGTGGAATATTCTCGAAGCTGCATATCTAATATGAAGGTTGGGTGTAGATTTCAAAAGAGGGTCAACCAGCGCATGCCTCAGATGCGGGATCCTAATGACGGGAATTTATCATCAAAACAATCCAGATCTAGCCAGAAGATCGAAGTAGATTCAGCCAGAGAATCGAAACAAAGAACATCTAGCCAGAAGATCGAAAATCGCAACAATTCAGATCTAGCCAGAAGATCGAAGTAGATTCAGCCAGAGAATCAAAGGAAATAGATTCAGCCAGAGAATCGAAACGGAGGAGATCTAGCCAGAAGATCTAGCCAGAAGATCAAAATCGTATCCAGCCCGAGGATCAAAATTAATATCCAACCAGAGGACTAAATTGAGTATAGGTTCAGCCAGAGGATCGAAACTCCAGATTAAGCCAGAGGATCGGAAGAAAAATAAACAGCACGGTGTATTTCCGCGTTTTTGTGGTGTTCTCGGAGCGCAAATTTTCGGTCTGTCTTTGGTATTCAATCACAGCTCACCCCGTTTGTCTGATAAGCTGTTCGCTTTCATCCTACTCGGTTTAGCTGATGATTGAATAGGGGCAGCTGTAACACCCCAAAATTTGCCCTCCTCATTCATGCATTCATTTAGCATTTCATATTGCATTTCATCATGTCAATCAGAATTAGATCCGGAAAAAAAAAAACGAAAAAAAAAACAAAAAAATAAATAATAATTTTTTACAAAAAAAATAAATAAATAAAAATAATAATAAAAAAATAAATATAATATAATAAAAAAATTTGGACTTGGGTCTCTCTCATTTGAGCCCACAAAACCATGAAATTCAGTCTATAAATACCAAGGCTTCACTTGAGAAAAAGGAAGAGAAGCAAAATACTCTGAGATTTCCTTGGAACAAAACCCTGGACAAAACCTGAAGAGAAACCTGACAGAGAACTCAGAGCAGCCTCCAAACCCTGAAGGGCCTCACGGGTGCAACTCAATTTCAATCAAGCTCTCCAATCAGGTTTGCCTTTATTCCCATTACCTTTTGCTTTGAGGTTGAATACTCTGAATGTATGAGGTATGATGGATGAATTTCATTAGGTTTTTCGCCCATGGGTTTAATATGTATATGAATGTATAAACAATGCCTTGAATGTTTAACCGTTTAATTTTTGAGTGTATGCCACAGGGTTTGAGGTTTCTGAAACCATACTGTTATTCATGAAAAAAATGCTTATCGTGTTTCACTAACCCTTTTGTTGAGTTTTTGTGAGGACTCACAGACTCTTGCAGAGATGGTTTGCGTGGTTTTCCCACTTTATTTGTGGGATAACCCTTGGAGGTTCATTCCGATTACCTGTACTGACCCACTTTCTTTGATGGCATTAGCTTGGGAGATCCCTGGGTTTCTTACTCCTTTAATTGCTGTTACTTCGGATCTTTATCCGTGTGGTACTTTTACCTCTTTTCTGCATTTTATCGCTTTCTTAGCTGGAAGACCTCGATAGGAGGCATTTGTTTTCTTTTGTTTATTTACTTCTGAGCCCCTTGTTGGCACATTTACTTTATACATGTTTGTTTTGTATGCGTTCGTATCCCTGCAGGTAGCGCGGTTCCTTCGTCAAGGACTGCCTTTTTGCCCTTTTGCATGAGTAACCCTCAAACCCTAAAACCCAAAGCAACACGTTAACTCCTTCTACTACAGGTGAGTAAGTCTCCAAAGGTCGAGCATCCGGTAGATTGCGTAGTAACGTCGTTCGTCCAAAACCCACTCCATAACCCCGTAGTTAGCCGAACTACGGCTTGCTCTGATTCTCATTCCAGATGAGATACGTAGGCATAAGACGCGATGTCTTAGCGAGCACACATTCCCCCAACCCATAGGTCAGCCGAGCTACGAAGACTCTGATTCTCATATTCATATGAGATACGTATGCAGTGGATGCGACATCCGCGCGAGTCATTTTCATTTAACCCTTTTTTTGGTAAACAGCACAAGATAAACTCACACCCGTTAGATGAAAACTACAAAAGTGGATCCCGTAGAGTACTACGGATGCGTAGGGGTGCTAATACCTTCCCTTCGCATAACCGACTCCTGAACCCAAGATTTGGTTGCGAGACCCCGTCTTGTCCTTTCCTTTTTCAGGTTTACTTCGAGCGTTTCCTTTCCCTCCTTTGGGATGAATAACGCACGGTGGCGACTCTTCTGTCTTTTTCTTTCGCCGGTTGTTTTTTTTGCGCACTGTATTTTTCAGGTTGCGACAGTTGGTAATCATTCTGTTTTAGCTTATTACCTTTGTTAAGCTATCACTTAGCTGATAGTTAGGTAATATTCCTCTCCTATTGGAGTCAGGGTTTTCCCCTTTTGATGACTTCTTTTCCACTAGGTGATGTTGGAGCCTTTCCTTGTTGGATCTTTAGTTCGTTTGTTTTCTAACTGTGTATTGGTTATTCTCGAGTCTTTTCTTTTCCCCGACGAAACTTTGTTTGTCCCCAACCGGTTCTCTCTAGGGAAAATGTTATTCCTCATAGAGATCCCGGGTTGCATTCATATCATATCATAAGCATTTTTGCGGTATCTTAGGGCCAAAAATTGGGTCTTTGATATTTAAGTCTATTCAATCTTGTCGAGAGGAAGATTTTAACCTTCATATCTCCAAATTGAAGAAACTTAAATAGGGGCATCTACCATACCCTAATTTCTAACCCTAAGATCCCACATATCATTTGCATCATTACACACAAACAAGGTCATATCTTGGTCCTTCCCCTTATCCATCTTTCGGTTTGTTTCTTGCAGGGATCACCAAACACCTCTTTGTTATTTTGTTTTACCTTTGTGTTTACATGATTAATTGATTATCTAACCATTAATCAAAATATCAAAAAATATGTCTTGTTTACCTTAATTTTATTGTGCAAGGTTAGGGCTTGTTAACCAAGGACATCTCAAAGTTTTGTGGCTTACTTCTCAAGGAAAGTCAAAGGTTCGTGTGTTTATTTCAATGCCTTCTTCAACAAGAAAATTCAAGCTTTGAGAAATTTAATCAAAAGGAAATCAAGGACACCTTATTTTGAGTTTATATGATTACCCATGTGCTTTTAAATACAAGAAAAGTCCAAGTACACAAGCTTGTTCCAAGAGGTTTGACCAAAAAGTCAACATTTTTAAGTCAAAGTTCCAAGGATCACAACTCCTTCAATTCTCAACATTTTTAAATGTTTCTTTTTGCATATGTCTCTTCTCAACCTCCTCTACAACTTCTCTTTACATGACAAGAGCCAATTATGCTTTAAGGATCATTAAAAGTTTGGAGACATTATAGGTTATTTGATGACTTTCATGTCACACTCGGATCAAATTCATTTTGCATGAATTATGCATCATTTCATATGTATTTGGATCCAATCACATCCCCTATAAATAGAGGGAGCTATTTCATTCATTTCCAAGCTTTAGAGAGCCAAGAAATCCCTACTGCAACTTGAAATTTTTCCAGAAAATTCAATTATTGTGTTTTGAGTTTCAACTTGTTTCGATCCAATTTCTTGATTCCATTAGCACCTACGGCATCCTCTGAAACTTTTGCAACAATTCCCAAGCTCTGAGACCTCCTGAAGTGCTCTAACCAAATCAAGCTTCATCAACTTGTGATCACCATCTGGACAAGGTAGTTCTGAACATCATTTAAACTCAAACAAGTTACCACAATGTATTTCCTCATTCTCCGATGCTTTCCCCTAACTTATTTGGTGTTGATTGATCGTGTTCATCATTTAATTTTATTTTTTGTGGCTTGCTTGTTTATGAAACTTCTTTGAAATTCCCTTTGCTCAGGTCTCATAAATGAATTTGGAGCATAAGGTTGAATTTGGGATGAGAAGAGGATCACAATGGTCGTGGTCTTGTGTCTTGAATTTACCAAACGATGAAACTACGGTAAGAGCTCACCGGAGCTTTCTCAGGTTGTTTGAGTTTGATTAGACACGTTGGCAGAAAGAAATGCTTTGACTGGTTTGATTTAAACTGGATCCTGTGGTTCGTTTGCAGCGTGTTCCATCATGTTCTCTAACATTTGGAGTGTTGGATCTGCCACGTCAATTAATGAGGCGTGATCTAACGCTCTGTGTTTTTTCTGATTTTAATTATGTTTCTTTTATTATTTTTAATTTCTTTTTCTTTAAAAATTCATAGTAATTTCCTTTTTTATCCAAAATAATTTCTAAAATTCTCTTTAATTTTTCTTCATCTGATTTTTATTTTTCCACATTTTATTTCACTGATTTTCTAATTTTCTCTTTTCTCCTTTATTTTAATTAGTTTAAAAATACTTTTCTGTATTTTAAAATTCTGAAAAAATTATTATATACTTCTTATTTTATTTCCAACCTTCCATAATTTTCTTGGCCATTTATTTGGTGTTTTGAAGGACTTTATGGATTTTCCATTTTATTTCTATTTTAGAATTCATTTAAAAATACCTTTGATGCATTTTCATTTCATTTAATTTCATTTTTATTTGTGTGACCCTTGTGAACTTTTATTGGCCTTGGATCATGATGGTTTGGACTTCAAGTCTCATCAAACTCAATGTATCTTGGGTGTTTATGGGGTGAAAATCCTAATCCACCAAAATGGATGATTGATTTTGATGATAACTTGATCAAACTTTTGGTCCAATTTGGGTGTGACTTCTCTTGTGTCTCTCTTCTTCATCTCCTTCTTTTCCCTTTAATCAATTGGATGACTTGTGTCAATCTTATTCATGATGTATGGATTGGTACTTGATGCACTTTTATCATTTCAAATCTACCTCTTAATTGATCATAGATCATTTAAGGTACTTTGGATTGATGCATAAGTTTATCCTAAGTGTCATGAAATATGGATTGAAGTAATGGATTATCCTCCTAGCCTTTGTGCTTGATCACCCCTTTTCTTTTTGTGTGGCATGTCTTTAGGAGAATGATTTACATATCATTTTACTAGCATGTATTAACACAAACATTATTATTGATTGATCTCAGACTAATGTGACTTCTACATTAGTCCAATTACGATTGCTTAACATAGCGCTACATTTTTCCCAAAGAAAATAAAGGCATTTTTATTAGTGAGATTGTAACTCTCCTATTCCTCATGGTATTGTGTGAAAATGTTGCTCTTTTTCCATTTGTGAGAGCTAGTGGCATACTTGTTGATTTCATCCAAGTTGGAGCCCTTCTCATAAATGATGTATAGGTTCATATTTTCATGCTTGTGAGTGGATAGTTGAGTATTCTCCAAAAAGTTACCAACACATATTTTCATATTTGATTACTAACATCCTTTACTAACACTTTACTTGTATTAACTTTTACTTCAAAGTAATTAACTTTATGCTCTTTTATTTTATGTCATTTACTTTATACTTTATGTTTAGCATTTCATATCATATTGTTTGTGATTATGTCATTTGTTCTTTGTCCATTTGGATTTTAATTTCATATCTTTTGTAAAGAAAACATTAATGAATAAAAAACCTAAAAAGAAACTTGATTATTCTGACTCATGAACTTGTGGTTACTATCCTTGGCATCATTGTAGAGTTATGGACTTAGAATTAGGATCTTGACCTTTGCTTTGGACTTGTGATTGGAGATCTTGGGATTCATCTGATATCTTTGACTCTGGACTTCCTTGGAGACTTGGTTGAGTAAATTAGGTTTCATCTGATACATGGATTATTATTTGCTTATTTTGCTTGCTCGAGGCTTAATCCAAAGGATGGAATTCTTGCTTGACTTATGTCATAAAACATGTTGTCTCTTGGTTAGATCTTTCCTCCCTAACTTTTACTTTTTACTTTAGGATACTCTCTTATTCTCCTCCCCCTTCTTTAATTTTCAAAATCTTCTTTCTTTTTTTTCAAAATCGTCTTATTTCTTTTAAACCTGAACCACTTTCTCACTAAACCTTGACTTTTGTCAAGTGATTGTTAAAACCTTTTTCTTAATAAATTCCAATCTATCTTAAGTGTATTGAGACCAATTTCAAAAGACTAAAAAATGCATAACTCATCCAAATCATTTTGTGTCTTTGTGAACTTTTCCTTTTAAAACTTTTCTTAAGGCATTAGACATAAGTCATTTTCATAGTCGAGATATAATTCTCCTATCTCCATAGTATTGATGATATTTATTTTTTCATATGTGAGAGCTAGTGGCATACTTGTTGATCCTTATCCAAGTTGGAGCTCTTCTCATGATGATGCAAAGTTCTCATACTTGTGGGTGACTAGTTGAGTATTCTCCTTTAAATGACAAAATGTATTTTCCCATAAAAATGAATCAAAACAAACTCCCTTTGTTATTTTTACCATGAACTACGAGGTTTTGATCCTCCAATGCACTATGTTGGTACGTAGGCACGAGGCTCCAAAAGTCTTGGCAAACACAAAAAATAAGAAAAACATACTTCTTTTCCCATCTCTCCAATATTTTTACAAACAACACACTTTTCAAACTAAAATGTAAAAATTTTCAAAGCAGTTCCCATGGAGTACCATGGATGTTTAGGGTGTTAATACCTTCCCTTTGCATAACTAACCCTTGGACCCTTGTTCTCTTTTTATTAGTTTTATTTTAAAACTTCTTCGGAATTTGTTCGTACTTTCTCCCTTTTCCTTTGGAAACAATAAAAGAGCGATGGTGACTCTTGCTTTGCGAGTTAAGTTAATTGATAGCTTAATCTCAAAACTTTTACGGATATAGGTAGGCATTGTGTTTCATGTTGGATATTTATATGACACTATTAAGTGTTTGATATCTTATAAAGACAGGAATCGGGGCTCTGATTCCAATTAAAGGTGGTAAGAAACACAATAAATTGGGGTTTGAATTTGGTTTCTAAAAACAAAATATTTTTCAAAACCAACTCAACAAAGTAACAATACGAACAAGAAAAATAACAAAGTTATTTTTATACTGATTCGCTATAAACGAATCTACCTCCAGTCCACCCTACCAAGGTGATTTTGCCTTCCCAAGAAGGACTTAGTCCACTATAATCAAAACCTGATTACAGATACCATAAAGACAAATCATCCTTTTCTTCTTGATTCTATCTGACTATAACTTAGTCACTCAAGGAAACCACTCAAACATATTTTAGATTTATAAGTTGGGTTTACAAATAATGCTTTGAAAAAGCATATTAACACAAGTTAATACAATGAATATTTCTCACACAGTAACGAGCAAAAACTCTTGTGTGTTTACAAAGAATATACACAAAAAATATTTACTTTAGCAAGAACGTGTGTATGTTCAGTAGCGTGAGCGTTATCAAAGCATTAGCAACTTCTTCCAATCTTCAAGTCTCTTTTATATAGGCATATAAAAGAACCAATGAATGGTAGAATTAGAATATCGAATTGAATTTGTCTCTTTGTGTAACGGTTTGCATATAGGAGACAAAATGGTACAATAGTATTGTCCTTATCCCACAAAATCAGTGTAGTGGATGGAAGGGTGATCTTGTATTGTATACTATTTTTCTGATGCAAAAACTTTTTATCTTATCTTCTAATATTCAGAGGCTTCTGATGAAATTATGTTGAAGTATTCTTAGAAGGATCAAGAGACAAGTTATGAAAATCTTTAGCACCTCGGTCTTCAGAGTCTTGACACAGTTCCTCAGAACCTGGTCTTTAGAATCTTCAAATATTATTCTTCATATTCTTTAGAACTTGAGCGTAGAATCTTGAAGGCAGACAATCCTTCATAGGCTCCTCAATCAGAGTCACAATCAAAAGCTTTAACACGAATTTTCTTCAGAACCGTTGTTTAATAGCTTTCGAGAACTTGACATCATCTTGTAAAGAACTTGTATCTATTTAGAGTCAGAGTGTGTTGATTCCAGAATTTTATGACACCACGCGTCATTGCTTCAAATTCAGAACCTGTTAGCAAAATCTATACACTAGATAAAAACCATTAATGTACAAAATTGTTCTCTAAGAAACAATGCGTTGTTATCATCAAAACTAAAGGCCAGATGCAAAACCAAATCTTGTTCTTACAATATCCCCCTTTTTTATGATGACAAAACCATGTATTTTGATTAACAATTTTTACTTGGTTTAATCACATAAAATTATCAGAGTGAGGTTTGTAAGCTCCCCCTAAATTTTATACTGTTAAAAATTATTTTTCAGCTTAGAAAATCAGAGTTAGGTTTGCAAGCTCCCCTTGAACTTAAGACGTAAAATAATCTTAACACATATAAAACTCTCAGTCGTCATACAAGAAATAACTTCCTATAAGGCAGAAACCTGATTACTGAAGCATGTTTGTTATCTTCTCGTAAGGCAGAAGCATGGTTGTAATGGATGAAGTAACTTCCCATAATGCAACAACTTGGGTACAGGAGTATTTCATTCAGAATCTTTGCTCGAGTGTCAGACAGTTTAGATATCAATCTCGTCACAAAGCATGATTTGTCAAAGCTTTCATATCCTGGTTTTATTCCTAATGTCTGATTGTTATCAGAACTTATATATATCTAGTTCAGAGCTTGTACACGCCTGGTTCAACCTTGATCACTTGAACTTAGTTCAGAACAAGAATATGTCTGGTTAACTACAAACTGCTTTGTTATCTATTCGGAACATAAGCTTGATTCTTAAACATAAGCCTGGTTCCTATGAACTTGATTCAGCTTGCTTGGTTAATGCCTTAGAACCTGAAACACTTTGTTAACATGATGAACTTTTTCAAAGTTCTCAGAATTACCAATGCCAGAACATATAAAGACATGTTTGGGTTTAGAATTAGAATTAGATATATCAAAATAAGAGTCATTATTTCTCCCCCTTTGTCATCATTCAAAAAGATAAAATAAAAGACAAAGTAAACCAAGAATATAATTTCATTTCGTTAAAAAGAAACCTCTGTACATAAATGAAATAGAAAACGAATACAACACAAAGTTTTAACAACTAGGGTTTATGAGGGGGTGGTAGTCTTGATAAGATCTCTCTAAGAAGTCCTTTAATCTTTAAAGTCTTCTCATCCTGATGCTTGAGTCTCTCTTTAACTTCATAATACTCAGCCGTCAGATGCTCCAAAGTCTTCAAAATAAATTCCTCAAAAATAACAGTCTTCTTGACCCTGGAGTTATTTCCAACTTCAAGAGTAGTCTCAAAAGCAATCCTAGTAGTTTGAGCTGGAGAAGGTGGTGGAGTCACTACTGGAGCAAGAAGTATAAGTGTTTGAGGAACCTTCTAAAGTAAAGGTTTAACTATACCAGAGAGTCTAGCATGGAAGTTTCTTTTAGCTTTCTTCAGGCAAGAAAACTCCAACTCTTCAGATTTGAATTCTATCCAACTTCTGAAGTTGTTGGTCAGAGCATATGCTTCAGAGAGGTTTGCGTTAGAAGATAAATCCTCAGTGAGAGCATTGAGTCTGCAAGCAGACTCACCTTCAAACTGAGTAAACAATTCATCCAATGGTGTAGGGTGAATGTTGGTTTGAGAGGTTGTTTGGTCGGAGTAGGGTTGTGGGGTTCTATCTAGGAGGGCTAGGATCTCAACTTCTGACTCCGTATCAAAATCAATGTATGATTCTGCAATAAGGATGTCAGAGTGAGTTGGTATTAATGGTTGAGGTTTTTCTGGTTGAATGATATGGGATATAAGAAAAGGTGGTAATAGTGGTTGAGGTGTAGGTAAGATGGTGGATGTTAGAATTTCAAAAATAGATGGTGAGGATGATGGAATGGTGATATTTGGATTTGGGGATTGGGGAGCAGAAGAAATTAGTTCCAAAACATAAGGAATATTGTGAGAAAGAGTGGTTGAAAGGAGGTAGAAACATGGGAAGGAGATAGATGAAGGGGGTGTGGTTGTTGAAATGCATGAGCTGTAAACAACATTAGGAGGTCGAGCTTCAGAAGGAGCAGTCATTCCAGAAGTAATTCTAGCATAAATAGCTTCATGGGCTTTAGGTTCTTCATCATAAGTATCTGGATGCTCCCTAGAAGCCTTAAACATATTGGCCATCCGTTCAGAATGCTTCTTAGCAGTTTTCCTCTTTTTCTTCTTCTTCTGAGAAATAGCTTCAAAACTTACAAGAAAAGCATCAACATGACACTTCTCCAGAAATTATACCACCTCTTTCAGAGGATATGGCTTTGAAAAGATAGGTAAATATTTCAAAGGAATCATTATATTAAGGATGATATCCTTGGACAATTCAGTAGGAGGACTTATCACTTTGTTAATAATCCTTATATTCTTTAAATCCTTGGCATTCAGCATCCTACCAGCCAGAGGTTGCATACCTTTGGAGAAATGATCGTCTGTTAGAGAGTCAATCAGTTGGCTCTCCATCAAAATGTTTGAGATCAGCCTACCCATAGGGATGTAGCCCTCTGTCCTTTTGCTACTATCTCTGGTGTACCTTACAGAACCCTTAGATGTTGAAACAGAAGTGCATGAAGATTCACCTTCTTTTCAGATTCAATATAGTAATGGATATTTTTTTTGTCTCCATTGATGTAGTTAGAGGAGTTGGTTAATGGTCTGGGATGAATGCATTCAAGAAGGATTCTAGCCCAAACCTTCAAATGAGTAAGAAGATCCTTGACCTAGCTAGAGTGTTTTCTAGAGGAGAAAATCACTTTAGAAATCTCAGTCAAATTGGATTCATTTTCCACCATTTTTACACACCTTATAACAGACCCATCATGTCCAATGAGTTTGGCTATCAGCTTCTCAGATATCACTATCTTCTATCCAAACACGAAGGAGGTAACTTGGAAAGGAGAAGATTTAGCATGTACCCAAAATTCCCTCACTAGCTTGAAGAACATTGGGCCTTGAAGACGGTTGAATAAACTTTCCCAACCTTGAAATTTTATAGTAGGAAGAATGTCAATCCCATTGTCCTTCATATTTCCAAACTCAACTAAGAGTTCACCCAGTTCTTCCAATTTCTCTGCAGGAATACTCAAAGTAATTGCAAGAACATCATATGCATCCTTAGTACGAACAAGTTGACCTGAAGAAGATCTTGAAGAAACTATATGAAGTAGCTGAGGGATTTGAGGTTGTGGTTGTGATGAATAAGAATCCCGGCCAGTTCGTTGAGTTGTCGTAACACTTTTTGACTTGTCGTTGTTCTTGAGTTTGCTGAGAAGGTTGTTATGAAGATGCCATTGTTGATGAAGAAAAGGGTTTTATGGTTTTGATGAAAGTTTCTTAAGCTCAAAGAGAGAAAGTGTAGGTTGTGATAGTAGGGAAAATGTGTGAAGTGGATTTAAATAAACATTTTTGCAATCATGAAAAAGTTTAGAGAAAAGCAAAAATTCTGACAAGGAGGTAAAAAGCGTGAAAGATATTACCTAATCCCAAGATTTATTCACCCAACATGTCACGTCATCAAATTAGAAACAGTTCAATTTTCTACGACAACTGTCTTAAAAATATTCCACTAATCGAGACTAATTGATAACTATTTAATGAAAAATTATGCAGTATCCATAAATCATATTTGTTTAACCAAACAAATTCTGACTCGATACATCTGAACTTATGAAACCTTCTCACTTCAGAAAACTCACATGTTCTGAACAACCAACAAATATCAAAGTCTCATTTTTCAATTCTGAGAGATTAACATTCTGAGAAAAACAACTTTTTCATTTTGGATATAAAACAAATCTATCTTCAGCAAGGGGTTTTATAAAAATATCAGCCTATTGATGATTTGTATCAATAAATTTTAGATTTAAAATTCCCTTCTAAACATAGTCACATGTAAAGTGATTTTTATCTCAATGTGTTTCTCTCTAGAATGCAAAATGGGATTCTTAGATAAATAAATAGCATAAGTATTATAAAAGATTATAGGAATGTCACTCTCATATATTAGAAAATCTTCTAGATGACTTTTCATCAAGAGCATTTGAGTGTTGCATCCAGAGGTTGCAATGTATTCAACTTCAGCAGTTGAAAGTGCTATTTGTAGCGGTAAAATTTTTGAGATTAAGCTATTGATTAACTTAACTCGCAAAGAAAGAGTCTTCATTGCGCTTTTATTATTTCCAAACGAAAAGGGAAAAAGTACGAACAAAATCCAAAGAAGTTTTAAAATAAAACTAATAAAAAAAGATATAGGTAAGGGGGTTGGTTATGCAAAGGGAATGTATTAGCACCTTAAACATCCATTGTATTCCATGGGAACCTCTTTGAAAATATGCCATACCCATTGCTCTTCGTGAACAGTTAGAAGGCATTTTACATTTTGCTCTTTTAGGTCTGAAAGATTTATCTTGTAAATATTGTTTTTCCTCCTGCCAGTGAATAGGTATGTTCCATTGTTCTGATTAATTGCTTTACATGTTTTTTAATTGAAGATTACATCATATCCGTTATCACTTAATTGACTTATTGATAATAGGTTATGCATTAATCCTTCTACATAGAGAACATCAGATATAGAGGGAAGAGTTCCACTACCAATAGTTCCAGAGCCTCTGACCCTTCCTTTCTGATTTCCTCCAAAACCTACGAAGCCAACATCTTTAAGTTCCAGGATTTGGAACATATGCTTTCTTCCTGTCATGTGTCGCGAGCATCCAGAGTCCAGGTACCATGATTGTTGTCTTAACTCTGCTGCATAAGATATCTGCAACATAAACAATCTTATCCTTTGGTACCCAGAATATTTTGGGTCCTTTATGATTAGTTTTCCTAGAGTTTCTTAGAACTTTGGGTTTTCTAGCATTATCAAAATGTTGTGCTTGTGTATGTGTGTAGTGATAAGAAAAAGGAGATTTAGGTTTGTCATCTGTGGAAGATTTATCTTCACTGGGCACATACATTATTCCTCTTTTATTATTCTGACTTACTTCATAAATCATGGATGCCATTCTGCTCCTTTCTATCCCATTTTTCAGTAACTTTTGAAAAGATTTTTCATATTCATAAATCATTGTGTTAAAAGTTTGTGGGGCTTGAGATAGAGCTTCTTCAAGTTTTAAACATTATTTATTTTTGGACTCTCTTTCTTTTATCAAAGTTTGATTTTCATCTTTTAGTTCTGAAGCAGTTATCTCAAGCTAATCACATTCTTTGATTGTTCTTTCAAGAACTCCTTTTAAAGCCTTAAATTTTTGTTTAAGTTTCTGATATGAGGTTAGAGTTTCAGAAAGGCATAATTCAAGGTCAGAGCGAGAAAGTTCATAAAATACCTCTTTAGAGTCAGATTCTCCATCTGATGTATTTCTGGAAGTGATATCCATGAGTGCAACATTTGCCTGTTCTTCAGAGTCTGATTCGGATGAATTAGATCCATTGTCGTCCCAGGTGGCCATCAGTCCCTTTTTAGTTTTGAATGAACTTTTCTTGAAATTCTCTCTTCTAGAGCCTTCTTTCTTCAACTTGGGACATTCATTTTTGTAATGACCTATTTCCTTACATTCATAGCATGTTATATCTTTGTTTGACTTACCTCTAGAAGTTGATTCTGAGCGATCCCCCTTGGGTCTTGGTCTTCTGAAGTTATTATTCCTTTTTCTCCAGAGTTGTTTTACTCTTCTGGTTAAAAGGGATAATTCTTCTTCTTCGACAGAGTCTTCCTTCTCAGAGTCGTCATTGTCTTCCTCTTCAGCCTGGAATGCTTTATTTCTATCTGGTTTGCGTCTTTCGGATCTGGACTTTAGTGCTACAGACTTGATCTTCTTTTGAGGTTCATCTTCCTCCAGTTCTATCTCGTGGCTTCTGGGTGAACTGACGAGTTCCTCAAGGCTGATAATGTTCAGATCTTTTGATAACTTTAAAGTTGTGACCACGGGTCTCCATTTCTTTGGAAAGCTTCTAACAATCTTTTTGACATGATCTGCAGTTATGTAGCCTTTATCCAGCACTTTGATTCCTGCAATTAAAGTTTGAAATCTAGAAAACATTACCTCTATAGCTTCATCGTCCTCCATTTTAAAGGCTTCATATTCCTGAATTAGAGCCAGAGCCTTTGTTTCTTTAACTTGAGAATTTCCTTCGTGAGTCATCCTGAGGGAGTCAAGTATTTCTTTAGTTGTTTCCCTGTTGGTGATCTTTTCATATTCATTGTAGGAAATGGCATTGAGTAGTATCGTTCTGGCTTTGTGATGGTTTTTGAATTCACGCTTCTGATCATCTGACATTCTGCTTCTGGGAATAGCAACGCCAGCGTCTGTCACATGTGGTGTGTAGCCAATTGTGACAATATCCCAAAGATCAGCGTCGTAGCCCAGAAAGAAACTTTCAATTCTGTCTTTCCAATAATCAAATTTTTCTCCATCAAAGATTGGAGGTTTAACATTGTAACTATCTCTTTCATTGGTGTTTGCCATAGTTTTTCTCACGCTGAATCTCTCTACATTGTTAAGTGTTTGATTAGAAAATCAATAACATAGTCGTAGCTCTGATACCAATTGAAGGTTGAGAAAAACAAGAAAGGGGGTTTGAATTGTTTTGGAAATAAAAACTTTTTTAGGAATCAGACACACACAGAACAAAAAAGAGATGACACATAATTTTATACTGGTTCGCTTGAAATTCAAAGCTACTCCAGTCCACCAGGCCAAGGTGATTTCGCCTTCAAAAAGGACTTAATCCACTAATCTTGAAAGATTACACAACCAATCGTCTAAGAGAATAATCTCTCAGCCCTCTCAAGTATTCAGACTACATAGAGTCACTTGAGGAAGTATTTTAAGCAAGAGCATAAATTGTAATGTAATGTGCTTCTAACAAACAAGCAAGAATTATAGAATTGTAAGAATAATAGCTTTTCACGTAAGAGCAACAGCTCGTGAAAGATAAGAAGGAAATTTGAGAGTTTTCGTATTCTTGTGTGTCTCAAGTGTGTTCTCTTGTGAAGTATTCTGTCCATTATATAGTCGTTGTGAAGGACCATTGGAGTGATGACAGGATCTTGGTCATTGAAGAATGTTTAATGTTATTACTCTACTTGTTTCTTTCTAAAACAGTTTTGCACGCCTCATTATTTCCTTCTCAAAATACTTTCTTTCCAAACTAAGATTTCTTTTCGGTTACGTGTTCTGACTTGTGAGTCTGCATCAGAGTCTTGATAAATCAGAGTTTGTCTTCAGAGGTTGATTATGTCTGACCATATCAGAGTTTCTCAGTGCCCTAGACTTCTTCAGATTCAGAGTCTGGATTCAGTATTTGTTTATCAGAGTCTGACTTCTTTATGTTGCGTTGGTATCTGCATTGATCATAATCAGAGCCTTCTGGACACATTCTTTCTGAGTAGCATATGATAATCGAATATTTTGTATCTGATGTTTGATAAAGAGTCCTGCACACTAAGAAAGAATCTCGTTAGAGTACCATTTTTGTTTCATCCTTTGTTATCATCAAAATCTTAGAGATATATTGTAGAACCAACTTTGTTCTTAAAAAAATAACCAAGCCAAGTCTTCACAAAGAAATCCAAAGTCAAAGGTATCAGTGAATCCCAAGGTCTCAAAGCACAAGCTCCCAAAGAAAAGGTTAAGATCATAACTCTAAGTCCATAACCCAACAAAAATGCTAAGTATAGTAACCACAAGTCCATGAATCAGGAGAACCAAGTTCTTTTTAGTTTTTTTTCCTTATTAATATCTTTTACAAGGAAATGAAAGTCCAAATGGACAAAGAACAAATAACACAAGTACAAATAATATAATATGATATGTCTAAAATAAAGCATAAAGTAAATGACATTAAAGTAAAGAGCATAGGGTAAATGACATTAAAGTAAAGAGCGTAAGGTAAATGACTTTAAAGTAAAATCAATGCAAAGATAGGTTATTAAATGTTAGTGATAAAAAAATTGTTTAGCCATCTTTTAAAGAAACTCAACTATTCACCTGAAAGTATGAAAATATGAACCTCTACATTACTTTTGAGAAGGGCTCCAACTTGGATAAAATCAACAAGTATGCCACTAGCTCTCATAAATGAAAATGAGGCAATATTTTCACACAATACCATGAGGAGTCGGAGACTTATAATCTCACTTATAGAAATGACTTATTTTCTAGATAAATTTAGCGTTATGTTAAGCAATCGTAATTTGACTTATGTAGAATTCACAATTCTCTAAGGCCGGTCAATAATAATGTTTGTGTTAATACATGCTAGAGATATGATATGTGAATCATTCTCCTAAAGCCATGCCACACAAAAAGAAAAGAGGAGAGATCAAGCATAAAGGCTATGAGGATGGTCCATTACATCAATCCATACTTCATGATACTTAGGACAAACTTATGCATCAATCCGAAGTACCTTAAATGATCCATGATCAATTAAGAGGTAGATTTGAAATGATGAAAGTTCATCAAGTACCAATCCACACGTCATAATCAAGATGGACACACACCATCCAATTGATAAAAAAAAAGATAAGGGGATGATGAATAAGAGGACAAGAGAAACCAAATCCAAGTTGGATCAGAGGCTTGATCAAGTCATTATCAACATCAATCATCTATTTTGGTGGATTAGGGTTTTCACCTCATCAACACCCAAGATCCATTTAGTTTGATGAGACCTATGATCAAAACAACCATGATCCAAGACCAACAGAAGTCCGCAAAGGTCAAACAAATATAAAATGAAATTTAATGAAATAAAAATGCAACAAAAGTATTTTTAAAATGAATTTTAAAATAGAAATAAAGTGAAAAATCCATAAAGTTCCTCAAAACACCAAATAGATGGCCAAGAAAATTATGAAGGTTAGAAATAAAATAAGAAGCATATAATAAATTTTTCAGAATTTAAAAATGCAGAAAAATATTTTTAAACCAATTAAAACAAAGGAGAAAAGGCAAATTCCATAAAATAAATAGAAAATCAACAAAATAAAATATGAAAAAATAAAAATCAGATGAAGAAATATAAAAGAGAATTTTAGAAATTATTTTGGGATTTTTTTGATGTAAAATGATTTTTTTATAAATTTTAAAAGAAAAAAGAAATGGAAAAAGAAAAAAGAAAAAGAAATAAAATCAGAAAAAATACAGAGCGTTGGATCAAGCTTCATAATTGGTGTGGCAGATCTAACAATCCTCAGGCTGGAATGCACAGTGGAATTTAGCCAGAATAAAACACGTGATCTAATTCAAATTGGACCAATCAAATCATTCCAATTATCCAGTGTGTCTCCAAACTCAGTTGACATGAGATAAACTTCGGTCGTCTTCTCCGATGGTCCCTCACTGGAGTTTCATCGTTTGGTAAATTTAGAACACGAGACCACCACCAATGCGATTGCCTCCTCACTACGAATTCAACCTCATGCTCCAAATTCATTTATCTAAACTAAGAACAGGGAATTTTATAGAAGTTTCAGAAACAAGAAAGCCATTAAAAATAAAAATAAAATGATGAACACGACCAATCAACACCAGATAAGTTAGGGGAAAGCATCAGAGAGTGAAGGACTACATTATGGTAAACTTGTTCGAGTCCAAATGATGCTCAGAACTACCTTGTCCAAATGGTGATTAGAAGTTGATGAAGTTTGATCTGGTTAGAGCAATTCAGGAGGTCTTAGATCTTGGGAATTGTTGCAAAAGCTTCAGAGGAGGTCGAAGATGCTAACGAAATCAAGAAATTGGATTGAAACAAACTAGAATTCAAAACACGATAGTCTAATTTTTTTGGAAAATTTAAGATTGAAGATGGATTTTTTAGCTCTCAAAAGCTTGGAAATGAATGCAGTAGCTTCCTCTATTTATAGGGAATATATTTGGATCCAAATACGTGTGGAATCAAGCTTAATTTGTGCAAAGCGAATTTGATCATGAAGTGAGAAAAGTGTGACTTATAACTCACCAAAACTCAGCCAAATGATGTGTTTCAATGGTCAATTAACTTCTTGAGACTTTTTAAAACATGTTTAGGTCCAAAATGCATGCTAATTTGGCTTGGAATTGAGTTTAGTGGAGTTTAAAATTCGGACCATGGTGATTTCTTCAGTTCCAAGTCACCATGTTCAACTCAATGGGGCATCTTGCTCAATAGGCTTTTTGATCCCATTCTTTTTGCAATGTGTTAACATCATAACAAATATTACAATATGCTAAGAAAGGTTGAATTTGGATGCTTGAGCACAAAGTTATGTCATGTTGAAGTTGGCACGAAAAATTGGTTATGTAACTTAGAAAAATATAAGTCTCAAATGCCTGAAAATGACTTGTAATGCTTCAATGAATTCCATGGTCTTCCAAGCATAATTTAGCCTTGACCCTTAAAACAAAATTGTATACGGCATCACAAATGATATTCTTCAAAAATAATCAGCTTCAAATGTTAAAAGTTGAAGATGTTATAAACCTTGAAAGTTGAGAAAAAGTCACTTGAAAATAGGTCAAATTTCACTAAGTCCACAAATGACCTATAATGTCTCCAAACTTTTGATGATCCTATAAGCATAATTCACTCTTATCATGTAAATAGAAGTTGTAGAGGAAATTGAGAAGGGTTATATGCAAAAAGAAGCACTCAAAAACATTAAGAATTGAAGGAGTTGTGATCCTTTGAACTTTGACTTTAAATGTTGACTTTTTGGTCAAACCTCTTGGAATAAACTTGTGCACTTGAACTTTCATTGAATTTCAAGGAACATGGATGATCATATGAACTCAAATTAAGGTGTCCTTGAATGCCTCTTTATTGAATTGCTCAAAGTTTAAGATAGCTTGTTAAAGAAGGCATAAAAATAAACACATGAACCTTTGACTTTTCTTGAGAAGTAAACAACAAACTTTGGGATTCCCTTGATAAAAAAAATGAGATTTAAAGATGTTTGGGTGACCTAATAGATCATTCCCTGAGAGATAGCCCTTTGAGAATCAATGGTTGAGCATACTTTGCTGAGGAATCAAAGAAAAGCTAGTTGAGGAACCATGCTTGATGCTCTTGATGAAAAGCTCTACCTTGCATAATAAACTTAAAGAAAACAATAAATATTTTTTCTATTTTTATTAGTGGTTAGATAAGAAATTAACATATAAACACAAATATAAAACACTAACAAGGAGGTGCTTGATGATCCCTGCACAAGGCAAACACAAAGATGAGAGGGAGAGGGACCAAGAGGTGATCTTGTTTGTATGCAAGGATGCAAATGGTATGTGGGATCTTAGGGTTAAAATCAGGGTAAGACACTATTCACTACGCCAAAAATGACTTTTAACAGCGCATCTTAGACAGCGCTTTTAAAAGAAAGCGCTGTCTAAGGTTAAAATAAAAAACAAACACGGAAAATGTTCCAAGAAAATAATAAAAGCGCTGTCTAATGGGGGGTCTTAGACAGCGCTTTCTAAAAGCGCTGTCTAAGACCCCCCCTTAGACAGCGCTTTTAGAAAGCGCTTATAAATATAGACTTTAGACAGCGCTTTTGGTAAAGCGCTGTCTAAAGTCTTTAAATTAAAAAAAAAATTAAAACCAAAAGCGCTGTCTAAGGGGGGGTTTAGAAAGCGCTTTTGGAAAGCGCTGTCTTAGGCATACCTTAGAAAGCGCTTTACACAAAAGCGCTGTCTAAGGTCTTATTAAAATAAAATTTCAGACCACAAAAGCGCTTTCGGTCTCTGTTATTTTGTTTTCCCTCTTCTTCACTAACCTCAAAAACTTACGCCATTTCCACAAAAGCGCTTTTGTTTTCCTTCTTCTCAACTCACACAATAACCCTACCTTCTCACTCTCGGCGGCCGTGCTCACGTATTTCTCTCTGGAAACAAACCCTAAATTTCTCACTGTACGGCGGTGCTCACGTATTTCTTCTCACTATACCGGCAGCGAAACAAACCCTACCTTCTCACTGTACCGGCGGTGCTCACGTACTTCTCACCATAACCACACCTTGGTAAGTCTCTTTCTCAAACCCTAAATAACTTTGGTACCAAATGCATGTTGAAGTAGAGGTAATGACTACATTGTATTCATTCTTGCATATGTGAATGTTTATGGTTTGTGAGTGATATTTGATTTTATATAATGTGTTATAGATGAACATTAATGTGTTATATTTTTCTGTATTTTTCTGTATCACGAATGTTGCTTCTGTTGAAAACTCAGTCATATTTTTCTGTATCACCAATGTTGGTTCTGTATTATGTGTGAAAACTCAGTTATATAAAATGACCCAAATTTTGAGATTTTGAAGTTTATTCTGTTGCCTTAGGGTTGAATGTTGGTTTTGAAGTTGAATCAGTTAGTGTTTAGGGAATTAAAGTGTTAGTTTGAAATGTTAGTTAAGTTAGTAAGTTAGTGAAAAGTAGTTAGTTGGTTATTGATAATATGTTTGTTAGTTGAGTTGATTCGATAGTTAGCTATGAAACTGTTAATTATGTGTCAGAGACTGTTAGAGATTAATTAGAACAGTTTTGTTAGTAGGACTGTTATGAAATTTGAAATGTGATTCAGTTAGTTATTTAGGAAAGTTGGTTAGTCATGTTTGAATTGGCAAATAAAATTAGTAAGTTAGTTAATATTGAATGGACAAGGTTTATTAGTGTATTTTGAAATCAGTTATTGAAATGCTAATAGGAGTTAAAGTAGTAGTTAGTGTATCAATTTACTAACTCATGCTAGTCTGAAAAGAACAAGCTACAAAGTTTGGTGACAGGTGAATACTAGTTAGGATGTTAAATGGATTTTGGTGAATGTATTTTGAAATCAATTTGAATGTTCATTGAAACTACTATGGAATAATAGTTTTGACCAGTTGAATGTTCAAAGATACTACCTTAGTTATGTATTTTCGTCTAGATTAATTGTTTACTTTAATAAGTAGGAAAACCATGGATAAAACATGGATCTGTGCCGATCGAATGACCAAAGAGTACGAGAGTGGGGTTTTGGAATTCGTTAAGTATGTTGTTCAACACGCTGAAAACCCCAGACGAATGCATTGTCCTTGCTTGTGTTGTTGTTATATTGGTAAGGTTGACGCACATGGATTGAAATCGCATTTGCTGAGGCATGGAATTGATCAAAGTTATCAGTGTTGGATATTTCATGGTGAGAAAATTAACGAGAATGTTGAATCGAGTGGAAAAAGTAGTACGACCTATGCTTCATACGACAAAGACACGGAAACATACGATTGTGATCGAGTTGAAGAGATTGTAGAAGCACTGGAAGAAGATCTTCATGATTGTCCTGAAATGTTTGAGAGGATGGTAAGCGATGCAGAGAAACCGTTGTACAAAGGTTGCACTAAATTCTCAAGACTTTCTGCGGTATTAAAGTTGTACAACTTAAAGGCGGGCAATGGATGGTCGGATAAAAGTTTCACAGAGTTGTTGGGCCTTATGAGAGAAATGCTACCGGATGATAATGTTCTTCCTAATCGAACCTATGAGGCAAAAAAAATGTTGTGCTCTATTGGCATGAGCTATGATAAGATACATGCTTGTCCTAACGATTGCATTTTGTTTCGTAACGAATATGCAATGTTAACTGAGTGCCCTAAATGCGGTTTGTCTCGATATAAGAAAAGATTATCTCCCGCAAAAGTCTTATGGTATTTTCCGATAATTCCGAGATTTAGGCGCATGTTTCGTAGTGAAACCGATGCAAGACATCTTACTTGGCATGCAGATGAAAGAATTATTGATGGAATGTATCGGCATCCGGCTGATTCACCACAGTGGTCGAAGATTGATAATGATTATCCTGAGTTTGGATCAGAAGCAAGAAACCTTCGATTGGCATTATCTACTGATGGAATGAACCCACATGGTCTTCAAAGTATCTCACATACCACATGGCCTGTGATTCTTATGATTTATAACCTACCTCCGTGGCTATGTATGAAGCGTAAGTACATGATGTTATCTATGTTAATCTCTGGGCCTAAACAACCAGGGAATGACATAGACGTATACTTGACACCTCTGATCGAAGATTTAAAGATTTTGTGGGAGAACGGTGTGGAGGTTTATGATGGATATAGGAAAGAAAGTTTCAATTTGAGGGCGATGTTGTTTGGCACAATTAATGATTTTCCAGCATACGGGAATCTATCTGGGTATAGCATTAAAGGTCAACGTGCGTGTCCTGTTTGTGAAGACGGAACCGATACGATTCGATTGGAACTTTGCCAGAAGAATGTGTTTCTCGGTCATCGTAGATTCTTACATTCTAAACATCACTACCGTGGGTGGAGAAAAGCATTCAATGGAGACACCGAACATCGTAGAGCTCCACCCGCATTGTCAGGTGAACAAGTTTTTGAAAAGGTGAAAGATGTGCGTACTGAGTTTGGCAAGCCTTTTGCACATAAGATTGTGAAAGGTGGGTGGAAGAAAAGGTCGATATTTTTTGAATTGCCATATTGGAAGTCTTTGTACGTGAGACATTTTCTCGATGTTATGCATATTGAAAAAAACGTATTTGAAAGTGTTATCGGTACATTACTCAATATAAAAGGCAAGTCTAAGGATGGCCTTAAAGCAAGGGAGGACATGTTAAAAATGGGAATGAGAACTGAATTAGCACCCGTGAAGAAAGGAAGACGAACATATCTACCACCTGCTGCTTTTACTTTATCTAGAAAGGAGAAAAAAAAATTGTGTAAGTCTCTGAGTGAAGTTAAGGTTCCAGAAGGATACTCATCTGATATCAGAAGACTTGTTTCTATGAAAGACCTCAAGTTGAAGAATTTGAAGACACATGATTGCCATGTTATAATGGAACATTTTCTACCGATAGGTATACGTTCTATTTTGCCAGAAAAAGTAAGAAGTGCCATAACTAAATTGTGTTTTTTCTTTAGGTCATTTGTAGTAAGGTGATCGATCCCGAGATCTTACCAACACTACAAAAAGAGATTGTAATTACCTTGTGTGAGCTTGAAATGTATTTTCCTCCGTCTTTTTTTGACATAATGGTTCATTTAGTTGTTCATCTTGTGAAAGAGACACAGTTGTGTGGACCAGCTTATATGAGATGGATGTACCCTGCTGAACGGTATATGAAAATATTAAAAGGGTACGTGAAATCCCGAAGTCGACCAGAGGGTTGTATTGTTGAACGATACATTGTTGAAGAAGCTGTTGAGTTTTGTACTGAATATTTGTCTAACGTTCAATCGATTGGACTCCCCAGAGCTCAGATTTTCGACAAAATGGAAGGTAAAAAATTAATTGGGAATAAAATTGTGACAATATCAAGGGATGAACGGGATCAAGTTCATTTGTATGTTCTGCACAATAATAATGAGGTTGAGCCATATGTTGAAATGCACAAGGATGTACTCCGAAGGTTAAATCCGAACAGAAATGAAAATTGGATAGTTATAGAGCACAATCAAAGTTTCATACAATGGTTGAAGGATCATATTTATTTGAAGCGCTCTTCAGATCCTTCTTCGGTAACAGAAAGGTTGAGATGTTTGGCATATGGTCCAAGTTTGCATGTGTTTTCTCATAGCGCATATTCAATTAATGGATACACATTTTATACCAAAGAACAAGATGATAAGAGTACTATGCAAAATAGTGGTGTCACCGTGCTAGCTGAAGCAATGCATATATCAAGTATGAAGGACTTAAACCCCAAATATGCAAATTTGTCATATTTTGGAGTTATTGAGCACATTTGGGTGTTTGATTACGAGAAGTTTCAGATTCCCATCTTTGGTTGCAAGTGGGTGAATAGTAGTGGCATACGAATGGATAAGTCTGGATTTTTGCAAGTTGATCTTACTAGGGTGGGGTACAAAGATGAACCTTTTATTCTAGCATCTCAAGCTAAACAAGTGTTCTATGTGAATGACCCGAAGAGTACAAAATGGTCTATAGTGCTTTTCTCTAACAAAGTGACTGATGATAGCGGTGTCGATCAATGTGATATTGATGTTGAGAATGAGTCATGCATTAGACGGAATGAGTTGAATAGAAATGATGAAGTTGAGGATCTTATACCGGATGAGTCATATATAAGAAACGATCATAATGAGGGAATTTGGATCAATTCATCCGTACGCATTGCTAAGAAACAAGTGATTAATATTCCAACAAAGAAAAGAAAGAGATGTTAGTGACTTAGGTAAATTATCCATGGTTTCTTTATTTATTTTTTTTCATTTGTTTTGATTATAAGTTATATGTGATAATGCATGATTTCATTATATTTTTGTTTTCAATTGCTTTGATTATAAGTTATATCTGATAATGCATGATTTCTTTATTTTTTTGTTTTCAATTGCTTTGATTATAAGTTATATTTGATATTTGATGGTTTCCTTGGTTTATTACAGGTTAGACATGGCTGATAACCAACATGAGGAAGTTAGTAAAGTATCCACGGAAGAAGAAATTCGAAGAGGCATCACAGTAATGCGAAGGGTGGTCCAAGGAAGATCTCGAGGCATCATACTAGATGTCTCTTGGAACAACCAGGGACAACTTATAGAACCTAATGGGCATACCTTAACTAGTTTCATCGGTGCACTAGTAAGGAATGAAATTCCCATTACATGTGATGATTGGAGAAATAAAGAGTTGAAAGAGTCCAAAGAAAAAATTTGGAGTGAGATAAAGGTACAATCATTTGGCCCTTAATTATACGGTATCAATTATGTTTTTTCAATTACCGATACTAACTATCAATTTGTATGTTTTTCTTAGCGATGTTTTAACATCGAAGAAGAAAGAAGAGGGTTTTGTATGAAATTGGCCGGAAAGCTTCTTAGAGGGTTTCGGACATTTTTATCATCCAAGTTCCTTAAGGATGCGGATGGTAATTTTGTGGATGCGGAGCTTCCTAGAAAATATGAAAGTTTGATATCGGCTGAAGAATGGGAAGCTTTCAAATCCAAAAGACAAGACCCGACTTTTCAAAGAATAAGTGCTACAAATCGGGAAAGAGCATCAAGTCCCGCATATCCGTACCGAAAAGGACGTGTCGGATATGGACGCTTAGAACAATCCATGGTAAGTATTTATAAATTGCGAAAACAAATTTGTTCATCATATATTAGTTTTATCTGATCAAATTGTATGACTTAATGTGTAGCTGCAGAAGGAGGAAAGTTCAGAAACATCTCTTCCTGCACATGTTTTGTGGAAGGAAGCCCGTGTGGGCAAATCTGGAGTTCCACAAGAAGAAGTTTTAAACGTATACCAGAAATGTGTAAGTATAACATTTTTTCATTAATTGAATAACATTTTTATACACAAATATTTGACAAGTATACGGTATTCATCTGATTTTTCAGGAGGAGCTATCTCAGTCTCTATCTCCCGATGATACTAAGAGCATACTTAGTCGGGCATTAGATGTCCCTGAGTATTCTGGTCGGGTGAGGGGTAAGGGATTTGGAGTCACTCCGACCTCCCTCAGTGTTAAAAAGGAAAGGCTCCTAGTAATCGGGAGCTTCATGCAAGATTGGAAGCCATGCAAGCTGAGCTTGATGCATTGAGGAGAGAAAGAGAGGCTAGCGCCTCAACGGTATACAGAGATGCTTCGGACAAAAACAGTATCAATTGTACCTTTCAGCCGAACATTCCAGAGGTAATTACATATAATTGTCTTAAATTGAACTATTTGCTTAAATTATGTATTTGACATATATACACATTAACGATTTCTTGTTATTATTGGTTTTAGGGCATTTCCCATTGTCAGCTGTATTTGTCGTCACCATACTATCGGATGGTTGGCAAGGGAAAAGTGCATAACGTTAGCGGAGTATTACTCCACACTAGAGAGCTCCCTGCTGGATGTTTGAAGGTATCAGTTGATATTGCAGTTGAGCCGAATGCAGCATTACCATATCCTAGCGATGATTCGGATGCAACAACGGTGCACGAAGCAGTAGGTTCGTTTGTTGCATGGCCGACAAACCTCATATGCGTAGGATATGAGGTATGCTTAAAACTTATGTTAACTTTAATGTGTATATTCAAAGTTTAAAATTTATGCTTAAAATTTTACTTACATATTTTCCTTGGTTATGTTAAATAGACTCCCACAAAATCCAAATCAAAAGAAAATGAGGTTAGCAATGCCTCCGCACAACAAAAAAAGGAGGTTAGCAACGCCTCCGCACGGGTAAAAAGTTCTGGTGCTAAGAAGACCGTAGCTAGGAAAAAACCTACCGCCAAGTATAGGTCGTGCCTCAGGACATTTATAGAGATGACCGATATACCGACCGGAGGTGTTCGGAATGTACATATGGAGGTAGGGATTTTCGGCTTTGATTACGACCAAATGATTGGTAATGAAGACTTCATGCAAGTTTTTGGTCATGAAGAAATCGGCGTCAACGTTGTCAATACATATATTAGGTAAATCCGGTCTACTTTGTTTTATTAATTAAACAACTTATGTTAATGATGTTTACTTTATGTTAATCCGGTTTACTTTATGTTTCAAAAGAGGTGTTAATGATGTTTTTATATTAGGTTTTTGTATGACAAATTGATGCGCCCCAATGATTTGGACGAGTCATTCGGATTCTTAGCACCCGCGACCGTCAACTTAGGTTTAATCTTAAGTAGACCGCATACCGTGACGGAGTATGTTCTTCAGATCCTCATGGAGAATAAAGATGCGGAGAAGTTGTTTTTTATACCGTTTAATACTGGGTTAGCATTTCATTCTAAATTCATCTATTATAATTATTTTCCAAGTTACCATCTAACATTTGCCTAATCATTACAGTGGACATTGGTTGTTGCTCGCAATCAATCCTATCCGAGAAATTGTGTATTATCTTGACTCGTTAGGAAATGATTGGACAACATACCCGGATATGAAGAACCTAATTGACACGTAAGTGAGAATGTTCAAAAATTTTCTTAGTTTATGTGAATTGTTCTAATTGCTTCATTTTTATTTTATTAGCGTCCTACAAGCTTTTCGGGGCCAACGAGATATCCAAACCTCAAGGAGGAGCGCCAACCGCATTACATGGATTAAAGTGGCGGTATATTTTTAATTACCACATTTTTTATTATATTAGTGATGACACTTGATAAAACTTAGGATTTATAATCCATATTTTTTTTCATGTAGTGTCCTCAACAACGTAATCAAATAGATTGCGGGTATTTCGTGTTGAGGTTTATGCGAGATACTCTTGCTTTGGGCCGATTAGTGATTCCCACCTATGTATGTATTTCTAACTTATGAGTTATTTTTATATTTACACATATCTCATATAATTAAATAGTTGGAATTAATTCAAAATATGTTATATTATTATGTAGTACTTTGAGGAATTCAAGTGTGCATTTTATACAAAGGATCAAGTGGACGAAATCAAAGAGGAGTGGTGTCAATTCATGATAGAGCTCAAAGTTTTTTCATAAATTTGTGTAATTAATGTGTACATTTGTAGTATATGTAATGACTTGTAAATGTGTACATAAATTTGTATATATTTTGATACATTTAAGGCAAAATTGGTTTGAATTGGTATATATATATATTTGTTAGCCAAAAATTGGTAGAAAAAAGGCCAAAATGGCATGTATAAAATGTGATAACTGTCTGTCAAAATCTGGTTGAAAACAGGTAGAAATTCTGGTTTATAAACCTGGAAAAAATGTGGTTTAAAACAAAAGCTTCAAAAATTTTCGTATACATTAGACAGCGCTTCTGTAAAAAGCGCTGTCTAAAGGGGGGGTTAGAAAGCGCTTTAGGCAAAAGCGCTGTCTAAGGGGGGGGGGGCTTAGACAGCGCTTTTTGAAAAGCGCTGTCTAAGCCCCCCCCCCCCCTTAGACAGCGCTTTTGCCTTAAGCGCTGTCTAAGGTATACCTAAAAAAATTAAAATAGGGGGGGCTTAGACAGCGCTTTTTGAAAAGCGCTGTCTAAGCCCCCCCCCCCCCCCCCCCCTTAGACAGCGCTTTGGCCAAAAGCGCTGTCTAAGGTATACCTAAAAAAATTAAAATAGGAGGGTCTTAGAAAGCGCTTTTGGCCAAAGCGCTGTCTAAGGGGGGGGGGCTTAGACAGCGCTTTTAAGATTTAAAAAAGCGCTGTCTAAACCTTTAGCAGCGGAGGTTTAGACAGCGCTTTAAAGCGCTGTCTAAGGCCAAAAAAAGCGCTGTCTAAGGTCTTGTTTGGCGTAGTGATTGTTGATTTCCTTTTGCTGGACCATGAGATTAGGTTATTTCCTAGAAACTAATAGCTTCCATATATGTTTTTCCTCTCAAGTCTGTCTCCAGCATAATCGGTATCATAATAGCCCACTAGCTTGTAGTCTTTAGATCTTCTATAACACAAGAAAAGGTTAATCGTACCTTTTAGATACCTGAAGTTCCTCTGAATATCTATTATGTGGGGCTCTCTAAGATCTGATTGGAAGAGAGCATACAAAATGACTCTAAAGAAAATGTCAGGTCTAGAAGTAGTCAAGTACATAAGATAACCAATCATACCTTTGTATACCTTATGTTCTACCTTAGCACTTACCTCATCCTTCTCAAGGATGCATGTAGGATGCATAAGAGTCTTTGACATCTTGCATTCTGAAATGTCAAACTTCTTCAGAAGTTCTTTGGTGTACTTGCTTTGATGGATGTATATTCCTTCTGGACTTTGGTTGATATGAATCCCCAAAAATAACTTGAGTTCCCCCATCAGACTCATCTCAAACTCTGCCTGCATATACTTAGCAAATTTCTTGCACAAAGTAGCATTAGCATAACCAAATATGATATCATCAACGTAAAGTTAAACAACAAGAATATAATTTTTGAATGACTTACGAAAAAGAGTTGTATCAACCTTCCCTCTGGTGAAATCATTTTCTAAAAGAAAATTGCTTAGTCTTTCATACCATGCTTTGGGAGCTTATTTCAGACCATACAATGATTTCTTAAGCTTGAAACCAAAATTTAGATTTTTAGGATTTTCAAAACCATGAGGTTGGTGTACATACACTTCTTCAGTAATGTAACCATTCAGAAATGCACTCTTAACATCCATCTGATACAAGATGATGTTACGATTAACAGTAAAGGAAATTAAGAGACGGATAGACTTTAACCTGACAACTGGTGCAAAGGTTTCTGTATAGTTGATCCCTTCTTGTTGACTATAACCTTCTTCTACCAGTCGAGCCTTGTTTCTTACTACCTCTCCTTGTTCGCTCAGCTTGCTTCTGAAGACCCACTTAGTTCTAATAACGTGAGTTGCTTTAGGTCTTGGCACCAGACCCTACCAGTTTTTGATTGAGTTCCTCTTACATAGCCAGAATCCATTATATGCCCATAAGTGTTTTATCAATTGATGTAGGCTCTATCAGAGATACCAAACACAAAAGAGCCTCTTCAGAGGGTTTGAATAAGGATCTGGTTCTGACAGGTTGAAATTTTTCCCTCATAATCAATTCTTCAGAATATGGAAATCTTTGTATGTGCCTTCTCTGAGGAGTCTGAGCTTCAACAGCTTCTGGTTGAGGAGCTTCAGAGTCTTTTGCTTCAGCTTCTTTAGCTTCTAAAGTTTTTTCTTCAGAACCTGAATAAGCTATCTCCAGATCTGCAAATTTCTCAACTAGCTTTGACTTTTCAGAGTCAAGCTTATCATCGAATATGACATGTATTAATTCTTCAACAATTTGTGCCTCGGTATTGTATACTCTATAGCCTTTTGAGTGTTCAGAGTATCCTAACATGATGCACTTATGTGCCTTAGAATCAAACTTACTCATATTCTCTTTAGTGTTCAGCATAAAACAAGAACATCCAAAAGGATGAAAATATGAAAGGTTGGGCTTTAGATTCTTCCACAACTCATAAGGAGAGTTACCCATAATAGGTCTTATAGAGATCATGTTCTGAATATAACATGTTGTGTTGACTACCTCTGCCCAAAAGGTCTTAGCCACACTAGTCTCCTTGATCATGGTTATGGCTATCTCTTGCAGAGTCCTATTCTTCCTCTCTACGAATCCATTTTATTATGGAGTTCTAGGGCAGGAGAAATCATGGGAAATGCCATTAGAATCAAAGAGTTTTTCAAAATCTTTATTTTCAAATTCTCCACCATGGTCACTTCTGAATTTTACAATTTTGAGATCCTTCTCATTTTTCACTTGGGAGCAAGAGGTAGAAAATGCAGAATGTGACTCATCCTTGTGTCTGAGAAATTTCAGCCATGTTCATCTGCTACAGTCATCAATAATGATTAGTTCATACTTATTACCATTGACATAGGCAATTTTCATTGGACCAAACAAGTCAATATGAAGAAGATCCAATGGTCTGGAGGTTGAAATAACTTTTTTAGCCTTGAAAGAAGTTTTAGAAAACCTGTCTTTCTGACATGCTTCACAAAGAGCATCTGTAGCAAACTTCTGATTTGGCAGGTCTGAGGACAATTGTTGAGGGAGAATATGGATTCGAATGGTCTAGAAGGAGAGGGGTTGAATAGAAATTTCCCAGTAATATCATTTAAAAACTTTTCCTTTTAAAATTAGAGTTTGCATAAATTCTCGACATAGTAGAAGTTTTTTCATAACAAATGCAACTGGACAGGCGGTGTAATACACACTTATTACAAGAAACAAAATGCAGAACCAAAATAAGTGTAGATGAAAATACTAAAACATTCAATGATTCAATAACTTAGCTTTACATAATAAGTGTATATCTGATTCAATAAATTTAATAAGGATTCTATAATCATAGTTTCATATTTAATCAAATGTAAGAATGTTAAGGATCTTAATCTTACACATACCTAATTCTGATACACAGAATCGCTATGAATGCGGTAAACCCTAATAGCATACAATTTCAAAGAAAACACTAAACATAAACATACAATCTTTAAAAATCATTAGAGAGAGAGAGAGAGAGAGATTACGTCAGATTTATAGTGACTTGACACTCGTCTTTGCTTGTGCCTACTCCACTCTTATGTGGTTTCTCATTGTAGTCGTTCTTCCACTATGATTTTGAAAAATTACATAGAGTCTTTTTATACAATCACGATTCAAGTAATGTCAAAAATACACGATATTTATTCTGATACCTTTCTTTGGTTGTACCAAACGTATGACAAAGGTTCATGAGAAATATGTACTTGATCATGACTTTAGCCTTCCAAACTCAAGAATCCTACTCCAATTTACTCAATCTCATCGGTTCCTTGATCTAAGACATGATTTGTATGAAGGTGATATAAACTTTGGCTCCATCTATAGCGGCTTCCACACAACTCCATCAAAAATCTTGTGTAAAAGCTCCTTTATTTTTCACAACTAGATGTGCATCCCAGCTACAACCACACAAAGATGTCAACCCTAAAATCTTCAAGAAATGTTCACAAAGTGTTAATCACAAATTAAAATCCTCATACATGTATCACATCCTAAGTTTAGAAGCTAATCCAAAAAATAGAGGTAGAGGTTAAAGATGAAAAGATATTTAAGTTGCAATTTAAAAAGAAAACCCAAAATGCTTTTTGAAAGTTTTTGAGAAAATATGTGTTGTGTGTTCTAAATCGTAGAATGTTGTGAAAGGGGTCTTTGGAAATGATTTATATATGTGATGGATATATGTCGCATTACGCGAAAAACCGGCGGGAAAACAAGAACAACAGAGCCGCCACCGTGCGTTATTTATCCCAAAAGAGGGAAAGGAAACGCTCAGAGTAAACCTGGAAAGAACATGGTCTCGCGACCAAAGAGAATGGGATCGGGAGTCGGTTATGCGAAGGGAAGGTATTAGCACCCCTACGCATCTGTCGTACTCGACGGGATCCACGCACAAAAGGAAGGAAAATGGTTGCTAAAACACTGCTCACACACACACACTGGCTGAAAGAGACACAAGAAAACAAACAAGACTGACTCGGCAGGATATCGCATCCTGGGCCTACTTAGTCTATCAGGCATAGACATCAGAGTCAAAGTAGTTCGGACTGGGGAAATGACACATGCTCGCTAGGATATCGCATCCTATGCATACGTATCTCCTTTGGACGAAGGAGAATCAGAGCATTCGTAGCTCGGCTAACACGCACACAAACAAACACAGGCAAAGGCAAACGTGGAGCCTGAATGCCAATCACTGGACTTACATCAGCATCCGAACCAACAAACACACACAGGAAACCAACTGCCAATCGCTGGACTTACGTCAGACTCCAACCAGAAAAGGAGAAACAAACTCACACAAACAAAACAAAAGGGCGCCCGGAGAGATCAGCTCATCTCCTGCCTACGTACCTCATCTGGTATGAGGATCAGGGCGACGTAGTTCCCCTACGGAGGGACACAGGACTAGCCTAACCAGATAACAGAGGGAGACACAACTAGGGAGACTACGACTCGAGCCTAGATGTTATCATGCAAATTCATCCCTAAGTTAAGGTTTCTAGCTAACTTGCACAGGAAGCAAGCCTATCCTAAACACGACTTGCACAGGAAGCAAGCCACACCCAACCTAACTTGCACAGGAAGCAAGCCAAACTAAACCTAACTTGCACAGGAAGCAAGCTAAAGCAAACACACAAACACAAGTAGCACACACTATATGCAAGCAATGGGCTCAAACAAGGTTAGGTTTTAGTCGAGGGGTCATATCAACCTCAACAAACAAACCACTGTAACTGGGTAGTGTTAGCTCTTAACCCTAACATTGAGAGTTAGGGTGAAGCTGATGAAAGGTGAGACTTCACAGCTCTTATCCCTGGCCTGGGAGAGCTTAAGACAAGATTGTGTGGGTTCAGAAAGGGGGAACCCTTCTACACATTTGATACTGACTCAACTGTACAGTTGTACAAGATCTTGGGTTTGTATCTGCAATGCATCAACACAGTGGTGTGAGCAAAGCAGATGACACACAGAATAGCAGGGGATAGATTGCATATCCCTTGGGTTCTGACAATTGCCTCTTCACTTAGGAGGTCTTTGAATATGTACAAGGACAAAAGTAAACAGTCACAAACATTGCCTCTTAAGGAGGACTTCAGACAGGTGCCTGGCCAAATAACAGGCCAGGTCTTCCAGACTACATGGAGTAAGGAAATTATACCTCAATGCAAATTGCTATTAAGCAAAGCAAAGCAAAGTTCTCAAAGAACTAATAGCAACTAAAGTACCTGAAACCAGTCAAACACAGTTAGTATACCAGATACAAAGTCAAAACAAACAGCATAAACCAAACAGATAACACAGTCAGTCAAATGTGCAAAGCACAAGCTCAAGGCAAGTGAGCTAAGCAACCTACAAAACAAAACAAGTTAGGCCATGATAAACAAACAAACTTATTTAACTTGTATTGATCTCTTTGAAGCATTTGTTGCTTAACCTGAAACACCAAGCTTAAACATGAGCAACAAGACCACTAGGACAAGCCTAGGGTCAAAAGGAGATAAAAAGTTTAAAACAGCAAGGGACAAGTGTCCAAAGTCAATACAAATCAATTAAGAAGCAAACCCAAGTGGTTCCATGATCATATCATTCATCATCATCATTTCATGAGCAAATTAGGTCAAAGCATGGCATATAGAAGCTCAAAGAAGTCAACAGAATGATTCAACTCAAAACCAATCATAAACATTTCAAACAAATCTCAAATAATTCATGATCAAACATCATCCATAACATGATAAGCATACCAAATTTCAGCTCATTTGGATAAAGGGAAGTGGGTCAATGAAAATCAGAAATTCAAAGCAAGTTCAAGCATGCTCAAAGAAGTCAACCAAACATGCACCAACTTCAATAAATCATAAATCAGTGACAACATATGAGAAATGAATGGGACTAAAACCATGATAAACCTTAAGACGTCTACAAATCACATGTCAAGTTTCAAGTCCATCTAGTTAAGCATTAGAATTTCACAAATCAAATGAGAACATGTGTCACAAAAAGTCAACATTTTGGTCAAACAGGGGAGAAATTATCAATCAAATAGAAAATGCTTTCCAAAATTCCAGAAAAATTCACATACATTCTCAACATCCATAAGCATGTTCATGCAAAAAATCAGACCATTTTGAGTTCATTAGGCAAGGTAATTAAAATCATGAAGTTGGACATCAATGGTGTGACACAAATTGTCACACCCCTATTCAAAAAATCATAACTCCACAACCAGCAACGATAAATTCACAAACTCTACACCAAAATCACCATAAACATGTCTAGTTTAAGCACAAAAAATTTGGGAGTCATTGGATAAGGTATCACCATTTCACAATCAATTTAGTGAGACATACATAAAATGAACAACATGAACAAACCCTAGCACCTTTTAAAATTTACACGTGCAAAAAATCTGGAAAAATCATCATAAAAAACTAGAGATCAAAGTGAGCAAATCACAAAAAACCCCATGAAATTTGGATTAAAATTGATTGACTTATGATTTTCTAAAGATTGGCCATGCAAATGAAATAAAAACTGAAATGATAATGATTTAAATAAAATAATTAAAATAGCAGTGGCAAAGTGGTAAATATTTGGTCCCTTAAGTGAAACGCTGCGTTTCACTTAAGGGAATGCTGCATGCTGATTGGTCATGGCCAATGAAACAGGGAAATTCTCATGCAAAGCGAAAATCCAAACAACCAAACACGATTTCTGGGCAAGGCAAGTTAGGGTTTGAAGCTACAGTGTACATTCAATCACGATGAAGAACAAATTTCCCAGAAATGGGAATTGAGCACATCAACCAAACCAGCAAACAACATATGATCCAAATCTAACCCTAATTTCGATTAAATCGAGCTAAACAGCATGAACCAAGCAAAAACATATTGGAATGTCAAACTTCATGGCAGCATAACTCTCAAAATACTCAACCATTTTCCAAACCACAAACATCAATGAACTCAGCATGGAAGGATCTTTCTAAATCATGTCATAATTTTGAAAATGGTGAGGTTCGAGTTCTTACCAAATCTGAAGAGCTGTGATGATACAGTGGTTTTTTGGCTTCAAATGGCTGAAACAGATGCGACTTCAAGTTCCAAATGATGAATGGAAGAAAGGTTTTAGCTCAACAACCTTTGAAAGAGCTCCAATCGAAATCTGCCATGGATGAGAGCTTAGTGCAACAGTAGTGGATTTGGCTTTCCAGCTGGGGTTTGATGCTTGCAATGGCCTCAACAATGTTGGTGGATGATGGAACAAACAACAGGGCACGAGCTCCTTGAAGGTTTTCAACAAAAAGTTCAAATGAAGAGAATGAGTGTTTTTTGAGAGAATGAGATTTTGATCTGGTTTGGCAAAGTGTGTTAGGGCTTTTCAGCAGAAAATGAAGTATATGTAGTCTGTTTAATGTTGCATAATCATGGTTAGTGGAAATGATAATGGAATTTTGTTTAATGAGGTGTTTTTTTGACAATTGCTAAAACCAAACCAAATTACATGGTGTGTATGGTAATGCACGAAATTGGGCCTCAAACATACCCCAAACATGATTTCTGAACAAATGTAATTGGTACAAATCATTGGAAATGTTTAAATTGAAAGTCCATTTTTCAAGTCACTCTTTTTTAATTCATGCCACTCAAAAAAAGCCATTTTGCTTGGAAGATTTTTGGTGAATTGTGATGAAATATTTGGATAGAGCACATCAAATATGACTTGTAGCAAAAAACCCCACCCAATTTGGCCAAATGGTTTGGAAGATATGCCACTTTGAAGTTCAAAAATTTTTGAGAATGATTTGATCATAACTTGCCAACCATAAGTGATAAATGAGTGTTCTTGGACTTTTTGGAAAGGTGAGAACAAGATATTCAACTTTCATGTTGTATGAAATTTCATTTGAAGCTTGTATGATGAAGTAAGTTTGAGGAGAAAAACTTTCTATTTTTGGCAGTTGAAGATTACAGGTCAACTTTCTATTTTTGGAAATTTCTTGTCTGACTTCAAATTCTTCAATCTTGACCTTTGAAATGTTGAATGAGACTTGTATGGACATGAATGAACCCTTTCAAACCATCTCCCACCTTGAAATCCATAAAATCAGGCACAGTTGACCATAGTTGACTTTTTAGGGTTTTTGGTGAACTGAACACTGACTGATGACTTCTGAGCATCCAAACCTTGACCAAAACACTTCAAAAGGACCCCTAGGTCATGTGAACATGTTGGACCAACCCTAGGGCCTTGCCTCAATGGAAATTGCACTTGCTTGCTTGATTGACTGATCTCCTGACCAGTTTGACCTAATTCTTTTGAATGGCTTGCACTTGGGCAAAGGGACAATGCAATGTCATGCAGTGGACTATGTTAATGTTATGACCTAATATGAGAATGTATGTACAAAAGGTAGGTGCAAATTTGAGGTGCTACAATATAAAGCACACAAAAAATGAAAATACTCATTTGATTCGAGTCAAGGGCAAATGGTATGAGTCCAATTAACAGAGTGAATGATGTAAATCAAGACTTAAAACCAACAGAATGTGTCTGAATTATTTGAATCAAATACTACGCCATTTGATTCACGCGATTCAAATCATAAAGATTCATGATTCAAATCAAATTAACAAAACTAAATTCCAAGATTTTTTGCCTTGATTTGATTCAAGTCAAGTCTTTTCATGATTCGATCAAAAACTCTATGATTTGAGTTAGGATAATTTATGATTCAAATCAAATTCACATAAGAAAAAGCTTGTATTTCATAACTATAATTGATTGGAATCCATCATATCCCATGATTCTAATCAAGTGGACATAAATAATTCCTAATTTTTCACACTCATGTTGATTTGAGCCAGCCAGTGTTGGGATTCGAATCACACTTCTAGGCTTTCATAATTTAACAAAATGAAGTGATATTTTGAATCTATACTTGGAACAATTTGAATCATCCTTTCATGTGTTTCTTGAAACAAATCTTTGACTAATTGGCGAGTAACATATTGCATTGACTCTAAGAAAATGGTTGTATTTATGCATGTGTAAAAACGATTTAACACCCAGCCCTAGAATGTGCAACTATGTGAGGAGACTCAATAATGATAATAAATCAAACTACTGAGAAAGGAAAGAAATAAAACATAAGGAGCAAACCCTAGAAAACAGAAAAACGCCATCTTCTTCTTGTTATATGGTACCAAAGGCATTAAAAAAAGGAGTTGAATTTCTATAAGTTCCCTAATACTTGTTCAATTATAAGAATATGGAGGATCAATTTATGAATGTACGGGGAAAAAGAGACCTTTCCATTCTTATTTTTGAAAATATTGGTGAGTACCGACCAGATTCCTTTATACAGGGAGAGTGATCTCTTGCCAATAAATGGATTTAACCACGAAAAATATTAGCAAGACTAGGAGAATTAGTCGAGTTCTCGGAAGCATTTTATGTTATGAGTGCAAGAGAGGTGATAAATCATAAGGATACTGACAAAGTATGTGATGACTATTTGAGTAAGTGTCCCATTTTATGAATGCTTTGACTTATGTTGTTATTTTTTCTAATATTTTTATTACTTTGCAGAAAGGATGGCGTGTTAAAATATGAAACTTGATTTGGGCCTAACCTTATTATTTGATTTTTTAGCTTAGTTATTTTTTACTTAGATTATTTTTGGTAGTATTTCTAGAAAACTCTTATAGTGTTTGGAATGTCTAGATATTTTTTTGGGTTGTAATATTTTCTAGAGTACTCTTTGAATTTCTAGAGTTAAGAACTCTCTAGAATTTGTGTGTCTAGAGCTCTCCTTAGAGTACTATAAATAGAGATATAATCCTACACTTTTGCATCAAGAAAAAATACAAAATTCTCTCTTCCATAAATAATTCTCTTACCTATCAAGTTTCTATTCAAGCCTTTAATATTCCCACACACACTTTCTCTAAACACAAAAGGTTTTATTTCCAACAAAGTGGCATCATAGCTTCAAGGTCCTCAAAAGATGGCGAATGGAGGTTTTTCTTTCCAAATGCTAATGCTCACAAAGAACAACAATGAAAATTGGAGTATCAAGATGAATGCGCTACTAGGAGCTCAAGATGTGTGGGATATCATTGAGAAAGGTTTCAAGGAGCAAGATGAAGCCTCGCTAAGCCAAGGTGTAAAGGAGACATTGAAGGAGTCAAGAAAGAAAGACAAGAAATCTTTCTTCCTCATTTATTAGTCGGTGGATGAAGATACATTTGAGAAGATCTCTAACGCAATGACGACCAAAGAAGCATGGGACAAGATTCAAACCTGCAACAAAGGAGTGGAGCAGGTGAAAAAGATTCTTCTTCAAACTCTTAGAGGTGACTTTGAACGTTTATGTATGGAAGTGTCTGATTTAAGTTCTGATTATTTTTATCGAGTATTGGATGTAGTCAATCAAATTTAAAAAAAATGGTGAAGATGTTAATGAGGTGAAAGTCATGGAGAAAATACTTTGCACTTTAAATCCAAGTTTTGACTTCATTGTTACCAACATTGAAGAAAACAAGGATTTAAAAACCATGACTATTGATCAACTCATGGGTTCCTTACAAGTATACGAAGAAAAATAAAAGATAAAAATTAAATAAAAGGAGGGTATGGAGAAACTACTACAACTCAACGTAAGGGAAGTAAACTATGAAAATTACAAGAGTCAAAGGGGACGAGGTTGTGGCCAAGATCGTGAACATGGACGGGGATATGGAGGAGAAGGAAGAGGTTGTTATAACAACTACTCCAACAACTTCAACAATGGAGAAAGAAGTTGGAATCCACAAGAAATAAGAGGTCGCGTAAGAGGAATTTCATGGTCGAGGTGCGACGAATCACAAATCAAGTGCTTCAAATGCAACAAAATCTATCACTACGCATCTGAGTGTAGATTATCGAAGAAGGTTGTGGAGAAAGATAACATCCTATAAGAAAAAGGTGGAGAAGAAGAAACTTTGATGTTCGTGTTCCAAAACCATGTTGAAGAGAAAAGAAACAAGTGGTACCTCGACACCGGCGCAAGCAATCACATGTGCAGCGATCTAAGCATGTTCGTAGAGATCAACGAAGCAAAAATTGACAATGTCTCATTTGGAGATGAATCAAAGATATCGGTCAAAGGAAACAGTAAAATTCTCATACGCTTGAAGAATGGGAGTCATCAATACATATCCAATGTCTATTATGTTCATAACATGAAGAATAATATTTAGAGCTTGCGATAATTATTAGAGAAAGGCAATGACTCCCACTTGAAAGAACATAGTCTTTTCTTAAGAGATTATGGACATAACTTGATTGCTAAGGTGCATATGTCAAACATTAGAATGTTCCTCATGAACATTCAAAATGATGTGGGAAATTTCCACAAGGTTTTCTATACTGACTCTTCGTGGCTATGGCATCTACGATTCATACACCTCAACTTCGATAGTCTAAAACATTTTTCAAAGAAGGATATAGTGAGAGGATTGCCTAGTATAAACCACCCAGACCAACTCTGTGAAGGATGTCTAATTGGGAAGCAATTCCGAAAAATATTTCTAAAGGAATCAACGTGAATAGCGACAAAACCGCTAGAGCTCATACACACAGATGTATGTGGACCAATCAATCCAAACTCTTTTGGTAAGAGTAAATAATTTATCCTCTTCATTGATGATTATTCCAGAAAAACACAGGTTTATTTCTTGAAGGAGAAGTCAGAAGTGTTTGAAAACTTTAAGAAGTTCAAAGCCCCTGTGGAGAAAGAAAGTGGTCTTTCCATTAAAGTCATGAGATCTGACCGAGGAGGAGAGTTCACTTCAAATGAGGTCCACAAATATTGTGAAGACCATGAAATCCACTGCTCACTAGCAATGCCAAGATCACCACAACAAAATGGAGTAGCAGAGAGAAAGAACCGGATCATATTTAACATGGTGTGAAGCATGCTTAAGACCAAAAAGATGCCAAAAGAGTTTAGTGGCATGTGCGGTTTACCTAACAAACTATTCCCCAATAGGAAGCGTGCATGAGAAGCCACCACAAGAAGCATGGAGTGGATTGAAGCCTGGGATCTCTCACCTCAAAGTATTTGGAAGCATTGCATATACCCACGTTCCAGATGAAAGGATAAAAAAGATCAATGATAAAAGTGAGAAGTATGTATTTGTGGGTTACGACTCAAGCTCTAAAGGGTACAAGCTCTATAATCCAAATAATGGAAAGATCGTCATAAGCTGTGACGTGGAGTTCTAAGAAGATTGTTAGGATTGGAGTATTCAAGAAGACAGGTACGATTTTCTTCTTTACTTTGAAGAAGAAGACGAAATGGAACAATCACTGATAGAGGAACATATTACACCATCTGCCTCATTGACACCAAGGTTGGATAAAACAAACTCAAGTGAGAAGACACCACGACTAAGGAGCATTGAAGAGATTTATGAGGTAACTGAAAACCAAAACGACATTAACCTCTTTTGTCTTTTTGGTGATTGCGAGCCTCTAAGCTATCAAGAAGAAGTTGAAAACGTAAAGTGGAAAGACGCCATGGACGAAGAAATCAAGTCAATCACGAAGAATGATATATGGGAACTAAATACACTTCCACGAGGACATAAAGCAATCAGAGTAAGATGGGTGTACAAGGCGAATAAGAATGCAAAAGGAGACATGGAAAGATACAAAGAAAGATTGGTGGCAAAAGGCTATAGTCAAAGACAAAGAATTGAGTACGATGAGGTATTTGCCCCTGTTTCTCATCTTGAAATTATTAGACTGATCATTTCTTTGGCGGCCCAAAATGAATGGAAGATCTATCAAATGGATCTGAAGTCGGCCTTCTTTAATGGTTTTTTCAAAGAAGAAGTTTATATCGAGCAACCACAAGGTTATGCAGTAAAAGGGCAAGAAGAAAAAGTCTTGAAGTTGAAGAAGGCGTTGTACGGACTCAAGCAAATACCGAGAGTTTGGAATGTTCGAATCGACAAGTACTTTCAAGACAAGAACTTCATCAAGAGCACATATGAGCATGCACTCTATATTAAAGCGCAAAGTGGGGATATTTTGATTATGTACTTATATGTTAATGATTTGATCTTCATAGGGAACAATCTAAGCATTTTCGAAGAGTTCAAGAAAGACATGTCAAATGAATTTGAGATGACAAATATGGGGTTCATGGCATATTATCTCGGCATCAAAGTAAAGGAAGAAGATAAAGGAATTTTTATCACCCAAGAAGACAATGCCAAAGAAGTCCTTAAGAAGATCAAGATGGATGATGTCAATCCAGTTGGCACCTTGATGGAATGTGGTAGCAAGTTGAGTAAGCATGAAAATGGAGAGACTGTAGATCCAACTCTTTACAAAAGTTTGATTGGAAGTCTAAGTTACTTGACAAGTACAAGGCCATATATTCTTTATCTTGTAGGAATCGTAAGCCGCTACATACACTTTTCTAAACACAAAAGATCTTATTTTCATCATAGTGTCCATGTTAGTTGATGAGAAGAAGGCTATGTTGGATAAAATAAGCGTCGAACGAGATGGTATAGTCCAGCAACCTGAACAGAAACCCTGATGATTTGATCACCCAAGGTACAAAGAAGAGGAAACCTATGGAAGAGGCTTCCATCATATCTTTTATTCATATTACAATTATGGGACAATAATTGTTAATGAGACTCAACCTCATCTCCAGGCTAAAAAAATATTTCTAAATATAAGATAACCATTGACCTGAAGAAAGATACCTCTATAGATCTCAAAGACATTCCATCCTAAGAACAACCTTTTTGTCTCTAGAACCATGGTTTTAAATTGTGGTTGTGGAGATTGCGGTCATTGCGCTTTTTATAGGTAGGTGTTTGAAATACAATGTTGAAAAACACTTAATGTTAAGTTTTTTAATTATATATGAAGTAAATTGAGTTTTAGGATTCTAATATTTTATTTCTTGATTAAGATACGTGAAGAATCATGATTGAAACTGTTTGATATGATTCCTAATATAGTTGAAGGTGTAATTTTAAAATCACACCGCAATTGCGGTCTGATACGGTTGTGGAGGGATCGCAACCGCATCCGCAATATTGCGGGTGCAATTGCGGTTGCGGACCGCAATTTAAAACCATGTCTAGAACAATGATTTTGGTGCCTGGGGCTTTGTACGTAAGCACTTTAACTTCCCGAAAGGGGTAGGGTAAGATAGCGCGACCATAAATAGTTTCTGTCCAAAGTACTGTCAAGCGTGGATTCTGTAACGACTTCTTAAGATGCTTTTGGATGAAGGATGGCTCTGTCCGATTGAGGTGGTTGCTCCATCAGAGCATCAGAGTAGTGGAGCTACCAAGGGAGATAAATGTGTTTTTTTTCTATGAAGAGGTTTTCAACTTAACAGTTACTTTTAATTGCGATTGTATCAAGCATTAAAGTTATGCTTCAAAAAATATAACTATGAATGCATAATTTTGGAACTAAAATTCTCATTTTGTAATGCTTACTTTCCAAAGAAAAGTTGTTCTATCGTTGTATGATTCTATCTTATCATGTAGCAAATGCAAAATTTAGTTTTATTAATGACTTCCAAATAAAAAATGTCATATTAATAACTTCTCTTTTTGATGGTAGAGTTATAGCTAATAGTTACAATGTCATGTAATTTTAGAGTATTTTTCTAAAATTAAAAGTTCACAATCTATTGAAATCTTCCGTATAGTACATTTGTCAGAAGAAAACGAGTTTTTGTAAACTTCTATTTTTCATTAGAGTACATGTTTGGTTTTTATACAGACTCAGAAACTTTAGCTATTCTAGGAAACATAATAATTAGTAAATACTATTAATTTGGCCACTGTCTCTTGACCTTCCAAATCTCTCCATTAACTTATTAATAAAACCTATTAACTATGACATTAAAGTTTATTCAACAAAACTCCTCTGTAAACTTAAATGTTTCTTCTATTCATCATGCCTATCAATTTCTTGCCTCTGTCGAAGATTTCTTTTGATAGTGGTTTTGTGAAAATGTCTGCTGCTTGGTCCTTACTTGCTACATGCTTCAATTCGACATTTCCTTCCTTCACGTGTTCTCGAATGAAGTGGAAGCGAACGTCAATGTGTTTGCTCCTTTCATGGTTTACTGGATTCTTTGCTAACTCAAATGCTAACCTATTGTCAACTTGTATTATTGTTGCACCTTTCTGTTCTAGCTCCATTTTACTCATCAATCTTCTGAGCCATATTGAATGACAAACGCACCAGGATGCTGCTACATATTCTGCTTCACATTTCGAAAGTGTTACTATTGGCTGCTTTTTAGAAAGCCAAGTGAATGCAGTATTTCCCATGAAGAACACATATCCAGAAGTGCTTTTTCGATCGTCTATGTCTCGGCACCAATCACTGTCAGAGTAACCAACCAACTTGTATTTGTCTGACTTCGAGTAAAACATCCCAAGTGACATTGTTCCTTGAATGTACCTTAGAATTCGCTTCAATGCTTTCCAATGTGTGTAAACTGGCTCCTCCATGAATCGACTTACAATGCCTACACTCAATGAAATATCTGGTCTTGTACATGTGAGATAGCGAAGACTTCCTACCAAACTTCGATATTTTCCTGCTTCGACACGTTCTCCTCCATCAAATATCGACAACTTTGTTCCTAGTTCCATTGGCGTCGAAGCCGGATTACAGCTTTCCATCTTATATCTTTTCAAGATTTCTTTTGCATATTTTTCTTGTGAGATGAAGATTCATGTTTCTTCTTGTCGAACTTCCAGACCAAGAAAGAATCTCATCAGGCCTAAATATGTCATCTCGAATTCACGTGTCATTGTGCTTTTGAATTCTTCTATCATCTGATCATTACTGCCCAGAAAAATAAGATCATCAACATAGAGAGCAACAAGTAATTCATTCCTTCCATTTTTCTTCACATAGAGGGCATGTTCGTACGGACATTGCTCGAACCCGTTCTCCTTGAAGTATGTGTCGATACGTGTGTTCCATGCCCGCGGTGCTTGCTTCAGCCCATATAGCGCTTTCTTCAATTTCAGTACCTTCTTCTCTTCTCCAGCTTTCACGTACCCGAGTGGTTGTTCAACATAGACTTCTTCTTCGAGTATACCATTTAGAAAAGTTGTTTTCACATCCATTTGAAATATTGGCCATTTGAATTGAGCAGCTTGAGATATGAGTAATCAAATTGTCTCCATTCTTGCAACATGTGTGTAGCGGTGTATTCGTTACCATTGGAGATATTGACTAAATCCAAGGTAAATCATACAAAGTTGAGTCGCCACCGCACTTCTATTTATCCAAAGGAATGGTTAGAAAGCGAACAAAAACCTAAAAAGTTTTACAAACAAAACAAGTAAAAGAAACAAAGAACTGAGTAAGGGGGTTGGTTATGTAATGGGAAGGTGTTAGGCACCCAAAACATCCTAGGTACTCCTAGGGAGCCCTTTTCACACTTGTTGCAAAGGTTTTTGTTTTGTGAAAAATTTATTTGTGCAAACATGATTGAAGAGATGAGAAGAGAATATACAAGTTATTTACATTTTGTGTTTGGATGGATAAACCCATTGCCTACGTACCCTCTTATGAAAAGATTAGGATCAAAACCCCATAATTCGGGTAAAAAATCTCAAAACAAATTAGTGGATTGATTGGTCCAAAAGCCTTAAGGTCTTTTGTTATCAAAGGGAGAAAACTCAACCTGAAAAACCACAAGTCCACCATGTGAGGATAGCTTCAACATGCTAGTGAGGGGTTAACCCTATAATAAGCATGGAAGTCTCATTGTCCATCACTAAGGACAAAGGTGAGTATTATATCTACCACAAAGATAACTCAAACCCAATAGCTAAAGGTTATAGAAAATTTGATTAAGAAGTGGACATTGGAACCACAAAAGAAATTTGAATGGGTTATATTTACCAATTAGAAGTATATACAAAAGTGGTCAAAGTTGACTTAAAGATTCAATTCAAAATGAGTATTATGAAAAGAAAGTTTGAAAATCAAAAGCATAAGGCTTAGGTTTCTAATGTTAAAAACAAAGGTCAAATGTTTGCACAAAAAGGGTTTTAGTTTGGGTTAGGGTGGAGATGAAGAAAAAAAATAAGGTGATGGTTAAGAAATGAAACCACACTGGGAGTTCCTCTCTTGAGATCATATAGATGATCCAAGTAAGTTCCCTTCCTTTGGAATGAGCAAGCATAAGGCAAAAGCAATCAGACAAGTCTCATAAGATATCCACAATGTAAGGAAACAGAATGCCAATACATGGACTTACATCCGACTCCTAACAACAAAAAGGAAACAAAATGTCAATACATGGACTTACACCTGACTCCTAACAACAAAAAGGAAACAGAATGCCAATACATGGACTTACACCCGACTCCTAACAACAAAAAGGAAACAAAATGCCAATACATGGACTTATATCCGACTCCCAACCATAACAAACAAACATCAAAAGCAAACAAGTAAACAATCATCACACACTATATACATACAAGAGGCTCAAAACAATTGGTGGGCTTTAGTCAAGAGAGGTCATATCAACCTCGACAAACAAGCCAAACTGTACAAGGGTAATTTGTAGCTCTTAACCACTAACATTGAAAGTTAGGGTGAAGCTGATCAAAATGGAAATGAGGATGAGACCTCATGCTCTTAACCTTGGCCTGGGTGAGCTCATGACAAAGAAAGCGTGGGGATCCAGAAAGTGGGATCCTATTCCACTTGACAGACACTGGACAAAGATCTTGGGTACATGTTCAGAAGCATCAGCACGTAGTGCGAGCATAAAGAACGACACACTGAATAACGGGGGATTGGCTACTAATCCCTTTTATCCGTCAATTGCCTCAACTCTTGGAGGTCTTATCAAGTATCACATGCCTCATCTTGGAGGTCTTTGGCACAATTGTAAACAAACACAAACAGAGCCTCTGAAGGAGGACTTGCCAGCAAAATGCCTGCCAAAAAGGTGACAGGACTTCCAGACTACATGAAGTAAGAAGATAACTACCTAAGTGGTGTATCAACCATAATCCAAAGCTTAAGCAAAAGCAAAAGCAAGCAAGCAACTAAGGTACCTGTACAAAGGCTAACCAGTTAGTATTTCAGTCAGAAAACCAACAGACAAACAGTGAAACCATTCACAGTTACACAACTCAATGAACAATGCTCAAGCACTCAAATGAACTCATGAGCTCAAGCACATCACTTAAAATCCTACAAAACAAACAAAAGTTAGAACTCAAATCATTTGCATCTCACAAAGTGAGAACAAATCAACCATCAATGCTAAATGTCCAAACCTGAAACACAAAGCACAGTTAGTTCATGTACAAAACACTAGTGCAAAGACTAGATTCAAAACCAAATCAAATGATCAAAACAGAACTCAATCTTCCACATAATGCCCATTCAAACATGTCATAAAATGTCCTCAAAAGGACCAGCATCAAATCAATAAGCAAATATCCCAAATGGCTCATGCTATGCAATGATCACAAAAAGTGCACAAAGTGAACTTCCAATTTAGAAAATCCACATCAAAATAGAAATGCATGCAATGACCTTGAAATTTTTTATACAAGCTTCTCATGTTATAAATAAGCAATATGCAAAAGATCAAATCCAGAAAGATTCAAATGATATGTGAACAAAAATGCACAAATTCAAAGTCAAAAATGTGACACAAATTGTCACACTTATCTCTATGTGTCAAAAACAATGATAGCATATGAGAAAAATTCCAAACCAGTGACCAAAAATTCATATCATGTACGAATATCAAGCACACAAAAAATTGACTCAATTGGCTCAAAAATAAGGATTTCACAAAGCATTGAACACAATAGGTCAAAATGACATAATGTTTATTCAAAAATTCACAAATCACAAACCAGACATCAACAATTCATAAAATTAATGCCATAAAAAACTAGAGATTAAAACAAAACTATGAAAAAAAATTGGAGTTAATTTGGATCATTTTTCTATTTTTTATGAATTTTCTTAGATGAACAAAATAATTGAAATATTATAAGAAAAAGGAGGGAAACAAAAAAATTCAAATAAAATCCAAATAAAACAAGAGCCATCAGATGAGGCGCGCAAAAGCAATCAACGGTTCACATTTAAACCATCAAAACGCACAGCTTCATTAAACAGCATCAGCATGCATGGTCAGCAAGTCAACTCACACATGGCATGGTCAAAGCATTCCTAACCAATCACTCTCACACGCCAGCGTACACATGGACAAACACGCAAGCAAAACGAAACGATGCGTTTCATTTATCTAAGCGCGATCAAAGCATTCCTAACCAATCACTCTACATATGTACAAGTTCTACTAAGCGCGATCTACAGTTCTATATACATAAAACAGCAAAAAGAGAGGATCGAATTTCAACTCACCTGAAATGAAGCTTGTTGAATTCGTGTCCTCAAGCTCTCAGAAGCTCCAGATCCAATCCTATGCTCTTGCCTTGAAGCTTTGTGCACAAAAAAACAATTGAAACCACCTAGATCTAGCTCAATTTCCAACTTCCATTGCTATGAGTTTGCACTTGAACTGCTCGAATCTGGACTGAATTGCTTAAACCAATGGTTGATTCTTGCTCAATGAAGCATGATAAACAAGATTATGCAAGAATTTTTGGTGTTTGTGTGAAGAAATGAAGAATTCGAAGAGAGAGAATATGGAGGGAATTTTGAAATTTTCAGATCTGAATTGGTGTTGTTCTTGTGATTATAGTTAGGGTTTGGTATTTATATGGCATGCTAATCACACTGAAATCCAAATTAGGCCTTGGCTAAACATGATTAGAGAGATATAAGGCAATTTGCAAAAATGCACATGAAGCTCATTATGGCCATGCTACCCGTGAGACATCCCATGCAAGGCTCGAATTCACTCATGGACATCCAATGGTCATCATGGAATTGTTAATTTGCTTGTACCATAAGCCAAATTTGAATTGTGGAAATTCCCTCCAAAATGAACACATGAGAAATAATGAGCATACAAGCCATGATTCTTTTGCACAAATGAGCCAAGTGATGTCAATTTGTGATGTCTTGAATATGAAGAGCATTTTGCAAAAAGAATGGACCAAATTGGAGCATTGTATCAAAAGTTAGGCCATTTTGAATTTCCATGCACACCTTGTGATCAAATGACCATAACTTCTCAACCAATCATCATATGGACATGAATTAGGACTTTTTGGAAAGGGGAGACAAAGATCTACAACTTTCATATTCACCAAAAATCCATTTGAAACTTCTTTGACATTGACAAGTCAAGTTGAATGTGGACCAAAAACTTGCCAAATTTGGAAACTTTGAATTACAGGTCATTTTCCATTTTTAGTAACTTTTTTCATGACCTTTGAATCTTCAAGATGGGTGTTTAAAATGAAGAATAGGCTCTATTTGAACATGATTGAGGTGTCTCAACTCATTTCCCCACCTCATAGCCCTCAGTTGACTGCACAGTTGACTTTTTGGTCCTCAGATGACCTTGAAATGTCCTGATTTGCTTTGGGCCTCTACCACTGGCGAAATTGCTCCAAAATGAAACCCTAGCTCATGTAAGCTCCTTATAATGATCATGTGGTCCTCATCTCAAGAAAATACCTCATCTCTTGCACAAAGGAATCTCTTGAAGCTCTTGACCTGGTGATTGCTTGAGCTACAAAATAAAAGATGTTAATGACATATTTTTGTGCTTTTGGTTAGTGATTAAAACAAGAAAAGCAAATGATATACAATTCAAGCATGCCTGGTGATCTCAAGCCACTCACAAGAGATCCCTGCCCAAAGGGAAAGGGAGCCAAGATGCTCAATGATCCTTGAGGCTATGCAATGCAATGGTATGATGCCATGAGGGATCTTAGGGACAAAATTGGGGTCTTACAGATGCCCCTATTTAAGGTCATTCTAGCCGGATAAGTGAAGGTTAAAATCTTCGTCTCGACGAGGTAGAATGGGCTTAAATAATAACAAAGAGACAAATTTTGGTCCCTAAGAGACCTCATGATGCAAATGTATGTATGTAAAACAAACAAGCTCTGTGGGGATATGTGTCCACAAAGAAGAAAAGACATCCGGAGAAATTGACAATCCATAGGAGTAATACACTCACTAGGGAACAGAGACTCTAACGGGGACTCTCATGGGGAGTAAAGAACTGAAACCGCGTGAGCAAGTCACGACTCAAAGCTAGGGAAAAGAATTCCAAAGGGAGTAAATCCGATGGAAAGACTCGAGCTGACTCAAAGATGCATGTATTGGGGAATATGCCAACACAGCAAAACTATCCGCAATGGATACTTCGGATAAAAATCCGGACTCAGGCTGGGGAAAGATTTGAACAAAATGTCCCTGCCGGGGAAAATGCATGTATTAGGGAATATGCCAATACAGCAAAACTATCCGCGATGGATACTTCGGATAAAAATCCGGACAAAAACAATCCACTAAGGGACTTCGCTGGGGGATGTCTAAAAAGACTCCTGGGGAAGCAGCGGAATGAGGTGTTACCGGTTACTGGGTAACAAGCTCAATGAGACATGTGATCTGATCACCGGTATAAGGGTGAGAGAACAACAAGCTCGAGAAGAATGAATATCTAAGACCGGTATAAGGGTGAGAGATATCAATCAACCAAATCATCTGAGGAAGACCTAAAAGGTATATTTCAACTCAGGAAAATCTGACTCCACAGGGGACCAAAGTCATAATAGGGAGCAGAAGGAAGGAACACCAGGGATACCGGTTACTGGGCATATAATAGGTGACCAACCAAAGCGTGAATCGGGGTTTATGCCCAAAACACTCATCATCCAGAAGAGGGCTAAAAGCAATCTTGTTTACATAATGGACATTCGATTCCGCAAAGGGGATACGAATCTTACTCGAATGGGGAAGGATAGAAGGCTTCGACCAAAGAGCGCATGAGATATATCATCTATTACCGTCAGAACGTAGATAATATACTCGCATGGAAGATTATCCACAACCGGTTACTGGGTTAATAAAGGATAAATCGACCGAACAGAGAAAGGCATCGGGATACCAAAACTAGGTATATAATGATGACCAATCAAAGGGAGAAACAATCATTATCAACAAAGGATAAATGAGAGATGACTCACTGGGGATAAAATTGCTTAATCAGAGCAATTATCCAAAAGAAGTAGGGAATATCAATACCGAATATTGGATAATGATAACCGTCAAAGAGGGGATTACATCTACCGAATACTGGGTAGAAAACCACAGAAGAGTAACCGTCATCAACTAGGATGAACAACAAGGCTTAACTCTGCAAAGGGGGAAAAAAACTTACTCAACTGGGGAAGAACCAAAGGCTTCAACCGAAGAGTGCATGAGATATACTATCTATTGCTGTCAGAACGTAGATAATATACTCGCATGGAAGATTATCCATAACCGATTACTGGGTTAATAAAGGATAAATCAACCGAAAAGAAAAGGCATAGGGATACCAAAACTAGGTATATAATGATGGCCAATTCAGGAGAGAAACAATCGTTACCAACAACAACAGGGTAGACGAAAGATGACTCGCTGGGGATAAATTGCGAGCGCAAGGCAATTATCCAGGAAAAGAGGGAATATCAACATCGAATACTGGATGAAGATAACCATCAAGGAGAGGATTACATCTACCGGATACTGGGTAGAAAACCACAAATTCCGTTGGGGAGGAAAAATAGGATTTACAACTACCGGTATAAGGGTAGAAGACCACGAACTCCGCTGGGGATAAGATGAATGATTGCCGATTACTGAGCAATTATTCATTTATACCACGGGGAAGCAAGAAAATAGTCTCGAGAGGCCAATTTAGGATCAAACCAAAGAGGCAAACTGAATCAAGACTCGCCCTAATGAGGATATAACTCAATAAGGGAACCCATCCCAATATATGTATTGGGAGGAAACGGAAACAACCGTCGTCCACGAGGATATAGCTCAGTGGGGAATACGGAAGGAAAGATAAATACTTTCTGCTTAAAGGGCTGACTCTATATTGAAGGATCAGACACCGACATCTGCTTGGGGGGATATATATCACCAAATAGCAGAAGACAACAAACAATAGATATATGGCAAAAAATGCAACATGAATATCTGAATGTTATAATTATGCATGTATATGTGTGGTTTATGTATGATGAATGCTGACAAACAGACATATCTAACACAAACAGGTCCAGGAATTAACCACCCGGTACTACATCTCAAGAGAGAAAGCCAGAATCATCGGAGAATATCCAATCTGCCGGGGATCAAAGACAACAATATCTCTGCAGGGATGAATCATCAGTCTCAGCTGGGAAAAAGAAACCATTGCACAGGCAGAAACTGCCACAAAATCAAATCTACTGGCGAATCCATCTGAGGAATATAAGAGGAAACTGGTGATCCGACACCAAGTACCAAACTCACCAAGGAAATCACACCTGCTGAGGAGAAAAGATCGCTCTTCTGCTGAAAAGGAGAGAATGGTGCACATCACAACAAGCATACCACTCGGGGGATAAACCATCACAGATGAAATCCACCACACCAACAACTCTGCTGAGGATCAGAGATACCAGGAAACAGCAATATCTCTGCAGGGGATGACATCATCACCGCTAAGGTCCAACATATCAACCACTCTACTGGGGATCTATCTGAGGAGATGAAGGAATACTGGGGATCAACCACCAAATACCTAACCTTCCAAAGAGATCAAACCTACTGAGGAGGGAAGACCACTGCTCTGCTGAAGGGAGGGGAGGTGAACATCCTCAACAAGCACTCTGCTCGGGAGAAAAACCATAAAAGGCTCTAGAGGAAGAGGATACAGTCATGCCAGGGATATGAACAAATGTCCTACCCTGTTGGAAATCATGCCACCCTTGGGAGAGCACTGAGGATCCCTTAAGTATCCTTTTGTCATTGTGAATGTTCACTTTGTTAAAAAACAATTTGTGAAAAATTCGTTTATTTAAAACAATGATATTTTTTTCAATTAAAAATATGCAAAACATTTGTTGAATAGAAACAAATAAGAGTGCAAATAATTGGATAAAAGCTCAAATTCATTTGATGGAATGGTAGCCTGCAAATGGCAAGACTCCATAGATCTTTTACAAGCTGGAAATTGGTGATATATATTGGAAAAGGGCTACATTGAACATAATGACCATTTCTCCACCATTTCTGAATTCGATGTATTCGAAGCTTTGGTTGATGACGAATGAACAGGAATCTCTGACGGATGACAATTGTAGAACACAGTCTTCGTCAGGATGCAGTTACTTGCCAAATCCCTAATTTTTGCCTAGATTGCCCCAGGATGAGGTACTCAATCTAGCGGGATGCATATATTCATTTTTTATGTCTCTAACTTTTGCCTGGATCGTCCTTTCGGGTTTTCAATCCACCGAGACGCTCATTTTTGCCTAAGCTGCCCTTTCGGGTTTTCAACTTAGCGAGCTATTCTGTTTTTATTTTAGGCGAAGTATTTCTTGACTGCATCTGAATTCACAGGACGAGTGAAATCCTCCCCATCCATAGTTGTAAGCATCAAAGCACCGCCTGAAAAGGCTCTCTTAACAACATATGGACCTTCAAAGTTTGGAGTCCACTTGCCCTTGGAATCGGGCACGAAAGACAAGACTTTCTTGAGCAAAAGGTCACCTTCTCGGAACACACGAGGCTTGACCTTCTTATCAAAAGCTTTCTTCATTCTCTGCTGATATAACTGACCATGACACATGGCAGTCAATCTCTTCTCTTCAATCAAATTCAGTTGGTCATAGCGACTCTGAACCCATTCAGCATTAGTCAAGTTGGCTTCCATCAAGACTCTCATTGATGGGATCTCCACCTCTACTGGGAGTACGGCCTCCATGCCATAAACAAGAGAGAAAGGGGTTGCCCCTGTTGAAGTGCGGACAGATGTACGATATCCATGCAAAGCGAATGGCAGCATCTCATGCCAATCTTTGTACGTAACAACCATCTTCTGGATAATTTTCTTGATATTCTTGTTAGCAGCTTCAACAGCCCCATTCATCTTGGGTCTATAAGGAGAGGAATTATGGTGTGCAATCTTGAACTCACTACACAGCTATTTCATCATCTTGTTATTCAGGTTAGATCCATTATCAGTAATGATCTTATCTGACACACCATAACGGCATATGAGTTGATTCTTGATAAACTTAACGACCACCTGCCTGGTCACATTTGCATATGACGCTGCTTCAACCCACTTTGTGAAGTAGTCAATTGCTACGAGAATAAACTTGTGTCCATTGGACGCTTTCGGCTCAATCATGCCAATCATGTCAATTCCCCACATGGAGAAAGGCCATGGTGATGAAATCACATTCAGAAGTGTCGGAGGAATATGAATCTTATCCGCATAAATCTGACACTTATGGCATTTCTTCACATATTTGCAGCAATCAGACTTCATTGTCAGCCAATAGTAGCTTGCTCTCAACATCTTTCTAGCCATGGCATGTCCATTGGAATGAGTACTAAATGAACCCTCATGGACCTCAGTCATCAACAGGTCTGCTTCGTGTTTATCCACGCATCTGAGCAGAACCATGTCAAAATTTCTCTTATAAAGCACTTCGCCATTGAGGTAAAAACTGCCTGACAATCTCCTCAAAGTTTTCCTATCTTTCACAGATGCCCCAGGTGGGTAAACCTGGTTCTGGAGGAAACACTTGATGTCATAATACCATGGCTTATCATCTTTTACTTCTTCAACTGCAAATATGTGAGCTGGTCTATCCAAGCGCATCACAGTGATATTGGGAACTTCATTCCACAGTTTAACCACAATCATGGAAGCAAGTGTAGCAAGAGCATCTGCCATCCGATTATCATCTCGAGGAATATGATGGAAGTCAACTTCAGTAAAGAACGTTGAAGTCCTCCTCGCATAATCTCTATAAGGAATAAGACCAGGTTGATTCGTCTCCCATTCACCCTTGATCTGATTGACAACGAGGGATGAATCACCATAAACATTAAGATGCTTGATCCTTAGATCAATGCATTCTTCTAATCCCATAATGCAGGCCTCGTACTCAGCCATATTATTCGTGCGTTTGAAAGTTAGCCTTGCTGTAAAAGGAATATGTGTGCCCTGAGGAGTGATAATTACTGCCCCAATACCATTTCCATACTGATTTACAGCGCCATCAAATACCATACTCCATCGGGAACCAGGCTCTGGCCCTTCATCGAGTGTAGGCTCATCACAATCTTTCATTTTCAAATACAGAAGCTCCTCATCTGGGAAGTCGTACTGAACTGACTGATGATCCTCAATCGGCTGATGTGCCAAGTGGTCAGCCAAGATACTACCTTTAATAGCTTTCTGAGCTCGATACTCAATATCATACTCAGATAACAGCATCTGCCAACGGGCAATCCTCCCGGTTAAAGCAGGCTTCTCAAATATATACTTGATTGGATCCATTCTGGATATCAACCAAGTTGTATGATTTATCATATACTGGCGTAAACGCTTAACAGCCCAAGCCAAAGCACAACATGTCTTTTCAAGCATTGAGTACCGAGACTCACAATCAGTAAACTTCTTACTCAGGTAGTAGATAGAATATTCTTTCTTCCCTGATTCATCTTGCTGACCGAGTTCACAACCCATCGAGTCTTCAAGAACTGTCAGATACATGATCAAAGGTCTTCCTTCTACAGGCGGAGACAGGATTGGAGGTTCAGACAAATACTCTTTGATACTATCGAAAGCTTTCTGGAAATCCTCGGTCCAATCATGAGACTGATCTTTCCGGAGGAGCTTGAATATCGGCGCACATGTGGCAGTCATGTGGGATATGAATCTGGAAATGTAATTCAAGCGGCCAAGAAAACCTCGGACTTGCTTCTCAGTTTTGGGCGCAGGCATCTCTTGTATTGCTTTGACCTTTGCAGGATCAACCTTAATACCTCTTTCGCTGACAATAAAGCCCAATAACTTGCCAGAACGGACTCCAAATGTACACTTGTTAGGATTCAGACGAAGCTTGTACTTCCTCAAACGCTGAAAAAGCTTCACCAAGTGCTCTACATGTTCAACTTTCGTTCTTGACTTAGCAATCATATCATCAACATATACTTCAATCTCCTTGTGCATCATATCATGGAACAAGGTAGTCATAGCTCGTTGATACGTGGCTCCGGCGTTCTTCAAACCGAAGGGCATCACTCGATAACAGAATGTTCCCCAGGGTGTGATGAATGTTGTCTTCTCCATATCCTCGGGTGCCATCTTAATTTGATTATATCCGGAAAATCCATCCATAAACGAGAAGACATTGAATTTAGCTGTATTGTCTACCAACATATCAATATATGGTAGAGGGAAATCATCTTTCGGACTAGCTTTATTCAAATCTCTATAATCCACACACATCTGGACTTTTCCATCTTTCTTAGGCACGGGCACAATATTGGCCACCCATTGAGGATACGTAGAAGTCACCAGAAACCCCGCATCAATTTGCTTCTGAAATTCCTCTTTGATCTTCACTGCCATATCAGGATGAGTTCTTCTGAGCTTCTGCTTCACAGGCATGCACTCAGGCTTCAAGGGTAGGAAATGTTGCACAATGTCTGTATCTAGACCCGGCATGTCTTCATATGACCAAGCAAAGATATCAACATATTCTCGTAGCAATTCGATCAACCCCTTCTTAACAGATTCTTCCAGGAGTGCCCCGATCTTCACCTCTCGCACACAATCCTCAGACCCCAAGTTGACTGTTTCCAGATTCTCAAGATGCGGCTGAATGATCTTCTTTTCATGCTCAAGTAGACGGGTAATCTCATCAGGAATCTCTTCAACATCATCTTCCTCTGCCTCAAATACAGGGAATTCAAAATTGGGAGATGGCGTTGGATCATTATGTTCAATGGGTTTGATCAACCTGCATAATGATTTTGGATATGAAAAGGTTTTTAGAAATCAAACAAGGCAAATCATTATGCAGATGAAAAGATTGATTTTATTCTTTTTTAGGGTTTTATGTGATCACCAATTTCATGAAAAAAGCAAAAAGGGAAAATAATTGGGAAAACAAACATTTAACATGAATTTATTGAATGAAAATATCATTGCATTTATGCTGCCAACAATGTCATCACTTCTCCTTTTGGCATAGGATAAGGGTTTTTCAAACAAAGTGATCATTACATTGACTTGTGGATGACTGTAGGAATATCCACAGCGACCCAATTGTTGCAGACCCCTCCAGGGATGATGAAGTTGTCAGAATCCTCTGCATCCTCATCCAAGACGACAGCAGCTTCTTCGTCCTGACCAGTATGGATAAAACCTCCACTCTTGAACAACCCTTTCTCATTGAAGACCCCAGAAGAAAAGCCAATGCCAGCTCGAGACTTGTTGTCTTCTAGCTCAATCATTTTTCCTAGACCAGCAATTACACCACATTCAATGGCCAATTTCGCATCTCTATAGGAAGCAAATGAAGGAGTTCTCTTCTCAACAGGCTTAGCTATAGATAAAGCTTGGAAAGGAGTTCCAACTTCATCCTCAGCATCTATGTATGAGAAGGAAGACAAGTGGCTAACCAGGAGAGTCTTTTCTCCCCCTACCACTACCAGTTTCTTATTCTTCACAAATTTCAGCTTCTGGTGTAGGGTGGATGTCACGGCGCCAGCCTCGTGAATCCATGGTCTGCCTAGGAGACAGCTGTATGATGGGTGAATGTCCATAACCTGGAACGTAATTTGGAAATCACTTGGTCCAATCCTGATTGGGAGATCAACTTCCCCAATCACAGTCTTACGTGACCCATCAAAAGCTTTCACAACAACTCCACTCTGCCTCATGGGAGGCCCTTGATAAGACAATCTTGAAAGAGTGGATTTTGGCAATACATTCAAGGATGACCCAGTGTCCATCAGCACATTGGATATGGCGTCGTCTTTACAATTCATGGATATGTGTAAAGCCAAGTTGTGGTCTCTTCCCTCCTCAGGGAGATCAGAGTCACAGAAACTCAAATTGTTACAAGCAGTAATGTTCGCAACAATGCTATCGAACTGTTCTATCGTGACATCGTGATCTACATATGCCATATCCAAAACTTTCTGCATAGCCTCTCTATGCGGTTCTGAATTCAGAAGAAAAGATAACACGGATATCTTGGATGGCGTTTGTAGAAGTTGGTCTACAACATTGTACTCACTCTTCTTGATGAGCCTCAGCATCTCATCACAGTCTTCTTTCTCATTTCCACTAGGGCCAACAGAAGTAGGAGTTTTCAGTACAGAGGAGGGTTTAACAACAGGTGCCGGATTCGGGGTGCTCACAGCATTCCCCATCGGGCGCTCAATAAAATCAGTACTAGCCTGAGGCTTCGGTGGTGCAGAAAACACGCGACCACTGCGGGTCAAACCACTTACATCAGCAATATTCACAACAGAGGAGGAAGGCAAAGCACCTCTTTCCCATCTTCTATAGCAACAGCATTGTAACGGAAGGGAATTGCCTTCTCAGAAGAATAAGGCACTGGACTGGCAGGCTTAATAATCAGCGAAGGAGAAACCTTCTTCTTGCTACCATCGTACTTAATGATAACAGGCTCGGGCATCCGAAACACTGGGGAAATTACGTTAACCTCAGGCTCATCTTCGTCAACATTCCTATTCTGAAGAATCTCAATAACTCCTTCATCCAGCATTTCCTGAAGATCTTTATGCACCTGGCGACAACCCAATCTGTTAACAGGACAGATTCGGCATCTATCATGATCGTGCTCATAGTGACTGTACTCACACAGCAAACGGTGCAACTCGACCAAAGATTGTCGAATATGACTGACGTATTTGACCTTGTACTTGCCAGGGCAGCCCTGGACCATGTTGACAGATTTCCCATGCTCGGGCAATGGGTTCTTCTTCACATTAGGACCTACGTCCTCAAAGCACAAAATGCCGCACCTCACAAGGTCCTGAACCTTGGTCTTCAAAGGAAAGAAATTCTCCACGTCGTGACCTGGAGCACCAGAGTGATAAACACAATGCAAGTCGGGCTTATACCACCACTGAGGGTTAGCAGGTATAGCTGGAGGGTCTCTCGGAGTAATCAATTTCCTCTCTATCAAGGAGGGATACAGTTTTGCGTATGACATCGGAATCGGATCAAAAGTGATCTTCTTCCTCTCATAACTCATGCTGGTTTGATTACTATTACGAGGCTAATAGGCCTGCTGTTGAGGATGGTGCTGTTGTTGTTGAAATTGCTGAGGTGATTGTTGATGATTGCTATGCTGCTGATATTGTTGATTGTCTCTGAAAACAGGTGCTATGTGAGCCACCTGATGTTGGTTACTGGAGGGACGCACAGTCTTCCTCCTCACAGAGGGTCTTCTAGGTTTCACATGGGAGGTCACAGCATGTGCCTCTCCATCTTTCTTCTTTGTAAACGCCCCACAACGTTTGGCAGAAGAGCCTTCTTCATTAGTTAGACGTCCTTATCTAACCCCTTCTTCTAGACGCATCCCCATATTCACCATCTCGGTGAAGTCAGAAGGAGCGCTAGCAATCATCCACTCATAATAGAATGAACTCAAGGTCTTCAGAAAGATCTTGGTCATTTCCTTCTCTTCCAGCGGAGGTACGATCTGTGCTGCCAGCTCTCGCCACCTCTGGGCGTACTCTTTGAACGTTTCCTTGTCCTTCTGGGACATGACCCTCAATTGATCCCTACCGGAGCCATATCCACATTATATTTGTACTGCTTGACGAAGGCCTCACAAAGGTCATTGAAGGATCGTATGTTTGCACTGTCCAAACCCATATACCATCTCAGGGCGGCACCGGACAGACTATCCTGAAAGTAATGGATGAGCAACTGATCATTGTCGGTCTGAGTTGACATCTTCCTGGCATACATGACCAGGTGGCCGAGAGGACAGGTGTTCCTTTATATTTTTCAAAGTCAGGGACCTTGAATTTCACAAGAATCTTCACATTGGGAACCAAGCACAGATCGGCAGCAGACTTGCCAAACAGATCCTTTCCTCTAAGAGTTCAATTCCTTGCGAAGCTCAAGAAATTGGTCATTCATAGCGTCCATCTTCTCATGAACATATGGGCCCTCAGATGGCTCAGAATGATATATGGTGTCGTCTACCCTAGGCACGGTATGCACGACAGGAGGAGGAACAGCAAGGATCGGGCTAGATGCCGGCATAGAAGCAAAAGTTGGAGCAGGACCCTCAGGCATAAAATTGGGAGGCATCCCCCACGGAAACCCGGTTGGCATAGCTGTCGGCTCAAAGTGTGCATTAGTTGCAGGCACAGTAGAGGAAACAATCTCAAAGATGATTGTCCTCTGGGGAGGAGTTGAAGGTATTGGAGAAGACTGGCTCTGGGCAGCCAAGAACGATTCCATCAAAGCACTCAGTTTGGCGACTTCCTCCTTGAGTTCACGGTTCTCTTGCTCTAGATGATCCATCAGTCTGGCAGAGTCGGCTCTAGTGTAGTACCGGTGAGTCAGCTTGTCTTCAAAATAAATGAAGAGCACAGAGTTAGACCACAGAACCAGAAGCCGGGAACAAAACCTACTTATGCATATGATGCATGCAATGCTTGTGCATATGATTTGTTTTTATTTTTCAGAGGAACTCTAGGGTTTTATTTGCAAATTTTGGAAATATTAAGCATTTTATCGCATATGGAAATATCTCATCAAATAATATCAGGGGAAAAGAAGTACAGCATTTGTCAATCATTTACAAGAGAAAAGGAAAATAATCATCCTATGGATCCCTGGGAACAATAGCTGAAGCCCGGGACACATGACGATGAGATGCACAAAGCCTCTTCACCTCTCTCTCATAAGCTGCCTCCATATCCGCCTTCTCTTTGGCGAGTCGGTCATACTTCCTTTTCCAAAACTTGGAAGACTGAGGAAGTAGAGAAGTCCATGCATCATCAGGATCATCAATCACCTGATGCTCGAGGAACTCAATCAAAGCATCTTTCTCCTTAATCTGTTGAAGCAACTCTTCCCTTTCACGGATCCAGGCACGTGATAAGTCTTCGTCTATCAACTCCTCTACTCCTTGGTTAGGGAGGGTTGAAGGCCCAGCCACAACCAAAGGTGTAGGTCTCGGATACTCGTAAGGCATGAGATACTCAGATGCTCTCTTCCTTACCTAAGCAGTATAAGGCTCCAAAGCAATGCAATTCTTAGGACCCAACTCCTTCCTTCCTTTCTTATGGACCTTGCGCTAAGCGCGAACCATTTTGCCCTTCAAGCCTTGGGGATCTTTACCCTCCTGAAAGAACACACCCTCTAACAGAATGCTATTAGGTTTATCCTTTAGGGGGAACCCAAGCTGACGACGTGCCAAAATAGGGTTGTAGTTAATCCCACCACATGTACCAAGAAGAGGCACATTGGAGAATTCACCACAAGAGTCGATAATCTGCACACCATCATATACACGGTTATACCAAGAGATATCATCATTAGTGAGAGACATAAGTCTCGTAGACCACCATACACATTTCTTATTCTCCTTGAAGGAGACCGTCTGAGGTAAGTGAGAAATAAACCACTTATACAACAGAGGCAAACAACACACAATGGCGCCGCCACCCTTTGCATTCCTCATATGCGAAGAAAAATAGGTATCACCCAACAGAGTCGGAACGGGATTAAGAGCAGAGAAGATCCTAATAGCGTTCACATCCACAAACTTGTCGATGTTGGGGAACAATACCAACCCATAGATGAGAAGTACAAATATGGCTTCAAAGGCATCCTCACTCATGGCCTTCCCATAAACAGTAGCTTGAGCAATGAGGAACTCAGAAGGGAGACCTTGAATTCCATCTTTGGTAGTCATATGAGCACTAACCAGAGATTCATCTATGTGCAACATGTCAGCTATCTCTTGAGAAGTAGGAATACTCTCCAAGCCACTGAACGGCAACTGATCCAGAATAGGTATACCCACAAGATAAGCATACTCCTCAAGGGTAGGTAACAGCTGAAAGTCCGAAAAAGTGAAGCAACGGTACAGAGGATCATAAAACTGCACCAATACGCTCATTAACCCTTCATCCACCTGAGTAGTCAGAAGAGGAAGAAGTTTCCCAAAACGAGCTTTGAAACCCAAAGGATCTAATACATAGGATGTCAGATTCCTTAACTCTTTCAAATCGGGCTGTCTGTGTAACACCCTTCTAAAATACCCCAATAATTTAAGTAAATATCAAAATACAACATCAGAGTAATTATGCAGTTAAGGGTGTCACATGATCACTTCACACCATGTTCCAAAATAACAGTCATGCTCTTTATTTAATCAAATAAACAGTTGCATAAATCGCAGCGGATCTAAATCAAATCAATCAAAGCATGTAACACATTACATGTAAAATGGTTCACAACCAACAGAAAAACATTTAAAAACATCCCTTCCCGATGTTACATCTATCAGAGCATGACCCACTAAGGAACTACTCTAGACTCCAAGTACTAGCTCCTACTCAATCACTGCTCGTTACCTGAAAAACAGTTGTAAGGGTGAGTTCCTCAATCGATATAATAAGTATTATAAAATATCATGTCATGTTAAGTAATTTAACACACTTCATCACCCTAATCCAAACACATATTCAGTAACAGCACATCAACTCAAATATCACATTCAACACAAATGCAACTCATACTCGTACTCAACATCAACACAAACACACGTGTAATATTGGAATACATCCATTCATATTACACGCTATACATATATTATGCAATGAGACTCCATGCATGCGGTACCGACTATGTTGTGAACATATAGTTCAACCTCACCGTCCAAATCCAGGCACGGCTACCAAGCTCACTAGTCCCACTCATTTGAGACATAGTGACTCACTCACTAATTCCTCACCATGGGAATTAGCTACCACCCCAAATGGGCCATGCTATGCACGCTAATCACCTAGCATGCAACATCAACAACAATCAAAATGATTTACTCACTAATTCCTCACCATGGGAATTAGCTACCACCCCAAATGGGCCACAAGATGCATGCTAATCACCTAGCAATGCAACATCAACAACAATTTAAGAATAGACACATGCTCACACTCTAAGCCATAAAATAGTCTATTCACAAATGCATACATTCACATCATCATGTATACCATCACATATCATCAACAAAAGCATATCATATCATGCCACATCATAAATCATAGTATTAGCACACTCTACTAATACCTATACTATTCAAAACAACGGGAATTGATCCCTACAACATCATACCTCAGCTAAGTACATCACTCAGCCTAAACAACCAAAAACTGCACAACCATAGTTCAGAAAAACCACAAGTCTGCCCATACGCGTATTGCCTATGCCCATACGCGTATTGCCCATTCCTGACCAAGTCCATACGCGTATTGCCCACGCCCATACGCGTATGCTACGCGTACCACATTCTCATACGCGTACTAACAGAGACAATTTCACGTTCAAAACATCATCTCTTTCACTCATACGCGTAAGGCCTCATCCATACGCGTACCAGCCACATCATACGCGTATTGCCTAGTGCCATACGCGTATGACCAGAAACCAGAAGTTCCAGATCTGCTATGGCTTTCTCTGCTACGAGATCTATCCAATCCCAACCTTCTACAGTCCAATTTTCATACATGTTCGTTCGTTTTATCAATTACAGATCATACACATTCGGCTTCCCAATCGCTAACCTTACTACCTCTAATTCCTACGAATTTTCGTCAATTATCATCCAAATTCGTTCATCAAATATTTCACACTTTCAGCATGCATCATTCAAATCAAAGTCAAAATCCATGGTTTATCACTACCCATTACATGTTATCCCATAATACCCCTTAATCGATGATAAACCCCCCTTACCTGAGTTAATCCGGCAATTCCGTTAGCTTCAAGCTTTTCCTCTTCTCTTGCTCTGCCTCTTTTCCCTTTCTCTTTCAGCCGCTTCTCTTTTCCTTTTTCACGTGAAAAAACCCTTTTCCAAAAAGTAGGACTTTTTATTATTCCAACTTATATACTCCAATAATAAATCCCAATAATATTATCCCAATAATAATATTAATAATCCAATAATTTTCTAATTATTTAATTAAATTAATAAATAAAATATTAACTTAATTTAAACAATTATCTTAATTTCATCGGGGTGTTACAACTCTCCCCCACTAAAAGAGTTTTCGTCCTCGAAAACATACCTCAGGCGAACAACTCAGGATAAGACTCCTTCATCTGACTCTCAAGTTCCCAAGTCACATTGCCACCTGCTGGTCCTTCCCACGCTACCTTCACCAAGGCGATCTCTTTACCCCGCAACTGCTTCAACTCTCGATCCTCGATCCTCATAGGTGATGTTTCAACAGTCAGGTTATCTCTCACCTGTACATCATCTACTTGGACTACATGTGACGGATCATGAATGTACCTCCTCAACTGAGACACATGAAAAACCTCATGCAAATTCGCAAGCGACGGCGGTAAAGCGATACGATAGGCTACCTCTCCTATCCTTTCTAAAATCTGGTAAGGACCAATAAATCGAGGTGTCAACTTCTTCGACTTCAAAGCTCGACCAACTCCAGTTATCGGAGTAACACGAAGGAACACATGATCTCCCTCTTGGAACTCAAGTGACTTCCTCCTCTTGTCATGATAACTCTTCTGACGACTCTGAGCAATTCTCATCTTCTCCTGAATCATCTTAATCTTTTCCGTAGTTTGTTGAACAATCTCCGGTCCAACCACAGCACTCTCACCGGACTCATACCAACATAAAGGTGTCCGACATCTCCTACCATACAAAGCTTCAAACGGTGCCATACCAATGCTCGAATGAAAACTATTGTTGTAGGTAAACTCAATCAAAGGCAAATAACAATCCCAAGCACCTCCCTTTTCCAAAACACAAGCCCTCAAAAGATCCTCTAGCGACTGAATCGTCCTCTTAGTCTGACCATCAGTCTGCGGATGATATGCAGAACTCAATCTCAGCTTAGTTCCCAAAGCCCTCTGCAAACCTTCCCAGAACTTCGATGTAAATCTAGGATCTCTGTCCGAAACAATACTAGACGGAATACCATGCAAACTTACAATCTTCTCAATATACAACTCGGCTAATTTCTCTAACGGATAATCCATTCTGATCGGAATGAAATGAGCCGATTTCGTCAATCTGTCAACAATCACCCAAATAGCTTCAAAATTCTTATTTGTCCTCGGTAAACCAGAAATAAAATCCATACTGATACTGTCCCACTTCCACTCTGGAATAGCCAACGGTTGCATTAGCCCAGACGGCTTCTGATGCTCAATCTTTGACTTCTGGCAAGTCAAACAAGAATAAACAAAACTCGCAATTTCTCTTTTCATTCCCGGCCACCAAAATAACTTTTTCAAATCATGATACATCTTCGTAGCTCCAGGATGAATACTCAGGCCACTACGATGTCCTTCCTCCAGGATACTCTTCTTAAGTTCGGTAACATCCGGAATACATACCCGATTACCAAATTTCAAAACACCACTCTTGTAACACCCCGATAATAATAAAATAATTATTTAAATTGAGTTAATAATGTAATTATTAATTTAATTGAATAATTAGAAATTTTATTATTATTTTTGGATTATTATTATTTTGGAAAATATATATATGTGGGAATCAGAGAAAGAATCTCATTTGGAAAAGCATTTCACGTGAAAACAGAACAGAGAACGATCGTGAGAGAAGAGGAAAAGAGCAAGGGCTGAAGGTTGAAGAAGGAAGAGCGTGAGCTTAAAGATTCGCCGGATTAACTCAGGTAAGGGGGGTTTATCTCGATTAATGGGTATTATGGGAGAATATGTGATGGGTAGTAATAAGCTGTTAATTTGACCCTAATTGGGAATTGTGAATGCTGAAAAATTGTTGGATGAACCGCGTGAGAAGTTGAAATTAAATCGGTAATTGAGTCTGTTGTAATTTTCCGATCGTATAGCTTTTTACGGAATCGGATTCGGAGGTCCGGAAGTCCTCCAATGGCGGAAAATGCGGAGAATTCTGCATTCTGCCTTGAGTTAGCGCAGGAACAGCTTCTGTCTTGCGTTAACCGGTTAACCCAGGGTGTTAACCGGTTAACACTGTGTTGGATTATGAATATGTGCTGTTTTGTCTGCGTTAACCGGTTAACCCAGGGTGTTAACCGGTTAACACTGTTGTCATTTCTGATATTTGGCTGTTTGTGCTGCGTTAACCGGTTAACCCAGGGCGTTAACCGGTTAACACTGTTAAAAATTGAGACAGAAGGCGTGTTGTGCTGCGTTAACCGGTTAACCCAGGGCGTTAACCGGTTAACGCTGTAGCAGAATGGAAAAATTGTTATTTAAATGTTGTGTACCTATCTGAGGGTTGGTCTATGTTGGCCTATGGTGAAATAGGGATTAATTCCCGCTGTTTTGAGCAGTACATGGATTAGTGGAACGTACTAATATTGTGGTTGTTGTTGGCATAGTCTGACATGCTTATGTGATGAAATATTGATGATGTATAATGATGTGCATGATGCTGTGAATATATATATTATGCATGCATGTGTGAATGGACTGTGGTATGGCTTAGAGTATGAGCTTGTGTCCGTTATGAATTGTTGTTGGTGTTGCATTGCTAGATGATTAGCATGCATGGCATAGCCTTCGGGGTTGTAGCTAATTCCCATAGTGAGGAATTAGTGAGTGAACCATTGTGGATTTGTTGTTGAGGTTTGCATACTAGATGAGTAGTGTGCATAGTCTAGCCTTTGGGGCTGTAGCTAATTCCCATGGTGAGGAATTAGTGAGTGAGGCATTAGATCTCAATGAGTGGGACTAGTGAGCTCAGTAGCCGTATCTGGAGGGATCGGTGAGCTTGAACTATATGTTCGAGAAGAGTCGGTACCGCATTTCATGGAGTCTCATTGCATAATGAATGCATGGCATAGCCTGTGGGGCTGTAGCTAATTCCCATTGTGAGGAATTAGTGAGTAAATCGTTGTGTTGTGTTGTTGGTGTTGAATATGGTTTGAGGATTATACATATGATATATATTATTGTTGAATATGATGTTTGGACGGATATTGCCGTTGCTGAATGCGTAGTCTGGTTAGGGTGAATTGATGTGTTATTTACTTAGCATTACATGTTGTTCTATAATGCTTATTATATTGATTGAGGAACTCACCCTTACACCTATTTTTCAGGTAACGAGAAATGAGTTGAATAGAAGCTAATGCTTGGAGTCTAGAGTAGTTCTTATGGGTCATGCTCTGATAGATGTAACATCGGGAGGGAATGTTTTAATTAATTTGATATTGGTTGTTGAATGATTTACATGTATGGCGTTACATGTTTTACATTGATGTTGAATTTGATTCCGCTGCGAATTATGCAAAAGAACCTTATTTTGATTTAAATAAATGAGCATGACAGGATATTCTGATAATTTTGTGAAATGATTGTGTGACACCCTTCGGGGCATAATTACTCTGATGATTGAGATGTTATTATTTTAATTATAATAATTTGGGGTATTTAGAAGGGTGTTACAACTCTCATCAACTCTGAATTCACCACCTTGACCTTGATTCACTAAAGTCAACTTATCAACTAAAAGCATATCGGATTTCTGACCCTCTCTAATCTCATCCAAAATACCACTTGTTAACTTCAACATTCCCAATTTAACACTATTGTGAGTACTCTCACACACCAAACTCAAGTCTCTAAACTGCTCAATCAAATCCAATTCCTTTACCATTAACATAGACATATGTAATGATTTCCGACTCAATGCATCCGCCACTACGTTTGCTTTACCCGGATGGTAATTCAAACCAAAATCATAATCCTTCAAAAACTCTAACCATCTCCTCTGTCTCATATTCAGCTCTTTCTGATCAAACAAATACTTTAAACTTTTATGGTCACTGAAAACTTCAAATCTTGACCCGTACAAATAATGCCTCCATAACTTCAGAACAAATACCACAGCTGCCAACTCTAAATCGTGCGTCGGATAGTTCCTCTCATGAACCCTCAGCTGTCTCGAAGCATAAGCTATAACCTGCTTATTCTGCATCAACACACCACCCAAACCCAACAATGAAGCATCACAGTAAACCTCAAACAGTTCCGACGGACTCGGTAATATCAGGATAGGAGCAGTAGTTAACCTTCTCTTTAACTCTTGGAAACCTTCTTCACATTTTGAGTCCCAAACAAACGCTTGCCCCTTTCTAGTCAACATCGTCAACGGTAACGCCAACTTAGAAAATCCCTCAATGAACTTCCTATAATAACCTGCAAGTCCAAGAAAACTCCTTATCTCAGAAACTGACTTCGGAGCTTCCCACTTAGATACCGCTTCTATCTTAGAAGGATCAACAGCAACACCACCTCTTGAAACCACATGACCAAGAAAACTAACCTCTTCTAACCAAAATTCACACTTTGACAGTTTAGCAAATAACTTCTTTTCTCGCAGAACTCCTAAAACCACTCTCAATTGCTCAGCATGCTCTTCTTCAGATTTCGAATACACCAAAATGTCATCAATAAACACCACAACAAACTTATCTAGGTACGGATGGAAAATCCTATTCATATACTCCATAAATACTCCAGGCGCATTAGTCACACCAAAAGGCATTACAGAATACTCATAATGTCCATACCTTGTTCTAAAAGCAGTCTTCTGAATATCCTCAGTTTTCACACGTATCTGATGATACCCAGATCTCAAATCTATTTTGCTTAACACACTCGCACCAACCAATTGATCCATCAAATCATCAATCCTCGGCAAAGGATACCGATTCTTGATAGTCACTTTATTCAATTGCCTGTAGTCCACACACAACCTCATAGTACCTTCTTTCTTCTTAACCAATAACACTGGTGCACCCCACGGTGACACACTCGGACGAATAAATTTCTTATCCAACAGATCTTCCAACTGACTCTTCAATTCAGTTAACTCAACAGCAGACATACGGTACGGAGCCATCGATATCGGCCTAGTACCAGGTACCAAATCGATCGAGAACTCAACTTCACGCTCTGGCGGTAATTCATTCACTTCTTCAGGAAACACATCAGGAAAATCACATACCACGGCTAGATTACCAATCACCAGTTTATCTTTAGCTTCCAAAGTCGCTAACAGCATAAACAACTCTGCCCCATCTGCTACTTCCTCATTCACCTGCCTTGCAGATAGAAACAAACTCTTTCCTTCCTCAATCTTAGGAAAAATCACAGTCTTATCAAAACAGTTGATATAAACTCGGTTAAACACCAACCAGTTCATACCCAAGATAACATCAATCTGCACCAGCGGAAGACATACAAGGTCTATCCCAAAGTCTCTACCAAAAATACTCAAAGGACAATTCAAACAAACTGAAGTAGTAGTCACTGAACCCTTCGCAGGAGTATCAATCACCATACTACCCAGCATCTCAGATATCTCTAACTTAAGTTTCACAGCACAATCCAAAGATATAAAAGAATGAGTAGCACCGGTGTCAATAATAGCTACAAGAGGAAAGCCATTAATATAACACGTACCTCGGATCAAACGATCATCTGCAGAAGTCTCAGAACCTGATAAAGCAAAGACCTTGCCTCCCGACTGATTCTCCTTCTTCGGCTTAGGACACTGTGGGCTAATATGACCCAACTCTCCACAGTTGAAACAAGTCACAGTCTTCAACCGGCAGTCTGCAGCCAAGTGACCACCTTTTCCACACTTGAAACACTTCTTCTCATTACTGGTACACTCATGGATACGATGTCCAGCCTGACCACATCTGTAACACTTAGCAGGGGCACTAGAGTCTCCCCCCACTAGGCCTCTTCATCCCACTCTGCTTCTGAAAACCTTTGCCAGCTGCATACGGTTTTCCACGATCATTCTGACTCTTGCCTTTCCTATCAACCCTTTGCTGATAACTCTCTGCTCTGGCTTTGGAATCCTGTTCAAAAATCCTGCAACAATCAACCAAATCAGAAAACACTCTGATCCGCTGATACCCAATAGCCTGCTTGATCTCGGGACGCAACCCGTTCTCAAACTTCACACATTTGGAAAATTCCCCAGTAGCCTCACTATAGGGAGTATAATACTTTGACAGCTCTGTGAACTTAGCAGCATACTCAGTAACAGACCGGTTACCCTGCTTCAATTCCAAGAATTCTATTTCTTTCTTTCCTCTGACATCCTCTGGAAAGTACTTCCTCAGAAATCTCTCTCTGAACACTGCCCAAGTAATCTCAGCATTCCCAGCAGATTCCAACTCAGTGCGGGTAGCAACCCACCAATCATCAGCTTCCTCTGACAACATATGCGTACCGAACCTGACCTTCTGGTTATCGGCGCACTCAGTCACTCTGAAGATCCTCTCGATCTCCTTCAACCACTTCTGAGCACCATCTGGATAGTATGCTCCCTTGAACATTGGAGGATTGTTCTTCTGGAACTCACTCAGTTGACGAGCAGCTCCCATTCCCACAACATTCGGATTTCCTCCAAGTACTCCAGCTAGCATACCCAGAGCCTCAGCAATTGCAGCATCATCTCTACCTCTTCCAGCCATCTCTATTCTGAAAACCCAACAGACTAAAACAATAAGTACTGATAGGGTTACACAACACCTATCCCGTACAGGGGAAACAGAATAATTACGACTCGACTCGACCGACTATGCTCTGATACCACTAATGTAACACCCTTCTAAAATACCCCAATAATTTAAGTAAATATCAAAATACAACATCAGAGTAATTATGCAGTTAAGGGTGTCACATGATCACTTCACACCATGTTCCAAAATAACAGTCATGCTCTTTATTTAATCAAATAAACAGTTGCATAAATCGCAGCGGATCTAAATCAAATCAATCAAAGCATGTAACACATTAAATGTAAAATGGTTCACAACCAACAGAAAAACATTTAAAAACATCCCTTCCCGATGTTACATCTATCAGAGCATGACCCACTAAGGAACTACTCTAGACTCCAAGTACTAGCTCCTACTCAATCACTGCTCGTTACCTGACAAAACAGTTGTAAGGGTGAGTTCCTCAATCGATATAATAAGTATTATAAAATATCATGTCATGTTAAGTAATTTAACACACTTCATCACCCTAATCCAAACACATATTCAGTAACAGCACATCAACTCAAATATCACATTCAACACAAATGCAACTCATACTCGTACTCAACATCAACACAAACACACGTGTAATATTGGAATACATCCATTCATATTACACGCTATACATATATTATGCAATGAGACTCCATGCATGCGGTACCGACTATGTTGTGAACATATAGTTCAACCTCACCGTCCAAATCCAGGCACGGCTACCAAGCTCACTAGTCCCACTCATTTGAGACATAGTGACTCACTCACTAATTCCTCACCATGGGAATTAGCTACCACCCCAAATGGGCCATGCTATGCACGCTAATCACCTAGCATGCAACATCAACAACAATCAAAATGATTTACTCACTAATTCCTCACCATAGGAATTAGCTACCACCCCAAATGGGCCACAAGATGCATGCTAATCACCTAGCAATGCAACATCAACAACAATTTAAGAATAGACACATGCTCACACTCTAAGCCATAAAATAGTCTATTCACAAATGCATACATTCACATCATCATGTATACCATCACATATCATCAACAAAAGCATATCATATCATGCCACATCATAAATCATAGTATTAGCACACTCTACTAATACCTATACTATTCAAAACAACGGGAATTGATCCCTACAACATCATACCTCAGCTAAGTACATCACTCAGCCTAAACAACCAAAAACTGCACAACCATAGTTCAGAAAAACCACAAGTCTGCCCATACGCGTATTGCCTATGCCCATACGCGTATTGCCCATTCCTGACCAAGTCCATACGCGTATTGCCCACGCCCATACGCGTATGCTACGCGTACCACATTCTCATACGCGTACTAACAGAGACAATTTCACGTTCAAAACATCATCTCTTTCACTCATACGCGTAAGGCCTCATCCATACGCGTACCAGCCACATCATACGCGTATTGCCTAGTGCCATACGCGTATGACCAGAAACCAGAAGTTCCAGATCTGCTATGGCTTTCTCTGCTACGAGATCTATCCAATCCCAACCTTCTACAGTCCAATTTTCATACATGTTCGTTCATTTTATCAATTACAGATCATACACATTCGGCTTCCCAAATCGCTAACCTTACTACCTCTAATTCCTACGAATTTTCGTCAATTATCATCCAAATTCGTTCATCAAATATTTCACACTTTCAGCATGCATCATTCAAATCAAAGTCAAAATCCATGGTTTATCACTACCCATTACATGTTATCCCATAATACCCCTTAATCGATGATAAACCCCCCTTACCTGAGTTAATCCGGCAATTCCGTTAGCTTCAAGCTTTTCCTCTTCTCTTGCTCTGCCTCTTTTCCCTTTCTCTTTCAGCCGCTTCTCTTTTAAAATTTGGACTTTTTATTATTCCAACTTATATACTCCAATAATAAATCCCAATAATATTATCCCAATAATAATATTAATAATCCAATAATTTTCTAATTATTTAATTAAATTAATAAATAAAATATTAACTTAATTTAAACAATTATCTTAATTTCATCGGGGTGTTACAGTCTGAAGCTGTACTTCTTTGTATTCCTTCTTTGTCTTTCCATGTCTGAAACTTTGCAAATAAACCCCCTTAAGTTCCTTGAAAATTTCTTTTATTTATTGATGATATGGATGAAAATGGATGCATGGATGCATGAATGCAACAATCACACTTAAGGATCAAGCAAAGCACACCAAACAAAGGTCATGGGATGGATCATATTATCCTTAATATCAATCATCCATTTTGGTGGATTATGGTTTACACCTTATCAACACCCAAGTTCCATTGATATTAAGGATGTATGAACGGATCAACCATGAATCAAGGGTTTGTTGCAAGTCACGAGCATGGAGTCTCGGTTAAAAACCACCCAAAGGGAGTGTACTAGGGTTTAAACCTGCCAAACATGTTCTACAAGAGGTTCCCATAGTCATCATCCCATCTTTCGGATATTATCGGAGAAACGACTACTCGTATTCCAAAAATATTCTCAAGAGAGACTCTTATGAGCGTAGTATCGCGTAACAAGCATAAATCTTACATTTGAACGACTTTCGCACTACATCCTAAAAATAGGCCAAGATGGGCTTGGTAAACTAAGGTCCTTGGCTTCTAAGGTCTATATTGGAAAGAGTATTGTCTAACCACAACTTACTTGTGTGACATTATTGATCCCAACATGACATCCACCAAGTGAATGGACTCGCAAGTCAACTTGCTAAGGAATAACTCCACACAAGTCGACAAGACTACGCCATTCTCCTATCCTAAGTGCACTTGAGTTCGGGTATAGAACTCATCTCACAAAGATCACCAAGCACACAAGGAATTAATATCAAGCAATTCAAACATCACATACAATACAGTAATCCCAAATTGCACAAAAATATGTCACAATACAATATTCAATATAATACAACAAAGGTGAAAAGTAGGCAAAATCCACTAGGAATACTTGCATCCCCAGCAGAGTCGCCACTTTTCTGTAGCGGTGTATTCGTTACCATTGGAGATATTGACTAAATCCAAGGTAAATCATACAAAGTCGAGTCACCACCGCACTTCTATTTATCCAAAGGAATGGTTAGAAAGCGAACAAAAACCAAAAAAGTTTTACAAACAAAACTAGTAAAAGAAATAGAGATCTGAGTAAGGGGGTTGGTTATGTAATGGGAAGGTGTTAGGCACCCAAAACATCCTAGGTACTCCTAGGGAGCCCTTTTCACACTTGTTGCAAAGGTTATTGTTTTGTGAAAAATTTATTTGTGCAAACATGATTGAAGAGATGAGAAGAGAATATACAAGTTATTTACATTTTGTGTTTGGATGGATAAACCCATTGCCTACGTACCCTCTTATGAAAAGATTAGGATCAAAACCCCGTAGTTCGGGTAAAAAATCTCAAAACAAATTAGTGGATTGATTGGTCCAAAAGCCTTAAGGTCTTTTGTTATTAAAGGGAGAAAACTCAACCTGAAAAACCACAAGTCCACCATGTGAGGATAGCTTCAACATGCTAGTGAGGGGTTAACCCTATAATAAGTATGGAAGTCTCATTGTCCATCACTAAGGACAAAGGTGAGTATTATATCTACCACAAAGAGAACTCAAACCCAATAGCTAAAGGTTATAGAAAATTTGATTAAGAAGTGGACATTGGAACCACAAAAGAAATTTGAATGGGTTACATTTACCAATTAGAAGTATATACAAAAGTGGTCAAAGTTGACTTAAAGATTCAATTCAAAATGAGTATTATGAAAAGAAAGTTTGAAAATCAAAAGCATAAGGCTTAGGTTTCTAATGTTAAAAACAAAGGTCAAATGTTTGCACAAAAAGGGTTTTGGTTTGGGTTAGGGTGGAGATAAAGAAAAAAAATAAGGTGATGGTTAAGAAATGAAACCACACTGGGAGTTCCTCTCTTGAGATCATATAGATGATCCAAGTAAGTTCCCATCCTTTGGAATAAGCAAGCATAAGGCAAAAGCAATCAGACAAGTCTCATAAGAGATCCACAATGTAAGGAAACAGAATGCCAATACATGGACTTACACCCGACTCCTAACAACAAAAAGGAAACAGAATGCCAATACATGGACTTACACCCGACTACTAACAACAAAAAGGAAACAGAATGCCAATACATGGACTTACACCCAACTCCTAACAACAAAAAGGAAACAAAATGCCAATACATGGACTTATATCCGACTCCCAACCAAAATAAACAAACATCAAAAGTAAATACATCAAAAGCAAACAAGTAAACAATCATCACACACTATATACATACAAGAGGCTCAAAACAATTGGTGGGCTTTAGTCAAGAGGGGTCATATCAACCTCGACAAACAAGCCAAACTGTACAAGGGTAATTTGTAGCTCTTAACCACTAACATTGAAAGTTAGGGTGAAGCTGATCAAAATGGAAATGAGGATGAGACCTCATGCTCTTAACCCTGGCCTGGGTGAGCTCATGACAAAGAAAGCGTGGGGATCCAGAAAGTGGGATCCTATTCCACTTGACAGACACTGGACAAAGATCTTGGGTACATGTTCAGAAGCATCAGCACGTAGTGCGAGCATAAAGAACGACACACTGAATAACGGGGGATTGGCTACTAATCCCTTTTATCTGTCAATTGCCTCAACTCTTGGAGGTCTTATCAAGTATCACATGCCTCATCTTGGAGGTCTTTGGCACAATTGTAAACAAACACAAACAGAGCCTCTGAAGGAGGACTTGCCAGCAAAATGCCTGCCAAAAAGGTGATAGGACTTCCAGACTACATGAAGTAAGAAGATAACTACCTAAGTGGTGTATCAACCACAATCCAAAGCTTGGGCAAAAGCAAAAGCAAGCAAGCAACTAAGGTACCTGTACAAAGGCTAACCAGTTAGTATTTCAGTCAGAAAACCAACAGACAAACAGTGAAACCATTCACAGTTACACAACTCAATGAACAATGCTCAAGCACTCAAATGAACTCATGAGCTCAAGCACATCACTTAAAATCCTACAAAACAAACAAAAGTTAGAACTCAAATCATTTGCATCTCACAAAGTGAGAACAAATCAACCATCAATGTTAAATGTCCAAACCTGAAACACAAAGCACAGTTAGTTCATGTATAAAACACTAGTGCAAAGACTAGATTCAAAACCAAATCAAATGATCAAAACAGAACTCAATCTTCCACATAATTCCCATTCAAACATGTCATAAAGTGTCCTCAAAAGGACCAGCATCAAATCAATAAGCAAATATCTCAAATGGCTCATGCTATGCAATGATCACAAAAAGTGCACAAAGTGAACTACCAATTTAGGAAATCCACATCAAAACAGAAATGCATGCAATGACCTTGAAATTTTTTATACAAGCTTCTCATGTTATGAATAAGCAATATGCAAAAGATCAAAACCAGAAAGATTCAAATGATATGTGAACAAAAATGCATAAATTCAAAGTCAAAAATGTGACACAAATTGTCACACTTATCTCTATGTGTCAAAAACAATGATAGCATATGAGAAAAATTCCAAACCAGTGACCAAAAATTCACATCATGTATGAATATCAAGCACACAAAAAATTGACTCAATTGGCTCAAAAATAAGGATTTCACAAAGCATTGAACATAATAGGTCAAAATGACACAATGTTTATTCAAAAATTCACAAATCACAAACTAGACATTAACAATTCACAAAATTAATGCCTTAAAAAACTAGAGATCAAAACAAAACTATGAAAAAATATTGGAGTTAATTTGGATCATTTTTCTATTTTTTATGAATTTTCTAAGATGAACAAAATAATTGAAATATTATAAGAAAAAGGAGGGAAACAAAACAATTCAAATAAAATCCAAATAAAACAAGAGCCATCAGATGAGGCGCGCAAAAGCAATCAACAGTTCACATTTAAACCATCAAAACGCACAGCTTCATTAAACAGCATCAGCATGCATGGTCAGCAAGTCAACTCACACATGGCATGGTCAAAGCATTCCTAACCAACCACTCTCACACGCCAGCGTACACATGGACAAACACGCAAGCAAAATGAAACGATGTGTTTCATTTATCTACATCATCAACCTAATCACCAGTCAACAGTACGCATGGCATGGTCAAACGGATAATAACCAATCAAACACACACGCGGATTACACATGGAAGCCACGCAAGCATAAACCCTAAATTAACAAGACGCCGGAGCTGTAGCTCTGGTCGTCTTCCCCAGTGAGATTCCGGCGGAGTTCAACAGAAAAATTTCCAGAAATCAATGAGACCGGCACCATTCGAACCGTCCTTCAACAAGGAATCCAAATATCAAATCAATTTCATCTAATTCCTCCTAACTTGCACGGATCGAAGCAAAACATATTTGAACCAGTTCATCATACAAGCTCAAATCTCAACCAAATCGAAATCTAAACATATGTACAAGCTCTACTAAGCGCGATCTACAGTTCTATATACATAAAACAGCAAAAAAAGAGGATCGAATTTCAACTTACCTGAAATAAAGCTTGCTGAATTCGTGTCCTCAAGCTCTCAGAAGCTCCAGATCCAATCCTATGCTCTTGCCTTGAAGCTTTGTGCATAAAAAAACAATTGAAACCACCTGGATCTAGCTCAATTTCCAACTTCCATTGCTATGAGTTTGCACTTGAACTGCTCGAATCTGGACTGAATTGCTCAAACCAATGGTTGATTCTTGCTCAATGAAGCATGATGAACAAGATTATGCAAGAATTTTTGGTGTTTGTGTGAAGAAATGAAGAATTCGAAGAAAGAGAATATGGAGGGAATTTTGAAATTTTCAAATCTGAATTAGTGTTGTTCTTGTGATTATAGTTAGGGTTTGGTATTTATATGGCATGCTAATCACACTGAAATCCAAATTAGGCCTTGGCTAAACATGATTAGAGAGATATAAGGCAATTTGCAAAAATGCACATGAAGCTCATTATGGCCATGCTACACGTGAGACATCCCATGCAAGGCTTGAATTCACTCATGGACATCCAATTGTCATCATGGAATTGTTAATTTGCTTGTACCATAAGCCAAATTTGAAATGTGGAAATTCCCTCCAAAATGAACACATGAGAAATAATGAGCATACAAGCCATGATTCTTTTGCACAAATGAGCCAAGTGATGTCAATTTGTGATGTCTTGAATATGAAGAGCATTTTGCAAAAAGAATGGACCAAATTGGAGCATTGTATCAAAAGTTAGGCCATTTTGAATTTCCATGCACACCTTGTGATCAAATGACCATAACTTCTCAACCAATCATCATATGGACATGAATTAGGAATTTTTGGAAAGGGGAGACAAAGATCTACAACTTTCATGTTCACCACATTTGAAACTTATTTGACATTGACAAGTCAACTTGAATGTGGACCAAAAACTTGCCAAATTTGGAAACTTTGAATTATAGGTCATTTTCCATTTTTAGTAACTTTTGTCATGACCTTTGAATCTTCAAGATGGATGTTTAAAATGAAGAATATGCTCTATTTGAACATGATTGAGGTGTCTCAACTCATTTCCCCACCTCATAGCCCTCAGTTGACTGCACAGTTGACTTTTTGGTCCTCAGATGACCTTGAAATGTCCTGATTTGCTTTGGGCCTCTACCACTGGTGAAATTGCTCCAAAATGAAACCCTAGCTCATGTAAGCTCCTTATAATGATCATGTGGTCCTCATCTCAAGAAAATACCTCATCTCTTGCACAAAGGAATCTCTTGAAACTCTTGACCTGGTGATTGCTTGAGCTACAAAACAAAAGATGTTAGTGACATATTTTTGTGCTTTTGGTTAGTGATTAAAACAAGAAAAGCAAATGATATACAATTCAAGCATGCCTGGTGATCTCAAGCCACTCATAAGAGATCCCTGCCCAAAGGGAAAGGGAGCCAAGATGCTCAATGATCCTTGAGGCTATGCAATGCAATGCTATGATGCCATGAGGGATCTTAGGGACAAAATTGGGGTCTTACAAGGTGCAAATACTTCGCATTAATCAACTCCTGCTTTCTGTTTGTATCCCTTCGCAACAAGTCTCGCTTTGTATCGTTCTATTTCTCCTTGAGTGTTCATCTTTTGCTTGAATACCCACTTTACACCAATGGGTTGACTACCTTTTGGCAATTCAACTATTTCCCAAGTGTTGTTGTGGATAATCGCCCTCATCTCTTCGTCCATGGCATTTTTCCACTTCTTGTATCATACTGCTTCTTCAAAATTGATGTTTTCAGCATCTGCCAAGAGACATACAAGGTGCACTTCACTTGTCGAATCATACAGATCTTGCAGACTTCGCATTCTGAGTTGTGTAGGTTCATCTTCATTGTCAGAATCAAGTTTTGTTGAAATGTTTGGTGGTACAGCGACAGATGATTCTTCAACTTCGACAACAGCTTCTGTCGAACTGTTCCAGTCCCACTTACTTGCTTCGTTTATTCGATCGTCTCTACTCACTATCACCTTCTTTCTTATGGGATCAAATAGCTTGTACCCTTTTGTTTTCTCATCATACCCAATGAGTATGTATTTCTGACATTTGTCTTCAAGTTTCGTTCTTCGTTGATCTGGTACGTGTGCATAAGCTACACTTCCAAATACTTTGAGATGAGAAACTGTTGGCTTCTGTCCGCTCCACGCTTCTTGTGGTGTTTGATCTTCTAACTTCGAATGTGGACATCGATTCTGAACATAAATGGCACATTTTACAGCTTCTGCCCAAAATTCCTTTGGCATGTTCTTGCTTTTAAGCATTGAACGAACCATGTCAAGGACTGTTCGATTCTTCCTTTCAGCCACCCCATTTTGTTGAGGTGAGTATGCTGCAGTTAGAAATCTCCTTATACCCTGCTCTTCACAATACTTCATAAAGGCTGTCGAAGTATACTCACCACCTCTATCTGATCGAACTGCTTTAATGTGTCTGTCGGTTTCCTTCTCCACCATTACTTTGACCCTTTTGAACACCTCGAATGCTTCAGACTTTTCTTTCAAGAAATAAACCCATGTCTTCCGTGAGTAATCGTCGATAAAGGACATAAAGTATCTTTTACTACTGAAAGATTCTGGCGTGATTGGCCCACATATGTCGGTGTGAATCAATTCAAGGATATGCTTAGCTTGATATTCTGCCTTCTTTTGAAATGAAGTTCTTGTTTGTTTGCTAAGCACACATTCTTCACAGAACTTTCCTTCATAATCCATATCTGGTAGTCCATGCACCATGTTCTTTTTCGCCAACCTTTTTAAACCAGTGTGATGTAGATGACCAAAGCGTAGATGCCATAGTGACGCTTTGTCTTCGACATTTACTTGTAAACATTTTTCTCGAACGTTTATCAGATTCAGTTTGTACATTCGATTTCTCTCCATTTCGACACGAGCAATCAGATGTCCCAGCTTGTCCTTCAAATGCAATATTCGTTCTTTCATAAGTATCGAATAACCTTTTTCTGTAAGTTGTCCCAAACTCAAGATGTTGGTTTTAAGATTTGGTACATAATAAACATCTCGAATTGATCCAATCAACCCATCCTTCTGCAAGTAACGGATCATTCCCTTGCCTTCGACCTTCACTTTCGATGCATCTCCGAAAGACACATTTCCATCTTCAATCTTTCTCATTTCTTTAAACAAGTGTTTGTGACCACACATATGGTTACTTGCTCCTGAGTCAAGATACCAAACATTGTCATTTGAGTTGATCTCACTTTGAGCCATCAAGAGAAAACCTTCATTTGCTTCAGCTTCCAAAGTTAGATTGGTTGTTTCTTCTACCTTCTTTTCGATTCGATAATCTTTTGCAAGATGTCCCATTTTATCACAGTTATAGCATTTGAATGAGTTACAATCCTTCGCATAATGACCATACTTGCCACACTTGTAGCATTCAAAGTTGGAATGGTTCGACCTACCACCTCTTTGACCACGTCCTCTGCCACGCCAATTTTGTTGGCTCGACTGTCCTCTCTCGAAGTTGCTGCCTCTACCACTTCGACCACTGTCACGTCCTCCACGACCACGTCCTCTTCCTTGAAAATTTTGAGAAAAGAGTACCTTTTCGTCTTTGATTTGCTCCTTGGTTTGATTTGCGTCCTCTACTCCTTCTTCCTTCTTTTTCATCTTACGTTGTTCATGTGCTTTGAGGGAACCAACGAGCTCTTCGACTGAGAGTGTCGAAAGATCCTTCGACTCTTCTATTGCACATACAATATTCTCAAATTTATCTGTTAAAGATCTCAAAATCTTTTCAACAACTCGTGCATCAGTTACTGTTTCGCCATTTCTGGTGAGTTGGTTCATCACCTTTTGTACACGCGTGATGTAGTCAGATACATTTTCTGACTCCTTCATTTGCATCCTCTCCAATTCGCCACGAAGTGTTTGGAGTCGAACTTGCTTTACTCGATCTGCTCCTTTGAACACTTTCTCTAGCGTGTCTCGCGCTTCTTTCGACGTAGTCGAACCGGCAATCTTTTCGAAGCCTGATTCATCAACAGCCCTAAACAGCATGTATAGTGCCGTTTTATCCTTCGATCGCGTCTCTTTCAACGCCTTGTTTTTAGCTGTCGTATATCCCTCAATATCTGTCGGTTCTTCAAACCCATCTTTGGTCACCTCCCACGCGTCTAGAGATCCGAGAAGAGTTTTCATTTGGATACTCCAGTTTTCGTAATTTAACTTCGTTAGCCGTGGCAACGGCATTTGATTCATCATGTTTGCCATTAACTCTAATGCCAATTTGTCCGAAGAAAACGAGTTTTTGTAAACTTCTGTTTTTCATTAGAGTACATGTTTGGTTTTTATATAGACTCAGAAACTTTAGCTATTCTAAGAAACATAATAATTAGTAAATACTATTAATTTGGCCACTGTCTCTTGACCTTCCAAATCTCTCCATTAACTTATTAATAAAACCTATTAACTATGACATTAAAGTTTATTCAATAATAAATGTGTTTTTTTTTTCTATGACGAGGTTTTCAACTTAACAGTTACTTTTAATTGCGATTGTATCAAGCATTAAAGTTATGTTTCAAAAAATATAACTATGAATGCATGATTTTGGAACTAAATTTCTCATTTTGTAATGCTTACTTGCCAAAGAAAAGTTGTTCTACCGTTGTATGATTCTAGCTTATCATGTAGCAATTGCAAAATTTAGTTTTATTAGTGGCTTCCAAATAAAAAATGTCATATTAATAACTTCTTCTTTTTTTATGGTAGAGTTATAGCTATAGTTACAATGTCATGTAATTTTATAGTATTTTTCTAAAATTAAAAGTTCACAATCTATTGAAATCTTCCCTATAGTAGATATATAAAAAGACGTGATCTTATTATGTTTATTCAATGAATTGAGAAGAAAATTAGATTGATTTCTAACCGGTTTTGACAAGCAATATTGTTTTAAACATCTCAAATGAAAGTGAACTGTCAATGATATACTGTCCATTTGGTGTTGTTATTACTTTGATGTAGGATGCAAATGATGAAGACATAGGACAAATCAATTAAAGAGAGAAAAAAAAACAAAAATTCTCATAATGATCACATATGAAAAATGTGAATCAAGTCAAATAAAATTCCTTCAGGTAAATATTCTCATTACATCACAATGACTTGAAAAAGGAGAAAATCAACAACATAAGCTTAATTTCATAGACATATATATACCCAGAAAAGTATTCCCTACTAAAAAAATTTAATATCACTGATAACAAGATGTGTTCTTCTATAGATATCAGATTATGGCCTCCTTGAAGGTTGTAATGTAATTCATCATATCTTTTGCTCCATAAGAGAAAAAAACCTCACAAAGTTGTATAATGAGTTTAACATCTTAGTCCAGCGTCGCCACTGTATGTTCAATCAACGTTTCTTCAACTTAGTCATGTATTAGATCTAGGATGTTTATTCAACTTCGTAGCTTATAAGCAACGTTAAAAATGCCAAGTGTTGGCTAGTTGCATACAATTTTGCTACGCGTTGACAGAACATGTGAAGTATAACAATAGGGAGGGAGAACATTAGAGATTAGTGACATATTATCTGCGTTCAAAACAAAAAACATCTACATATCTAATGGTGGTTCACTAAGTGCAGTATTTTGAACTGAAGATGGTTCAGTGGCTGCATACTCATCATCATTAGCAAACATATCAAAATCATCAGCACCAGCCAAAGGTGGATTTGTAGTGTGCGTGGGTGTGCCTTCTCTTCTTGCTCTGGCTAATTTTTCATATCCTTCTGAAAAAGAGAGACTGTAAAAGGCATAAGCATTAGCAATTAGTGCTCCTACAAAAACAGGTGCCGTTCCTTGTAAAGCTATATGTCGATATCATAATTAATGAACATGCCCATGATATGAACATATGTAGAAACATGGTTCAAAAAATAGTTATATTGTTATCATAAACTATAATGATATGGCATCATATTTCATTTCAAAACATGGCCATAATATGAACATATGTAGAAAATATGTTATTAGGTTATCTTATGAGTAGAAAATATTATTAGTATAAGTAAGAGTATAACATCTTACACTTTACAATCTTCCTTTTTCTCAATAACTATCAGTATGCTTACATACTTCATCAGAAGAAGTAAGACAACAGTAGTACCAAACGTGCAATCAAAACAAACCCTAAATTCAGTACCAATCCTGAAACAAAACAAACCCTAAACTCAAGATTATATCTTTCGTCTCGTGAATTACTTTTCTCTTTCTCATAAAACTGAACGAAAATACCATACGGCTTTGCGCGACACATCTAAATTTAAAGATCGGAAAGTGGAGCGTCGATTTTGGTTTCAGCAAGTGCTTCATTGGTTTTCTTATTGTTCGCATCTTTGTCGTTGGAGATTGAATCTGATAGGGGTTTGGGTGAGGTGGTATGTAGGGTTTCGAGAGGGTTTTCCTCAGTTGGTTTGGCGATGGTAGTGGTAGATCGATTGGAAAGATAAACATCGGTGGAGGTGATAATATGGCCTTGATTCAGTTCTATATGAAAAGGGAAACATTTTAATATTAGAAGGAGAATAGAGAAAGAAAGAAGGAGATGATTATGATGGTGGAGAGAGAGACTAACTTATGGTTTCTTTTCTTCTCCTTTTGTTAAAATTTCAAAATTTAGATAGACGGTTAAAAAACAAAAGAGAAAAAAAAAAGCATGTGAGATTTTACATGTCCAACTGTCATACCTCAATTTTGCCCCTAAAATAATAAATTCATTCATTCACAAGACATATGCATCATCTGCTTATCATGACATGCATTTCTTTAAGCATAACATCTAAAAAGTCAACCCGAATAAAATTTTATTTTTATAGACAAACAGTTTAAATCGATTTTCAATTGCACATAAAATTAGTGGGCGAAAAATTCAAGATCGGGCTTGCAGTTGTTTGTTTTATTGATCTAAGGTTCGCGTAGTTCAACCTGGTGCATGGTCGCATTTTAATCAGTCTAAACCTTTTCAACTAGATACCGTTTATTGCAAGATTTGATCCACGTCTGTCTGTTTTCCAGAATTTTATTTTGCGTAGATCATTTTAACACGTTTATTTTATTTTTTGTGCATTTTCGCGCTCAATTTTTATTCATTTTAATTCCTTCTATTTTTGTTTTTTATCAAAATATCAAGAAAAAATAAATAGAAATAAAGAAATAATCACTTGATTTTTATTTGTTTTTATTAAAAAAAGAATTTTATTTCATTTATTCTTTGATCTTATCTTTGATCACCCAAATAAATATCTAGGGGTATTTTTGACCAAATTGAGAATTGAAACCCTAAATTATTTACTATATAATAACTTGTCTTGGCCAATGCATACACACGAAAACTTAGACCTAGCAGTGCATTACACTAACAGATTCTCTCTCAATTTGGAAAAAAAAAAGCCACCATTTTCCAATTACTTCTCTCTCTCTCTCTCTCTCAAAAAATCAAAGAACATTTAAAACAAAAGGGAGGAGGGCGTTGAAACAGGGAGAATGAGTTTCCTTCTCATGCATTGAATCTCATCACCACACACTCTTCATTCTTCCACACAAACGAAAGAGAGAGAAAGAAAGCACAAACGAAAAAGAAAGAGAGTGTTGATGAGAGTCCTTTTTCTTTCCTTTTTCGTTTTTCATGCATGTGGTGGTGTCTTTTGTTTTGATTATTTTATGTTTTTTTATTTTTATAAAGTCATACCATGTGTCTAATGATGATAGGTTGCTATTAAAAATAAAAATAAAAAAGCATAAGTTAATGAAGTAAATGGGGCGCCGCCCCCTTATATGCAGCACCATCTTTTTTTTTCTTTTTTTCTTTTTATTTTAATATTATTTAGGGTTTAATTTTATGTGGATTGGATCCAATTTCTCTCGGATGTTTTCACCCCTTGCTCATTCCCTTCTGCACCCTTTTTCATTCTTTCTTTCTTGATTAATTAATTTATTTATATTAGTAATTAACTAATTGATTAAATGTTTATTTGATTAGATTTTATTAATAAGTGGATTATTTGATTAATTATTTAATTGATCTCATTGTGTTAAGTCGATTAATTAGGTAATCCACGTTCATACCACCGCATATGTAAATAATCGCACTCAATATTTTGCACAATTTCATTTTCCAACCATTTCAAAAACATTTCCAAAAACAAATACAAGTCATTTCATTTATTCGCTTTGAAAATAAAAACGTTTGACCCAACATCAAGTTATTTTCTCAAATAAAAATAAAAAATGGCTAACTTAATTACTTTGACTATTCTCAACAATAATGAGAGAAAAGGACTACTTGGGTGTAATGTTCGATCATAGTCTCGAGTATTAGACCCAAGCCATAATAGCTTGCAATTCAAGATACTTGTCTTCCTCCAAAAATTCAAAACGCATTTTCTTATTCGCAATAAAATGGATTAAAAATACTACTTAAGTGTAATGTCCAACCATAGTCGAGAGTATTTAGACTCAAGTTGTAATATCTTGCAAGTTTGAATACTCGTCTTCCACCCAAAAACAATCAAACTCGTCCAAACTTTTGCCTTTTGGCTTCAAACCCTCCAACTTTTTCCAAACTTTTGCCTTTTGGCTTCAAAATCTCAAACTCTTTTTTTAAACGAAAGATGTTTTGTCTCGAGACGATACAAAACAACACCTCGTCACTAATACATGTGAGTGAGCTAATCGACATTTTGCTGCGAATGTTGATTTATTAATTCATTATGTTGTATTCAAAATGCTTCATCCTCTAACTATTTTGGCTAAGCAATGTTTTCCGTTTGATTGCGACAAAATAGCTTTCTCTAAAATCGACCCACAAACAAACATTTTTTACCCAGAACTACATAGTCTTTAGTTATCCATCACACTTGGAAATACGTAGGAGCAAGATTCAAAGTCTCGTCAGTTACCCTAATAAAAAAATCTTTTTTAGTCATTTCCCTTTTTTCTCTCAAACCTTTTAATAACTCGAGGAAAGAAAACATTTTTTTTAAATTAACACTTATCACAAAACTAACTAAATCGTTCTCGTTGAGTACAAGAGATATAAGGGGTGTTAATATTTTCCCCTTGCATAATCGACTCCTGAATTCGATTTGGTTGCGACGATCATATCATTGTCATATTTTATGGATTTTATCGATATTTTATCTTTTCTTATTTTAGAATAAATAAAGTTCGGTGGCGACTATTTTTATCACCGCGTGCGTGTGATGTGCTCGTGGTCGTCTTTTTCGTGTTGCGACAACAGCAAAACAAAAGTTAACGTTTTTTTCAGAAAAAACAAACGGCATGAATCATTTCAGATAACATAATTATTTTTAAGGGACTATTTTGTAACGCTTTTTAGTTAAGGGAACAAAGTGAAACAATAAATTAAACTAAGGGATCAAAATATGCATTAGACCAATTTTTTTATTTCTATGATAATAAAACAAGTGAAATGGTTCTCATGGCAAAACGTGAGTTATGAGCATAATGTTTAATTTTATTTAAGAGTATTATTCATTACATTTCAAGTTTTCTAAAAATACTATTTTATTTTGTATAAAACTTATTTTCAAATGTCAAAAATACTATTACATTTCAACGTTCTTATTTTTAAATGTCAAAAAAAAAATTCTCTATCTCACATGTCCTTTTTTCTTCTTCTTTTTTGTATAATTATTTAATACAATTGAGTTTATATGATTATTATTCATTTTACATTAAACGTATATCTAAATATATTTTATACTATATCAAATTAATTTATCTATGAAAGTTTGAGCTATGTCTTTAATAAAGGATCCATGAAAGTGAAGTATGCAGGCGAGCTTACAATTTTAGAAGTGAGATTTTGGTCAAGAAATTTAGTTTCACTATCTAATCTCTTATATATTTTGCGAAATCTCATTTCTAAGCTTCATTATGATCTCTAATTAAGCCTCCACACTCTACTTGTCCGTCTCTTTTAATTGTCTTATTTGTGTTAAGTCTGATCCATTCATAATTTGGAGGAGTCCATCTAATTTAGTGAGTTTCATGGTGTCTATTGTTGACCTTGTCGTAAAAGCTTATGCTCATGTGATAATTTCTCACCTTCTCTCCCTTATATCTTCTACGAGATTTAATGGAGAAATATAATTCTCTACATGCTCCAAATTTAATGGAGAAATATAATTCTCTACATGCTCCATTTGATTCCTTCAAAATTAAATGGTGTGACGCAAGGTTCCGCATACAATTTGCCAATCTTCCTTATCACTCCTACTTAAGTTGTTCTACACATTAAAAATCAATTCAATACCGCGAGTCAAGGTTAAAGAATAATTCACAATAATCATCTCCACTACTACAAAAAAACATATTTAATTTTGGACGCCGAGTTGATTTAACCTCAGTTACAGAGGCGAGGTAGCGAAGGGCGTCATAAAAATTCTCCAATATACCCCTCGGTTTTAGAATAACTTAGGGAATGGTTTAAATGGTCATTGGTTTGATCACCAATAATAATTTTTTTATATTTTCAAAACTAACGTCACATACCTCTCGATTTATGACCAAAATCGAAGGAAAAATATATTCTTTTTTTTAATACTCATTATATTGTTTACAGAAAATATTAATAAATTAATTTATTACAAACTATATTGTTTACACGGAATATTACATTGTTTACACAGAATACTAAATTAAAAATATATAATAATTTTTGAATCTGATTCATCGTTATTGTTATCGGTGAAGAGCAAATATTGGATCTTGGGGAAGAACAGATGTTGGACCTCGTTTCATTGAATTTTAGGAAAGATCAAATGTTGAATATTTCATGTATTTGTTTTTGATATAAAACAAAAAATTGGTTAGATATATAAAATAAATATTCAGTTATATTATTATTTAAGAACACAAACATTGAACCCAAATAATTTTCTACTCTTGTAATCCATCATAGAGAGTTTTTCCAAACTTCTTTTAGTTTCAAAGCTTTCATGTCAAATGTTTCATTATCAATTTTTAATATTCATAATGTGAAGGTGAGAAAAACAAGAAAGGGGGGGTTTGAATTGTTTTGAAAAATAAGCGTTTTTCAAAATGAAAAATCACACAAGGATTTTATACTGGTTCGCTTATAACACAAAGCTACTCCAGTCCACCCGGCCAAGGTGATTTCGCCTTCAACAAGGACTTAATCCACTAATCTTGAAAGATTACAAACAACGTCTAAGATAAAAAATCTCTTAGCCCTCTCAAGTATACAGACTACACAGAGTCACTTGAGGAAATCAACAAACAATAGATGAAAGATTTATGTAACCTAGAGTGCTTCTAAGAAAGCAAAATATTACAATAGTATGAACAAAGTGATTCACGTTATAAGCAAAAGCTTCGTGAAGATTTAGAGAGCAAGAAGGTTTTCTTGTGTTGATGTTTCAGTATGATTTTTTCTTGTACGTGTAGTTACTGAAATGTTGATTTGCAATCCTTTATATAGATCAATGAGGTAGTAGTTGAAACTGATGAGTAATAAGATGAATTTACGCCATAACATAAACAGCTTCTGCAGGATAACTTTTTCTCCTTGAAATGACTACTTACCACAAGTAGTATTTTCTTTATTGAAATTGGAGATTAACGTCTCTTTCTCAATTAGGAAATCCATTTGCAAATCTTTACTTGACTTTAACGTTACTCTTTCATGATTAGCAATTCCATGCTCAGAGTATTTGTGTTTCTGGAGAGTCTTGGAATCTTGTATCTGATGTTGATCTCTTGTGAGTTCAGATAGCGCTGAGAACTTCTGGAGCTTAGAGATAGCGTTGTTCAGAGTCAGAACATCTAGAGTTTACTTCTTGTTCAGATGCTTCTGATACTTTGCTGTTCTTGCTCAGAGTTAGACTTTCTTGAACGTGTCTCCACTTCAGATGCTTCTTATCTTCTGATAATTTGTATCTGATCTGGTTCTGTATCTGATGACATCATCAGATTTCTTCCTTCTTTCTTTAGAATCCTGCACACTTAGAAACTTTTCGTTAGGGTGCCATTTTTGGTTTCATCCTTTGTTATCATCAAAATCAAGGAATCTGTTGTAGAACAATTTTTGTTCTTACATAATGATTTTATAATGTCTTTAGGTTTCATGTGGATCATTAATGGAGATGTTTGATCGTTGATACTCATTAAATAGACGACAAAGATTTGTTTAAGGACGGTGAAGAAACTCAATAAACATGTTTATATTCCACTCGGTTATTACTCAAAATAGAGGTAAAATGTGTTTCCTTTTAAATGAAAATATAATAAAATATGTTTTATCTCAAGCGTCACATATCTCTCGATTTCTATTAAAAGCCGAGGGGAGTAAGTTTTTTTTTTAAATTACATTATTTATACAGAACATTAAAATACATAGATTAAAAAAATCCAGATTTTGACACTGGATTCTTGGAGAACAACAAATATTTTCAAGTTATTCTTGGAGAACAACAAATATTTGTTGTTCTCAAGATTTGATTGTATACCCTTTGTGCGCTTTCTTTTCAAGTTCAATTGATTGTATGCATCCAATTTCTGATAAATTATCTTTTTCAACCATGAGAAAAAAAATTATGCACTTACAATCAACCATGGAGATCTGTTCAAAGATTTTATTATCTTAAATAAATATTATCATGGCAAATGCTTTCACACAAAAAAGAACAAGATACATAGTGGTGGATGTAGAGAGTTTCTTATGGATTAATGTGTTGTCAATATCTTGAATGTTGTTAAAATAAAAACTTTCTCCTCGATTTTATTAAAAAATTAAGGTAATATATTACTTACAAAAAATAGAAAGTAACATGTCTTGTTTCCTTTTTAATTTTTATATCATCCACCATTTTTTATACTGCAAATTGCTTGCAACTTATGGTATGTTTAGGAAAGTAATAAATTACGGAGTATTTTTGTATTGATAACATAGGAAGGTTATTCCAAAAGTACAACAACAACATCGACATCATTATGTGAGACAAATTACAAGGGTAGAAAAAATATTTTGTTCAAGATAGAAAAATATTGAAGATTTTTTCTGTCTTGCGATGCATCCCAAATAATGAAGCGTACTAGTTTGGAGCGACTACATATAAGTTAGATTTATGGTAAAATCTGATTAGTTAGTGTTTTTATAGTAAAATCTGATATATATAGTCTCTTGATTTTTACAGAAATCAAAGATTAGATTATTAATTTAAAAATAAAAAATAAAAGAAAAATAAATACACCACTTTTAAAGAAATAAAAACATAAACTGCATTCGCTGAAATTCAAAGCATATCTTAAATTATTTTTTTCTTCGGGTATATTTAAAAAAAATGAAGAAATATGTGATATTTATGTTTTAAAAAAATAAAATATAGTATACATTGGTATTATACCTCAGTTTTTTATTGAATAAGACAAAATCTTTATTATAAAATATATTATTTATAATAGTGCTTTCACGAGTGTTATCCAAACATGCCTAACAATTTTAGTCACTCAGGGCATTAGATGTGGTTTCCACCGGACCGTCACAATTCGTGCATCATGGCTTTTTAAAATTCAGTTGATGTAACAATTGATTGGTTTTATACTATTATGTTTCACCATCCAAACCAACATTCAAATTCTTTCTTCCACACTCAGTTTTCAGATTCTATTCTAATGGTCACAATGTATACTACTCATAGAATTGCTAACTATATCAAAAGCACTAGTTACTGTGAACTTACCATTACTATTATCTCCCAAAGACTCACATCAACACCTATTCACGGCCTTGGAGGATGGATAGCTTTCACTTTTTCTAACATCTCTTAAGTAAGGAACCTTCTAAGCCAACCCAGATTCCAATCTCCATTGCTATCAACCAACTCATAGAGTTTCATATTTTCTGCAACATCAAGAGGGAAATATATCTTACTTGACAAGACGATATCTCCTTATCTCAAGCCTTTCCGAGTGACAAAATAGTCATCTTTTTCTCCATTTTGTAAGACACTGATTTTATTTGATAAAATATATGCCATAATCACATTCTGAAGATGAATTTTTTGAAGACATTTGAGAAGCACAATATGTTACCATTTTTTACTTTTAATAAAAATTTTAATCAAGACCATGTGAAAGATTTCTATTGCAATTTAAAATGCGCGACTTCCAAATTATAGTGTCAGTTCAATAGAAGATTGGTTAAGTTCTCTTTCGCTGATTTTGCTAAAGTTCTCGGTCTAAAGAAAAAATGTGTTGAGGTTAATCCTTCAAACCATGCTCGTGAGTCTATCTCCAAATTTCTGTTCAATGATCATTTGGACATTATAAATTTCCATATAAGCCAAATGAAGTGTGATATTAGGATGCTTCACTAGCTAACTAACTGTGAAGATTTTGTATCGCAAGGCAAGAAATTAGGCTAGGGTTGATGATAAAAACTTATTCTAGATGTGTACTTTGCTCACCCACTCAGAGGTGAATTGGGTAAAGTTCATCATTGACCAGATAATTATTTGTAAAAACAACAAGAATCGGCATCCATCAAATATTTGAAAGGAATTGTGTCGTGTTTATTGTATGACATTGTTGTAGGTCCAAATTATTTGATGATCTTGTTGTGAAGCTGATGCATTATCATCAGGATGACAAAGGAGAGTACTATTATCAAGATGCCTTTTGCATGATCTATGAATACGTGTTCTTAACTCGTAAAGAAGCTCTTAAAGTTTTTGTGTCATGGAAGGCAACTGCATCATCTTTTGTTGTCCCTCTTTCTGTGGTTTTACTCTGGAAGTCAATGCTTAGTTTGATGTTTGTGTTAACACCATTACAAAAAGTATATCCAACTCCAACTTTATTACGGTCTTTTCTTAAATTTAGGCGTTCATAAATTATTTTATTTTTTAATTAAAAATTGTAAACTTATTATCAGGGTTGTTTAGAAATATTGTGGTGATGTCACATATTTTTTTGGATTTGATTTTCAATTCCGTCAAATTTGTGATTTCTTCGTTATTTTAGTTGCGTCTTCCATTTTTATATATTTTTAGATAAAAAATAAAAGTGATATCGCTACGGTTATTTACTTGTTGTGATATAATTTTAAATTTTTTTAATTTTTAAATACTTAAAATCTGTCGCTTTTTTATATAATTACATTAACGTAAAAAATAAATAACCACGGTTTTTTAAACTAATCGTTGTGGTACATTTTCAATTTTTTAAAAAAATTTAAATGCTTAAAATCTTGCGCTTTTTTATAAAATTACATTAAGTTAGTCATGTATCACAATGGTTGTTTTAAACAACCGTGGTGGAATGGCTTATTCACCTAAAGAAAACACAGCTAGCTAGCTAGCTAGCTTGCTTGTCTCTTCGGTTGTGTCGCAACTGGTGCGAAAAAACAACCGACGAAAAAAATGAAAACAGAAGAGTCGCCATCGTTCGTTATTTATCCCAAAGGAAGGGAAAGGAAACGATCGAAGAAAACCTGAAGAGAAGGAAAAGACAAGGTCTCGCAACCAAATCTAGGGTTCGGGAGTCGATTATACGAAGGGAAGGTATTAGCACCCCTACGCATCCGTAGTACTCTACGGGATCCACTCTTGTTGTTCTAGTCTAAAGGGTGTAGGTATATCTAAAGTACTATCTACTAAAAGAAGGTTAAAAGAAAATGACTCGCAAGGATATCGCATCCACTGCCTACGTATCTCATCTGAATATGAGAAACAGAGTCTTCGTAGCTCGACTACCTATGGGTTAAAGAGAAGTGTGCTCAGTAAGACATCGTGTCTTATGCCTACGTATCTCTTCTAGAATGAGAATCAGAGCAAAACGTAGTTCAGCTAACTACGGGGAACAAGGGTCTCGATTGCAACTAGGGCAAGAGAAAGGGAAGGTCTCGATCGCAACGAGGGCGAGAGAAAAGAATCGCAACGAGGGCGAAAGCAAACAAGGATTAGTTGTTATTCGTCAATCAAACTCGGCAAGACATCGCGTCTCGTGCCTACGAATCTCATCTGGACATGAGAATCAGAGTTGTCGTAGTTCGACTAATTACGGGTTAAGGATTGCCATCTGAACATGGACTTACAAAAGAGGACACCATCTGTGTCAAAGGAAAGTGGGCAATGTGTTCAACGTCCTAGTAGTAGGTGTCGCAGCTCGCTGAATCGAGTCTTAGGCAGTTACCTCTTTGCAATAGAACGGACTGACATGCCACAAGATCGGAGACGCACGGAAGGTCTAAAAGTGGGGAATCTCTGCCCTAGAGTTGTCATGCAATGTGGACCTATGTGTTAGGATTTACAGAAGGGAACATCTACCTAATGTTAGCATGCAAAGAATAAGGGAATTCTACCTATGTTATCATACAAAGGGTTCTACCTAATGGGTGCTACCTAAACGGAACAAGAGTCGACGGATGGAGCAAGGAGAGGATTCACAGATAAGGGTGGATGGCGATGCATGAAGCAATCGACTTACAGGTAGATGGCGATGCATGAAGTAATCGACTTACAAGAGAAATGGAGATGCATGAAGCAATCGACTTACAAAAGGATGGATGAATACGTGATGGTTCTGTTAAGTTTTGAAAATGATTACTCGATGTTGGATCGAGCTTTTGATCTTGTTTTGAAATGATTATCGGATGTTCGTTTTAATTCTTGTATTAACAGATGAATAAAGAATGAAAGAATAAATATTATACACTTTATGGGAGAGGGGTACATTTGTTATGATTTTTTTAGGGGATTGTTCATGGCAATCAAACAATAAGAATATATGCCTCATACATCATACAAGTAGGCAACAGTTATCAATCAAATCAGATAAGTAAACAAGTATGTAATTGAATCAAAGAATCAAAGAAAGGAATAACGGAGCATTAAACAATGCATGGGAAGTATGAACATGTTAAACCACCAAGCAATATTAAGCATGGATGAAAGAAACAAGTGTAAGAGTTAACAGATGAATCAGACAGATGCAAAGATGCACACAAGGGGTCCACTGAGTAATTTAATCAGGAAATGAGGTAAGGATCAAATAAAATCAAGATGAAAGGCCTCTAATACATGGCATATGAGATGAACAAGGGAGGATCAAAAGATCTCTTCAATTGCCATAAGCAATCCCTAAGTCAAACATCGATCATAAAGAAGTCAACTGAAAATTCAAGTCAACTTGATAATTATCAAATAAATAGTAAATTAATCAAGAAAATTATGAAAAGTTAAACTAAGTAAGGTGGGGTCAGGACATCATCATCCCCCAACAAGATTTTAAAAATAATGAAAATTGGTTCATAAATTAATTGAAATAAAATAAAGATCAAAACAAAAGTCAATCCACAAGACTAGGTTAAAAATAAATCAAGAATAAATTGAAAATGGGAAATAAAATTCTAATAAAATGTCAGGTTGACCATGGGACATTGGTCAACCTTCATCCCAAAAATCAAAAGCTAAAAAGAATTTTAAGTCATGAAAATAAAAATCAAGAAAAAAAATGTGTTAAAATGAACCACTTGAAATAAATAATTAAAATAAAATATTAATACTAATTAAATACGAAAATAAAAATTAAATAAAATTAAATAAGATATTAATAAATGTGAAAATTATTTTTTGGGATTTTTATGAATAAATAAAATATTTTAAAATAATTAAAATCAAAACAGAAAAATAGATGTGAATTAAAAAAGAAAATAAAAGTGGACATGTGTTAGTGTTAATGGGCCCTGAAAGGGAGGTGTGGAAAGCAACGGGCGCAAGGCCCATGGTCCAAATCCAATATTCAAGCGTGACACACTAAAATGTACATTTTATATTAAAAGTTCATGTCAACATGGTATCAATTGGGCAAGGCAATGTTAAGTGACTAGAAGACAAAATAGAGATGGATGGCCACGAATAAAACAAAAGCAAACGATCCAAGGGCTATCATTGTGACACGTCCTCATCTCCTTCACTAACACCAAACCCTAGCTCCATGCATGCAAAAAAACGTGAAAAAGTTGTGGATTTTTCCAAACTTCCATTCAATAATACGCATGCCATAGTGCACCAAATGAGATGAAATAAAAACCAAAATTCCAGTACAAAATGTGTAGATCATCATGGTGACTTGTTTTAGTAAAGATAATGGCTTAATCATGGAGAAAAGTTGACCACAAGAGGTCAACATGGCCACGGGAAAAGGTAAAAATTCAGCAACACAAATCAATAGCATTAACAAAAGCATATGATTAACATGAAAATGAATATGATGATGAGCATAGCATGAAGCAAACATAACATGGCCACGAAAGAGATGATTACCTAGTGGAAAATAGAAGTGGAATGGAATCTGATATGTGATGAAACTTTGCCTCCTTGCCACGAAATTCCACCTCCTTTAGGTTTTAGGGTTTGCCTCTTTTAAATATGGTGAATCTAATCTTTGAATGGGCTTTGAAACAATTGTTATCCATAAGAATAAAAGTGTGAAGTGAGGTGTAGAAAGCATGGCATGTGGAATGTATTATTTTGGTCCAAACTTAAGTGAGTGAATATTCAATGCATGGCCAAATGAGGTAAAAACGTGACTTGGTTTGTGCAGCATGCAGTCTGGCTTGTTTGGCAAGCAAGAAAACATTCCAAGGTAGTGACTTTATGGCCATGTAACTTGATGCTCAAGTCACCAATTGGAGGAATAATGCAAACAGTAGCAAGATATCATGGAGTATGTCATCTTTCATGTTTATCACAAGTTGAAATGATTAATGGAAGAATGTGAAAAATGGCCCTCAAGTTCAGGTTTCATCATGCAAAGCTGGTTGGGCCAGTTTGGCCCAAAATCTGCCTAGAAAATCAAGTCATGATGCCCACTTTAGGTGAATGTATCTCTCAAACCATAGATCCAAATGAGATGATTCCAAAAGGATGTGAAAGAAGACATGGCAAGGTATAATTGTTGTGACGAAAGTATTTTCAAATAATGCCTTGAAGTGCAAGTAAACTGGCCAAGAAGTCTTGACAAACTTTGAAGATCTTTAGACTTAGAAATTTTTCTAAGTATCCTAAAAATATGTCTCACTTTGACTAAGCATAACTTTCTCAATTTTGATTCAAATGGAGCAAACATTATATCTCTAGAAAGCTTGGAACAAGAGGAACAACTTTCATGTTGGAGAAATTTTCACATGGAGCTTTTATCTTGATGGAAAATAGGCTTAAAGTGAGTGCAACAATCATGAAAACTTGCCCTAAATGGAAAGTCAACCATTTCCAAATTAAGTAACTTTTTCAATTCCTGATTAAATGATGAATCCATGATCCAACCTTGATCAAATTTCACATGTAGGATCCCCTAGGCATGGATTTTGAGATTCCACTCTCAAAATGTCAGGAGTTGACTTTCTGGCCCCACGGTTGACTTTTCCCAAACTATCTAATTCTCGATTCCAATGACCAATTGAAGCACCTCTGGCTCAAATAAAGAGCTGATCTTTTGTATGTAGACCCTTGTGGACATATTGAGGGTCATGAAAAAGAGTTTCACCCAAAGAATCAGAAATAAACTGATTTTATACCAAACCCTAATTTAGGGCAAAAGTGATCAGGAACTGATTGCACTGTTTGCCAATGGATCTTTCTGAGATAATTGTGAATCTTCCTAGGCCAAGATGCATCTTCAAACATGACATGGATGAGCCCCTCTACTTCCTACCAAACATTGCCCATTGCAGGTATCCATGAAACCCTAATCTCTGATTAAATCCAGATGAACACTCTAATAGCTCTGAATCCTCCACTGATGAACTGAGGACCATAATAAGATACCTGGAGACCCTTGAGACTTGTATATTTAGAAAATGAAGTCCAATTCTCAATCTTGCTTTGTGTGGGCTCCTTCTGCCAAGGATTGATCAATCAAAACCTGATTTCCCAGTTACTAATGCAGTATGCAATGAGTATGACCTAGTATGATACCAATGAAATGTGAAACATAATCCCATGCTTCCATGAAAAATGGAGGGTAAATTTTGGGGTATTACAGCTGCCCCTATTCAATCAACTGGAGACCCGAAAGGAAGATAGCAGCGGCTTTCGCACTTTCGAGGTATCAAGGGACTGAATAAGATAAAAACCTGAAAATTTAGACTGAAGCGAAAAATGAAAAATGAAGTAAAAATGCCTGTCAGGATCGGCAAAGAGGTGGTCTTGATCTGAGCATCAACAAAGAATCCGTCTGGTACGGTGAGAGTCGGTCTGAACACCGAAAAAGGAATGTTAGCCTTGATACCAAAATAAATGGTAACACAGAAATAACCACGGCCTGAATACCGCTCATCAGTCTGAATACTGGAAATGACTTCGATCTGAGCATCGGAAAATACGAGATTATCAAACATCGGTCTGAACACCGGGAAACTGGCCTGAATGCCACAAGTTGCGTCGACCTGAACGTCGGAAACTTCTTCGATCTGAACATCGGAAAACTGGCCTGAGTGCCACTTCGGTCTGAATACCGGAAAACTGGCCTGAATGCCACAAGTTGCGTCGACCTGAACGTCGGAAACTTCTTCGATCTGAACATCGGAAAACTGGATTGATCGCCACTTCGGTCTGAATACCGGAAATTGGCCTGAATGCCACAAGTTGCGTCGACCTGAATGTCGGAAACTTCTTCGATCTGAACATCAGAAAATTGGCCTGAATGCCACTTCGGTCTGAATACCGAAAAAACTGGCCTGAATGCCACAAGTTGCGTCGACCTGAACGTCGGAAACTTCTTCGATCTGAACATCGGAAAATTGGCCCGAATGCCACTTCGGTCTGAATACCGGAAAAACTGGCCTGAATACCACAAGTTGCGTCGACCGAAACGTCGGAAACTTCTTCGATCTAAACATCGGAAAATTGGCCTGAATGCCACTTCGGTCTGAATACCGGAAACTTTCATGCCTGTCAGCATCGGCAGAAATAGGGAAGATGATAATTGAGGCGGCACGTGGGCCAACGACCCCTGCTGGGAATAATAGAGGATAAATCATGAACAAACTTCAGTCTGAGTACTGGAAATAAACTTCTGGCTTATCACTTGGGATACTGAGAATGTCTTATGTTTTACATGCGTATGTTTGAATTTTTCAATGGCGTAATGCTCCATGAAAATGGAAATGCTACGCGATTTGGGAGGATGCAATGCGATATGATTCTACATGCAGGGATGCGAAATGTTAGGTTAGAGAGAATGCTAAGCCGAGGCAAGGAATTCTAGTGGGGAAGTGATCACAATCTTCTGGACCCTGGCAATGCTGTTGGAAATACACAGCACAATGAACTCTGTGGGGGAATGACCAACCATGCGGTGTTCTGGCAATAACAAAATACCGAGACTCTGACTAGGGAGAGAAAGGCACTGAAAGCTTGCTGCTGAGGAAGGCGACGGTGGTTCTGGCAACCATAATCTGCGAGAGAGACGACTCAGCAGGGGAAGCAAACACCAATACTGCACCGAGATTCTGCTTCAAGGAAAGAGACCATGGGTCTAGCGTCGAGATCATCGATCTGGAATCAAACTCTGAGGAGCAGCTGCTTCTGCTAGGAAGATACAGTCTGGCACTGACGACTCCACTGAGGATATACAGTTTGGCACTGTCGACTCTACTGGGGAGTGTATAATCTGAAATACATGCTTGGGGAAGTACAGTAGTGAGAACCTGTTGGGGATTGAAGAATCCAATGCTTGGACCAACTTTATAGGGATGAGACACCAAATACCAATTGTTGAAGAAAAACATTCGCGATCATTTACTGGGAACCTTAAGGAAATGCCCCGAGTGTACCTGTTCTGAATAGACGATCCAAAACACTTAAAATTTACAGCAATTTTAAATGTTTATTAAGCATGTACCTGTAAAGCTCTTATGTTTCATGATGCAATGTTTATCAAAAATTCGGACGTCATTTTTGCAAACAAAACAGTAAAATGAAAATAAAAACAAAGATATACTGAATAACATGATTTTATTGATTGAATGGCCTCTGAATAGGCATTTACATCAGGAAGCAATCCCTGGAAAGAGGTAATTACACAAAAGATAAAAACAGAAATTAATCTAATGGCAATGTGAAATGGATTTCTATCGGGTTCCAATCCTGCTATGACTCGCTCGTCTTCAAGATCCTCCAGACGATCAGCTTTCTGAAAAAGGTGGTTGTAATGTTTCCTATCCTTCGAAAGTTTCCAGTGATCGACACGAGATGAGATTCAGAACTACTCAGAACGCAGTTATTCGCTTAATCCCTAACTTTTGCCTAGATCGCCCTTTTCGGATTTTCAATCCACCGGGATACCCATTTTTGCCTAAGTTGCCTTTTCAGGTTTTCAACTTACCGAGTGTACAATCTTTTCATTTTTAATTCCTAACTTTTGCCCGAACCTTTTTCATTTTCTTGGTTTGCCGGGATGCCAATTTTTTGCCTGGACTATTCTTTTTATTGTCCAGCGGGTCTATTTTATGCGAAGTATTTTTTAACTGCGTCTGAGTTCACAGGGGAAGTGAAGTCTTCACCATCCATAGTTGCAAGCATTAAGGCTCCACCATCAAAAATCTTGGTGAAAATGTATGGTCCATCATAGTTAGGAGTCCACTTGCCCCTGTGATCTGTCTGAGGAGGAAGGATCATTTTCAACACCAAATCTCCAACTTGGAAGCATCGAGGACGCACTTTCTGATCAAAGGCTCTCTTCATCCGACTTTGATACAATTGCCCATGACAAATGGCTGTCATTCGCTTCTCTTCGATAAGACTCAACTCATTGAACCTTGTTTGAATCCATTCAGCTTCGTCTAACTTGACATCCAGTAGGACTCTTAGAGAAGGAGTCTCCACTTCAACAGGTAGAAGTGCTTCCATACCATACACAAGGGAGTAAGGGGTTGCCCCGGTCGATGTACGTAGTGAAGTACGGTACCCATGCAAGGCGAATGGTAGTATCTCATGCCAATCTCTGTACGTAACGACCACCTTCTGCACAATCTTCTTTATGTTCTTATTTGTTGCCTCAACAGCACCGTTCATCTTAGAACGATAAGGGGAAGAATTGTGATGTTGAATATTGAAGTTCTTTCACAACTCCTTCATCATTTTGTTATTGAGATTAGAACCATTATCAGTAATGATTCTTTCGGGAATCCCATAACGATAAATGATTTCTTTCTTAATGAACCGGGCAACCACATGTCTGGTGACCTTTGCAAATGACGTTGTTTCGACCCACTTGGTGAAATAGTCGATGGCAACAAGGATGAAGCGATGCCCATTGGAAGCAGTCGGCTCAATCTTTCCAATCATATCAATGCCCCACATAGAAAACTGCCATGGCAAGGACATCACATTCAGGGGATTTGGCGGCACATGCACCTTATCAGCATAAATCTGGCATTTATGGCACTTCCGAGCATATTTGAAACAATCAGATTCCATGGTCATCCAGTAATAACCCGCTCTCAACAATTTCTTAGCCATTGCATGTCCACCGGCATGAGTACCGAAGGAGCCTTCATGAACTTCCTGCATTAACATGTCCGCTTCGTGTTTATCCACACATCTGAGCAAAACCATGTCGAAGTTCCTCTTATACAGCACATCGTCCTTGTTCAAGAAGAAATTGCCTGCCAATCTTCTCAAAGTCTTTCTGTCATTGTTGGATGCCCCTGCAGGGTACTCTTGATTCTTTAGAAAGCACTTGATGTCTTGATACCAGGGCTTGTCATCAACTACCAGTTCAGCAGCAAACACATACGCGGCCCTATCAAGGCGCATAACATCGATCCTGGGAACATGATTCCACCGAATCACCTTGATCATGGAGGATAGAGTAGCAAGAGCATCTGCCATCTGGTTCTCATCACGAAGTATATGATACAGCTTTACTGTTGTGAAGAAAGTCAACAGTCTTCTCGGGTAATCTCTGTAGGGGACCAGATTAGGCTGGAGAGTATTCCAATCACCGTTCACTTGATTGATCACCAGAGCTGAATCTCCGAAAATGTCCAGAGTCTTGATTCTCAAATCAATGGCTTGCTCAATACCCAAGATACACGCTTCATACTCAGCTTCATTATTGGTGCACTCAAAAGTCAGACGAGCGGTGAAAGGCATGTGGGCACCTTTCGGAGTGGTAATGACAGCACCAATTCCACTTCGTTTGGCATTGACGGGCCCATCAAACATTAAAGTCCACTTTTTATCTGGATCAGCTCTCTCCTCAACAACTGGCTCTTCACAATCTTTCATCTTGAGGAACATGATGTCTTCATCCGGAAAATCAAACTTCATCGGCTCATAATCATCAATCGGCTGCTGAGCAAGATAGTCTGACAGAATACTCCCTTTGATGGCTTTCTGGGATGTATACTGGATGTCGTACTCTATCAATACCATTTGCCAACGAGCAATCCTTCCGATGAGAGCTGGCTTCTCAAATATATATTTGACTGGATCCATTTTGGAGATCAGTAAGGTTGTGTGAGTCAGCATGTATTGCCTCAATCGCTTAGCAGCCCATGCAAGTGCACAACATGTCTTTTCAAGCATTGAGTATCTCGACTCGCAATCTGTGAATTTTTTACTCAGGTAGTAGATGGCATGCTCTTTCCTACCTGTCTCGTCGTGTTGACCGAGAACACAATCCATGGAATTATCGAGTACTGTCAAATACATAATCAGTGCTCTCCTTGAGACTGGAGGCATAAGGATTGGAGGATTCTGCAAATACTCTTTTATCTTTTCGAAATCCCTTTGGCAATCATCATTCCACCTGATAGCCTGATCTTTTCCTAACAACTTGAATATTGGCTCACACGTGGCTGTTAGGTGAGAGATGAACCTTGCAATGTAGTTCAACCTCCCTAAGAAACCAAGGACTTGTTTCCCTGTTCTTGGCTCAGGCATTTCTTGTATTGATTTTACTTTGGCGAGATCCATCTCAATCCTTTTTTCACTAACAATAAAACCCAGCAGTTTTCCAGATCTCACCCCGAAAGTACACTTGTTCGGATTAAGCCTCAGCTTGAATTTCCTCAAACGCTCAAACAGCTTCTGCAAATTCACCAAATGTTCTTCTTCCGTCTGAGATTTGGAAATCATATCGTCAACATAAACCTCGATTTCATGATGAATCATATCATGGAAAAGAGTTACCATAACTCGTTGATATGTTGCCCCAGCATTTTTCAGACCACACGGCATCACCTTGTAGCAGAAGGTGCCCCATGGGGTTATGAAAGTTGTCTTCTCCATGTCTTCTGGTGCCATCTTAATTTGATTATAGCCAGAAAAGCCATCCATGAAGGAGAATACCGAGAACTGAGCCGTGTTATCCACCGAAACGTCGATGTAAGGTAATGGGAAATCATCTTTAGGACTAGCTTTGTTCAGATCCCGGTAGTCAACACACATCCGTACCTTTCCTTCCTTCTTAGGTACTGGAACGGTGTTTGCAATCCATGGCGGATAATTGGTAACCGCTAGAAATCCTGCATCTAACTGTTTTTGCACTTCTTCCTTTATCTTGACAGCCTTCTCTGGTCTTGTTCTTCTGAGCTTCTGCTTGATCGGAGGACAATCTTCTTTGAGAGGCAAACGGTGTACCACAATGTTTGTGTCAAGCCCTGGCATGTCCTGATAAGACCAAGCGAAGATGTCAACATACTCTTGTAGCAATTCAATCAGCCCTTTCTTCACATTATCTTCCAAAGCAACCCCTATCTTGATTTCTCTCTTGGCGTCCTCGGTGTCGAGATTAATCACTTCAATAGACTCTTGATGCGGTTGAATGACCCTTTCCTCCTGTTTTAACAACCTAGCAAGTTCTTCAGGGAGTTCACAATCTTCATCCCCCTCTTCCTCAGCTTGAAAGATTGGATTTTCAAAGTCGAAGCGAGCCATAGCAGAACTGTTATCAATAGGATCCGATGACGTGCATCTGCATGAGTGATGGTATGTGCTTATGAGTGTGAACAAGGAGTGAAAACTAAACAAAACATTGCCAAATATTTTTTGATTTTTTTTTAAAACTGCAAAAATAGAAAGACGGTGAACAAAATATTTGGATGCAAAAAGACGTCCTTTATTTATGATAAATAATGCAGGTATCCACATAGGTGAGCCATACAATGAGTCATTACGCCCTGGGCGGAACGTAAGACTTGGATATGCATGAATAAACAAAGAAAATTACTCTTCAAGAAGAGTGACTTGGATAATCTCTTTAGAAGACCAATTGCGGAGAACTTCACCCGGGACCCTTGAACGCACCCAGTTGTCAATATCGTAATCACTACCCCCATCTTCTTCGTTGATTGCAGAGATCTGGCCGTATTGAATGATGCCAACACTGGCAGGAAAGAGAGGATCAACATCTGCATTCTCAAACACTTCTTCAACAACCCCTTCAACAGACTTTTGGGCAGATAGGTCTTCAACCTGAAGGATACCATCGTCAAGCAAGGCCTAGATACCCTGCTGCAGCTTCACACAACCTCCGCTCTGTGCAACACAACCCAAAAAACCGCTCCCACAACCGGGGAAAACATCTGCCTTTAGCAAGTATTCTTTGATTTCTAACAGCGGAGTCTTCAACTTCAACACATCCTTAACTGACTTGACTTCTCCTTCAACCATGTTAACATTTGCTCCACCATGCTGCGGCATGGGATTGTTGACGACATTAGGAGCCAGCGCAAAGTTAATGGCCTTTGAGTCAATAAGGTCCTGAGCTACGCGCTTAAAAGCTTTGCAGTTCTCAATAGTATGGCCATGTGCCCCATAGTGGAAATTACACCTAGCGTTGGGGTCATAACCCACTGGAAGCCTGCCAACGGGAGGAGCCAAAGTGCGCAACTGCACAAGTTGCAACTGCTGAAGGTTGGGAAGCAATTGGGCGTACGACATCGGAAGAGTGTCGAAATGCCTATCCATCATCCTCTGTCTCTGTTGATAAGCAGGTCTGTTACCCTGTTGTTGTTGGTATTGATTTTGTTGACGTTGAGGTTGTTGTTGTTGCACTGGTGCTGCAGCCGGAATGGTCACAGCTGCAACATAAGGTTGTTGATGGTAAGTTTGAAAATTATTCCTTCTGTTACCTCTTCTCTGATAAGAAGACACAGCATTTGCATCCCCTTCTCTCATCTTCTGTCCTCCTAAGAACGACTTCTTTGACCCCGAAGATGATCCAACCCCGTTTTGGATCTTACACGTCTTCAAGTAGTTCTCCACCCTCTCACCGGTTGAGACCACATCAGCAAAGTTTGAGGCGTTGCAACCCACCAGACGCTCCAAATAAGACCCAGATAGTGTGTTCATAAACATGTTAGCCATCTCTTTTTCCAACATCGGAGGCTGAACACGGGAAGCCATCTCTCTCCAGCATTGAGCATACTCTTTGAAGCATTCGTTGCTCTTGAGAGACAGATTCTGGAGTTGAGTTCTGTCAGGTGCCATATCCGCATTGTACTGATATTGCTTCACAAAGGCCTCAGCCAAGTCTCTCCAGCAGCGAATATGGGCTCTGTCCAGCCTCATATACCACTCCAAGGATGCCCCAGCTAGGTTGTCCTGGAAGAAGTACATGAGCAGCTTCTCATCATCAGAATACGCAACCATCTTACGGAAGTAAGCTTGTACGTGAGTCTTCGGGCAAGAATGAGTCTATATTAGTATCCATCACTCGTCTGTGTGGTCCTCTCTCTCCTCCTTAACCTTTTGTTAAGTAATTCTCATTAACTTTTGAATGAGTAATTCAACCATCATTCTTCTCAACCTTTTGTTTGGAATATCCCTTTCCTTGTGTTATGTAGTCGTTATTACCTGTTCTACGAGAAAAACCATATTTTCCCAGCGAGGTCGTCCCTCATTCCCATTTCCTTCTTAACCTTTTGGTAAGGAGTTTCTCGTCACCTTTTTTAAGAGAAGTTTGTCTACCTTTTATCTTAACTGTATTTAGGAACTTTTGTTTCTCTTGCTAAGAAGTCGTTGCTGCCTATTGCACAAGAAGGTCGTTTCTCAGTTGAGTTGCTTGCCTTTTTAAGACGTCTATCTACCTTTTGCAGGATATCTCATTCCAATTATTTATACCCTTTGGTACTTGCCTTTTTCAAAACACGTGATTCTTTTATCTCTGTGGAATTCTGCGGGAACACCTCGACCACCGGTTAGTGGAGGCAAGAAAGAAAAGAAAAAAAGATGAAAAAGAGAAATAACGAAAGAAGAAGAATATATATCGTGCATTACACACATTGCATTAGCATTGTGCATACCTCATACATGTCTAACCTTCTATAACCATCCTTTCACCCTTATAAATACCCATCTGCCAGATAAATTTCCAATCCTCGGCAGTTGCTCTGCACAAAGACTAGTTTGTTCACCCCACATCCCGGTGAAGAAACTCTTTGCGACCTATCTTCACATTACATTCCATTTGTTCTTGGTGGGAAAATTTTCCGATATTCTAGTATTTAATTCCCTCCTACATTAATTGTCTAGAAGTCGTTGCTATTCATACATTCAGGTCCGAGAAGATTAAATAGGGGTAGCTGTCATACCCCAAAATTCACCTTACCCTTCATAATATTTATATAGATCACTAAACCTAATCATTTGCATATCATCATAAGCATTCATCTCATTTGCATAAATATGATTCAACACAAGGAAGCAGGTGACTTGAATTCATGGTTATGTGCTTACACCTAGTGGAAACTAGGGCTTTTTCATCAACTTGAGGTGGATCAATTAATCAAACCCTAATTCATTGGTTTGTGACATTGGTAGACCCTTTCACTTGCATGGTAAATCACTCATCTTTAGGCATTTGATCAAGCATGATCATGCCTTGATCTTTCGGGTTTGGCACATGTCTTGTTGACCAGGTGCCCATTTGGTTGCATACCATCACGTTAGCGCCTCGATTGGCTTAGGTGAAGTCTATTTTTACGTTTCGGTTAGGTGAAGTCTAGGGTCTTCGTGTTCTAGTTTTCTTTTTTTTCTCCTGCTAGTTACTTAAGGTTAAAGAGTGATGGAGCTTTAAGATGGCTTCGTATTCATTCATATATTTCCAAGCGGATTGAGCTTATTCCCTCAAACAAGGCCCAAACGAATTATGGTGCCTCACACACTCCCTAGGCCAGGTTCACCCCATGTGATTGGGCTTATCCCACTCAATCCAATGCCCAATCTGATGTTTTTTTTAGTTCACCTTGCCTTGTTTTTTTTGGTGTTATCCTTAGGTTAATTAATTTAGTTTAGATAATTTTAAGATTATATTAGTAATCCTTTAGAATATTAATTTGATAATCAACTCTAAAATATTAATTAGGAAGTTTTAGAATATTAACTTTAGATTTAATTCTAGTTATTTGGTTTTTTAGAATATTAGAATATTAATTTTTTTTAATTCTCTTATCATTCTTGCAATTTCGATTTTGATTAATTCTAATTGCTAATCTCTAACGTTTAATCATTGATTTGTTTTTCTTTTTAATTTGTTTTAATTGCTTGATTGATACATCTTCCATACTTCAAATCATTGATAGATAGACATTTGGTTGATTTAATCTTCATTGATTCAAAATTGTTGATAAATGATTATTAGATCATTTTCGATACTTTGAATCATTGATAGGTTGTCCCTTCATACGCCATATTTTGAGTCATTTGATTTGTGGATAGATAATCTCTAGTAATCGGTTCCATTTTAAAATTGTCTTCTAACTTCTAACTCCTAACATTTATATTACGCTTCTAACATTTGTATTATGCACCTAACTTCTAAGATTTAAATTCTTGTCATTTATTTCTTTACATTGTATATCATAAGTCCCATTCATCATCACCATTCTCCACCATTATTGACCATCTTGTTATTCAATCTAAAACGAACAAAAACATGATAAAAGGGAAAAGACTAAAACAAATTAATTGGAGTATTATGGACTATGGACTTAATGATTGACCTTAACATTAGACATCAGTATTATGGACCATATGGACTCTTGTGTATGACCTAAGATTGGAGACTTAGAGGACTTGTTAGTACCCTTGTATTTGGACTAAGACTTGTGTGATTGACCTATGCAATTTGGAGTTTCTGAAGACTTGTAATCTTTTATTACAAGAATGGATAGCATTCATAACACTACCTTAGGGAGACATGCTTTGTAATTCCATTATCCAATTGTTAGCTTAGGATACAATGCACATACGAGGCTTTCTCTTGAGCTACCTTACATCGACACCCTTTATTTCTCGCAAAAATCCCTTGTATTTTTCATGTATCTCTCTTCCCACTTTGGTGTACTTTTTACTCGTTTTCTTTTGTCTTGTTATTTCTTGTTAGCTACCCTTAGGATATAGGATCGTCACTATTTCATAAATAATAAACAAACCCTTGATTCAATGTCAAACGGCATTTTCTCAAATCCTCCTGGTTACGATGCCAATGCAAGGTGTGAATTCCCCTCTGGTGCTCTCGGGCACACTATTGAAAACTGTAAATCTCTGAAGCACAAGGTACAGGATCTTATTGATTCTAAATCCATCTCGTTCACACCTAATGGTCAAAGAAAGCACGTAGAAAGGCAAAGAAATAAATTCATCACAAGAGCCTTTAAAAGGCTTAATTGTCTAGTAGGAAAGTAAAATATTGTTCAAAAGTACAAAGTGCACATCACCATTGATGGCCAACATAAAAAGCAACTTAAGTAAATTTAAATTTCATGCTCATTCTTCTGGCCTTCTGATGTTGGATTATCATATGTCACGTCCTTCAAGCCTTTTTTTTCAGGAGAAGCTTCTTCCATGTCGACTAGTTTCCCATCCACCAGAGTCCTTGAGAAATTCATTCTTGACACATCAAGGTTTGGCCGATGCATAGAGCTTGGGTTTTGGCCCTCTCAAAGGATTCGTCGCTAGCGAAAATCAAATTCACATGGGCATCTTACAATGATTTCTTCAGAGTCTCGTTGAGGGTCCGAGATTGCTTTATTTCTTGAGTTAAGCCAACATTAGTTGCCTCCAATTCTGAGCATTTGGTTGTCATTGTTTCCTTCTGCTTAGTCATTTCCATAATTGAGATTCTGACATCTCCTTTTGCTTCTTTATTTCCGAGAGTTGCTTAGTTAGTTCTTCTACATGAGTAGTCTGGGCTTTCAAGTTTTCCTTTGATTGATTTAGCTTTTTGTAAGGAGAATTTGATTCTGTTCATGACCATTACCCACTTCAAATAAACCCCTAGGCATAACATCATATCTCATCAAGTATGCCCCAAGATTATGGGTCAATTGTTGAGCACCAATAAACTTTACCTTTTCGACATCCTCAGTTGCGTTCAAATGATCATAAGAAATCTCAACCTGTCAAAACTATTGGACTAAAACTTAAACTCAAAAGAAGGTTTGGATTGGTGAGTACTACCTGAATCTTGCAAAAAAGTGGTAATTGTCAAGTCATCTTGGCTGGCGTCATCACTCATCAAAGTCTTCATTTTCTTTGGAGAGTTGGGCTTTGGATCCTCGGAAGTGGAGGCAGAGGTCGGCTGGGGCTCCGATATGATAGAGGTTACTTTAGCAACATCCAATTTCTTTCGTTTATGGGCTCGAGTCTGAATGCCCGTAAGGTCGCTCTTGGAAGCGGACTGATCTCCACGCCTCGTCCTAGCCTCGGCCATCAATTTTATTCTATTCGAAGAGCTTGAGATTTATCATGTTAGCTGACATTAAAGAATCAGGATCAATAAAAAGAATGACTAATGACGTCATACTAGAATGATAAGTAAACAAGTGAACGTTACCCAAAAGTAACTTGTTCGAGGTCATCAATTATCTGTAAAAGATCTTTGAGTTTCACTACCCGTAAAGCATCCAAAACCAGAGACACGTAGAGGATTATCCAACCAATTGATAGGGGAATGGTAGGTCCTATTTAAATCATACATAACCCGGGGATATCCTGTCCCACTTTTAACTCAGAGGAACTTGTCTTTAAACCCCTTATAGTTAATAGTGTAAGCTTGCAAGAAGCTCTTTCCCGGAATTCCACTAAGGGAAACCCAACCTTCTTTTTATGCACCTTTTAACTCAAAGAACGACAAGAATAAACCTAATGTTGGTGTTATGTCCATTGTGTCACAAACAACCTCAAAGGCCTTAATAAAGCTTCATCCATTATGGCGTAATTGCGAGGGGCTGTGTTTAGGTTTTTGAGAAGATCAGATTCAAATCCATTAAATGGAAAGTGGACTTTAAAATCTTCAATGACTCCTAAATAAAAATAAAAATATTTATCCAACACTTCTTTGGGGCGAATTGTACACACCCTTTCACCAACTGCACAGGGCTCCAATATAACATCCTCTTCATTTACAGTATAAGAGATTAAAGTAGTGGAATGCAGCTTTGAGATGTAGTTTTCGTCAATAATATTATAGTTGTAAGTCAATACCTATTTATCTATCATAGATCTTATTGCTACCATCTGAATATCCAAAAAATCAAGGGAGGAAGACTCCAAATCAGTGATACTAGTGGGTGAAGGGATTTCTCCATAAACTTCTCTAATAATTCGGTCAAAATCCTCTCTATTCAAATAACCCTCACACTCTCGCATACAGACATTCCAAATCATATTCCTATCACTAGCAGTAGGAACGATTGAATATGAAGACATAATAATAAAAAAGAAAAAGAAGCAGAAAAGTAAAGTTACCTTAAGTCTGAAGAAAGGAAGATCAAATAGTAGACGCTCATGGGGAAAGTTGTTTGGGAAAGATATTTGAATAAAAGTAAAAAAAGAAATAAAGTTTTAACGGTCAAGAATTTATATCAAATTGTAATAAGAAGTGGGAGTTCCCATAAAAGACATCATAAAGAGAGAGAGAGAGGGAGGGAGAGAGAGAGAGAGAGAGAGAGAGAGAGAGAGAGAGAGAGATTTGTCATCATTAAAGTAGCTGGTGAAAGTTGAGCATTACAGGATGAGAAGATCGGGGAAAGCCTTGACTCTATGAAGAAAGGAAATTTTTGTGCTTTCTTTTTCTGAACATTTCAACCTTTCAGATCTCATGTTTGGGGGCTTATGTACATTCTGGAAAATTAGTTTGACCAGCCGGGATATAAGATCGAAGGATCATTCATGTACATACGAGAGTTCCTTGAGGTCGAGTTGGTGCGATAGTCGAGTATGTTTCATATTAGCATATCGGTAGTCGTTTTATACCTCCTAGTGGGAATCCGGTTAGGGTATCAAAATAAGCAAGACGGAGTTGACCTCGTATAAGACGGTAATGATCTGATTAGTACAAGTCGGATCTGATGACAAGGCTAAAATGTCATTTGAAAGTTCGTAAGAAACAGTTATAGGATGATACTTATGATATGGGAGTTATAATTACTAAAGAGGCATACATTACATGGCAATTATAGTGACGGCGGATGTTACTAGCAGATGCATTTATCAAGAATATGGAGAGTCGAGCGAGGGGGAAGTAGAAGGAATTAAGACCTATAAATAGGGGAACGTTTGGAGAATGAAGGCAAGCAAAAAATGAGATAAGCAATACATAACAAGACACTCCAACTAGTCATTTTAGGCTCTCTTTGACTGAAAACAATGAAGTGAACCTTTTAGTATTTTTTAGCAAGAACAATTACTATCAAACTCACTTTTCCTTTGATTTTTATGGTCAGAACATCTACCAGTCCATGCATTTGTGACTAAGAATCTTCCTCCTGAGATAGATAACGCCTCCTCACCATCTCAACTCAAAGAATATGCCAAAAATAATATTTTTTATTTCATGACTAAGATTATAAAAAGGAAACTCTCATATGGTACTCCTTACTTCCCAGACACACCTTTTCTTCTACCATTCATGATAAACTCAAATTTTAAATTTACAAAAAAACCATTTATGATATATTTGGTGTGAAACCAGACTATATATTATGTATGTCATTGTCCCAACTAAAGTCATGTGTAACCACATAATGGATCCTAAGAATTATAAGTCTTTAATCTGGACTACTCTTGAATGGTATTTCCATTGGAATAGTGGAGAAATCAATTAAAACTAGACGAAGTCAAGGAAATAAGATTAGCCCTGGAAGCCGTTGGCAAACTCAAGACTATTTTCTTCCTACACAAGCCATATCAGATAGATCTCATAACTAAACTCCTTATTTGTAAGAATTATGTTAATCTATGGGAAACTATTAATGATTATCCTCAGTTTAAAAGTTACAAAAGAGTTAATGGATTATATCAACTTCATCGATCTCTATGGTCAAGGAAAAATCAGAGTTGGTACGATATGCATAAGTCATGAAAGGACTAGGATACAAAAAATTGGAGAAAGCTCGGGTCAGGCTCATCAACAGAAACAAGATTCTCTCGTGGAAGACGAGTCATCAGAAGGACGTGTGCGAGAAACCCAATGCAAAATGTTGGATGACACGTGGCAGTATGAGTCACCTCCTTATCCGGGTTACTTTAAAGACTGATTTAAAGGTGTCACTCATTTGTAAAAAGCATTTCAATAATGCTTATGATGGCATGCTTGTAAACAGTGTCTTTCTTTTCTTTTGTGTATCTCCTTAACTATAAAAGGGGACGTCTTATATCACTTTGAGGCAGAAGCAATAAAGAATAAAACTCGTACGGAAATGCAAGTATGTTCTACATTTTCCTCAAAAATGAGGATTTTGATTCATGTTACGGTTCTCACTATTATAGGATGTCAATTTGAATTGATAGTCTATGTTTGAGACTTTGTTATGTCTATGGTTGATTGTTTGTTGTCTCACTTGACAATAGCGTTAGTTTCATAGTATATAGAAATCGTAAAAGAGAAAACTACTTAAAAAAAAAAAGTGAAAATAATTTTATAAATCATGTGTTCCTTAAATCCTACAACCAACCATATTATAATTATTGTACTGTATATTGAATCTTAGCGGATTAGGCGTCCGTCAAGTCCAAGCGTTTTCAAAAGGAAAGAAACAATTAAAGTCTGCATTAAGAATTGCTTGTGACACAAGACCTAACCCTGTCTCTAGAGCTCTAAAAATAAATTTTACAAAAATAATTTATTAACGAAACAGTTCGTTTTGAGAGTAGTGAATTTACAGACTTACGAATCTAATCGAACCACTGCATCTTTCTTCAAACTGCTGTGGCAAATCATGATGATGAATTGTCATCGCCCAATCCCTAGATCAAGTTCAAACTTATAATTGATTATCCATTCATGTATTAAGATTACCTTCGTTCAGAAAAGTAAGTAAGCCGAACAATTGCTTAAGCAAAAGAGATTCATTCATACACAGAAGGATTCATTTGATTTAAAAGAAAGTTTCACACTAATTCAGACCTAACACTAACAGAAATAATCTTAGAATAACCATTACAAAGTACAAAGCAAATTATACATAATTCAAGCACTTGTAAACTTAGTCACAGCTTTGGTTCCCTCTGAAACAGCATGCTTAGCCAATTCCCCAGGCAGAACAAGCCTGACTGCCGTCTGAATTTCCCTAGATGTTATTGTCGGCTTCTTGTTGTACCTTGCAAGTCTGGAAGATTCAGCAGCAAGCTTCTCGAAGATGTCGTTGATGAAGCTGTTCATGATTCCCATGGCCTTGCTTGAGATACCGATGTCAGGGTGAACCTGCTTCAGAACTTTGAAGATGTAGATCTTGTATGTCTCCACACTCTTCTTATTTCTCTTCTTCTTCTTGTCTCCGGCGGCGGCACCGGCTTCCTTGGGAAGCTTCTTTCCGGCCTTGGGTTTCTTCTCGGCAGGAGCCTTCTCGGCCACCGTAGACTTCTTCTCTTCGACGGGTTTCTTCTCAGCAGGCTTCTTCTCTCCCTTTGGCGCCATTACAAGAATTGAGAAATTTAGGGTTTCGAATTGGAAATTGGATATTAAAACTGAAACGAGATGATGAATGCAAAGGTTGCGGTAGTTTATATGTATAAGAAGATTCTATAGTTGCTATTGGCTAAAATGGTTATTCGCGGATTGTTGACGTGGAACACTTTTAAGCCGTTGTACTAGTTTTAATAGAATATGACAATCAACGGTCACAATCTTGCTTTAACTCAACGATGATGATGGTGCTGTGTGGGTGACTGGATTACATACTTTTAATTTATTTTGTTCCAACAAAACTCTCCTAGATACTTATTGCTAAAATAAAATATACTCCGTATTTAATTATCATTTAGATTATTATAAAGATATTTTATGAAATATTATAAAAAGATTCATCTACACATTTATAAATTTTTACCACAAGTTAAATTAAACTTTTATTTTTATTTTTAAACTCGTTTTTAAAATAAAAAAACAGTTTGCATCAATCTAAACCCACTTTAAAAAATCATGTAAAATTTTAAGTTGTCTTAGTCCAGTGAAGGAATGAAGGTCACAAACATTATTTCTTTAGGGTACTTACCATACAAATAGTTTTAATATAATGAAATCTAAGATAAATCTTCATTAGAATGGCACATAATCAAAGCTTCAAAAAATTTCCGGATCGTCAACACCTATAAGCAGTATAAGATTTTAGGTCTCTAAAAATTATATAACTACTATAAAAGACTAATGAATGCCTTACATTTAATTACACATTATTTTAATCATAAATACCTCACACTTTCAATTGTCACTCATTTGACGACATTTTGTGTTTGCAAGTACCCCCCACCCCACCCCACCCATCCACCCACACACACACACCGGTATAAAGCATCAAGATAGTAAATCACCTATCGGAGTTCACAATTAGATGTCAATTCATCGCCTCGCTCATGAACTAGATAGGTCTTTTCGAGAATAATTGGTGTCGTCTATGGAAACTGACTTTCAACGTTTCCACAATACTCGATAATAAGATTCATTGCTGACCAAAGGGAGAAAGACTGCATCAACGTCAGTGACAATGCCATACCATTTTCTATTCATTGAAATCATCAAAATTGCTCCAAAATTACATATGAACATATAATATTTCAGTCATCTTAATGAGTGTCAATTCACTTACCTTCACCGCCAGCGGTTTCAACATTTCCTTCATTAGTCGAAGGCATTATGTTGTTGATGATCTTGTTATCAAATGAAGGAATTCAACAATCACCCCTAAATATATCGGTAAAAGGTAATACTTTGCCATTATCCACCCCCTCAATCCTCGACGGTCTCTTGGTTGTCGCTTAGAGATGGTCAATGTCTTTGGAGGAACATAATGAAAGGCTTTAACGGATTAAAGTGACCAGTCTCAGCAACCAAAGTCCCATGAAGGACAATATAGGGTTTGATAAGAGTCAATAACGAAACACTGACTTTCTACAATAAGGATCTAGAGGAATCATCATGTCCTCACGGCCCTAGATCCCACTCCCTAAAACTAAGGAAACGTTTATCGCTTAGTCCCAAAGACCATAATCTTTGTTACATCCAGCACCATGGGAATTTACCACCATCTTCCTTTTTATAAGAAATTGGGGACAATGAGGACGCTCCTAAAAGTGATGTTTTCCCCGTAGAATAAACGAACACCCCTTATCTTTTGACTTTGTTGTATTTTGTTGCTTTTTCATCTATATTTTTATTTTGTTGCATAATTACTTGTTTGTTTTTCCAAAATGTTTTCAAACTCTGTTTTTCCAAATGATTTTGTTTTCAACCAATGTTTTACAAACATCCACAGTCCCCCTTGTAAGACCCCAATTTTGATCCTAAGATCCATCATGTTATTATCATCATATGCATTGGCATTGGGATCACACTTTGGCATCCTCATTACCCCTCATTCATTGGGTTTACATTGGGAGAGATCATCAAGCACCATGTGATTGTATCATATTTTCTTATAATTTACTAACCAAAATACCAAAAATATGTCTTTGTATAATCTAATTCTTTTGTAGGTAGGGCACATGCTCACCTTTGATCTATCAAGCTCACATCTAGGGTTTAAGACCCTCATTGCAATGAGCTCAATCAAGATTTGGTTTAATATGGATCTAAGTATTATATATGAATCCCCATGATCTTCACATTTTATTTTGATCAAGAAATCATCAAGAGTTTGGAGTTGGTTTGCCTTGGAAACCCTAATTCATCTGGGTATTTTGTGTGACTTCTTCAACACGTTTCTTCACCAGTTGATCAAATATTTCAAGTTATACTTCAAATTTCATCATCTTATGCATGTATGATCCTCCGTGAGTCTTAAAAGTCAAGAGAATGTCAAGCTAGCAAGTTGGTTCATGGTAGTTGACCAGAGGAATTCAACTGATCAAAATTGGGGTTCCCTAGACCCTATCTCCTAAACTTTTTGTCATATGAAAATGATTCCAAGACAAACGTTACTCTAAATGACATTACAAAAAACTTTCATGTTAAGGTCTAGAGCTAGTTTTGCTTCGAAAATCATTTTTTATGGTGAAAGATTATAGGTCATTTTGTCTAAACCCTAATTTGGAAGTCAACTCCCAAGACCATAACTTGCTCAATTTTTATGATATAAAAGCTATTCAATTTTCACAATCAAATTCAAGATGTCTACTTCAACTTAGATGTTTGGAGGAAGAGAAAATTCAACTTTTAAATGCATGTGATATGAGGAGAGATTATAGGTCATTTTGGGCCAATACCATTGAACAAGTGATTTTCCTCAACTTCTAAAATGTATAACTCCTTCATACTAAATCCAAATGAGGTCAAATTTGTAACCAATTTTAAGGACTTTGAGAGAGTTACAACTTTTATTAAGGAAAGTTTCTCATTTGAAGTCCATAGAAAAAGTTACCCAAGGTGGAAGAAGTGAACATATGGCTTGGTACTTAGAATTTTTTTTGATATGTTTGATTTTCCAAACTTCCACCTCAAAATTCATCATTATCCAAGTTTCAAATGAAAAAGTGTTTAACATAAAAGTTGTTCCTCTTGATCTAACCTTTCTAAAAAAGTCCAACTTCATCCCATTTGGACAAAGTATAAGTGACTTGCGCATGGCTTAAAGTTGGATGACCATTTGGCATAATTGAACTCCCATCTTCCATACACAAATGCATGGCTTGTTAACATGACTTCAGCATTGCTTACACATGATTTTGGACCTAAGTGAATCATTACATGGGCCTACCACACGCCCATGCATCCATGCAAAGTGAAATTGCTATTTTTGAAAGTTTGAAACAAGTGTGCAAATAACAATGCTTTGGCTATAAATAGAAGCTCAATCACTCAGAATTGAGGACCCTTGCGCGCCAGCTTTGAATCCCTAGCCCTAAACACCTTCATTCATAGGATAACCTTGAGGATTTCCATTAGAAATCGAGTCTGAATCTCCACTGTTTTGAGGTTCAAATCTCCAAGAGTCCTGCTTCTTTCTTGATTCATTTCCACTCCATCAAGCATCCAGAGCAAGGCTAAGCATAATTGAGAGCAAGATCGTGGCCATCTGAACCTGTAGTGAAGGTGATTTTCTCAATTTTTTATCTCTTCGATTCTCACACAATTCTCCATAATTCTTCTTGATTTTTGGTTGTCTGAAGTCTTACCAATGTAGGCAAGAAGATTGAGTTGCTTTGAGGACAAATCGAAGTAACTCGAATCATGATCCTCAAAATTCAACTCCCTGTATCTTTCAATATACTTGGACTTAGATGAAATTGAGGCCAAATTCGAGCTCCTGAGCATTTTTACTTTAAATTCATGTCCTCCTTTTTTATTTTACTCATGGTCGAAGGTGGTATCTCAAACCATAGGATCATCTTATTTTGTTTTAATCTCACACGTTGGTTTTGATTACCGTCCCTGCAATGCATTGACTTAGGTCCATCATGGAACGCGCGTTGGGATCCACTTGATCTGCCACCTCAATTAATGAGGGAGATCAAGTGGTCCACGTATTTTAGCATTTTCTGATTTTTAGTTTAATTGCTTTATTTTCATTAATTCATATTAATTTTAATATTGATCCAAAAAATATGAGACTTTCACCACAAAATTTCAAATAAATTCCTCTTTCATTTTCTGAATTAAAATTGTTTTTTGGATCATTATTAAAAATTTTCATGATTTAATTGTTTTTGTACATATTTATAATTGTTTAAAAATACTTTTAAGTTTCCAAAAATGATGAATTTTTTCTCCAAGGTCCTTTGACCTTGTTTGACCTATGATAAACCTCATGGTCATTTATTTGGTGTTTTGATGGGGTTTTAGGATTTTGACCAACCATTATTTAATTTAATGCATTTTATAATTGATTTTAATTGTTTAATTGCAAATAAGTTGTGTTGGGCTATTTGTGTTGACTTGTTGAGTTTGACTATTGTTGTTGGGTCTTAGTCAAAGTTGATTTGACTTTGTTGAGTTAAAATAATTGGATTTAGGGGATTGATGAAATGTACATTTCATCTCCCAAAATGAATTAATGATATTAATTTGATAAAAGTCATCCTTTGACCAATTTGTGTTGATTTCGTTTCCCCTCCCTCTTCATCTCAATCCTATTATATTCTCATTCATTTCTTTGACCTATGATATCTCTATATCCTAAGGCTAGTGGATTGTAAAATCAACATAAGTATGTATGAGATTAGGTCCACCCATTTTGCCACTTTCTTTTAAGTGTGGTATGTTTTACGAGTATGGTTCATAATATCATATCTCTAACATGCATTAACACTAAAATTTCTATTGATCGGCCTCAAATAGTTATGACTTCTACATAAGTCCAATTACGATTGTTTAACATAGCGCTAAATTTTGACTCATAAGCATAGCATTCTAGTAAGTGAGATTGTAAGTCTCCCCCCTTTCATGGTATTATGTAGAAACTTTGCCTTTTTTCCTTCCTTTGGAAGATGTCTTGGTTCAAGGATCTATGCTTGTGAATAGAGGGTTGAGTGTTCTCCAAAGAATGACTTAAACATTGAAAAGCAAAAGCAATATTAACTTCTAATCAAATAAGATTCAACTAACATTTAATTTCAAGCACTTTACTTTTATGCACTTTAAATTCAAGTCTTTACTCATTTGCCATTATTCATACCATTTAACTTGTTTATTTTAATGTCATTTTCACTTTGCTCACTTGAGCTTTATTTTGTGATTATATTGTGATTGTATATACTTGTTTGTGTATTTTGTTTGGTTATGCGGTCTTTTGACCTTAATGTACATAATAACAACAAAAACTCTAAAAAAAGATTTGTGTGGACTGTTGGTTTTGTTCTGAGACATTGGACTTAGAATTAGGCAACATTCCATATGCAAAAGGACTTGGCCAATGCCAACTTTTCTGAAACCAAGTGCCTGTGAAGTTAACTTTCATCTGAAGCAAGTATTGAGATCCCACTTGAGTTCATCTGCTACATGGTCTTATTATAGATGTTACTTTGAACCTATGACTAATGCCTATCTCTGAGCCATTCAAGAAGTATGTCATCTGGTGCATGGGAGATTATGAAGAAGATCATGAAGTTGCTAAGCTTGGATGTGGCTATCTTTATTTGATGTCTTTCTCTTTATCTTGCTATTTGTGTATTGATATTGCTTGATTCTAAAGTCCAAGGGAAATTTGGGTTTCTATATGACATTCTTGTCTATTGGATTGCAGCCCATTGGTCAAATCTTTTTAACTCTTAACTTTTAAATTTTTGTTTAGGAGTAGTTGTAACACCCCGATGAAATTAAGATAATTGTTTAAATTAAGTTAATATTTTATTTATTAATTTAATTAAATAATTAGAAAATTATTGGATTATTAATATTATTATTGGGATAATATTATTGGGTTTTATTATTGGAGTATATAAGTTGGAATAATAAAAAGTCCTAATTTTTGGAAAAGGGTTTTTCACGTGAAAAAGGAAAAGAGAAGCGGCTGAAAGAGAAAGGGAAAAGAGGCAGAGCAAGAGAAGAGGAAAAGCTTGAAGCTAACGGAATTGCCGGATTTACTCAGGTAAGGGGGGTTTATCATCGTTTGATGGGTCTTATGGGATAGCATGTAATGGGTAGTGATGAACCTCGGAATTTGACTCTGATTGAAATGATATGTGATGAAACTGTGAAATATTGATGAACGAATTTGGATGATAACTGATGAAAATTCGTAGGAATTAGAGGTAGAAAGGTTGGCAATTTGTGAAATCGAAAGTGTCTGATTCGTGTTAGATGATATGAATGAATTGCGTGTAAAATTTGGACTGTAGAAGGTTGAATTGGATAGATCTCGTAGCAGAGAAAGCCACTGCAGATCTGGAAATTCTGGTTTCTGGTCATACGCGTATGGCACTAGGCAATACGCGTATGAGATGGCTGGTACGCGTATGGATGAGGCCTTACGCGTATGAGTGAAAGAGATGATGTTTTGAACGTAAAAGTGTCTCTGTTGGTACGCGTATGAGGATGTGGTACGCGTAGCATACGCGTATGGGCGTGGGCATTACGCGTATGGACTTGGTCAGGTTTGGGCAATACGCGTATGGGCATAGGCAATACGCGTATGGGCAGATTTGTGATTTTCCTGAACAATGGTTATGCAGTTTTTGGTTGTTTAGGCTGAGTGATGTACTTAGCTGAGGTATGATGTTGTAGGGATCAATTCCCGTTGTTTTGAATAGTATAGGTATTAGTAGAGTGTGCTAATACTATGATTTATTATGTGGCATGATATGATATGCTTTTGTTGATGATATGTGATGGTATACATGATGATGTGAATGTATGCATTTGTGAATAGACTATTTTATGGCTTAGAGTGTGAGCATGTGTCTATTCTTAAATTGTTGTTGATGTTGCATTGCTAGGTGATTAGCATGCATATTGTGGCCTTATGGTGGTAGCTAATTCCCATGGTGAGGAATTAGTGAGTAAATCATTGTGATTGTTGTTGTTGATGTTTGCATGCTAGGTGATTAGCGTGCATAGCATGGCCCATTTGGGGTGGTAGCTAATTCCCATGGTGAGGAATTAGTGAGTGAGTCACTATGTCTCAAATGAGTGGGACTAGTGAGCTTGGTAGCCGTGCCTGGATTTGGACGGTGAGGTTGAACTATATGTTCACAAATAGTCGGTACCGCATGCATGGAGTCTCATTGCATAATATATGTATAGCGTGTAATATGAATGGATGTATTCCAATATTACACGTGTGTTTGTGTTGGTATTGTTGTGCTGTTATTGAGTATGATGTTTGAATTAATATGTTGTTCCTGAATGTGTGTTTTGATTAGGGTGATGAAGTGTGTTGAATCACTTAACATAACATGATATTTTATAATACTCATTATATTGATTGAGGAACTCACCCTTACAACTGTTTTTCAGGTAACGAGCAGTGATTGAGTAGGAGCTAGTACTTGGAGTCTAGAGTAGTTCCTTAGTGGGTCATGCTCTGATAGATGTAACATCGGGAAGGGATGTTTTAAATGTTTTACTGTTGGTTGTGAACCATTTTACATGTAATGTGTTACATGCTTTGATTGATTTGATTTAGATCCGCTGCGATTTATGCAACTGTTTATTTGATTAAATAAAGAGCATGACTGTTATTTTGGAACATGGTGTGAAGTGATCATGTGACACCCTTAACTGCATAATTACTCTGATGTTGTATTTTGATATTTAATTAAATTATTGGGGTATTTTAGAAGGGTGTTACAGTAGTCTCTTCATCTCCTCCCACTTCTTTAATTTTAAATCCTTCCCTCATTTTAAAATCTTCTTTGTTTGTGTTTTCTAAACTTAGACTTTATTGCAAATTAGAAACTTTGGCCTTATGCCATTGCATTTTTAAACTCTTTTCTTAATCAAACTTGTAAATGAATCTCACTATATTGACTTAAAATTTCAAAAGACAAAAAGAACTAACACTCATTCAAACCTTTTTAGACCTTTTGTGCCTTTGCTAACCTTAAATTTTTGTTAAAAGCAATGCACTCACTTTGAAATTGTTACCACGAACTACGAGGTTTTGATCCCTCATTTTATGTTGGTACGTAGGCACAAGTCCGAAGGTCTTGTCAAACACAAATATAATTAATGAATTCTTTTCTCATCCCTCCACTCTATTTATTGCAAACATCATTTTGTACAAACACACATATTCACACAAAAAAGGACTCCCTATGAGTACCTAGGACACTTTGAATGCTAATACCTTCCCTCTGTGTAACCAACCCCCTTACCTGTAACCTCTGGCATTTTATTAGTTTTGATTTGAAAACTTCTTATCTTTGGGTTTTGTTCGTACTTTTCCCTTTTCCCTTGGAAACAATAAAAGCGTGGTGGCGACTCTGGTTTTATTGAAGTTAAGTTTATCCATAGATTAATGATCATGAATTTATCGCTACGCCCCCCCCCCCCCCTTCTTGTTTATGGAGTCATATGTCCAATAAGTGGAATAATAGTCTAACTCATGTTTAAATACTAATCATCTAGAGAGGAAGATAACTTCAAACACTTATTTTAACAAGAGGATTTTCCTTAACGCACCTTCATCGTTTAATGGTGATGGGTTTGTTATATGGAAAGTTGGATTTAAAATGTTCATTAAAATATATAATATTGTATTTGTGGGAAACGATAGTCAATGGTCTGTTTATTTTTGCTCACTATGTTAACAGTGAAGTAGTATATAAACTTGGTTTCCTTTTGACTAAAAAAGACAAGACAAATTTCAAAGATAAAAAAGTTTTAGTTATCACTTTGTAACACCTCGTATAATATACATCTAGAAAATACATTATACACAATGTTAATTACTAGTGACACACCACAAGTGTCTAACGGCATCACTATATATACACATGTCTAAAAGAAAATAGAATTATGACACATGTTATACATGGGTGCCTAATTAAAAACAAAGATCTATGTACAATATTTATATTTCACATAATCCACAACGGAAGATCACGATAACGAAAGTCTTCGAAATATCATCATACAAAGTCATAATTATACTTGTGTAATTTACCACAATAGAACAATGACTTAAGCATCTAAGGGAATTTACACGTTGTATGGAAAACACACAACACAAGTTCACATAAACTCAAAGAATCACTATTCAGAAGCAAGAAACATTGTTCCCCAACCGGACCTACGTTTAGGGAAAGGCTCGGCTCACACATGTTCGTATGATTCGACTTTCTTGTGAATTCAGGTTTTCCATGGGACTCGAATCCACTTCAAGAACTATCACTCATATGGGACTTGAACCCACTTAGATTATCTTTTGCAGTATGGGACTAGAACCCACTTAGGCGTCCACCCCTCCTCCATGGACTCAATCCATAGTTGGGACTCAAACCCATTGTGAGGCATGAGCCTAATCCCAATTCTACTTTACATAAGCATCTCAATTGGGATGTGCATGATCAAGGGAAATTTTTGAATATGTGAATAGTTCTCAACAATCACCACATGATTATTCTTATCAGACACTATGCAATTATATCACAATCACCATGGGTTGATATCATAATTACCATATGATTTTATCACAATCACATTATATTACAATGTGTTTCCATACAAGCTAGTTCAATTTGCAATTGGATCATCGTTAACCATCCATACCATATGGCACATTTTATAAATGGAACGGTCCATCTCTAGCAACTACTCGTTCATGGATGCGCATCGATGCACCTCTTACATTCGAGCATTGCAACCTAAGTTATTTACCATAACCTAAGTTATCTTTTATTAATTCATTCACCTAATTACAAACCTAGGTCTAACCTCGCTTTTTATCATATATTTTAATCAATTATTATACAATCAACACGAGTAAACAATTTGTAGTATAATTCATAATACACATGTGTTAACTCATATACATACACATCACAACATGATACATGAAATACACATAATAGTTCATCACTAATTAGGACTTTCGGAATAAAGTCTCTTCACCAATATCCAAACAATAACATTTGGCATTCATATAATATTTCCTCACAAATTTTTCACTTAACTTATTACATAAACATTAGGCGAAGCTTTCACGCAACTTGCTTTGACCTAAATAATACCACCTACACACCACATAGTAAGTGTATGTTTGATCATCCTATGGTGGGGATTACCCCGATCGGACGGGGAAATTTGAGTGGGATAAGAACATAGAAATTCCATTATTTTATATCCCTTTGTGTTATTTGACCGTGTCTCATTCCGAATTACGTCACAAACAATGTCACGGAAAAAAACCACAAGACTATCAGGCTAGCTAGGCGAGCCAACATCTCACTGAGCGAGAGTGGGACAAAAATGTAGTTGCATGTCTCTACTTCACTCAGGGAGAGCTTCTATCCAGTTATTTTTTTGCTTGTCTTCTCGCTTTCATTTTTGTTTTTATTTCGGTTTGTGTAGTCTCCTTCATTATTGCATTTCTTGTAATCGAATTTTGATTTGATTCGATTTTAGCATGCATAAAACTTTGGTTAGATTTGATCTTGATCTAAAAGTTCTTTGATCAATATCATATGTTAGTGGAATGAAATAATTTTGTGTTTTGGTTAAACTTTGATAGAAAACTAAAATCTCAAAATGCTTTTGAAATTTTGAGATTTTGAGATTTTACAAGATTGATTCGAATCATTCAGTTTTATACTGAATTTTTCATCCTAATCAAATTGGACAGAAGTGAAACTCAATAATTTGATTCTGATCAAATTTTACACTTGATCCTGATCATTTTCCTGGGGACAAATTCTATTTGATTTAATTCGAATCAATATTTGTACATGATTCAAATCAAAGAGATACTATATTGTAAAGCAAATAATATTACACATGTTCCAAGAGAGAGAAAAAACATATATGAAAGCGTTTTGTTGAAGCTGGAAAGTACAATAGTGACAAACGACAACCACTATTTAATATAAGAGACACTTGATAAACCAAGTCTCTTCAACAAATTTGCATTTCTCCTTCATTAATGTATCACCTTGACAACAGGAATGACAATTTTTTCATGGATCACATTAAAAATTAAGAACGTACTTTGCCAGTAGTCCATGTCAAAGCCAGCCTAGTGAAGATAATAGAATGATTATACACTATTATAGTGGAAATTATACATAAGAGGTCCCTCCCCCTATTAATTGTGGATGTAAATTACTTCACCAAATGGATCGACGTTGAGACCTTAGCAAAGATCACAACCACCGTCATTCCGAAACTCACAATGTGATACCTTCTCACCAAAGAGCTTTATTATCTCCTCCTTAGTGTATGCCTCAATTTTAAAATGGGTTTCAATATAACACTTTTTATTCATGGGAAGATCAACGCCTTTAGGGTCCACGTCTTATTTTAGAATTTCGTAAGGGTCTTCTTCAAAAACACTTCCTCATCAGATAAGTCAATGCTCTTGTATATGTACGTCTTAATACTCATCAGAAGATGATGCTGCCTCCAAAACTTTGAGCATATATTTATGCATAACGGGGGAAATAAAAGTTCAATGAGGTGAAGGAGAGAACCTCGGAGAATACTCATCGTTGTTGAAGGCCTCTGTCGTGATTTCACAAAAACTTCGGTGAGTTGTACGGTTAAGGGGTGCAAAAAATTAATATATATACTTGAAACCTTTGAATATATATATATATATATATATATATATATATATATATATAATATATATATATATTATATATATATATATATATATATATATATATATATTATATATATATATATATATATATATATATATATATATATATATATATAGGATTAATTACTATGCATTGTGAATGTAAAAATTTTACACCGTCGATTCTTCATCATCATCTGTTTGCTTTACTTTATAAATTTTTAAAATAAAAGTCAAATTTATTTCAATATCCAACGTTTAAGATTAACTGACTGTGTAAAATCTTTTTACACTGTAAGTGTATTTCAATTAAATTATATATATATATATATATATATATATATATATATATATATATATATATATATGGATTAGTTACTATGCACTGTCAGTGTAAAAAAATTTACACCGTCGATTCATCACCATCATCCATTTGCTTTACTTTATAAATAAAAGTCAAACTTATTTCAATATCTTTCGACCTTGTTTGAAAGAGATTAGTCCTTCGGGGAGATCATGGTTATTAGATGTTCTCAATACACGAATAAATTGAAGAAGAAAAATGTTAGCGTATGAATGTTATTCTTTTTTTATATTCACACAAATGTTTAAAATCTTTTACATAGGCCTAACTCAAAGGATCCTTATATGAGAGAGATATCATCAAATGGTTTAGAATTCCAAATTCAAGGTCATTAAAGGTAAGGTCGAACCACATTATAGAGAACGAGCATTCGTGTAGAGGTAGTCCATACATTACATATTGGCTACATTGTCGCTTACCATTTTTGGTGTGGATTAGTTGACATTCTGAAGACGGGCCAACATCTCAGTGAGCAAGATCTATTATATCTTCATTTGTGTACTAGGACAGAGTCCTCAAGATTTCTTCGTCTACCTAGAAATATTAACCACCATCCTCGAGAAGATCAAGAGTCAACTACATCTTTCTCCCCATGTTTGTTTCACTGTCAATAAATACAAAATGCCTAACGTGAGTATTACACCTTGTTATTCTTCTAACCACTTATTAATCTCACCCTCAGTAACCTAGTGAATGAACAAATGTCATATACACCTAGTAACACTTTGATTTCCTCGTTCCTCCCTAAGATTCCCCAAAAATGTGAGAGCAGTCATCGGAATTTCACCAAAGGTAAACACAACACCAACATTCCTCTACTATATCTTAGTAGGGACAGGTTGTCTACTTTCTACATTAATCACTCCTAGGTTCGTCGGCTATGGTTCTATCACTTCTAGATTAATCACCTCTACATTAGTTCAAGATGATGCATCACTAATCTCTACGTTGCTCCTAAGATTGATAAAGGGATTCTATAGTTCTAAGTTTTCTAAATGGACCATTAGTGAGAGACTAACCAAAATCAAAGAACAAAAAGATATAAGAAAATATGTACATTTTGCTTTAGTGTAAGTTCTTAAGATTTAAGAGGGAAGCAATTTGATTCAAATCAAAAGATTCGGACCCTAAGAAACTTCAACAACAATGGCAAAAATCACAATAAAAAGAAGAGAGAAGTCATATATTGAAGAGTAAATGCAGTCTAAAAAATGAATTTAAATCCTAAATTCCCAAATAATAAACATTGAAAGCACCAACATCAACCGTCTTGATTCAACAACACATACCATCATCCAAATTTATATATCCCTCGTTTATAAAACATACATTCATTCAAATTTAAGAAAATGCTCAAATATCAAATTTCACATCCAAATCTCAAACAAGGTTGGGGGTAACATTTCCCAAATCCCTTCCTCCTGCAGAAAGAAAGTTATAGGCAGAGGGGACTTCATTATGCATATCACTTTACAAGGATTTGGACATTGTTAATTGCTAAGAAAAGCACAACGATGACTACATGTGTTCCAAGTTTTACTCAAATAAATGACACTTAATCATGTCTTGTTCATTTCAAACATATTCCTTTTTATTCTGCAACATCAAAGTTAATTAAGTCTAATTCATTTCCGCAAAACTCTTAGACCCGAATTGGGCAGTAGAAAAAACGGTAATTGTGACAAATCTTTTTTCAATTCAAATCTGTACATAGAATGCTAAACCATGATCATGCACAAAGATGTCGTAAGACTTTGAATTTTGCCCACATAATTCAAAACAAACAGGACCAATCTACATAAAACCGTGGAATTTATAACATCAAATTTGCAAACACTAGGTGGAAATTACTACAAATCTTCTATTAAATTATCCTTCATTCAAATAATTAAAGCAATGAGAAGCAATTTAACAAGACGAATATTTGCCCCACTATGAAGTTATAATACTGCAAGTTCTCCTATAACCAATAACAGAGATTAACAAATTAATACACAAGGATTCATTTGATTTAAAAAAAGTTACACGCTAATTCAGACCTAATGCTAGCATAGATAAATCTATAATAACCACTACAAATCTCAAGCACTTGTAAACTTAGTGACAGCTTTCGTCCCTTCAGAAACAGCATGCTTAGCCAATTCTCCAGGCAGAACAAGCCTGACCGCAGTCTGAATTTCCCTCGATGTGATTGTTGGCTTCTTGTTGTACCTTGCAAGTCTGGAAGATTCAGCAGCAAGCTTCTCGAAGATGTCGTTGATGAAGCTGTTCATGATTCCCATGGCCTTGCTTGAGATACCGATGTCAGGGTGAACCTGCTTCAGAACTTTGAAGATATAGATCTTGTATGTCTCCACATTCTTCTTGTTTCTCTTCTTCTTCTTGTCTCCGGCGGCGGCACCAGCTTCCTTGGGAAGTTTCTTTCCAGCCTTGGGTTTCTTCTCGGCCGGAGACTTCTCGGCCACCGTAGACTTCTTCTCTTCGACAGGTTTCTTCTCAGCGGGCTTCTTCTCTCCCTTTGGCGCCATTAGAGAATTGAGAATTTGAAACTAAAATAAAAATAGGGTTTCGAATTGGGAATTGGAAATCAAATGTGTTATGAATAGTGTTGTTGCGGTGATTTATATATATAAGAAGGTTGTCGCGTTGCTATTGGCCAATGTGGTTATTTCCGGATCGTTGACGTGGAACTCTTTTAGCCGTTACACTCATTTTTATAAGGACATGATAGTCGACGGTCACTATTGGCTTTAACTCAGCGATGATGAGGGTGCTGTGGGTGACTAGGATGACGTTGATACATGCTTATTAGATTGCTAAAATAAAATATACTCCGCATTTAAAGATATTTTTAAAAAAATCATCTACACATATTTATACATTTTTAACATAAGTTAAATTAATTTTTTATTTTTATTTTTAAACTCTTTTTTTAAAAAAAAAATATTTTATATCTATCTAAATACATTTAAAAACAAAATTTTCATTTTCATTAGTACATCGAAGGAATGAAGATCACAAACATAATTCTTTTAGAGCATTTATCCATAGAAATAGTTTTACTTCAGTGAAACCTAAGAATAAGATAAATCTGACACATAATCAAAGCTTCAAAACACTTAGGATTGTCAGATTTATATTTGTAAGGATCATTCAACATATGTCCAGTTAAACAACTATAGGGAGTATAAGGTTTTAGGCCTCTAAAAATCTTATAACTTTACTATAAAAGACAAACGAAAGCTTTGCATTTAGGTACATACTAGTTTAATCATAAATATCTCTCACTTTCGATTGTCACTCACTTGTCATCGTAGTATTTGCAGGTACCCCCTTCCTTCATTGTCTCTGCTCAGGAGCATCAAGACACTAAATCAACTACTTGAGTTCATAATTAGATGTCAATTCACCGCTTCGCTCATGAACCAAATATGTCTTTTCAAGAATAATTGGTGTCGTCTATGGAACTCGACTTTCGATGTTTCCACAATACTCGACAACAAGATTCATTGGTGAACAAAGGAAGAAAGATCGCAACAACGTCAGTGACAAGACCACTCCATTTTCTATCAAGTGAGATCATCAAAACTGCTCCAAACTCACATACGAACATACAATATTTCAGTCATCTCAAGGAGCATCAATTCACTTACCTCTACCGCTAGCGGTTTCAACATTTCCTTCTTTAGTCGAAGGCATAATGTTGTTGGTGAGATTGTTATCAATTGAATGAATTCAACAATTACCCCTAAATATATTAGTAAGCGACAATACTCTGCATTATCGACCCCTTTGAGCAATATAATGAAAGGCTTTAATGGATTGAAGTGTCAGTCTCAACAAGCAAATCCCCATGAAGGACCGGATCGGGTTTGATAAGAGTCAATGACGAAACACTTACATTCAACGAGAAGGATCTAGAGGAATCATCATGTCCTCTTGACCCTAGATCCCACTCCCTAAACCCAAGGAACCTTCATCGTCTAGTCCCAAAGACCATAATCTTTGTCACAACCGGCACCACGGGAATTTTTCACCAACTTCCTTTTTATAAGAAATTGGGTAAGGCGAGGATACTCCTAAAAGGGAATTTTCCCCCTTAGAACAAAAATACCCCTTTATCTCTTGTCTTTATTATATATTATTGGTTTTCCATCTATCTTTTTATTTTGTTGCATAATTACTTATTTGTTTCTCCAAAATATTACCAAACTCTATTTTTCCAAATGATTTAGTTTTCAACCAATATTTTCTAAACCTCCATATCTCCCCCTCCCCCTTCTTGTTTATGAAGTCATGTGTTCAACAAGTGGAATCATAGTCTAACTCATGTTCAAAGACTAATCATCTCTAGAGGAAGATGACTTCAAACACTTCTTATAACAAGATGAATTTCCTTAACACACCTTCATCGTTTAATGGTAATATGTTTGTTATATGAAAAGTTATATTTAAAATGTTCATTGAAAGCTATAATAATAAATTGTGGAAAATGATAGTCAATGGTCCGTTTATTCCTACTCACTATGTTAACGGTGAAGTAGTATATAAACGTGGGTTCCTTTTGACCAAAGAAAACAAGACAAAGTTCAAACTTAATTTTAAAGATAAAAACTTTTTTGTTATGACTTTAAGTGAAAATCAATTTCTTTATGTCCTTAAATGTAAATCCGCAAAGGAAGTGTGGGACACTCTTGAAAAGATATACAGAGTGTCTCTAAGTATCGGACAAGAGATAATTAACACATGAGTCTAATAAGTTGAATCACTAGATTAATATGAAGATTTACTTCATATATGGTGTTCAACCACTGGAAATATTGGAAGACATGATAGAACTTTTGTAGCTAACAAATATCTAATAATTAATAATTGAAATCATAAATTTGATCCAATCCTTAAATCAAGAATAGAGATGTTTATGATTTTCAGGAAAAATCTAGAAAGGGAGAGATCTTTGAAAAGCTTAACAAATTGATACAAGTATTAAAGGATGAAAGAATGAGCTCATAAATCCTAGAAAATTCATTGAAGAAAAATTATTTTTGAAGAAAAAGAAGAAAAAGAAGAATAGTAAACTTCAATAGTTTTATTTGAAAGAACAATATCAATTGACGAACGATCCTCAGAAATTTCATTGTCTAGTAATGAAACAACTTCAATAAGGACGGTGTTTCGCCAAATCTCAGTATGGTGCCCATTTGTTGAGTCAACATGTGGATCATTTCATAATTATTTTCGTTCATTTGTTGTCTTATGACTGCGACAGAACTTGACGTGAAAGTTGGGATTGACTGAGATGACAATCCAAAACCTGGGGGTCGACCGAGTTGGCTTGCCAAAGGTCCTAACCCCTGGTTTCGTGGGAATGGCGATGACGATGTTTCGCCAAATGTCGAACCGAAATTATGCATACTTGCCATAAACTCGGTTGGCATTCCCAACATTCTGTGCATGGGGACTGTGAAACTGGGCATATATTGCCCAGAAGTTTCCATCGTTGTTGGCGTCAGCGTTTGAGGCTGACGCAGTGTTAGAATCGGCCCACTATACACAGTCAAAACCGCAAGTATAGCGCTGGAACCAACATCGGTTGTTTGTGACGCAATTGTGTCTTCCGCCAAAGACATTTCTTCGTGTGGTCGTGGTGAGATCATCTTACCACTACGTAGTTTCATATACTGAACATTTCGGGTCTCACCAGGTGTGCCAATTTGTTTCTCGCGACAATCTCTAGCTTTTCTATTTAAGATTTACTTGCATGACCGGCTACAAAGTCCTAGACTTATATGTGTTGAGTGTATGACTATTTCGTTGATAAAGTGTTTAGAATACTTTTGGGTAGTAAGTGCAATATTTTGCAAATTAGAAATGGAATAAAAGGCAAAATACTGATGTAAATGAACAAAGCAAATAAAAGTAATTTGGCAAGTTAAATGACTTGAAGATAAAAATGGAAGCAAAAGTACATTTTGTAGGAAGATAACTTTTTTCTCTCAAACACTTCATACTTCAAGTGTATTCCTACTGCAATGTTAAAAATATCTCCCTCATAAATGAAAATTACATCTACTTAAATATTAGCAAAAAATAATTGTTGGGAGATTACGACCCATTTATGAGATGACATGTGTCGGGCATATCTCTCACGTTTGCTGGTAACTTCTCACGTTCAGCTTCCCACGATTAATCCCTACCATAGTAAGCGGACCTTTTCGACTTTGACAGACTTCCCCTTTCGTCAATCCAGCGCTCTTGGCTCTCCGCCTCGTCAATCCAGCTTTCGAGTGTCCTTTGGTCGACCCTATTTTATACCTCTTGGGTTGAAATTTGCCAGCTAATATAATGTTATTCTTGTATTCACACCAATGTTTGAAAACTTTCACATAAACTAACTCTTTGGGTCCATGTGAGGGAGAAATCCTAAATGATATAGAGTTCCAAATTCAAAGTCATTAAATGGAAGGACAAATCACATTCTAGAGAACAAACATTTGTATAGAGGTAGTCCATACATTCCATATCGGTTATATTATCGCTTACCATTTTTTGTGTGGATTACTTCCCAATTTGAAAACGGACCAACATCTCTGTGAAAAAAGATCCATACCAAGACGAGTTACGGAGTTTTCTTCGTCTACCTATAGATATTGATCACCATCATCGATAAGATCAATAGTCAATGCTTTCTCCCCGTGTTCGTTTCGTTGTCAATGGATATAAACTACCTAATGTGAGTATTAGGTCTTGATAGTTCCTCTAATCACCTATTAATCTCACCCTGGGTAACCTCGTAATGGAACAGACGCCTTATACACATAGCAACATTTTGATTCACTTTCTAGGTTAGTCACTCTTAGGTTTGTCGCCTCAGGCTCTTCTGTGACTTCTGGTTAATCACCTCCACCTCAGTTTAAGATGATGTATCACTAATCGCTACTAAAATAAATGAAAGGATTACGTGTTCTGAGATTTCTAAATTGGCCATTAAGTTGGACATTAGTGGGAGACTAACGAAAATCAAAGAATAGCGAGATAAGAAAACAACTACCTTAATTTGATTGTATCGTATCTTTCAATTATAATTTGATTGTATCAAAACATCCACAATTATCGAAACATAATTCTAAAATCCATCAAAATTTGGATCAAAATTAATGCTCTGGTATCAAATTTCGCATACAAATCTCAAACAACATGGTCGGATACGTTTTACCAAACCCAATGCTCTTGCAGAAGTGAAGTTACAGGCATAGAGGGGACTTCATAAACAATATGACCAGTATGGTTGAAATTTAGATACCCGGGGAATTTATAAACAACAAATTTGTAAACAAATAGACTAGGGTGAAAATTTCAACACCATTTAAGCTCTTTAATTCAAAAAATTTAAGACGAACATACCCCATTATAAACTTATAATACTGAAAAATCATACATAACCAAAAACAAGAGGATTGATTTGATTTTAAAAGAAAGTTACACACTAATTCAGACCTAATTCTAGCACTTATACAAAATTCAAGCACTTGTAAACTTAGTGACAGCTTTCGTCCCTTCAGAAACAGCATGCTTAGCCAATTCTCCAGGCAGAACAAGCCTGACCGCAGTCTGAATTTCCCTCGATGTGATTGTTGGCTTCTTGTTGTACCTTGCAAGTCTGGAAGATTCAGCAGCAAGCTTCTCGAAGATGTCGTTGATGAAGCTGTTCATGATTCCCATGGCCTTGCTTGAGATACCGATGTCAGGGTGAACCTGCTTCAGAACTTTGAAGATGTAGATCTTGTATGTCTCCACGCTCTTCTTGTTTCTCTTCTTCTTCTTGTCTCCGGCGGCGGCACCGGCTTCCTTGGGAAGCTTCTTTCCGGCTTTGGGTTTCTTCTCGGCAGGAGACTTCTCGGCCACCGTAGACTTCTTCTCTTCAACAGGTTTCTTCTCAGCGGGCTTCTTCTCTCCCTTTGGCGCCATTGAGAATTGAGAATTTGGAACTTTGAAGAAAAATTAGGGTTTCGGATTGGATATTAGAATTGGAAATCAAATATGATAGATGATGAATGGAGTTGTTGCGGTGATTTATATATATAAGAAGGTTCTCGCGTTGCTATTGGCCAATGTGGTAATTCGCGGATCGTTGACGTGGAACTCTTTTAGCCGTTACACTCATTTTTATAGGGACGTGACAATAGACGGTTACGATCTTGCTTTGGTGTTACTTTGGTCTTGCTTTAACTCGATGATGATGAGGACGCTGTGGGTGACTCGGATGCAAAAATTCTTATTGTTACTACTTAATGCAAAAATAAAATATATTTAGGTATTGTTTAACTTATTTTGAAAGTATTTTTAAGCATATTTTTTTTAAATATTATACAAAATTATCTACAAAAATTTATAATTTTTTAACATAATATAAGCTAAATTTAAAATTTTAATTCGTAACTATTTTTTTAAATAAAACTTACATCATTTAAAAATGATGAGAAATGATTTCAAGTGTGATTTTTCGGATTCAATTCAAGTATGGCATCAACATGGAAAAACGTCAAGTTTCAATCATCATTGTTTCATCATAGCTCAAGCAAGTTCAAAAGAGCACGACACATGGTTATGGATTCATCACAAGTAATTATCATTCAAATATAAACACAAGCAATGAAGTCACGAGCTAAAGCAAGATTGAATTATTAATGCCCATGAACAAGATGCAAGCATGAAACTGGACTCGGGCAAGGATACCAAAAGAGGTACATAAAATTACCAAAATCAAGTACAAAGAATGAAAAAGTAATCATCATTAAGGTTACAATACAAGAGCAACAATATACATGTGCAAATAATAAACTATGCATGCACAATATTAGAACCAACATTCAAGTTACAAAGACAAGTCCAGTACGAGATGAAAAGGACAAGAAAAACATTGCCAATAAATTCAAGGATAATGCAGCTATACAAAGGGGAAAAAAGATACAAAAGAGTACATATGATTGGGGGATCATTCTTGACAAAAAAGGAAGATACCACTGCACATTTTTTCCGGAAAACCTTATCTTTCAACCTTTGATCAAAATCCTCATTCTTCATTCACCCTTCACGCACCAAACCATCCTCGCTTCATAATCACCATGCTATTCTGCATCACAACAACACCAAAACTCACATATAACTTCACATCCTTCACACACCGAAACTCTTTGCATCATCTTCAATCGGTCACTTCAACCTTGTTGCTGCATATCAACTGAGAAGCAAAACCTCTACACACTTTTCTTCTTCCACCCAACTCACAAACCACTACAAGCATAAACAACACACAACATCAATTGCAATGCATAACACAACTCAGAGAGGAAAATTCAAAGATGCACTCACAACATAAAACACAACAAGCAAGAACGCAAAGTTTCACAACAACAACCATCGCGTAAAGAAGAAGAAAAGGAGGAAATAGTGAGACTCTACCTAAGAAATCACCACTGCGACTTTGAAGGTATCCATCTCTTCCCATTAGAATGTGATTTGAATGTTTGATGTGGAAGTTGAAAAATTATTGTTGGATTTGGAAGGAGAAGATGAAAACGAGCAAGGACTTGTGATTTCCGGTTTGGGTGGAGCTCCGCTAGACGTAGTAATTTAGTTTCTGGTGACGGAATTTCAAGAGAGAGAGGAGAAATAATGCGTGAATGCTGAAACATATGAAATTGGGTTTTGTTCTTTGTTCCCTTTCTTGTTGATCCCTACGCGTGGGTTTATGGGCCTGGCCCATTCATCAATGTTTTCCACGCCTCCACATGGATCCACTACACCCCCTATTGGGCAGACTGAGAACTAATAGGCTCAAACACTTGGGTCCTTGCTTATTTTTTTTCTTTTTTTCCTTTTAGTGCAAACCCAATCTATTTCTGCACCCCCTTTGTTTTTTTATTATTTCATTTTTTTGTTTCTTTTCTTACTATTTTTATTTTAACCTTTTTAAATCAAACTCTTGATTTTCTTTTCGTTTCACACTTTAATTAATTTCTATTTAATATAATTAATTTATTATTATCATTTATTTCTTGCTTATATTTTATTATTTACCCTTTGTTATGATTATGTGGTTGATGGCAATCTTTTGAATCATGGATTATTGATCTTAAGGTTGATTAAACCTTCAACACTTCAAACATGTTGGTGAATGATCATTGGATCATTCTTGACACTTTGAGGTGTTCATATGTTTCCATTGGTTGATCATTTTTTGAATATCTTGATGATATATGAGACCTTTTGTTGCTTGAGCTTGACTTTCCATTTTACCAGTGTTGCATTATTTTAAGAGACTAACTTTACGTTGGTCCTCTAACATGCCTAGCACATACATTATTATTGACCGACTCAGATAGGTGTGGCTTCTACATAAGTCCATTTACGATTTCTTAACATAGCTCTAAAGTGTCCCGACTTGATTAAATATTCCCTTTGATCATTAACCACTAACATTTGGAATCAGATGTTTAACTTTTATCTCATTTTATCTTAACTTGTGATTGCTTGGGTGATGAAGTCTTCCATTTTTTAAATCATTCATAGGTGAACATCTCGGTTGATTTAATATTCATTGATTCAAACATGTTGATAAATGACCAGTGGATCATTTTATACACTTTGAATCATTGATAGGTTGTCCCGTAATGAGTCATATTTTGAATCCTTTGACTTATGGGTAGAGGATTCCTAGGTGATCACCTCTTGTAACTTAACCTCTAACCACTAACCATTGAGTTGTTGACCTAGTCTTATTGTCATTTATTTGCTTGTCAATTTGTTTTCTTGCTATTTACTTTCAAGTAATTTATTCTCATGTCCATCATTATTGTATATATTCCATGCATCCTTATCTTATTGTCATTTCTTTATTGCTTTGCATAATAAAAAAGAAAGAAAAACTTGATAAAGTGAACATACCAAAAATATGTATTCATTTTTGACCTAATGTTGGACTTAGAGGACTTATTAGGAACCTTGTATTTGGATCTTAGATCATGATACTTGACCTATTGCTCTGACTTGGAGTTTCATCTGTGACTTGCAAACTTTTATTGTAAGAATGACATTCATGGAACTATCCCAGGGAGACATGTTTTGAGTACATTATCCACTTGTTAGCATATGTCACTTTGCAAACACAAGGTTTTCTCTTGGGCTACCTTAAAATGAGACCCTTTATTTCTCACATTGTTCTCTTGTAAATATCCATGTCTCTTACCATTTCAAAACCAATAAGCAATAAACCCTTGATCCAACATAAAGCGACATTTTCTCAATCAAATTTAAAACACAATAAAATATACGAATAGAATTACGTGCCACGAGCCTTAAGTGGTGGAGAATGAGTAAGAATTAATATAGATAAAAACTCATTCATGTTGACAACTTAGATGATTCCCATAGAGTAAGATAGATGTGAGGGGTGCTAATACCTTCTCCCCGCATAACCGACTTCCGAAACCTAATTTAGTTGCGATACCAACTTTATTTTTCTTTAGAGGGTTTTATCGATTATTTTCCCTTTCCTCTTTTTTGGAATAAATAAAATTTGGCGGCGACTCTTCTATATGCTTTTTATTTTAAGCCTTAGTGAGTTCAGTTTTCGCGTAGCGACACTAGGTGGAGATTTATGATTTTATGTTTATTTAGTGTTATACATGTGTATTGATACTAGAAATAAGCATGGGATACTGCAAAACCATATCGCGCACAAAAGCTATCATGACTTGTCTTCACTATGATTCTTTGTTTCCCTTTTTAGTATTGCTTTTGTTTTTGTTTTTGCTTCATTATTCCCTTTTTAAATATTTGATCTCTTTGTACATGTGTTTTCTAGAATGCATATTCAAATTCACACAACCTGTAAAATGCAGAGATGATGAATATGATGTTGATCTTGAGGTCATTACGTAACTCTCATGCAATCATAAAGATGTTTCGTAACTGTCATTTGTGACTGTTCATGTTGCCTTTTGGCACCCTTCTAGAGACCGAATCTCACTTGTTCATCTGCCAGAGTCACTACATGACCGAATCCGACTTACTTACGTCTTATAACAATGTTCTCCTTGACCAATATCTGACCTGCTTAGGGTTTATGCCATCCAACGTGTTTGCCCTTTTGTACTCGGCATACATAAGCTCGGTCTTTGGGAATTCCAGGATGTACATAGACTATTACTATTACGAAAATGATTTTCGCATTTACCTATTACACTTAGGATTCCAAATATTACTAAAATTACCTAATTTATTATCTATTTGCATTTATGTATTTACGATTTTTTTTTCAAAAAACAAATCAGCTATACGCACTATTTATTTGACCCACTAAACATAAAGCTTAAAAGTTCCAAATTGACTTAGGATTTTCATTATTGCATCTTTGTTGTGGGAAGAAAAAAAGACCCAATAATGGCCAACCACGTGATCATTTATATTTCATTATCATCAAGCATAATAAGTTTGTATTCATTATTTTGTAATGTTGTTTACTTCTGCTAATGAAGTTATCTATATCACTGTTACCATGAATAAAGATGCGATTTCAAGGTTTTTGTTGGTTTTGTAATTATAAAAAATTATTGTTTGCAATCAGCTATGGAAGTCTGAGTCAAAACCATAATAAAGGAACAACATTTTTACATTTTCTATTGTTATTATTATTTAGGGTTTCCAAAAAATTTCATGCATAAGATGAATTTTTTATTTTGTAGATAGTTTCTAATAACAAAAATGTTTGAACTTATTGATATGTGACATTGTTATGTTAATGTTTTTGAAACTTAACAGTCTTTCAAGTTCATTTGATGAAGAATGAGACTGTGCTACAAACCATATCAAATGTTGACAAGTTTTGCGATAGTTATGCAAAAAATAAACTTCTTCACAAACATCTTTATCAAAATAACAAGCTGAACGATATGGAGGTTGTTCATGAACTTGGCCATCAAGACAAATACTTTAATGACACGGTTGACAACACACAATTCGTCATGGGTACAATTACTGAAAGTGTTATTGAAACAAGAAATGGTGAAGAGTTGAAGAAGAATGAAGGTGTTCATAAGGGAAATGGTGAAGAGTTAAAGAACAACGTTGTTACAACGGTGAATGTAGTCGTTTATGGTCTGAATGTATGTAACACTCAATATTCCTGGGAGAGCATGATAATTAATCAAAAAAAAAAATCTTGGTAATATATTTCAATCCTTATCCTACATTGATTAATCGTATTTTTTTCAATCACATTACTAATAACTCGATACTATCTTTAAATGTTTTCCAGCACTTCCTAAAAAACATTATCAAATATTGTATCAGGCCTAGGTTGAAGGAGATCAAATTGATTGATCTTGAATCTAAATTTTTTTATGACTGTTTCATTTATATATCTAAAAGGAACCATGTAGAAAAGTCCATTGGGCAGGGTTGATATGAATACATAAAAATAGAGAAGCTTCGTAACAAGATGTTTTGGCATTCAGGATTAACCAATTTTTTAAATACTTATATGTTAGTTTGAGGAGGAAGTGATTCCTAGTATTCTAAGTTTTATTTATGGGTTTAAGGATTAGTTGTTTCAATCTTGGTTATATACCCTTTTTTGGTCCCTTAACTATACCCTTGGGTTCACATTGGTTCCTTAATTTTTTTTCTCGTGTCACCTTTGTCCTTTAACTTTTTAATAAATGCATATGAGTCCCTTCCGTATGTTTTCCTCAAACGTCCGTTTGTTTGAGCTATGTGGAAATTGAGTTGGCAATGGTACATCATCTTCCTTATTACCAATTTTCTTATTCGTTTTTCACGTTGTGTATCCGTTTTCTACAACTAAAATAAAATTAGGGCAATATTGGTTCATCGTTTTCATTATTTTTTTCGTTTTCTTTGAAGAATGAAATCCGACCAATGTTCTTCATTTCTAAAGCAGAAGAACTCTGGAAGTTATGAATCCAGTGTATACACAAGCTCACGATGTGTACCAAAATGTCATTGTGGAGACAGAGCTATGATTCACAGGGAAATAACTAATAAAAAATTTGGAAAGAATTTTTTGGGTTGTCCAAATTTTAATGTAAGCCCTAATTTTAGTTTGATTTATGTCTAAATGTGATAAACTCATTTTGATACATATATTAAAATTCCAGGGATCCTTGCAAAGAGGGCGTGGTTTTTTAAATTGGTTCCACGAGGATTTAGGAGATGAGAATGAGCAATTTATGATGAATATGTTGGAAAGCATATCAAAGGAAATTGATGGTGCAAAAAAGAAGTTCGAAAAAGTCAGGGTGACAAATGAAGAATTAAGGAAAGTTGTGATGGAAGTTCAAACTCAAATGAACAAGATCTTAAAGTGGAAAAAACATGGAATATTATATTTTTGGTAATCTTATCTGTATTGTTTTTTAGGATGTTTTAGGAGTATGTACCAGTTTGTATGGATGAGTTGGTATGTATCAGTTTGTATTAGTTAACAATATCAGTTTGTATCATTGTTTTGTTATGGAAAAGTTGGTATGTAACACATTGTATCAGTTTAATATGAGTTGGTTTGTTTAGCAGATTATTATTTGTATCAGTTCATAAATCAGTCCATAAATCAGTCCATAAACACAATGTAACACATATTCTTTACTTAACTAATTTACAATATCAGTTCACATAACATGAATTCCAAAATGATTTGCATAACACATAAATTGATTTTCATAACACACTACAAAATTCCAAATTGATTCCAAAATGACATTGACATGTTCACAAGACATAATACTAAAATACACGCTAAAACCATTAACTAGACAAAGGTTAAACAACACGACATTCTTCTTTGGTGTGATTCTCTTGCTTGGAGTAGACCTCCTGGTTGTTGGGCCAACTACATTCTTAGTTGCAGTTAATATCGTTGTTGGTCCTGGAGGTACAAATGGTCTTCTTACATATAACTTTCATGTCTTACCGCTTCATTGAGTTACTTGAGTTGCACTGCCTTGAGTAGCTGACATTTTCCCTTGAGTTGATTGAGTTGTCTTGCCCTGAGATGACTTAATTGGTTGAGTTGCTGGCCTTTTTCCTTGAGTTGACTGAGTTGCATTTCCTTGAGATGTCTGAGTATCATTCCTGTATCCTTGATTTGCCTGAGATTGTTAAGTAGCATTCCTACTTCCTTGAGTTGCATTACCCTGAGATTACTGAGTAGCATTGCCCGGAGATTGTTGAGTTTCATTTCTTTGAGGTTGTTGAGTTACATTGCCTTAAGATTGATGAGTAACATTGCCATGGGTTTCCTGATATGAAACTTGAGTTGTTAGTGTAACCTTACAAGTTGATTATTTATGTCCTGCCTTTTGCACCTACCGCACTTGACTATGAAACCCATTCTTCTCATTTTTCTGTCAGTCTCATCAATCTCCCCTTGTTTAAGGTTCCTCTTCTTCTTTGGTCTACCAGACATCTTTCTATACTTAGGTGGTTGCACATCCATATATGGTGTCTTAACCCAAATATTTGATCCATTCATAGGGTAAATCACATGCTTGTAGACTGCCATGTACCTATATTTCATATAATACTCAGGGATATAATCATCAATCTTAAACATGAAAAGCCCTAAATCTAAAAAAAAAAACCTAAATGTATAGAAATTCCTAAATCTATGAAAATCCCTAAAGTTTCCCCTAATTCAGTTACGAAAACATGCAAATAATATTGACCTGTATTCGAAACTTCGTCTTCAATCCTTCACTTCCTTGATTTCGCCAGATTGTGCGCCTTCAAATGTCGGTTCAATCGTTTCTTCGAAATCGTTCCTTCGAAATCACCTTCGTGTATCTTTAGCTTAGGGTTCCTTTGTTTTGAACAACAACAAAATGTTTTGGTTGCTATATTGAGTCTCACATCCACATCATCAGGTAACATGCCACTTGAAGCTATTTTTTTGGCTTTGACTAACGTCCACTAACGAAAGGACAAACGTGACAATGTTTCAAAAGTTAAAGGACCAAGGTGATACGAAAAAAAAAATTAAGGGACCAATCTGAACCTAAGGGTATAATTAAGGGACTAAAAATGGTATTTTACCTTAATCTTTATTAAGACTTTTTTAATTATCTTTTAAATATTGTAATTTTTTGGAATTTTGATGGAGTTTAAACTATTTCACTATTTGGTTGTTTTGGGTTGTAATATAATGCTCATACTTTAATCGTACCTATAAGTATGAGATATTATTATGTTTGATCTTTTTAAAGTTTATTTTGATTCAATTTCTTTTATTTCTTACAATTTGAGAAATTAAAGTGTGTGCACAAAAATATCAGATCATCAAACCGTAGCTGAAACTAATCCGCGTCCACAAATTTGTTACTAGTTTTAATAAGAAAAGTAGTTAGAAAAAAAAAGAAAGTATATATGAAGTGTGATTCTGCTTTATAGGTCTTTGATCGAAGGCTCTACTCTTGGTGTAGCTATTTTTAGGATGTTCTTCTATCCAACTTTAAACCGATCAAATTGGTCCAATGCGGGGTTAGCTTTTCTGAGCATCATTTGCATTGTGACTAAGTTCAGGGACGTCATTAATGACCACTTCTATTTTTTTTGAAAACTAAACAAGGATTTCATTTGCTTACTCCATCGGGTACAATTTTTGCTATCAAGAATTGAAAATACTATTGCCATCATCATCTCTGCAACAAATGCGATTTAGGATCCCTCAAAACACGATCACCAACGTACAAATATTGAATTAAGATAAAAAAGTACGAACCGAAACTCTAGATATCAATTTATTAGTGTTGAAATATTTAGGTGAGAAAATAATGAGAATATTAGAGAGAATATAGAGAATGAAAAGTAAATTGTATATTATATATTTATAAAAATAAATTATATATTGTGTAACGTTAATAATCTAATATTCGGTTATACTTGTATCCCAAGTAATTAAGTTAAGTTAACAAATATCACAATAATTTTGTTTTAGCCAATTTTAAACCGATCGAATTAGTCCAACGCTGGGTTAACTCCCTATGCGATTCAGCAGCACAACCAGATCGGTGACTGTATGTTTTCAGTTGAATCGGACGGTCCCTTAGTAAAACTACAAGAAAAACTATAACTAAAAAAATGTTAGAGAAAGTAGCTAAGAGAAACGTGCATCGCACGTGGTTCGGGCAATGTATTTTTCGAAGTTCTCAACCGTCAATTCTCTCTAACCTTACTCACTCCACACTCAAAAGTCACACTTTTAACACCATGGAACTCAATCACCACCACCACCACACATTCCCATGGCCACCACCTCCACCACCTCCCTTTTCCTTTACACCCCATTCAACGCTCAAAACTCCAACAAAACATTCCCCAGACACCGCTACTCTCACCCAAACATCACCTCCTCCTCCGTCACAGCCCAATCAAAACCCGCCAAGGATCATCTCCTCTCCCTCGTCTCCGACCAGGATCGCGGCCTCAAAACCCAAAACAACCCCACCAAACGAGCCTCTATAATCACCGCAATTGAAGAATTGGCCGCCCTCGGCGCCGGCTCTGTAACCACCGGCGACTCCCTCTCTAGCACGTGGCGGTTACTCTGGACGACGGAGAAGGAGCAACTCTTCATCATTGAGAAGGCTCACTTGTTCGGAACCAAAGCTGGTGATGTATTGCAAGTCATAGATGTTGAGAAACTGAGTCTCAATAATGTAATCACGTTTCCTCCTGATGGAGTTTTCTTTGTAAGATCAAATATCGAAGTCGCTTCGTCGCAGAGAGTGAACTTCAGGTGAATGAATAGTTGAAAACTAAATAATGTTCCTTTTGTTTAATTACTGCAATTAACTGAATAATTATTTTTTATTTTTGTTCAACTAGGTATGTTGCTCATTGACCTAAATCAAAGTTGTATTAATATTTGGCTGTTTCAGATTTACTAGTGCAGTGTTGCGTGGGAAGAACTGGGCAATACCATTGCCACCATTTGGACAGGGTTGGTAAGTACTTTTGAATTTATAATGCATCACATTCCATTTCTATAAATAGTTTTGATATACACAGCTAAATACACCCGTCTTAAGTTTTTGAAGCTCTGGATAGGTTCTACATGATAAGTTTTTGAAGGCTTTATGTATGTTACACACGGTTCAGCCATGACAAAACAATTAGAGACTTTATTAACTACGTTTTAACAAAGATTAAGATTTTATGAGACCCTATTTTAGGCCCTGTGCTATAGTTTGCCTTGCACCCTCTCAAAGAAAGTTCTGATGGTAGAATAGTTAGCATTCCATTTGATCCTTATGATAAGAAAAAGTTTGTTTTTTTAGATACATTGAATTGAATAATGAATGTGATCCATATATAATCCAAATATGTTAATTATTCAATATATATATAAAATGATTTTTTTCTTCTTATAATAAGGATTAGAGGGAGTATTACAGTTTAGAAAGAATCTCTTGGATATTAGTGGTTTAAACTTTAAATAACCTCACGCAAAATTGTGCTTTTTGTTGAGAAGTGAAACAATTATGATTTCTTAGTATTTTTTACTATACATGAATCTTTGGATTCAAACACTTTAGTTTCTAAGATCAAGCTCATTGTCAGGAGGTTGCTTATGTATCTATAAATACCTATGTGGTAGTGATTTGTAAACATACAGAGAAGCCAAGAATTCCAAAAAAATAAGTTTCTAAAGAATGTTGAGTACACATTGTTAAATTTGCTAAACTAAGCCCGAAAGATTGAGGACATATAGAACTAGAAGTTTGCAAAAGTGACAATTTAGCTCCAGAAACAGAGCAACAAATCCAAGAATGACTCCAATATAAACTTCTTTGTTGAGATTACAGTTGGAGGAAGGAAAGATTGTAGGGTACTTATAGGGCTTGATTAAACTAACTGAAGTAATTGAACCATAGCCCAAATGTCTAACCGGTTCAATCTCTAGTCCGGTTTTAAAACATTGATAGTTACATTTCACATTCCAACTGAGTGGCCATACAATACTACTACTTCCTAATTCTCTCTTTCTTTTCTTTTCCTTACAATCATACACCTCCAAGTTACGGCCCTGCCCTTGCTTCTACACATCAAAGAATGAAAGAAATAGGCAAATAATCGGTTTCCTGCTAATTTACTGGGCTTCTATTTATAATCGGATAGTTTTATCTGGAATTTATTCTTACCACGAACAACCTTTCTACATAAACAAATTGATGTTATATGATCTTAAATCCCTCTTTTATGGTTTTCTTTGTATGATCGATTTGTCCCATTTTACCTTTTCCTATACATTGATTTCTTTTGAGAAAAATATATGAACAAGGTTGTGGGGGTCTGTCACGTTTTATTTCGACGATGACGATGTAGTTGCATCCTGTTTTTGCAGGTTTGATACTGTATACCTCGACGATGACCTTCGAGTTGTAAAGGATATCAGGGGAGACTATTTAGTTGTTGACCGAGCTTCTTATAGCTGGAAAGAATGACTAGAATCTTCACTGTCACTGTTTGCTCATCTTCATTAATGGAAGTTTCCAACTCATCTCTGCCTTTATGGTATCAATTCTGTCTCTGTATTTGATTAGTATCTGGCTTTGTCTTGTATGTCTTTTGGTTGTGTGTGCTAATTCATTAGTATTAAGCTTGTTGTTCATTTAGAGAATGTTTAACTTATATTGCAAATATAGATTAAATCCTTTTTTGGATGGCAAAACCTATCCTCTTAAAACTACGTTCATTGTCCTAGGTGACATAACATTACTATGTGTGATCCTTTGCACTCTTTGAAAAAAATCAAAAGTGACAAAGATAAATAAATACGAAAGCATGATGATTGTTAGAACACGCTTTCTCATGCTTAGCTACTTTACTTGAAGCGTTTTTGAGAGTTGTCTGTCCAACAATAAAACCTCCAGTCCTCAGTCCCACCAGTGATGAAACCCCAGCCAAGTCTGCATATGCATGTTTCACTCCTACCCACCTATACACCAGAACATCGGCTGACCTAAAAATCGATTTTCTCTCTTTCTTCACAGATATCTTGCACGTTTAAATATATCAAATATGACATCCTTAATAAAGTTATGTTGATATTTGAATCCTGGAAGCTCGTTGCAATGAACATGCTCCCCAAATATATCCAAAAACGCCTTGCGACAAACAGAATAAATCTCATCAATAGAAAATAAACGAATCATAATATTTGTTCGAACAAAGAATGATGTTTCTAGGTTCTTGGTAGGTCTTTGTGTTTATAACAGACGATTCATAGATATGGGAAGCAGCTATACAAATTCCTGACATTAGATCTAACACTGATACATATATTTGGGTAGTAATTCTAAATAAACTAAGTGATCAAATGTATGAAATGTTTGTGCTAGAGTTTGCCGTTATACGATTGTTTGTTTGTTTAGAAGCTGATGATATTAAAAGGCTGAAAGTAGAATAGGACGACAAACTTATTGAAACTAGAACATAACAACTTACTATCCAATAAAACACTTGGCAATGGAAGAAAAAACGTGTTTTATTTTTTAAATAAGTTGACTAATGTGCAGCACCAATACCTCTAATCAAAGATGTCGGCGTTTGGTTTATTCTCTCAAGTTATTACCGGTGATAAGTGTTAGTGTCCTCCTCGATGCATTCTCTCATGTGATTACATGTGATAAGTGTTAGTTTAGTGTCCTCCTTATTATTGGTGCATTCTCTCAAATTATTATTGGTGATGAGATTGTTAGTGCCTCCTTATTATTGGTGTTAACGTCTTACAATAAATATCCAAAACGTACTTTTAGGTATTTATTCTCGTAAGTATATTGGAAATAATGTATAAAGTAATAATTAAGAGACACAATTAAAAAATAATTTTTTTTATATTGAAAATTGAGAATGATATTTATTTTTTTAAAAAATATTTATTAAAATGATAATCATTTTGAAACCAAAGACAATAAATAGCTGCACCAAAACAAGTAATCTTTAAAAAATCGGTTTAAATTGTAAATTGGTTTAAAACTGATTAGGAGTAATTGAAAAAAAATAGCAAAAGTCTTTAATCTGTTTGGTTGTGGGGTTTGGAGGGGAGGAGCAAGGAGGGAGGGAATATTTTAAATTATATGTTTGGTTCAATTTTTATGAGAGGAGGGGGAGGGGATCAAAGGTAATCTGAATCTCTTTCGAAGTATTTTTTCATTTTCCGGAATCGAGGGTTTTTCGACGGGAGGGGAAGAAGAAGAGAAGTTATGGTAAAATATATTTGTATTATATTGATAAAATTATTCTCATTTTTTTAAATTGTCTATGATAGTTTTTATCATCTTATTAGAATTTTTCCATATTTTTTTATAGGCAACTCCATTATTTTTATCATTATGACTCATTTTTTTATGTGCTTTATTCAATTCATTTTTATTTATTATTATGTTTTTAATAACTTAATTATTTTATTAGAATTTTTTCATATTTTTTTTATAGACAACTCCATTATTTTTATCCTTATGACTCATTTTTTTGTGTTTTATTCGATTCATTTTTATTTATTAGTATGTTTTTAATAACTTAATTATTTTATAAGCTGATGTGATTTATTACATACCATATAATTGTAGTATGAGTTCTATGATATTTAGAATTTAATTTAATTTTATAAATATTTTATAGGATAAGATGTATCATAAGGATGACAAAATGGTTCATATTATCATTGATCATTTGATGTTTATCCAATATTTTATTTTTATTTGGATATATTTTAAATATTAAATATTTTGTGTTTGATTATTTATGTTGTTTATGAATTGACAATTTTTTTTTTGTGAATATTATTTTAGAAAAAAATTATTTAGTATGAGTATTATAATATTTTAAGGATTTAATTGAAATACACTGACAGTGTATAAGAATTTTACACCGTCGGTTAATCATAACCGTTGGATATTGTAACAAGTTTAACTTTTATTTTAAAAATCTATAAAGTAATGCAAACAGGTGATGATGATGAATCGATAGTGTAAAACTTTTTACATTGACAGTGTATAGTAATTCATTTCATATTTTAAAAGTAAATTAGATTTAAAATCTCCCCCCTCTCCTTGTAAACCAAATATATATTTGATTAAAACTTCTCCCTCCCATTTCCTTCCGTCTTTTGAATCAACCCTATATTTAATTAAAATACATTCCCTCACCTATCCTCCTCTCTCTCTCCTTTAATAAAATCTTTACCGATTTTAACTTTAAAGAAAAAAATCTTAGGTAAAAATGGTTTATTAGAATTAGCACCAAACATAGAGGATAAAAACCACAAATAAAATATTCAAGAAAAGGGAACAAGATAATAGTGATCTCTTATAGCGTATTCATGTATCTTAGGTTCAAATTCTCTAAGTGGTGCCAACTAAAAAGTTTAGGGTCTTTATTAAAATAAGTTATAAATAGATTGTTATGAAATAATAAAAAAGAATAAAACATTAGAGAGTAAAGAATAAAAATTTATATTGTATTTTTTTAAAGTAGGGATGACAATTTGACTCATCTTATAGGATACCCGTAAAATTATCCAAAATGGATATTGATAAAAACCTATAAAATGGGTACGGATATGGACATGAGCAATTACCCATTAAAATATTCGGGTATGAGCACGGGTACGAGTATCTTAGTATCCATCCTGTCCCATATCCGCAATATATATATATATATATATATATATATATATATATATATATATATATATATATATATATATATATATATATATATATTATATATATATTATATATATATATAATATATAATATATATATATATATATATATATATATATATATATATATATTATATATATATATATATATATATATATATATATATATATATATTATTATAAACACATGGATGTTTATCAATTTTATTGAATACATATGTATTAAACTTGTATGCATTTCAATATAATTGTTTGTTTATTTGTTAACTCAACAATAACATTCTTGAATTATTTTAATATTGTCAAAAAATCAAAATGACATGATAAATTATAATTTATCGATAATATTTTATCATTAATATGGGTAAACGGGTACAAGTATGGGTACTTAGCTACCCATAAAGTACCTTCACGAGTATAAATGTTGGCGCCCACACGGATATGGACTCGGGTACGAAGATTTTTTCAAACTACGGGTATGCATTTCAATATATATATATATATTATATATATATATATATATATATATATATATATAATATATATATATATATATATATATATATATATATATTATATATATAATATATATATATAATATTATTATAAACACATGGATGTTTATCAATTTTATTGAATACATATGTATTAAACTTGTATGCATTTCAATATAATTGTTTGTTTATTTGTTAACTCAACAATAACATTCTTGAATTATTTTTAATATTGTCAAAAAATCAAAATGACATGATAAATTATAATTTATCGATAATATTTTATCATTAATATGGGTAAACGGGTACAAGTATGGGTACTTAGCTACCCATAAAGTACCTTCACGAGTATAAATGTTGGCGCCCACACGGATATGGACTCGGGTACGAAGATTTTTTCAAACTACGGGTATGCATTTCAATATATATATATATATATTATATATATATATATATAATATATATATATATATAATTATATATTATATATATAATATATAATATATATATATATATTATTATAAACACATGGATGTTTATCAATTTTATTGAATACATATGTATTAAACTTGTATGCATTTCAATATAATTGTTTGTTTATTTGTTAACTCAACAATAACATTCTTGAATTATTTTTAATATTGTCAAAAAATCAAAATGACATGATAAATTATAATTTATCGATAATATTTTATCATTAATATGGGTAAACGGGTACAAGTATGGGTACTTAGCTACCCATAAAGTACCTTCACGAGTATAAATGTTGGCGCCCACACGGATATGGACTCGGGTACGAAGATTTTTTCAAACTACGGGTATGGAGACGGGTACTATAGTATCTTGTCCAAACCTTACCCATTGTCATCCCTATTCTCAAGTGTGACATTTACATTATAATATAAATCCTATTTATAGGATATATGTAAGTTGCAAAATGAATATCAATATCAATTACATTTAATCATATAATTAAAGTATATTAAATTATTAGGGAAAACAAACATTCATATTAAACATTATTCATAACACTCCCCTTGGATGTTCATTGAATATATGTCTCGTTAAAATCTTACTAGAAAAAATTCAATAAAAAAGTGAGTAAAAAAATACAATATCTTATGAATGAGAACTGTCTCGTTAAAAACTTTATTAGGAAAAATCTAGTGGGACAAAACCACGGTGAAGGAAAAAGAGTGCAAAACATATTTATATCTCCCCCTGATGCATACATTTCTATATGAGACTATATTATTTGTAGAGTTGCTTAAAAGTTCTTGTATATCTTCCCCTTAACAAATATTTACTAAGACAATTATATCACACATGTCTATATTGTTTTAGTCCATAGTGAGACTTGCTCAATTTGATATAATAGCTTTCTTGAGATCCAAAATTAGGCATCTCAAGTATATTAAACCATTTAGGGAGTTGTTAGCTCATATTTTCGACGCCCATTAAGAATTATCAAAAAAGGAAATCATATGTATAACTGTTTTTCGACCAGGAGGTGATATTCGACCAGCTGAGGGTGATTTGTCAAAGTATCTACAAAAACCTGTAAATTTACCAAGTACTCGTGTGAAGAAGAATCATAAATCACAGAATGTACGTTTGTTTACACCATTGTTAGTTACTTCAAAGCAATACAAATTTGACTCTTTTTTTTATAGAAATACTCTTATTTACTTCTTCATTCCAAACACTCTTCTTTTACTTCGTCATTTACAGTCTTAAGATTTCATTGCTTTCAACATTTACTTTTGTCACTTGTTTATTGCTACAAGTCCTTTACAATTTCTCTCATTCATATCAGCCTTTTTATTAGTTTTCAAACTCTAATTTTACGCTTATTATTGGAGTGTTCGTTATTACCAAAACTCATTTTCAAAACAACTAGCACATGTCTTAGGATCAATCTGATCGATCCTGCAAGTAATCAATTTTAGAAATTTGGAAGATCAGCGGTTGTTTACCGATTTTAAAGGTAAAAAAATTGGCAGGCCTAGTGGGACCAGTGCTAACGTTACAAATTATATGTAGTTCTGATTGTTAAATTTTATTTTTGGGAAAAGATTCGTTGTATATTATTAAGAAGTGATAAAGTAGCCAAAAACAACGAACAACGAACAAGGAGAGAATCCCATACGAGGATGGCAAATGTGAATGCGCCAGATACCCAAAACTCTCAAAATTCATCAACCAGTAACATAACACCCCCTTCTTCTTCGATAGGGGCAAACACGACCATGTCGCATGTGTCCGAAGTAGTTCCGTCCATGATGAGTTCGATGCCTATGCATTCGATCTCCCATACTGAACCAATTTTAACATATGTTAGGCCTAGGGGACCTCCTCATACTCCCCCACCAATTAGAGATATTCCAAATAGGCCATTGGTACCCCCTAGTTTCTCAATACCATTTGGTTGTCGAGAACAATCGTATGGAATGCCAACTTCAGTAATAGCCAATTTACACAACACTGGTTCTACTTTTTTAGAACCAGTGGTTAACATAAATTCTCTAGTACAAGGGTCTGGAGTTAACATGGGTAGAACTAACCAATCTTCAGGTTTGAGACATCCAACACAACTACCTACTCTTACCAATAACTCCGCGGCAACATGGAGGCAACAAATGGACGAAAGCAACCATGAAATGGTTCAGATGTTGACCTAGACTTTGACCATCGTATTGAATCCTTTGATTCAAAATACGACTTAGTCAAATCAACAGATGACAACAAAAGTGGCATGAATGTCTGAATTCCTTAGTGTACCGCAACACCAACGACACCCTCCTAGAGATTGGGAAAGAGAAAATCAAGAGGCCACTTTTGAAGAAGACCTCACTATTAACCAGATCCCACAAAACCAAGGGGGAGTAGTAGTACCCCTTAGGATCGAACCACAAATACCCAGGGAACCAAGGGTATTAATGGTGAATAGAAACCAAAATGTCGATGATATCATACAGTAAGTTCGACATGACGATGTGGAAGCAGATAATAATCTAGCAGCTATAGTCGAAAGAATTATGGTTCAAAATGGGGTAAATTTCGGTCTTAGAAGGCCAAATTATACGTCACCTTTGTCAGAGTATATCTTGCAGGCAAAAGCACCCCTAGAACCAAAATCCCCAAATTCACTAAGTTTTCTAGGGATACCATTGAATCCATTGTAGAGCACGTGGCTAGATATTTAATTGAGGCAGGAGATATGTCATATAATGAGAGCCTTAGGATAATTTTTTTTCAAGTTCTCTCACAAAGAATGCTTTCACAGGGTTCACCACCTTGCCACAAAGTTCGATCCACACTTGGAACCAACTGGAAAGAATTTTCCATGAGTAGTTTTACATGGGGAAAACGAAGATAAGGTTGAAAGAATTGGCTAGTATCAAGCGAAAGTTCATTGAGCTGATTGATGACTATCTAAATAGGTTTCGATTGCTCAAAGCTAGGTGTTTTACACAAATACCAGAGCATGAACTGGTCGAAATGGCCGCTGGGGGCCTCGACTATTCGATTAGGAAGAAATTAGATACTCAATACCCGAGGGATATGACCCATTTGGCTGATAGGGTTCGACAGTTGGAACGTTTGAAGGACGAAAAGGTCAGGGTAAATAAAGGTAAAATGGTAGCCTATGTCGATTTCAGAAATGATGATGAAGGTTCTTGTCACGAAATTTCAGACTTCGACGATAATGAGATCGACCTTGCTGAATTGACGCAAGGGCCATCATATGCGTGCAAAGTTTTAGCACATTCGAATGGGAAAAATTATGTCGAACCAGAAAAGAGTGACAAATTTCCTAAGAAAACTTATACGTTTGACGTTACAAAATGTGATGAAATTTTTGACTTGTTAGTCAAGGATGGTTAAATGATAGTACCTTCGGGTGCTAAAGCACCTCCTTTAGAGCAAAGAAAGAAAAGAGGGTTTTGCAAATACCATGGTTTTCTAGGTCATAAAACGTCTCAATGTTTTCTTTTCAGGGATCTTGTGCAAAATGCCATCCAGGAAGGAAAACTCAAGTTCAGAGACAAAACACGGAGCCAGATGAAGATCGACCCCGATCTTCTACAAGTAGCTGAGGCCCATTATACTGAACCTGAAGAAGTGAGCCTTATTGAAGTCGCTGAAGATTTCAAAATGACTGAAGTCACTGAGGACTTCGTCAATGTACCTATTATGGCGAAGGTTCATGAATACTTCGAGCAAAAGCCTCTTGATGATTTCGCTCAAAAGGCTGCAGGAGATATCACCAACAAAAATGCTGATGCCTCCAACACTAAGGACGCTGAAAGTTCAAAGCTAATGATGATCACCAAAGAAATCGCTAATGGTTTCGTCTAGATGGGCAAGGCCACTGAGGGTCTTCAAATACAATTCCAAAGGTTAGATATCACTGAAGATATCCACATGGAAGTCAATATGGTCGAGGTATCTCAAGAGACCTATGGAGGTCGACGATGAATGTCGACAGAAGGAGTATGACAAAATTGTCTTCCCTTAAGAGGAAGAAACGCTGTCTGACTTCCTCCGAAGGTGTCAGAAAAAGAAGTCGGAAGTCATGATGTGCCCTCGGTGCAGTGCTGTATTCGACAAGAAAGCAACTTAAAATCTTGAAGGGGTTAGAAGAGTAAACCACCGAGATGGTCGCAAAGCCTCCCTAGATATCCCAATCGGGATGGTATCCGTGATGCCAAGGGAATTCGATCGGATTACTAAAGTCGAAGACACCGACAACATCACAAAGAGAGAAATGGCTGCTCACAAGCCTGTGTGTTACTATGTGATGAATAACGACTGTGTTGAAGAGCAAAATGCCTTCTTCGAGAGGCCAAGTGAAGCCATGAGGAGCCACCTTAAACCTCTTTTCATCACTGGAAAAGTCGAAGACGTCCCCATTAGTAAAATATTGGTGGATTGCGGAGCGACTATGAATTTAATGCCTCACCGTATGCTAAATTTTTTTGGCAAATATGATACTGATGCCAAACCTCATAATATGGTGCTAACCAACTATAAAGGTAAAGTGGGTTCCACTATGAGAGTCATCCAAGTCGAATTAACAGTAGGGACAATCACAAGATCCACAATGTTTATGATTGTGGAAACAAAGGCTAATTATAATCTGTTGCTTGGAAGGGAATGGATACATGGGGTCGGAGCTGTCCCATCCTCATTGCACCAGAGGATAATAATTTGGCGCCCAGATGGTATTGTCGAAAACATCGAGGCGAATCAAGGGTACTTTAAAACCCCTATCAATCATGTTGACATGCGCAAATTTGACAAACATTTGGCCACCATAGCTCCCTGTGATTCGGCTGGGTTTGCATTCACCCCTGATGACAACGTTTATTGTTCCATGTCACTGCACTCTCACTATGGTTTTCATTGGGATAGAGAAATAGCAGGCGAAGAAGACTTCATATATTTGGGAGTGTCTGGAATCGTGCCCACAGGATGAGGAAGTGTCTTCAGTAATGATGACTGAGTTTACAATGCTAAAAAGGATTTCGGCTTACATAGCTGAAAGCAAGCAACAATTGGCCTTAAAGGCTGAAGTAAAAAACATGGCTGTCGAAGCCAATGAAGTTTCTCAATCGATAAGTCCTGGGAAGGACTTTGACCCAATGCCACCTGACAAGGGTCATAATGAAGAGCAAGACCAGAGGCTCGATGCGATCTATGACGATAAACCTTTGGGTTTTGAGAAGGATCCGCTAGCAACAAACATTAAAATGCTAGCTCAGGATCCTCTCGAAGAAGTAGACTTGGGAGAGGGAGTGATAAAAAGGCTAACTTACATTAGTTCCAATATCCATCCTCAACTCAAAGTCGAAGTGGTCCAGTTGCTGAGAGAGTTTAAGGATTGTTTCGCATGAGACTATGATGAAATGCCTGATTTGAGCAGAGAGCTGGTCGAATTGAAATTGCCGATCAAGCCTGGAAAGAAGCCTGTGAAACCGAACCCAAGGCGATTTGCCCCAACAATACTTTCGAAGATTAAAGAAGAACTCGAAAGGCTCCTTCGCTGCAATTTCATTTGCACGACCAGATATGTCGAATGGTTAGCTAATATTGTGCCAGTTGTAAAAAGGAATGATACTTTAAGGGTTTGCATAGATTTTAAAGATTTAAATACTGCAACCGCAAAAGATGAATATTCAATGCCAGTGGCAGAAATGCTAGTCGATTCCGCTGCAGGCTATGAATATTTAAGCATGCTTGACGGGTATTCTGGGTATAATCAAATATTTATTGCTGAATAGGATGTCCCGAAAATAACATTTCGATGCCCTGGAGCCTTAGGCACCTATGAATGGGTGGTGATGCCTTTTGGTTTGAAAAATGTCAGGGCAACCTACCAAAGAGCGCTGAATTCGATCTTCCACGATTTTATAGAGACTTTTATGCAAATCTATATAGATGATATTATCATTAAGTCTGTTTCAGGGAAGAGTCACATAGATCATCTTCGAATATCTTTTGAGAGGATGAGAAAGCATGCTTTAAAAATAAATCCTTTAAAATGCGCTTTTTGTGTGCAAGCTGGGGATTTCTTAGGCTTTGTGGTCCACTAAAAAGGGATCAAAATAAACTAGAATAAGACCAAGGCCATCATGGAAGCGAATGGGCCATAAACGAAGAAAGGTTTGCAGTTACTACTAGGTAAGATCAATTTCCTGTGGAGATTCATCTCAAACCTTAGTGTGAAGACACAAGCTTTTTCACCATTGCTTCAACTCAACAAGGAAGGGTTCGAATGAGGGCAGGCTTAACAAGAAGCATTTGATAAGATTAAAGCATACTTGAGTCATCCACCAATCTTGACACCACCTTGTAGAAACAAAAGTATGAGATTTTATATATCTGCATCTGACAAGACTTTAGGGAGCATGTTGGCTCAAGAGGATGATAATGGTGTCGAAAGAGCCATCTATTAGCTCAGTAGAGTCTTAAATGATGCAGAAACTAGGTATAACATAGTTGAAAAATTATGTTTATGCTTGTATTTCTCTTGTACAAAATGGAAGGATTATATAAAACTTATTGATGTTTATGTTTCATCTCATTTCGACGTTATGAAACATATGTTATCCAAACCAATTTTGCATAGTCGAATTGGGAAATGGACGTTAGCATTAACTGAACTTCTTTAACATTAATGCCATTAAGAGTTGTTAAAGGATAAGTGGTAGCAGATTTTATAGTCGACCATTCCATAGATGCAAATGCACTGAACTATCTCAAATTGGAACCTTGGAAGTTGTACTTGGATGGGTCTAGTCACAAGGATGGTATATGCATATGGGTTGTAATTATTTCTCCTAATAAAATTCCAACAAGATTCAAGTACAAAGTAGAGGGTATCTGCTCAAACAATTCATATATAATATGACAAGTGATTAGTAGTTGATGCAATGCATTTAGAAACATCAAGAAAACAAGATAATAGGTAGAAAGTGAGAGCCAATTGATTGGTGAAGGAGGCCCAATCGATTGGTTGAGTATACAAAGTCATTTTCAAAGAAAAACAAATGGATCAATTGATTGATGTTAAAGGCCAATCGATTGGCTTTTGACAAATTTTCGTTTCTTCACAACCAGAGACAAAAAACAATCGATTGTTTCCCATTACCGATCGATTGGTTCAGTTGTAAAAGTTACATTTTCAAAATAAATGCAAGGAAAAATAAATTGTAGGAAAGTGCCAATCGATTGGTCTGTGAAGACTTTAACTTATCCAAGTTTCAGTAGCATCATCCATTTGATTGTCCTGGTGAGGAGCCCAGGACCAATCGATTGGTTCCTTCTTCTCTTCACCAAAATTTCCTCTGTAACCATCATTTCCAAACCTTCATAATTCTAGGTTTCACTTCTAACCACTATGTCACTTAAACCACCAATAACACATGACATGATTTATCATAACATGGATATATTCCACAAGTTTATTCCACAAGTTTCCTCAAGATCATGAGTATAACTCATAATAACAACAACATATGATCACAATAACATAATAATCATATAAAACATGGTTAAATCATGATTAATCTAGAATACATATCATGTTATCATGGCTTTAAGTCAATATACTATGATTCAACAACAAATCCCTAACTCTTAAAATCACGAGTTTCTAACTAGAACCCACCTTGCTAATGAGATGAAGAAGTTGTTGAGAAGTGATGAGATGAAATGATGATGATGCTCTTGTTCTTCTTGTTCCTCCAAGTTCTTCCTCCTTCCAAGTTTTCCTTTTTTTTCCCTAAACTCTCTTTTCCTTTGTTATGCTTACTGATAAAATGAAATGATACTTACAGAAAAGTATCATAATATGAGATGGTATTAGCAAGTGGGTTTAATTAATATACAGTGGAGAATTGGTCTTAAAAGAAGGAGAGATTTGTGTGGACAAGAATGAAGAGGATTAGTAGAAAATATCCCAAGTGATACCACACTTAAAATTGTTCTACCAGAGCAATTGACCCATTATTAATGTTAGCAAAATGTCCCCAATTAATAAAAGGTCAGTTCTAAATAATATTAATTAAATAAATTTGAGTTTACTAGTTACTCTATTTATCCCAATTGATAACTTCCAGATCACATAATAACTCAGTTGATCTCAATTGATATGAATTGGATTGTTTAATTAAATATGGGTTATTATATTGATTATGCAGGTTGTATGGATTCTAGAAAATCTATTCCTGGATATGTTTTCACTATGTTTGGCACGTAAATTAGTTGAAAAACGACACTTCACAAGGTTGTTTCCTTATTAACCATTGAAACGGAGTATATTGCCCTTATTGAACCCGTGAAAGAAGCATTATGGCTTGAAGGTATTCCTAAGGAGATGAAACTTCAAGGCCGACTTATCAATGTTAAATGTGATACTCAAAGTGAAATACACCTGTCGAAGAATTCAACCTATCATGAGTGAACCAAGAACATTGATGTGAGGCTGCATTTCGCCTGAGAGATAATCGAGCATTGAGAAGTCCAAGTGCGAAATGTTTTGACTAAAATGTTGTTGATATGACCACCAAGACATTTCCAAGCTGCAAGTTTTTCCACTTTATGCAGTTGATAAATCTGCATGAAGAAGCTAGTTTGTTGCCTTAGTGTTTGTAGATTTTATTCCAAGGTTGAGATTTGTGAGAAATTCGACCAAACTCTAGTCTCGATAAGGATAACTTGATATTTCAACAGGAGATGTAGATGTTGTAGTCGAAGTTTGTTCAAGCATGTTGTCGAAATATGTTAACTTGTATTCTAAGTTAGTATGTCGAATTGGACCTTTGTTTAAGCCAAATTATTTAAGTTATCTTGTTGCTTAAGTTAGCTTAGTAGTCTACAAATAGACTAGCTCTCTCAGGTTGTTGAAATAGGTTAGTTGTTGGTATTCACTTGTAATTTTTAACCCTTATTGAGAAAGTGAATAGTAAAATAGTTTTAATCAATTCTTCTTCTTCTTCTTCGATATTCTATCTCTTTCTTAAACCTAATAGGGTTTCTTGTGTTTGTTCAAGAAACTCAATCTTTATCTCATAACTTTGTTATGTTATTGGCGACATCGTTTCACAACAAATATCATAAAGCATCTAGAAGGGGCATTGTAGGTATTTTAAATTGAATAACAATATATGTTTCTTTGATTTAATCACGGCCTTTGAATTAAGTTAATCAATGGTCCACAATTTCTATCCATGTCCATGTTTTTCTACCAATAAAAATATAAAGAAATAGAGAATAAAAGAAAATAGAAAAAAATAAAAAAGAGAAGAAAAACGTGTGGATAACTTCATTTTTTGCCAGCCAGTGATACCTCCACACACAAAGAAACACGTGTCCCCCCTTATCTGGAGGATCTCTGAATTTGAAAAAAAGAAAGGAAAACAGGCATGACCCCCATCTCAAAAATACGTCTCAACGTCTCTTTTACATTAGAATAGGAAAATTATTTTTCCTAAAAGGGGGAAATTCTAAATAGAGCCTTAGATAGACTATTCTCTCTCTCACACACACACATACACCCCTCTCTAAAAACTTCACTGTTCATCACACAAGCAAAACCTCTAAAAAAAACTAAAGAGAAACATCATAAGAAAATCCCTTTGCTGAACTAAATCATCCGCCCAACACCTTAATAACCCCATCAATCTCTCTTCTAAAACCTCACCACCAACATACACCATAGACCGCTTCTGCGTCGGATAACTTCATCACTCGAGACCTTTCTTAAACCTTTTATACAACTCCACGATTAACCCCTCTTCCATCTCTCGGTCCAACTTCCATAACGTTATGCTTGCTATGTAGCGCCTCTTTCAAAACTCATCCTCTGTCCTCCATTGCTTATAGCCACCACCGTGCATCCTCCATTAACCACTTTGAAACCACCATTATCCATGTAATATTTTGGCCGACCTTGATCTCACAACCATTATTGCATATCATCACAAACCACCAAATGGACTACCAAAAAACTATCTTTCAACATACCCTTCCAACCATTAAAACCCACATCTCCGACCTCCTATTTATTCCTCATCGTAACCCTCAACTCGACCTCCAACAACAATAACCACCCACATAACAACATAAGTCCTCACATGGTGCAACTCTACCTTTGGAAACCAATGGATATTTTAGAGTGGATTTCTATAGAGGCTTCAATAAGATGCGAAAAGATTTCTATGACGGTATTGGAATTCTTCGGTTGTTAGGTGCAACACTTGTTCTGCCAAAGTTTAAAGTGGCTTTATTTTGGGTTGAAACAAATGGTTTTGCGGATGTAAACGATTTAGACTACTTCACTCAACTGACATCGTTTCCAAACATCAACAACTCAGAGAAACACAACTTAGTGATAACTCACATCTTCCATAAAAAATTTCACTCGCGTAGCGTTTGATATTTTTCGGTTTGAATTTCATTTATGATTTCTATTTGGTTATGTTTCATTTTGATTTGGTCGTGTTTGTTTCTTTTTCGCATTTTCAATCTCGGCTTACGTTGTTTACTATCTTGTTTTAATTTCGGTTATGTTATGATTTAGTTTCGAGTTCTAGATTGTATCGGTTATCAGTTTTTACATTCTAGAGTGTGCATTATGTAATGTTGTTTGAATATAGTGGCAGTATTTGTTTTGATTATGTGATTTCGCTCGCATGCCATTCGAGCCGAACAATTATCAATGTCGTTGGACTTGAATTCGAGTGAGCTATGATCCATGTTTGTTTGCATATAATTTGTTGTATATTTAGTTTGATTGTTATTCAGTTATTGTATTGATTGCGATTCAATTATGTGATACTTGTGTTGGACTTTGATAAAGTGATATTGTTACAACGATGTGAATATTGTAAACAGTAATAATATATTGAATTGCCGCTATTTTATTTTGATGCGTTGGATAAATCAAATTTTGATTCGTGGATTCAGTATTTATATGTCGATATGCTGCTGAATTTCTCGATACATTGATATGATATTTTCGTCGCATTATGATCTTTACGTACAACATTACTCTCATGTTATTATTACGCATAAACTAGCTATGAACATATTATGATTAACCTTGCATTGTGATTACCACATTTCTATTTCTTTCAGTTTTATTTTTTCGAATCTATTTCTATTTTCAATTATAATCTCTTTACCTTGGTTAATAAAATTAATTGATTAATTTTGATTTTACTTAATTAGTTTTGTTAATCAAATTTAATTAACTCGATCATGTTGATGGAATTATCTTTTTATCGATTAATCTTGATAATTTTTTTCAATTACCTTAATTAATTAATTTAATTAGTTAATTCGTTTGTTCCTTGCTTTAATAATCATGCATGTTTTTCATATCAATCGTTACTCATAACTTAATTGTGCATTTGTAATCATCTTTGCAATTAGATAACACGACTTAGAATAAATGTTTCAAAATTCAAAAACCTTAGTCTAATGCCAAGTCCCCTTTTTCAAACCCGTTTAATTTCATTTCAATGCAATTCAAATCTTTTCCCGATTAGCGTAACATTAAAAACATTTTTACAACAAACATTAAATAAGAGGACCGTTGGTGTCTAGAATTCCAATAGAACCCTCAAATATTTAGTCCCGAGACATATATATTGGGCTAGCCGTTTGTCCATTATTTCGTTTCTAAAACACTTAATACAAACTTGGATAAAGGATGGACCATTGGAGTCCAACATTCTAGTAGAATCTTTGAACAATCGATTTCGAGGCACACGTCTTATTCTTAATGAATGTTCATTGTCCATCAAACAAATTTCATAAAATATTTGAATGAAAAAGGGATCGTTAGAGTCTAGCATTCCAATAATACCCCAAATAATTGGTCCTGAGGCTCACGTCTCGTTCTCACCTAGCATTCGTCATTCACTTAAAAAACACTCAACACATCAAACTTATCTTTTCTCGCCTCCGTCCGATTGAAAACCTTTTATAAAATAACATTGTCTAATCCTTTCTAATGCCTATACAAACCAGCACTTAAGTCTCCACCACGAGCATGCAAGCCAATCTTTAACCGTTAGAACGCGATCTAAACACATGTTCGATAAAACAAACTTTAACCAATCAAACCCATATTTTCTCGCCTCCGCGTGATCAAAATCATTTTCACAAACATGCACTGTTTAATCCTTTCTAATGTATATACAAACTTGCGCTTAACTCTCCACCTTGAGCATGCAAGCCAATGTTTAACCATTAGAATATGATCTAAACATTTGTTCATTAAAATCAATTAACCAACAATCATTTGATACAAAGAACTACGTATCTTTAAGTTCTCCATCGTACCTGGAGATACGTAGAAGTGAGATTCAACGTCTCTTCAACCAGTATAATAAAAAACATCAAAAATATATTTTGACTTGCCCCGAACTACAAAGCTTTGAGTTCCTCATTGTACTTGAGGATACGTAGGAGCAAGACCCACAATCTTGTCAAGAACCCTAATAAAAGGTTCTCGTTGAGTACAACGAACATGAGGGGTGCTAATACATTCCTCCATGTGTAATCGACTCCCGAACCCGAATTTGGTTGTGATGACCATCTTATTTTCTTTTAAGGGTTTTATCTATATTTTCCATTTCCTTCTTTGGAATAAATAAAGTTCAGTGGCAACTCAGTTCAAATTATTTAACGCGGACACATGATCGCCCTATGAAGGATCATATTTTTCGAGATGCGATAGATATGAACCACTTTTATGGCCATATGTTAGCAATATTTATGTTGAAATGTGTAGTTTAGAGAGGAATTGTTGTTATGGCCTTGTATTGGAAATGTTTTAGGTTCAGCGAGGAACCTCAACTGAATGTTGGAGTTGGAGGTTGAGACGGGCATGAAGGAGAATAACGATCCAAAACGCAGCGGAATTTAAAATTTTCTCCTTTAGTGATCCTTACGAATGGGAATGATCAGTTATAGAATCGTTACCTCTTATTGCCATTGAAACCTTTGATGCAGATCTAAGGAGCGATCACGAACGTTGAATGGTGACAACGCCTCCACTCAGTCCACACTAACGGATTCCTTCAATCTCAGTGCTAGCTTCTACGAATGAAGGATTTTAGTGAGTGAGAGAGAAACGAAATTTCAACTGAATAAATGCTTCTGCATAAGGGTTCAATTTATAGAATCACTTATATGGGCTGTAAGCTAAAAAATCCACTTAAGTGTATGTGGCCCATATCTTATGATATACCAAAATCACTTAAGCACGTGGTACCTTACCATATTTCGTATTCTACTTAAGTGCACTGTACCTTACGATGTTCTAATATTCACTTAAGTGCACTGTACCTTACGATGTTCCTTATTTACTCTATCTCTCATCAATTCGTCCTTTTGTGTGTGACCCTGTAGGTTCTCGCGATCATCAGTCTATACATGACTTGATAACTCTTAATATTCATACCTATGTTTATGACTTGATAACTCCTTATCCATGATCCATGAGACGTGATCATCAGTCTATACACATAATAGTCTTAATGCTTTAATGTTATCCCACTTTAAAACAAAGCTCGATTATGGATACTTTAAGAATAATGTCCTTATGTTTAATGAGATCTTATGATTAAGTCACACTTGATACATTAAATGGACTAACTATTCTAAGGACTTTATTAAACAAACATAATAAAGAAAAAGCCTTTTATTATTAATAAATAATTCGATACAAGTATCAAACTTATTGGCCTCTAGGGCTTACACCAACAATCTCCCACTATCACTAGAGCCAATCAGGCATACCCCTAATGCCAATAGATCTAGTATGGCCATCATGCTTCTGCTGTGCAAGAGGCTTTGTCAGTGGGTCAACAATATTGTTAACTGTAGGTACTATGCATATTTTTACATCTCCTCTATCTATTTTCTCTCGAATGAGGTGATAACACCTAAGTATGTGTTTGGATCGTTAGTGAGATCTAGGCTCCTTAGCTTGTGCGATAGCATCATTGTTATCATAATAGAGACCAATGGTATCCACAATGCTAGGAACTATGCCAAGTTCACTAATGAACTTTTTGATCCAAACAACTTCCTTTGCTGCACTTGAGGCAGCAATATACTCGACCTCGATTGTAGAATCAACAAATGTATCTTACTTTGAACTTTTCCAGCTCACAACGCCACTGTTTAAGCAAAACACATAACCAGATTGCGATCTAAAGTCATCCTTATCTGTCTGGAAGCTAACATCGGTGTATCCAATTACATCAAACTCTTACTGATCTCCATATATCAAGAATGAGTCCTTAGTCCTTCTCAAATACTGAAGGATATTCTTGACAGCTACCCAATGAGCATCATCAGGATCAGATTGATACATACTCGTTGCATTTAAAGCATACGAGACATCTGTCAGAGTACATAACATGGCATACATGATAGATCCTATTGCAGATGCATATGGAATCTTATTCATGCGATCCCTTTCTTCCTTAGTTGAAGGGGATTGTGTTTTTGATAGACACATGCCATGTTGCATAAGTATGAATCCTTTCTTCGAATCATACATATTAAAGCGTCTCAGCACTTTGTCTATGTATGTACTCTGACTTAGGCCAAGCAATTTTTGTGATCTATCTCTATAGATCCTGATTCCTAATATATAGGTTGCTTCACCCAGGTCCTTCATAGAAAAGCATTTCCCCAACCAAGACTTTACTTGTTGTAGGGTAAGGACATCGTTTCCAATGAGTAATATGTCATCTACATATAATACCAGGAAGACGATCATGATCCCACTAACCTTCTTATAGACATAAGACTCATCTTCATTCTTGATGAATCCATATTGTTTACTGTTTCATCAAAGTGAAGATTCCAGCTTCTGGAAGCTTGCTTCAATCCATATATTGATCTTTGTAACTTACATATCTTTTGGGATTCTTCTGGTATGTCAAATCCTTCAGGCTGTGTCATGTACACATCCTTAAGACGATTCCCATTAAGGAAAGCAATTTTGACATCCATTTTCCATATTTCATAATCATGATATGCAACGATAACAAGTAAAATCCGAACAGATTTAAGCATTGCAACTGGTGAAAAGGTTTCATCATGGTCAACCTCATGAATTTGTTTATATCCTTTTGCAACCAGTCTTGCCTTATAGGTATGTACCTTACCATCCATGTCAGTCTTCTTTTTGAAGACCCACTTGCATCCTATAGGGTTAACTCCTATAGGAGGCTCTACCAAGGTCCAAACCTGGTTTGTGTACATGGAATCCATTTCAGATTTCATGGCTTCTACCCACTTCTCATACTCGGGACCAGTTATGGTCTCTTGGTAGGTCACATGCCCATCTTGATCCATGAGTAATACATCACCTTGATCAGTTATGAGATATCCATATCTCTTAGGTAGGTGACGTATCCTGCTTGACCTACGCTGGTCTTATTCTACTTGAGCAAGTTGCTCTTCCACAACTACTTGTGTTTCCTACTCTAATTCCTCCATAGGTGTATCAGTGCTTTGTAATTCTTGAATTTCTTCAAGCTCTACTTTCCTCCCACTGATTCCTTTAGAAATAAAATCCTTTTCTAGGAAAACTCTAGTTCGAGCGACAAACACTTTGCCCTCAGAAGGATTGTAGAAGTAATACCATCTTGTTTCTTTAGGATATCCCACAAATAAGCATTTGTCAGATTTGGGCTCAAGCTTAGTTGAAATTTTTCGTTTCACATAAACTTCTCAACCCCAAATCTTTATGTAAGACATATGTGATTTCTTACCACTCCATATCTCATATGGTGTCTTCTCAACCTTTTTGGATGGAACACAATTAAGTGTGTAAGTTGCTGTCAATAGTGCATGTCCCCTAAAGGAGTTTGGAAGATCAGCGTGACTCATAATGGATCGGACCATGTCTAACAAGGTTCAATTTCTTCTCTCAGATACACCGTTCCATTGGGGTGTTCTAGGAGGAGTAAGTTTGGATAGAATCCCACATTCTTTTAGATGGTCATCAAACTCTAGGCTTAAATACTCACCACCTCGATCTGATCGAAGAGTTTTAATATTCTTACCTATTTGGTTTTGTACTTCATTCTTGAATTCCTTGAACTTTTCAAAGGACTCTGATTTGTGTTTCATTAAATACACATAACCATATCTATTGAAATCATCAGTAAATGTGATGAAGTACTGAAAACCTCATCTGGATGGTATGTTCAATAATCCACATACATCAGTATGTTTAAGGGCCAAAATATCATTAGCTATTTCACCTTTTCCTGTGAATGGAGACTTTATCATCTTTCCAATTAAACAAGATCTGCATGTCTCATATGATTCATAATCAAAAGAGTCCAAGAGTCCATCTTTATGGAGTTTGGAAACACGTTTCTCATTTATGTGGCCTAATCGACAATGCCAAAGGTATGTTGGATTTAACTCATAAGGTTTCATCCTTTTAGTATTAATGTTATAAATAGGCATTTCAAGATCAAGGACATATAACCCATTGTTCATTTGTGCAGTAACATAGAATATATCATTCAAATAAATGGAGCAACAATTGTTCTTTATTATAAATGAAAAACCAAACTTGTCCAAACAAGAAACGAAAATAATATTCCTGCTAATTACAGGTACATAATAACAGTTCTCAAACTGAATTATTAAACTCCTAGGTAAAGTCAATACATAAGATCCTACGGCTAAATCAACAACGTTTGCTCCATTGCCAACTCGTAGGTCAACTTCACCTTTTGCCAAATCTCTACTCCTTTTTAGCCCCTGCACATTGGTACAAATGTGAGAACCGCATCCAATATCTAATACCCATGATTCAGAAGCAGATAAATTAATTTCAATAATAAAAATACCTGAAGTTGAAGTCTCTAATCCATTCTTCTTATCTTCCAGGTACTTTGGGCAGTTTCTCTTCCAGTGTCCGGTCTTACCGCAATGGAAGCAGGTGCATTCCTTTGCTATGCCTCCACTAGGCTTTAAAGCAGGAGCAATGAGTTTAGGTTTGACAACTTCCTTGCCTTTCCCTTTATCAGCCTGCTTGGTGGGTCTTTTGTTCTGTCTCTTTCCATTTCCGATCATCAGAATGAACTTCCCTTTTGACTTCAGATTCTGTTCAGCAGTTCTTAACATGGCTAGCAGTTCAGAAAGAGATTTGTCCATATCATTCATAATGAAATTAAGGATAATATGACTGAATCTATCTGGCAACGATTGCAAGATCAAATCAGTTACAAGTTCCTTTCCGAGGGGAAAACCCAACCTCTCAAGGTTCTCCACATACCCAATCATCTTGAGCACATGGGGACCTACAGGGGCTCCCTAAGCTAACTTACCTTGAAAACTCTCGAATATTTTAGTTGGCTGAATAACTCCTTATTCCAATCCATCACATGGATCAATTCCAACTCTTACTTCTAAACATATATAATCTTATTGTAATTTGTTTAGTTAAGTTTGACCCATTGTTTTAGCAATTGGATATACAATTATCCCATCCCACCTTACTAATAAAGAATATGCACCTCGCATAGGCGAAACCTACATTATTCGATACTAGTCTTGATGAGTGCTAAAACTTGGAAAGCATAAACTTAATATTTAATTTGAGGGAATTTGCAATTATTCTGATCTCAGGGGCTTATTTATCATATAAATCGTCTCTCACATGCATCAACATACATTCGTATGCATCAACATACATATAAAATGAAACAATTATGACCCCTAGAGAAATTGTTCTCCCAAGCCAATGAGAGAACCTAAGCTAACGTAATAACGATCTAAGCTTCTCAAGGTTCTCCTCCTTTGATATTGTATTCTTCTCTTTCTTCATAACATTACATTACATAAAAGAAACTCGTTTTACATACAAGGGAGTGAAATGAGAAAAGAAGTTACATTAAGAGATTAAAAGAGAGGCACGACACGCAGGCCGTATTTTAAAATCCTAAAATAAAATAAAGGAAAACTAAGGCCATAACCGATCACCACAAGAAAATAATAATAAACAAATTATTATTATTAAGTTAAATTCTATTAATTAAATAAACCAAATTAAATTTTGGTGGCCGATCATTCTACGCAAAATTTTAATAAACCATTTATTTGAAATCGACGTCGATTTTCGCATCAACACTTGATACTTTAAAGCACAACTCTTGCGCAGTCACAATCCTAATCGCATAAATCTTTGACAACACAACCCTTGTACCGTCATGAACCTTAATGCACCGATTTCATACCGTGAAACACACCTCGATTGTTAATTCAGTATGATTGATCAACACGTCATTGCTTCACCATACTTTCGTCGGGTTCCGAAGCAAATGACCATTGATCGCTCAAAGGAAAACAACCATTAAGTGTTTGAATGAACGAAAGAGAAACAATATATCATATATACCGTATTTTGCATCAAAACTTATATCATATATATAACTTGATCGATCTCAATTGTGTAACCTATGGACGATCGATGTATCGCTGCTTCACCATACTAATGTCGGATTCCGAAGCATAGTCAACATCAATCATCTAAATCGTACACACATGATGCCAAATTTAATTACTCATTTATTCATTGATTCATTCTGCCTTTTAATCGTATTAATAAAGAAAATACATAAAATAAACAGCCATCAGATGCATGGTTTTGTAAGTGAAGGAGAATAGCAATCCAAAACGCAGTGGAATTTAAAATTTTCTCCTTTAGTGATCCTTACGAATGGGCATGATCAGTGATAGAATCGTTACCTCTTATGGCGATTGAAACCTTTGATGCATATCTAAGGAGCGATCACGAACGTTGAATGGTGACAACGCCTCTACTCAGTCCACACGAACGAATTCCTTCAATCTCAGTGCTAGCTGCTACGAATAAAGGCTTTGAGTGAGAGAGCGAGAGAAAAGAAATTTCAACTGAACAAATGCTTCTGCACAAGGGTTCTATTTATAGAACCACTTGTGTGGGCTGTAAGCTAAAAATCCCATTTAAGTGTATGTGGCCCATATCTTATGATATACCAAAATCACTTAAGCACGTGGTACCTTACCATATTTCGTATTCTACTTAAGTGCACCGTACCTTACGATGTTCTACAATTCACTTAAGTGCACCGTACCTTACGGTGTTCCTTATTTACGCAATCTCTCATCAATCCGTCCTTTTGTGTGTGACCCTGTAGGTTCTCGCGACATTGGTAATTATATTAAATCACGTATTTAACATAATAAGCAGTGAACGGTATCTAGCAACACATCACTGCTACCCAAGACACGAAAATGTCATGTGATCTAACAAATCCTTTTGTGATAATACTTATGTGTACAATTACCCTTTTCCCCCTATGTCTATATTGAACACAAGGCATATACCGTGTCATCCTTGTCCAGTTCAATATTAGGCCCGTAGACATTTATCCTGTTACGTAGGATGGGAAAATTCCATCTAGGTCACTCATGTCCCTCAGCATGCTTCATGGAGTACCCATCAACTGTCTTTATGGTCATCCAGTTAGGGACAATGTTTGATCAGCAATAAGGCACTCGACTCTACATCTAGGGTCCATAGTGGTTTCAGGTTGAAGGGTGGTATACACCAATATCACCATGAGAATAACTTATGACACTTTGCATAACATTCTATATAGTATTCTCATAGCGGGTCAATCCAATATAAATATTACTCTTAATATTCATACCTATGTTTAAGACTTGACAACTCCTTATCCATGATCCATGAGACTTGATCATCAGTCTATATACATAATAATCTTAATGCTTTAATGTTATCCCATTTTACAACAAAGCTCGACTATGGATACTTTAAGAATAATGTCCTTATGTTTAATGGGATCTCATGATTAAGTCACACTTGATACATTAAACGAACTAACTATTTTAGGGACTTTATTAAACAAACATAATAAAGAAAAAACCTTTTATTATTAATAAATAATTCGATACAAGTACCAAAAGTAATGGCCTCTAGGGCTTACACCAATAGAGCATTGTATTTGTATTTGTTTGTTGCATTTCATGCATCATGTATGTCGGAGATAGGTGTACAGACTTCGATCCAGAGACGAGTTTACGGTTTTGAAGTGGGGACTAGTGAAGAGTTTGGGACTTCGGTCCAATGAGGAGTTCCAGGTTCAGAAGTGGAGACCTGAGATGAGTTTTGGTTCAAAGAGGAACCATCAGTTGGTGGATAAATCAGTAATACAACTCTGATATCCAAAACTTGGTACCACATGCATTGAAGTAGAGGTGTTGATTGCATTCCATACATAATTGTACTGGTGAATTATGACTACTGTAGATGATTATATGTTTGATAATTGAGTGAGATGTCTTTGTTGTTTTATGCACCACTAACATTTATGAATGTATTCTCACCCCCCGTTATTTCTCTGTTGTTCTTTACCCATGTGGTACAAATACTCAAGTAGAGGAGCCTTAGTTGTTGTTGAGTTGGAGGATGGCATAGTGACCTTCTTCGTCATTTTCTATTTTTCGAGTTTATTGCAGTTTCTGCGTGTCGCTCTGATAGTATAACACTGGGATGAGTTATACTTTGTTATGCGATTCGGAAAGTTGTTGAATTATTTTCTTCATGTTTTTGAAATGAAGTCATTTTGAATTATAAGACAATTAAGTTGAATTGATGTTTTTGAGTTTCGCTTCTATATGATAATATCTGATTAAGATGTTTTATGTTGATAAAATGTAATATAATTTTTGAGAAAATTATTTTGCATATTTATTGAATAAGCGTTTGGGGTTTATGGTGTTACATCTATGAGCTCCACCGTCTAATACCCTTGGAATGACTAGATCCGGAAAGGGGGGGGTACTAGTTACACATAAATGTCTTTAATTTGTATCAGCTATGAAGAAATGCGTGTAATTTGTATCATATATGCAAAAATACGTGTAGTATTCATCATCCCTATCTTTAGCGGTTAAAAGAGAAATGGGCAAGAAATCATACAATAGAGGAAGAAAAGAAAAGATAGACATATATTTGTGTTCATAATGAAGTGAACATGTTACAGTGAAATAAGGAAATGACTAGATAAATAGACCTTCAACCATAAAATCGCTTTAGCTTGGCGTTGTTCCATGTCCTTCCTTAGGGAACTATGAGAAGCATGTTCCTCTTTCTTACGACGTCTCCTTAAATCGAGTGGGGCGTTAGGGTATCCAAATTTAGTTTCATCTGCCGGGGTACCACTGGATGGTTGACTTTGTTGAAGATGTTGCTTGAGGACGACCGCTGAAATTTTAGGGCCCTGACATTGCCCTTGCCGAATATTTCGAAACGACGCCTTATTACCACTAGGACGACCATATTCTTGCGTGCCTCTTACTTTGTCACGGATATCTGCTTCAACCAATTGAGACATGACTATTAGTCAGTTTATAAGTTATCTAGGACTAGGGTCGGATTCCCATGGGGCCAAGATCATGGTCGAATGAAGCTGGCGTTCCTTGACAGACCCGTTTCCCCGACCTTTATGGGAGAAGCTTGGCCAATTCATTTTTTTTGGGTAAAATCTATAAGAAACAACGATGAAGGGCGGGGGATCAGAGATAACTGCCGACCAGAGACGTCTTTGGGTCAGACTTGGTTTCCTTGCTACCAAAGATTGGGGTGCTGCTCAATTTAGCATATTTAAAGAGTCTCTGTTATTCTATAGACCCGACCACATGGATTTGGTAGTTTGACTACACCGGAAAGGATGCTAGTTCCTGGAGAACGTTACTTATTCGTTACCTCGTACATATTTTGGCCCCGATAGAAACTATTGCCCCTCACCGGGTGATTCATGGTTGTAGATAGTTTAACATTCTCCTTCTTTGAGCGTATTTGCGCCCTCACGTCTTTATTTCTTGATGCAACACTCTAGAGTCACATGGAAGAGGAATTTACCTAGAAGATCACCACTAGAATCAACTGTTGCTCTGACCTAAGTGATGAGAAAAAGGCATAGCAGAACCGGTATTCTCAACTTCGAACGATTTCATGGTGCAAACTCATTTCACATTGTCGTGATTATGTAGTTTCAGTTGTAATACGAGTTTTGTCATGATTTAATGGATCTAGCATGAAGAGATCCCTGTTCATAGGTCGAGGATCCATTTGTACAAAGAGAAAGTGTTTTAGTACCAGATCTATACCAACATTAATTATGAACTCGTCGTATCTTCAATGTCGCTACGATAAGTATCACATTAGCAGCGGACAGTATAAGCGATGTTAGATCAGAAGGTGGACCATGAATCTTCAGCGTGATTTTCAAGGAAATTATCTCCATTCTCTGGTGATTATAATGTAGATCTGGATTTGGATCTAGGATCCTTTCTTCTTTGACTTTGTGGAGTTCCCAATGGAATTAGATATCTGGAAATCCGATGAATCACAGTTGAAACGATAATTGATTGGATCGAATGCGACAAATCTCTGTGTTCGATGATGAATGCTATTGATTTAGTGACATGAGAAGATTACAAACTGGAAAATCAGATATTGAATATGAAATCATGGAAATAGTAGGAATCAGAAGTCGATTCCCATAGACGACACCATTGTTCCGTTCAGGAACTAGAAACTTGGATGCAGTTGATGAACTGAGTATCTTGAACATACTGTAGTGAAAAATGGAGATCAGAGAAAAGTGGAGATGAGAGAATGTACGTTATTTTCCTTGTTAATTGATTTTATATCTTGGTTCGAATTTTAGTTGACGTGGGCCTTTGGTCAGCCTAGAACAATTGGCAAATAATCCGAGATAAAAAGTGACACATTTTTCATGACACACTTATTTACCTTGCTCTCGAAACTGATATGAAATCTATTTTCAAACTGAGATAAAATCATTTATTTGTAGTAGTGATTGTTATAATCCTTTTTATTATTCAATATTGTTTGAGCTTAATGTTTTGAATTGCTTGACGAAAAATTAATACCAAATTGCTTTTGAGTACTAACTCTTGATAAGACAATTGGAACCAATTTTAACTTTTAATATCTATAGACATGGGGTATTAATAGTTTGTTATATAATAATTTTAACGGTTGCTCAAACCTTCATCAATTACAACTACCTTAATAAATTAAATTAGATGAAATACAATTGACGAAGAGGGTTAACATACAAAGAAATTAGATGTGACTATTTTTATGTAATAAGTAATAATTAGGAAGTAATTAGATGTGACTATTTTTATGTAATAAGTAATCATACAAAAGTGGATAGAAATTTCAAATGTGGTCTAAGTAGATTTTCTAGTAATTATATGGTCTTTCACATCAGATTTTTCTAAACCTTTTATTTTTTTCTTTTTAAATTTACGATGTTCTCTATTTTTGCATACCGTTAAAGATTAAGCTAAGGATGATATATGATCATGGAAGAAGAAAGAAGAAGATGGAAAATAGCTTTCTTCATTACTCACAAAATTAGCTATTACAAGAATACACAATTGCTTATATAGCAAGTAAATAACTATGGATGCATTCTAATTGATTCCAGCTGTCAAAACAGAAAACAGTTGGAGTTAGTTACATCAACTGACCTCTCTCTCTCTCTCTTTAAAATCAATATCAATCATTCCTAGCTTGTAAGTTGTAAAATGGTCCAAGATGTAGAGATTTTATGAGTATATCGGCCACCTGTTCCTTTGAAGTGACAAGCATTAAGTGGACTGCGTCTGCTAGAACTTTGTCTCTAACCATGTGGCAATCTATCTCGATATATTTTATCTTTTCATTAAAGACTGGGTTAACAACAATGTGTAAAGTTGAAGCATTGTCGCAGTAGATGATGATTGGCATATCGTGCTATAGTCAGCAGGTATAAAATCCATTGACTTTCACATGTTTCTTGGGCCAATGCCCAATATTCCGCCTCAGAATAGGATCTGAACACAATATTTTGCTTATTGCTTTTCCAGTTGACGAGTGACTTGTCGAGGAAGAAACATATGCATGATGTGGATCTTCGAGTATCAAGGCAAACACCCCAATCAGAATCTGAAAACCCTTGAGGCATAGTGTGGATGATGAACTGAAAAACAGTCCTTGGCCTGAGTAATTTTTGAGAAATCGAAGCACATGTAGACCTGCCAACATATGCTTATCAGTATGGGCATCAAGGAATTGACTCAGTTTGCTTACTGCATAAGCAATTTCAGGTCTTGAATGAGAGAGATACAACAATCTTCCAATCAGACGCCTATAGGATGCAGGTTATGACAAGGTAAGTTTTGTATAATTGTAAGTGTGGTTGCATTGGTGTATTGCAAGGCTTGACTCCAATTGTTCATGCATTGTGAATTAAATCGAGAACATACTTTCTTTGGCAAAGTGATATTCCATCATGAGTTATAGCTACTTCAAATCCTAAGAAGTATTTTAATACTCCTAAGTCTTTGATGTTGAACTTGTTATCTTAAAGAGTTTTAATGTGAGTGATTTCATCAAGATCAATGTCTCCTAGTACCAAAGCATGCTGCTTGCAGAGTTTGCAACAAACATGTTAGAAGAAAGAAAAGAAAGAAACGAAGAGAATACCAAAAAAAATACTAAAGAAAATCAAGATGACACATAAGGATAATAATGGAGGATTGTGAGTAAGGGAGCAACGAAGGAAGGCTAGAACAAAAGACCTATGATACTATGTTAAAGATTAAGCTAAGCATGATACATGGTCATGAAAGAAGAAAGAAAGAATATGAAAAAAGAACTTTCTTCATTGCTCACAAAACTAACTATTACAAGAGTACACAATTGCTTATATAACAAATAACTAACTATGGATGCATTCTAACTAATTCAAATTATCAAAACATAAAACAATTGGAGTTAGTTACTTGAACTAACCAATCCTCCCCTCTTTACATTCAACACATACTTCATTTATTACTATTATTATTATTATTTGATTTAAAAAATATCATTGTTGTCTATTAAAATTATATCAATCTGTTATTAAAATATATTATTAGGCAAACTTTTGGTTCATTTGCCAAGAAAAAAAAGAACTTTTCTAATACTTATCTCCTTAAAGATATGCAATGTTCTATATGATTTTATTCATTCAGGATTGCATTGTGGGAGCTTCTCTCGAGAAAAAAATTAAATACATTACATTGGCATAATATATTGATGTCATTATATGAACATGCAAAATGACAAAAATGGGATACTATGTATGTTATAAGTACAGAATTAAAGTTCTTGCAAGAAGACAAATGTGACAATAGTAATTTAAATTCTATCACAAAGATCAATAACTTCTACGTGCAATCCAATCTTGTCTTTGGGTTAACATTTTGTTTAAATAAATCAACATACCAATAAAGTGAAAACATTAATCCGTGTCATTTTCTTTGTAGCACTTGTAATTTAGGAAATATATTCTCTGTGCCAGTAAATAAATATAAAAATATTGTCACCCTAATTTAGCTAGAATTTTTTTGCTGCAAGAGCATAAAGTATTGTAAAATTGGATTAAATTGAGAAGATATTTTGAATTTGAAAGATTAAAGAATTGACAATAAGATATATTTGAGATTCTAGAGAAAAAAACAAATACTGAGAGTTATAATAATTAAACTACAATACTTGATGTTAATGAAAATCAATTTACCCCGTATTAAACTCAATTAAAAATCATACATTCAACTATTAATTTATCAGTTTTAAAATAAATGTGACTTATTGTTTTTCACAAATTAAGAAATACTACAATAAAGTAGTCAAAAGACATCATAATTTTACTATGAGATTAATTACTATATACTATCAGTATAAAATGTTTTACACAATCGATTCATCACCATCACCCGTTTGCATTACTTTATAGATTTTTAAAATAAAAGTCAAACTTATTTCAACATTCAACGGTTATGATTAACTGACGGTGTAAAATCCTTTTACACTGTCAGTATATTTCAATTAAATTCTTTTACCATTTTCATTTATTATTTATGAAGTTTCTAATGTTATATATGCAAATTGTAATATAATAGCATATATAATATTAACTAAAAACATAATTAAAAAAACTGTAATTATGTTGTAAAAATAAAAAGATACTATTTATTTTAAAATAATTATGTTTTGTTGAATTCACTTCATTTTAACTAATGGAGTGCTGAGTTTAAAGTTTCAATTTGGCATCTTGATATAAATGGATAATTATTTGTAGAGTTAGAATTTCAATGAATTTCTATTTTGGGTTTATTTTGATTTTAAATAGATGATGTTGAAATTGAGATGAAGACTCACTAAGAAGTTTCAAATATTATATTCTAGAGTACAGTTGTTATGATTTTTTTTTTTAAATAATTAATTTTTTAAAATTATATCCAAAAATAATCACGTTTTCAATTTAATTATCAAATTAACCATATTTAAAGAAGATGCGCTATCCCTTATGGCGCATGCATTGTCATTTCACTTAGGCGTCAATGGTGGTGGTATGCATATCAAGCTAATGCAAGTGGCACATGCATGTATCTAGTATGAGCAAAATTAAAACTAATTCATAATATATTATTTATAAAATTCAAATACACAATATTATGTTATAAAATTCAATGACCCGCCCGATCGAAACGCCCCCCCGTTCCACATCCTGGTACATTAGTCTGTCTTCAAGATCTTCCACGATTTCCTTAAGGTGTTTATGGTCTTTGAATGTTGGTCTGAGGAAAAGGTGATTGGTGCGAGTGTCTCGAGATATTTTACATATTTGCCATCATTTCTCCCCAACAGCTGGGGGAAGGGTTGCCACCAACGGGGTTGTCCTATTTGAGTTCGATGTTCATGCTATCGTAGTTGGGTCTTTGTGGTTAGATTATGTGTAGACGGTATGGTTGGTTGAATTGGAACATTGAATAGTTTTGGAAACAAAGCAATGGTTCTTGTGGTGTAAGAAAGTCATACAGTGGTTGGGTGCTTTGACTGTGAGATGTTTGAGTGTTCATTGGTAGAGGACTATGGTGGGATGATGTGGAATCGTATGAATCATCGGGGCTATAGTAAGATGTGGTGGGGGCATGTAGTTGTTGGTGGTATGAGTCATATTTTTAGTGTTATCTTTGAGTGTGTGGCATGAATTGGTTGCAGGGTTGGTTGTTTGATGGCTGAATGTAGGGGGTGGCAAAATGGATGAATTAGATGGATATGGATTGGATCGTTAATGGATGGATCAAAACAATTCAATAGTCCATTAACAATCCACTAAAAGTTTCTTAAAAATATCCAATCCAATCTATCCATTAAGAATAAAATCCATCCAATTCATCCATTATTATATTTTTAGTGGATATATATCCATCCATTTTTTTCTTAGAAAAAAACAAATTTCTTTTTTTTATGAAAAAATCGTTTTTTTAAATATTTTTTTTTTTTGTTTTTGAAAAAAATAATTTTTTTATTTTTGGAAAAAATCACTTATTTTTTTGTATTTTAATGAAAAAATTCAGTTTTTTTTCGAGAAAAATCATTTTTTTTTGTGAAAAAATATATATTTTTGTATTTTGGAAAAAAATAATTTAAAAATCGTTTTCTTTTTATTTAATTTTTTTTTATATTCGTAAAAAATAACTTTTTCGAAAATAAAATCGAATTTTGGTCTTTTCCAAAAAAATGATTTTTAAATTTTTGGGAAATTGGTTTTTTGTATTTTTAAAAAAAAAATTGATTTTTTTTCTGATATTTTTCAAAAAAATAATTTTTTAATATTTAAAAAAATTAATTTTTTTAAAATTAGATTAAAAAATTCATTTGATCATTAAAATATGTTGGATGGATTGAATCAATCCATGCTTATAAATGGATGGATTTAATTTAATCCATTAACTTAATTTTTATGTAGTGGATGAATTTGATGGATTTTTTGGTGGATGGATTGAATGAATTTTGTCTTAATGGATCAAATTGCCACCCCTAGCTGAATGTATATGCTATGGTGGCGTTGTGAGACTGGTCGTTGGATTGGGTGGGTTGACATTGTTCTTGGATTTGGTAATGGTGTGAGGTTGGTTGTTGGTGGGGGTTTGTTGTTGGGCATATGATGGAGAAGCTCGTTGGCATGGATCGATTAAATACCTCGGCTCAGACACAAACTGTGTCGTTGTAACCTAACTAAACTAATTCATATAATGTTGAGTTGGTCTAGCTCCTTGTAAGATTGGTTCGTTTAAGATGTGTAGACGTCGATTCTTCCAATGACGACACATCTCTTTAGCGAAGTCTCTCTAATCAAAATAACCCCTTTGGGCATCGACTCTTTGTTGATGCCAGTCTCCCAAACAATTCGAAGGGTCTGGAATTTGTTGTTGCATGCCAAACTACAGTTTCACACTGTCACTCTGGTGCTCTCCATAGTAGTGAACCTAATGATTGGTGTTTTTGCTATCCAAACTGCAACATCATCAGGGTTAACTTGATGGTCAAGATCCAGATACGGCCTCCAGCTAAACTGTATAAGAAAAATACATGATTAGAAGATTTATACTTTGGTAATTTTTTTAAACCAAAATTATAGTTGTTTAGTTGTAATACATCGTCTGGTCCAATATGGTCTAAAAGATTGTGATATACTACGATAACGATAGACTACTAAAGATCCGAGATGATGAATATGTTCATAATATGTTTCTCAGTAATGAACATTTTGGGATCAATGATATTGAGTTATATATTTCATAACAACAAAACCAGTTGCCTCAGTTCATTGATCCGTCACAAATGTTTTGTGAAACTGACGACGACGAATAAGCTGAAGTCGATGTTGTTGACAAGGAAGAAAAAGAAGATGAGATATTGGTTGATCAAATAGTGAACGATGACACTGTCGACCACGAGCAAGAGTCATTACCAGCTAGTCATATTTATTGTCCACCTCAACACATGACAAACTTGAACTTGGGTGTAGATGAACCATCGTCAAATATATTTGAAAATCCTTATATGAAAACTGAAGGATCATTAAAAGAGGGAGACCAATTTTGCACAAAAGAAGAGTGTGTCAGAGCCATTAAAAAGTATCACATGTAATTATCAGGTGATTATAGGGTCGATTGAACTAATGTGACGAGGTACAAGATCTTGTGTCGTAATGAGTTACGCATGCTCCGGTTGACAACATCTTACCGAAAGAGGGGTGATTCTTGGGAGATAGGTTCTTTGGGTCCATCTCACACTTGCATAATTACCAACCCGATGCAGGATCATCGCAAACTCATATCTCAGTTAATATGCAATGAAATTTTGTCTGTCATTAGCGACAATCTGTCATTGAAGGTGGGTACAATAATCCCGCATATCATTACACGATACAAGTATACTCCCTCGTATAGGAAGGAATGAATAGCTAGGACTTAGGCGGTTGAAACAATGTTCGGAAATTGGGAAAATTCGTACAAAAACTTCCAAAATACTTAGTGACACTTAAGCATTATGCTCCAGGGACTGTTGTAATTTTGGAAACCTTGTCAGCATATATCACAAACGGGACTTGTGTTAGTGGAAATGGCATATTCCATCGACTCTTCCGGGCGTATGAACCATGAATCAAAGGTTTTGTTTTCTGTAAACCTATTAAACAAATTGATGGTGTCATACCCTAAAAATTTTCCACCCTTCATATGCTTTCTAATGTCATTTTATTTCGAATAAATTAAATGACACAATTGGTAGAAGAGCATATGTAAGAAACTACAAGGGAGAGGTCTTGAGTTTAATTCTCACTTTTCTTATTGTTAGAATTTTCTCTCTTTTTTATGTTTTTACCTTCATTTATATTATTTTATAATTAAAATTTTCACTTTTTTTATTTTTTATTTTTTATTTTTTATTAATTTATTTTTAATGATTATTATATTATTGATTTCTCATATTTTTTAGTCTAAAAATCAAGGAAAATCAATATAAAATAAAATAAAAAAACAAAGTCTTTTTATTATTTCATTTATTACATTATTTTTTAATTTTTCATTATTATTATTATTATTATTATCAAAATTGATTAAAATGAATTTTTATTTAATTTATTCACAAAAGGTCATGAATCCATCTAGATTTATTTACTTGACCATCATGAAATAAACAAAATCAAGTCATATGAAATCATTCAAAAAATAGACAAATCTCATTCAATTTTTGACATAATCCTTATCTATAAATAACACAAATTTTCTACACTTTTTTCCATCCTTAACTCACATATTCATTGTCCTAAAGTTGTTGCTCTTCACATTGAAGAACAACAATAATAAAATCCTAATCTAAACTCCAACCATCCCTACAATTCAAGTTTCGATAGTCATCAAGACAGAAAGCGACAGAAGGGGAAAAGAAGGAGAAAATAGCTATTATCTTTACTCAAAACCAGGGAAATCCTCCTCCCTGTAGATTAGTCACTTCATTCATGTTTATACTTTTTTAATAAGATTTGGTGGTTGTTATGTCTTGTTTGTCTTAATTTATTTATACGATAGTTGGGTGCTTTTAGATGTATGTTAGTACAAAGTATTGACTTATTTCAAAACACATAATCATGTTCTAAATGATTTAAAACTAAAAATCACATATCAACCTTTTTTTTCTACTTCTATTTTTTAAACAATTTTAAAAAAATCAATTCTATTCCTCTTTTAATTTATTTTTAATTATTTTAATTTAATAAAACAATCTTTTAAAAATCAATTTTTTCTTGTAAATCATCTGTTTAAAAATCAATATAAAATAAAATAAAAAAACAAAGTTTTTTATTATTTCATTTATTACATTATTTTTTATTTTTTCATTATTATTATTATTATTATCAAAATTGATTAAAATGAATTTTTATTTAATTTATTCACAAAAGGTCATGAATCCATCTAGATTTATTTACTTGACCATCAAGAAATAAACAAAATCAAGTCATATGAAATCATTCAAAAAATAGACAAATCTCATTCAATTTTTGACATAATCCTTATCTATAAATAACACAAATTTTCTACACTTTTTTCCATCCTTAACTCACATATTCATTGTCCTAAAGTTGTTGCTCTTCACATTGAAGAACAACAATAATAAAATCCTAATCTAAACTCCAACCATCCCTACAATTCAAGTTTCGATAGTCATCAAGACAGAAAGCGGCAGAAGGGGAAAAGAAGGAGAAAATAGCTATTATCTTTACTCAAAACCAGGGAAATCCTCCTCCCTGTAGATTAGTCACTTCATTCATGTTTATACTTTTTTAATAAGATTTGGTGGTTGTTATGTCTTGTTTGTCTTAATTTATTTATACGATAGTTGGGTGCTTTTAGATGTATGTTAGTACAAAGTATTGACTTATTTCAAAACACATAATCATGTTCTAAATGATTTAAAACTAAAAATCACATATCAACCTTTTTTTTCTACTTCTATTTTTTAAACAATTTTAAAAAAATCAATTCTATTCCTCTTTTAATTTATTTTTAATTATTTTAATTTAATAAAACAATCTTTTAAAAATCAATTTTTTCTTGTAAATCATCTGTTTAAAAATCAATATAAAATAAAATAAAAAAACCAAAGTTTTTATTATTTCATTTATTACATTATTTTTTATTTTTTCATTATTATTATTATTATTATTATCAAAATTGATTATTATTATTATTATCAAAATTGATTAAAATGAATTTTTATTTAATTCATTCACAAAGGTCATGAATCCATCTAGATTTATTTACTTGACCATCAAGAAATAAACAAAATCAAGTCATATGAAATCATTCAAAAAATAGACAAATCTCATTCAATTTTTGACCTAATCCTTATCTATAAATAACACAAATTTTCTACACTTTTTTCCATCCTTAACTCACATATTCATTGTCCTAAAGTTGTTGCTCTTCACATTGAAGAACAACAATAATAAAAACCTAATCTAAACTCCAACCATCCCTACAATTCAAGTTTCGATAGTCATCAAGACAGAAAGCGGCAAAAGGGGAAAAGAAGGAGAAAATAGCTATTATCTTTACTCAAAACCAGGGAAATCCTCCTCCCTGTAGATTAGTCCCTTCATTCATGTTTATACTTTTTTAATAAGATTTGGTTGTTGTTATGTCTTGTTTGTCTTAATTTATTTATACGATAGTTGGGTGCTTTTAGATGTATGTTAGTACAAAGTATTGACTTATTTCAAAACACATAATCATGTTCTAAATGATTTAAAACTAAAAATCACATATCAACCTTTTTTTTCTTCTTCTATTTTTTAAACAATTTTAAAAAAATCAATTCTATTCCTCTTTTAATTTATTTTTAATTATTTTAGTTTAATAAAACAATCTTTTAAAAATCAATTTTTTCTTGCAAATCATCTGTTTAAAAAAAATAATAACCTTTTTTTAGAATTAATATCATCAATAACAATTTAAAACTAATGTTATAAAACGGTTTTTAAAAAAAAACTAAATATACACCCCTAGAATTTTTCTTTTTTTTCTTATTTATTTTATTTTAATAATTATTATTTAGGATTATTATTGAGTTAATAAATAATGAATTACCATAACTAGAAATAATTAGTTTAATAAAATGATTTATGAATTGATTCACTTTATTATAATAATTGACATATTAAAAATATAAAAAAATATATTTAATTGATTAATATTAATTAGTTACGGTTTTGATTAGGATAATTTTGAAGTAAATATTAGAATTAATATTAGGATAGTTTTAGAGTTTTAATTAGGTTAGTTAAGATAATTAGGGTTTAAAAAGTAACCAATTAAATATTAAAAATATAATATTGATAATCTCTTTCTTTTTTATATTAACTTATTTAATTTTCTTATTTAAATGAATCAATTACATGTATATATTATTATTTGAATTAATTTTTAAATCAAACTAATCATAACATTTTTGCAACATAATCAATCTAAAATCAACTATTAACACATTCAAATAAATTGGTCTCTGCCCTTGTGCATTGAGGCATTTTCAATCAAAATTTTCTCCGCCCCCGATGCATTAAGGACTTTTCAAAAATATAAAAACAACAAATAAGCAAATATTTTTTTAGCCAAACTACGATACTCTGATCCTTCATATTGCTTGAAGTTATGTAAGCATAAAGTTGAAACACTCCAGCGACTATAATTATAAAAAAAAACTTGTTTTTGTCCTTATTGTAATTAAATAATCTTTCTTAAAAAAAGTAATTCTCTTGCAAATAAATAAATGAGTAACCAGGAAAGAATAAATAATCTAAACAGACATCCCTTAAACAAACACCTTTAACCCTAGAAATAGAGAAGGCTCCCATTGGGTACAATGAAAGTGAGTGGTGCCTAACACTTTCCTCTTCCTCAACCGACTCTCGAACCCTAACGTCTTATCCTTACTTTTAGATTTTAACATTATTTCTCTGTTCATTAGGGACGAGTAAAAGGTGATGGTAACTCTGTAATTTTTCAGTCGCGACCGTTGGCGACTCTATTGGGGACAGCTAAAAAGAGTCAAGCCTACCCTTTAGTTCTAGGGTTGTATGCTTGTTTATTTTATTTTTATTCTTTTCCAATACTTTATTCATGTATTGCATTTCTTTATTACTTTTATATTATTATCTTAACATTCAGGGGTTTTATTTCTGTTGGAGAGCAAACTCTATACCCGAGCTCGAGAAAGAACTTAAGTTAAGTAAGGGGTCGTCCTGTTTTGGCCGCTGTGGATTCTTATCCCATGTGATTTTTAATGACGATTTCGCCTAGAGTAGATCGGTTCAAAGAATTTGTCATGATTTGGCTAGCACTTCTTCATGATGAAACTTTGAGCTTGATCCATGACTCTAGGGACCTCTTCTAGAACGCGAATGTGAGACTTTGTTCATACGAAGGTGTAAAATCCCAATTTTGACCCTAAGATCCCTCATGCAAATTCATCATAAGCATTAGTATTGGGATCATACCTTGGCATCCTCCTTACCCTTTTTTCATTGGGTTTGTTTTAGGAGAGATCACCAAGCACTATATGGTTGTATCATACTTGTATATTATCATTTTACTAATCAAAATACCAAAAATATGTCTTTGCATTTGCTTAACTCTTTTGTAGGTAGGGCACGATCTCCATTGATCTATCAAGTTCATATATAGGGTTTGAGACCCTCATGACAAAGAGCACAACCATGGATTGATACAAGAATGATTATGAGCATCATATATGAGTCCCAATGATTTCTACATATTATATTGATCAAGTTTTCTTCAAGAGTTTGAGGGTGATTTGCCTTGGAAACCCTAGTTTGACTAGGTATCTTGAGTAACTTCTCCAACAAGCTATCTCACCAATTGATCAAATTTCATAAGGGGAACTTCAAAATTCATCATCTTATGCATATATGATCTACCATGAGCCTAGAAAGTCAAGAGAATTGAAGCTTAGCAAGTTGGTTGATGGTGGTTGGCCAGATGAATTTATCTAATCAAAACTGGGTCTCCCTAGACCCTATCTCCTACAATTTTCACCATATGAAAATGATTCCAAGAGAAAACTTACTTTAAATGCCACTCCAAACAACTTTCATGTTTAGGACTAGAGCTAGTTTTGCTTGGAAAATCATTTTCTATGTTGGAACATTATAGGTCATTTTGTCTAAACCCTAATTTGAAAGTCAACTTCCCAAGGCCATAATTTGCTCAATTTTTATGAGATGAAAGATTTCCAAGTTGCACAATCAATTTAAATAGGTATAATTTAACTTTGATGTTTGGAGTGAGACCTAATTCGTCTTTTATTAGCATGTGATATGAGGTTACATTATAGGTCACTTTTGACCTATATCATTGATCAAGTGATTTTTCCAAACTTCAAAAATGCATAACTCTATCATTTCAAATCCAAATGACATGAAATTGGTGACCATTTTGAAGGTCTTTGAGAGAGAGATAACTTTGATGAAGACACTTTTCTCATTTGAAGCTCACATAAAAAGTTAAGCAAGGTGGAATTTTAAGACATATGGCTTGACACTTAGAAATTTTTTCAATATGTTAAAATTTCCAAACTTCCACCTCAAAATTATTCAAGTTCTAAGATCCAAATGGAAAAGTGTTGAACATGAAAGTTGTTCCTCTTGATATAACCTTTCCAAAAAGCTCAAATTCATCCATTTTGGACAAGAAATGAATAGGATGTGCATAGCTTGAACATGGTATCATCATTTGGCAAGATTGAACTTCAAACATCCATGCACAATTGCCTAGCATTCCAACATGACTTCAGCCTTGCTTACACTCAATTATGGATCAGATGGAATGATTTCATGGGCCTGCATACACACATGCACTCATGCATCACACATTGCTAATTTTGGAAGTTCATTTCAAGTATGCAAATATCAATTGATTTGTCTATAAATAGAGCTCCATATGCTTAGAATTTTACACACATTCGCGCCAGCTTTGATCCCAAACCTCTAACCCTCTCATTCCAAAGGATAATCCTGAGAATTTCACTTGAAATTGAGTTTGAATTCTCACTATTTTGAGATTCAAAACTCCAGGGATCCAAGACCTTTTGAGCATTCAATTCATCTTATGCAAGCATTTGGAGTGAGATCAAGCACGAGCCAAGGCAAGAACAGCTGAATCCAGACCTACATTGAAGGTATTTTCCAAAAATTTTAATCTCTTCGATTCTCTCTCAATCTTGCTCAATTCTCTTGATTCCTTGGTTGTCTGAAGTCCTACCAATGTAGGAAATAAGATTGAGTTGCTTTGAGGCCAAATTGAAGCAACTCAGTTCATGTACCTCAAATTTCAACTCCATGTATCTCTCAATATATTTGGAGTTAGGATAAATTGAGGTCAGATTCGTGCTCAGTGCCATTTTTACTTTGAAATCATGTCCTTCTTTTTAATTTTGGTGATGGTTATGACTGAACCAGTCCGACGAGGCTCGCCTGAGAAGGAGACCGGAGCTGTAGCTCCGGTGGTGAGTTGGCGTGTTCAGAGCCACATGATCCTTTTGAAATGAAATAATCTCGTGCGTTGGTTTGAATTACCTTTCCTGTGGCACGCCGACTCAGGCGTATCGTGGATTGCGCGCTTGTGACCACTTGATCTGCCACCTCAATTAATGAGGGAGATCAAGTGGTCCACGTTTTTTCTGATCATTTAATTTTTATTTTAATCCTTTTATTTTCATTAATTCATATTAATTTTAATATTGATCCAAAAAATATGGGAGTTTCACAAAAAAATTTCAAATAATTTCCTCTTTCATATTCTGAATTAAAATAATTTTTTGGATCATTATTAATATTTTCATGATTTAATTGATTTTGCATTTGTTTTTAATTGTTTAAAAATACTTTTAAATGTCCAAAAATTATGAAATTTTTTCTCCAAGGTCCTTTGACCTTGTTCGACCTGTGATAAATCTCATGGCCATTTCTTTGGTGTTTTAATAAGGTTTTAGGAATTGGACAAACCATATTAAATTTAAATGCCTTATTTTAGTATTTCTAATTTGATTAAATGCCAAATAATTTTGTTGACCACTTGTGATGACTTGTTTGAGTTTGACTATTGTTGTTGAGCCTTGGTCAAGGTTGATTTGACTTTGTCAAATTAATATCATTGGATTTAGGGGATTGATGAAATATACATTCCATCTCCCAAAATGAATGGATGATATTAATTTGGTAAAAGTACTCCTTTGACCAATTTGTGTTTTGATCCATTCCCATCCCACTTCATCTTATTCCCCTTCTTCATTCATTCATTCCATTTGGCCTATGATATCTCAAAATCCTAAGGCTAGTTGATTGAAAAATTAACATGAGTATGGATGAGATTAGGCCACATCTTTTGCATATTCTTTTTGTGTGTGGTATGTTTCATAAGCATAGTTCATAATACTATGTCTCTAACATGCATTAATACCAAAATTCTATTGCCCAGCCTCAAATAGTTGTGATTTCTACATAAGTCCAATTACGATTGCTTAACATAGCGCTAAATTTGTGACACAAATAGCATAAGCATTCTAGCTAGTGAGATTGTAGGTCTCCTCTCTTTCATGGTATTGTGTGGAAACTTGGCCTTTTTTCCTTCCTTTCGAAGATGTCTTGGTTCAAGGATCCATGCTTGTGATAAGTGGGTTGAGTATTCTCCAAAGAATGTCTTAAAATGAAAAGCAAAAGCAAAACAATACTAACTACTAACTTTTAATTTCAAGCCCTTTACTTTAATGCCATTTAATTCTAGCTTTTATATATTTGCCATTGTTCATATCATTCCAATTATTTATGTTAATGAAATTTTCACTTTGTCCATTTGGACCATATTGTGTGATATATTTTGTTTGTGTATACTTTGTTTGTTTGTTTGTGTGGCCTTTGGACATTAATGTACATAATAACAACAAAAACCCTAAAAAACTTTTGTGTTGACTGTTGGCTTGATCTTGGAGAAATGGACTTAGAATCTAGGCAACCTTCCTATGCTAAAGGACTTGGCCAATGCCAACTTATTGAGAAGCCAAGTGCTTGCAATTTGAAACTTCATCTGATACATCATTCAAGATCTCTCTAAGTTCATTTGCAACATGATCATTGTGAAGCTGTTATTTTAAACCTGTGACTTGTGGAATTCATCTGTTACATGGGCTATTTTGAGGAAGATCATGGAATGGATAAGCTTGGATGTGGCCATCTTTATTTGATGCATTGCTCTTCAAGATAATATAATTGTGCATTTGTGTGTTGCTTGATTCTAAAAAGTCTAAGGGAATTATGGGTTTCTATTGACATTCTTGTCTATTGGATTGCTACCAATTTGTACATAGGATAATCCCTTCATCTTCTCCCCACTTCTTTAATTTCAAAATCTCTCCCTCCTTTTTCAAAACCTTCTTTGATTGAACTTATTTTGTTCTAAACTTTGACCACTTTTGCAAAAAGATAGAAACTTTGGCCTTATGCCATTGCATTTTCAAACTTTTTTTCTTAAATCAAACTTGTAAATAAACTTAACCATACTAGACTTAAACTTTCAAAAAAGCCAAAAAGAACTAACTCATTCAAACCATTTTTAGGCCTTCGTGCCTTTCAAACTTATTTTTTGTTAAAAGCAATGCATCCACTTTGAAATTTGTATCACGAACTACGAGGTTTTGATCCCTCATTTTTATGTTGGTACATAGGCACAAGACCGAAGGTCTTGTCAAACACAAAAGTATAATTAATGAATTCTTTTCTCATCCCCCATTCTATTTGTTTGTAAACATCACTTTATACCAAGTACATATGCACACAAAAAGGGCTCCCTAGGAGTACCTAGGACACTTTGGGTGCTGACACCTTCCCTCTGTGTAACCAACCCCCTTACCTGTAATCTCTGACTTTTTATTAGTTTTGATTTGAAAACTTCTTATTTTTTTGGGTTTTGTTCGTACTTTTTCCCTTTTCCCTTGGAAACAATAAAAGCGCGATGGCGACTCTTATTATTTGATCTCTAGCTTATCCATAGCTTGACGATCATGAATTTATCGCTACAGAAATTAAGTGGCGACTCTGCTGGGGAGTAGTCTCCAGTGGGTTTAGCCTACTTTTTGTGTATATATTTGTATATATGTGATGTTTGTATATATGTATGTGTGATATAATCTGCTTGTTGTGCTTTGTGATCTCTGAGTGGTGAGATAAGTTCTAACCCGAACTTGAGTGCAATTAAGATAGGAGGATGGTATAGTCATGTTCGACTTGTGTGGAGTAGTCCTTAACAAGTTGGCTTGAGACCCATCTGCTCAGTGGAGACTCTTTTGGATTTGGAAATGTCACACAAGTATTTATGGTTAGGCATTACTATCTCTAATTTGGGTCCGAGAAGCCGAGGACCGTAGAACATTTACCCCCTCTTGGCCTATTTAGGACGTAGTGCGGAAACTGTTCAAGTGTAGACTTGATAACAGTTGTTACGCGATACTACACTTAGACGAGTTTCTCTTGAGAATATTATGGGTTGATGAGTCAGTCATCTTAACCTGTAATATTCGATAGATGGAATTAAGACTCTGGGAACTTTTTAGAACATGATCTACAGGTTTTTATCCTTAGTTCACTCCTTTGGGATGGTTCTTACCCAGACTCCATGCTCGTGACTTGTAACAAACCCTTGATTCTTGGTTGATCCAATCAAGTCTTGTCAATATCAATGGAACTTAGATGTTGATAAGGTGTAAACCATAATCCACCAAAATGGATGATTGATCTTGAAAATGACTTGATTCATCCCTTGACCTTTGTTTGCCTTGTGTGTGATCCCTTATTTGTGATTGTTGCATTCATGCATTCATGCGTATCATAACATTCATCACACGAAAATTTCAAGGAACTGAGGTATCATTTGCAAATATTTTAAGACCATGGATTGTGAACGAAGGAACACTAAGAAGTACAGCTTCAGATGCCCAGATTTGAAAGAGTTAAGGAAGCTAGTATCTTTTGTACTAGATCCATTGGACTCCAAACAACGTCATGGGAAGCTTCTGTTTATCTTGTCTGCTGATGTGGTTGAAGGACTCTTGAGTGTGCTAGTGCAGTTCTATGATCCTGTCTACCGTTGTTTCACTTTCCCAGATTTTCAGCTTATGCCTACATTGGAGGAGTATTCTTATATTTTGGGGATACCTGTTTCTAGTAGAGTGCCTTTTAGTGGATTTGAGGAGATTCCCCGATCTAGTATTATTGCTGAAGCTCTTCACTTGAAGAAGTCTGAGATAGAGGCTCATTGGGTGAATAAACGAGGGTTATTTGGGTTTCCATCTGATTTCCTCATCAAGGAAGCTACTGCTTTTGCTCAAGCTGGTAGTGTGGATGCTTTTGAAGCTATCTTTGTGTTGCTCATTTATGGATCAGCTTTGTTCCCTAACATTGATGGTTTTGTTGATGTTAACGCCATTAGAATTTTCTTGATTGGGAATCATGTGCCTACTTTGTTGGGTGATGTGTATTTCTCTTTGCATCTAAGGAATTCTAAAGGTGGTGGGACGATTGTCTGTTACATTCCTCTTCTGTACAAGTGGTTTATTTCGCACTTGCCTCGGACACCTGCTTTTGTGGAGAACAAACAATGTCTAAGGTGGTCTCAGAGACTTATGTCTCTCACTAATGATGATATAGTTTGCTATGATCCGTCTTTAAGAAGTTTGGAGATTATTGACAGTTGTGGTGAATTCTCTAATGTGCCTCTCATTGGTACGCAAGGAGGAATTAACTACAATCCTGCTTTGGCTCGTCGTCAACTTGGGTTCCCCTTGAGAGACAAACCTAATAACACTTTGTTAGAAGGTCTTTTCTATCAAGAGGGTAAACATCCCCAACATTTGAAGCAGAAGATTGCGCATGCTTGGCATAATGTGCATAGGAAAGGAAGATCCGAGCTTGGTCCGCGCAATTGTGTAGCTTTGGAAGCTTACGCTCTTTGGGTCAAGAAGAGAGCTATGGAGTTGAAGATGCCTTATCCTTGTGAGAGACCTATGTCTATGGTTGTGGTTGAGCCATTAACTCTCCCTAACCAAGATGTAGAGGAGTTGGAAGACACGATCGCCAAGATGAAGCAAGAGAAGGATATGTGGGAAGAGCGTTTCCATGCTTTGAGCAAGAAGCATGAAGAGTTACAGTTGGAGACTAAGGACAAAGATGCACTTATTGAGCTACTTGAAGACCGAGTAACAAAGATACAGAGAGAGCCAGAGGTTTCATCTTCTAGTATGCCTCATCCTTCTGTTGCTTGGAAGAAGATTATAGATCAACTTGTCCTCGAGAAGACTCAGATGAAGACTTCTTTTGAGACCGAGATCCTTCGCAATCGAAGGAAGTACGCGCCTACAGCCAGATCTTCCGACGTTGTTGTTAGGGATCTTTAGGATGACTAGTCTCTTTTTCTCTTGTATTTTTCATTTGGTTTCTGAAATTGTACTCAGTGTAATCCTTCCAATTTATATAAATAAAAAGAGATTTTTTTGGTCGTATCAAATTATTTGCAAATGATATAGTAAGTTCCTTGAAAGTAAAAAATAATAATCAAGCATTGCATTTCATACATCATTTGCATAAGCAGGTTTTCGCCAGATGTCTGATTGGTGTTTCTTCTGTGCTTTAGCCAAGCTGACTCACCGGTACAATACCCGAGTCAATCATCTGAGAATCATGGAGCACTTAGAGTAAGAGAACAGAGAGTTGAAGGACGAGATCGCCCGCCTGACTGCCATGATGGAGTCAGTTCTTGCTGCCCAAAGTCAATCTTCTCCAACGCTTGCAACTCCTCCCGTGAGGACTGTTATTTCAGAGGTCATGTTGGATTAATAATGTCACACAAGTTATTTGTGGTTAGGCATTATTCTTTCAATCATGTGCCTTAGAAGCCAAGGACCTTAGTTTACCAAGCCCATCTTGGCCTATTTTTAGGACTTAGTGCGGAGGTCGTTCAAATGTAAGATCTGATGCGATTGTTACGCGATACTACACTCATAAGAGTCTCTCTTGAGAATATTTTTGGAATACGAGTATTCGTTCCTCTGATAATATTCGAAATATGGGATGATGACTATGGGAACCTCTGGTAGAACATGTCCGGCAGGTTTAAACCCTAGTACACTCCCTTTGGGTGGTTCTTAACCGAGACTCCATGCTCGTGACTCTCAACAAACCCGTGATTCATGGTTGAGTCGTTCAGACATCCTTAATATCAATGGAACTTGGGTGTCGATAAGGTGAAAACCGTAATCCACCAAAACGGATGATTGATATTAAGGATGATTGAGCCGGTTCATGTATTGTTAATATCAATGGAACTTGGGTGTTGATAAGGTGAAAACCATAATCCACCAAAATGGATGATTGATATTAAGGATACTATGAGCTTTCCCATGACCTTTGTCTGGTGTGACTTGCTTGATCCTTGAGTGTGATTGCTGCATTCATGCATTCATGCATTCATCTGCTTTCATGTCATCAGAAAAATCAGAAAATTTTCAAGGAACTTAAAGGGTTTATTTGCAAAATTTTCAGACATGGAAAGACCAAAAAGGCATACAAAGAAGTACAGCTTTAGACAACCCGATGTGAAAGAGTTAAGGAATCTGACATCTTATGTATTAGATCCCTTGGGTTTCAAAGCTCGTTATGGGAAGCTTCTGCCTCTGTTGACTACTCAGGTTGATGAAGGGTTGATGTGTACTTTGGCGCAGTTCAATGATCCTCTGTATCACTGCTTCTCTTTTCCAGACTTTCAGTTGTTGCCTACGCTTGAGGAGTATGCTCATCTTGTGGGTATTCCTATTCTGGATCAGGTGCCGTTCAGTGGCTTGGAGAGTATTCCGACTTCTTGAGAGATCGCAGATTAGTTGCACATAGATGAATCCCTGATTGAAGCGCATATGACCACAAAAGGTGGAACTCAGGGTCTTCCTTCTGATTTCCTCGTCGCTCAAGCTACCGTTTATGGGAAGGCCATGAGTGAGGATGCCTTTGAGGCCATATTCGTGCTACTCATCTATGGATTGGTATTGTTCCCCAACATCGACAAATTTGTGGATGTGAACGCCATTAGGATCTTTTCTGTTCTTAATCCCGTTCCTACTCTATTGGGTGATACCTATTTCTCTTTGCACCTGAGGAATGCAAAGGGTGGAGGAGCTATTGTGTGTTGTTTGCCTCTGTTGTATAAGTGGTTTATTTCTCACTTACCGCAGACGGTCGCTTTCAAGGAGACCAAGGGATGTCTACGATGGTCTACGAGACTCATGTCTCTCACTAATGATGATATCTCTTGGTATGATCGCGTGTATGATACAGTTCAGATCATTGATTATTGTGGTGAATTCCCTAATGTGCCTTTTCTTGGTACATGTGGTGGGATCAGCTACAACCCTATCTTAGCACGACGTCAGCTTGGGTTCCCCCTAAAGGATAAGCCTCATAACATTCTGTTAGAAGGTGTGTTCTTTCAGGAGGGTAAAGATCCCCAAGGCCTGAAAGCCAGGATGGTCCGCGCTTGGCGCAAGATTCACAAGAAGGGTAGAAGTGAGTTGGGTCCGAAGAACTGCATAGATTTGGATCCGTATACTTCTTGGGTCAGACATAGAGCATCTGAGTATCTTATGCCTTATGATTATCCGAGACCTACACCGTTGGATGTGGCTGGGCCTTCAACCCTCCCTAACCCAGGCGTAGAGGAGTTGAGAGAAGAAGACCTTTCACGTGCCTGGATCCGTGAAAGAGAAGAGTTGCTTCAGCAAATCAAAGAGAAGGATGCTCTGATCGAGTTTCTCGAACATCAGGTGATAGATGATCCGAACGATACCTGGACTTCTCTGCTTCCTCAGTCTTCCAAATTCTGGAAGAGGAAGTATGACCGACTTGCTAAGGAGAAAGCGGATATGGAAGCAGCATATGAGAGAGAGATCAAGAGGCTTTGTGTATCTCGTCTTCCAGCATCTCGAGCTTCTAGGGATCCATAGGATGTTTATTTTCCTTTTCCCTTGTAATAATCAACAATGCTGTACTTCTTTGTCTCGAATATATATTTGATGAGATATTTTCCATATGCGATTAAATGCTTAAATATTCAAAAATTGCAAATAGAACCCTAAGAGTTCCTTGAAATAAAAAATAAAGCATATGCACAAGCATTGCATGCATCATCTTGCATAAGCAGGTGTTGTTCTGGTCTTCTTGTCTGTGGCCTAACTCTGTGCTCTTCATTTATTTTGAAGACAAGCTGACTCATCGGTACTACACCCGAGCCAATTCTGCAAGAGTGATGGATCAACTTGAACAAGAGAACCGAGAGCTGAAGGAAGAGATCGCCAGACTGAGCGCTCTGATGGAACAGTTTCTAGCTGCCCAGAATCAACCATCTCCACCGCCTGCAACTCCTCCTCAGAGGACTGTTATATCTGAAGTGGTTTCTTCAACTGTGCCAGCTGCCAGTGCCCACTTCATGCCAGCCATGCCATCCGGGTTTCCGTGGGGTATGCCTCCAGGTTTCATGCCTGATATTCCCGCTCCTACTTTTGCTTCCATACCGGCATCTAGCCCGGTCCTTGCAATGCCTCCTCCTGTCGTGCATACCACTCCCAGGGTAGACGACACCATCTATCATTCTGAGCCGTCTGAGGGCCCAGATGTTAATGAAAAGATGGAAGCTATGAACGACCAATTCCTTGAGCTCCGCAAGGAATTGAAGACCATTCGAGGGAAAGATTTGTTCGGCAAATCTGCTGCTGAATTGTGCTTGGTTCCCGGTGTTAAGATACCCGTCAAATTCAAGGTCCCAGACTTTGAGAAGTATAAGGGGAACACCTGCCCTCTCAGTCACCTGGTTATGTATGCCAGGAAAATGTCTACTCAAACAGATAATGATCAGCTGCTGATTCATTATTTTCAGGATAGTTTGTCTGGTGCAGCTCTTCGGTGGTATATGAGCCTTGATAGTGCAAACATCCGTTCCTTCAACGATCTTGGCGAAGCCTTCGTCAAGCAATATAAATACAATGTTGATATGGCTCCTGACCGTGATCAACTCAGAGCCATGTCCCAGAAGGACAAAGAGACATTTAAGGAATACGCCCAGAGGTGGCGAGAGCTGGCAGCTCAGATTACTCCCCCGCTGGAAGAGAAGGAGATGACTAAGATCTTTCTGAAGACTCTTAGTTCATTTTATTATGAGCGGATGGTTGCGAGTGCTCCCTCTGATTTCATCGAGATGGTGAACATGGGGATGCGATTGGAGGAAGGTGTCCGGGAAGGACGTTTGACTAAGGATGAAGGCTCTTCTAAACGATATGGGGCATTTAAGAAGAAAGATGGGGAGGCACATGCTGTGCAATCCCATGCTAAACCAAGAAGACCCTCTGCCAAGAGGAAGCCTGTGCGTCATGCCAGCAACCAGCATCAGGTGGCTCATATAGCACCTGTCTTCAGAGACAACAATCAGCATAACCAGCAACCTCAACCTCAGTATCAACAGCAACATCGCCCACAGCAACAGGCTTACCAGCCTCGTAACAACAGTAATCAGGCTAATTTGAATTATGATAAGAAGAAGATCACCTTCGATCATATTCCTATGCCATACGCTGAGCTATATCCCTCTTTAATAGAGCGGAAACTGATTACCCCGAGGGATCCTCCGGCTGTGCCTGCTAACCCGCAGTGGTGGTACAAGCCCGACCAGCATTGTGTTTATCATTCTGGTGCTCCGGATCACAATATAGAAAACTGCTATCCATTGAAGACTAAGGTGCAAGACCTTATGCGATGCGGCATTCTGAGCTTTGATAACTCAGGCCCCAATGTTACGAAGAACCCATTGCCCGAGCATGGGAAGTCGGTTAACATGGTCTAGGGTTGCCCTGGCAAATACAAAGTCAAATATGTAAGCCATATTCGACAGTCATTGGTCGAGTTGCATCGTCTGCTGTGTGATTACAGTCACATGGAGCACGACCATGACAAATTCCGTATCTGCTCTGTTAATAGATTGGGTTGCCGCCAAGTGCGCAGAGAGCTTCAAGAGCTGTTGGATGAGGGGACTATTGAGATTCTTCAAAACAGAAATGTTGACGAAGACGAACCAGAAGTGAATGTGATTTCTCCTGTGTTCAAAATTCCTGAGCCTGTTGTCATCCGTTATGATGGTAGCAAGCCGAAGGTCTCTCCTTCCTTGGTGATCAAACCTGCAGGCCCTGTGCCTTGTGCTTCAGATAGAGCGATTCCCTTCCGCTATAATCCAGTTGCTGTGGAAGATGGGAAAGAAGTGCCATTGCCTTCAACTTCTGTGGTAAATATTGCTGATGTGAGCGGGTTGACCCGTAGTGGTCGTGTGTTTTCTGCACCCCCGAAGCCTCATGTTGTTTCTGATTCTGCTGAGCATCCGGTTGGGACTGCAGTGAATGTTCCGAATCCGGCACCTGTTGCCAAACCCTCCTCTGTACAAAAGACTCCTGCTTCTTCTGTTGGCCCTAGTGGCATTGTGAATGAAGAATGTGATGAGATGCTGAGGCTCATCAAGAAGAGTGAGTACAACATTGTAGACCAACTTCTACAAACGCCGTCCAAGATCTCCGTGCTATCTTTGCTTTTGAATTCAGAACCCCATAGGGAGGCTCTGCAGAAAGTATTGGACCTTGCTTATGTCAATCACGATGCCACTATCGAACAGTTTGACAGTATAGTTGCAAACATCACTGCTCGTAACACTTTGAGTTTCTATGACGTTGATCTCCCTGAGGAGGGAAGAGACCACAATATGGCTTTACATATTTCCATGAATTGCAAGACTGATGCCATATCCAACGTGCTGGTGGACACTGGGTCATCTTTGAATGTATTGCCAAAGACCACTCTTTCGAGATTGTCATATCAGGGGCCTCCCATGAGGCAGAGTGGTGTTGTTGTGAAGGCTTTCGATGGGTCACGTAAGACCGTGATTGGGGAAGTTGATCTCCCAATCAAGATTGGACCAAGTGATTTCCAAGTTACCTTTCAGGTTATGGATATCCACCCATCTTATAGCTGTCTCCTTGGTAGACCATGGATTCACGAGGCTGGCGCCGTGACATCCACCCTACACCAGAAGCTGAAATTCGTTAAGAATAAGAAACTGGTTGTGGTAGGAGGAGAAAAGGCTCTCCTGGTTAGCCACTTGTCTTCTTTCTCATATATTGATGCTGAAGATGAAGTTGGAACGCCTTTCCAAGCTTTGTCTATTGCTGAGCCAATTGAGAAGAAGTCTCCTTCATTTGCTTCCTATCGTGATGCGAAACTGGCCATTGAATGTGGTACAATTGCTGGTTTAGGGAAGATGATTGAGCTTGAAGACAATAGATCCCGGGCTGGCATTGGCTATTCTTCTGGGGTCTTCAATGAGAGAGGGCTGTTCACGAGTGGAGGTTTCATCCATGCTGATCAAGCTGAGGAAGCTGCTGCTATTCTGGAAGAGGATGCAGAGGATTTGAGCAACTTTGTTATCCCTGGCGGGATCTGCCATAATTGGGTCGCTGTGGATGTTCCTACGGTCATTCATAAGTCAGCGTAATTTGTTCACTTTGTTCAAAACCCTTCTCCCATGCCAAAAGGAGAAGTGATGACATTGTTGGCAACATTTATACAATGATATTTCATTCAATTAATGCATTGTTAAACATTTGTTTTTCCATTTGTTTTCACTTTTTGCTTTTGCATGAAATCGGTGATCACAAAAAACCCTAAAAACAAGAATAAAAGCAACCTTTTTTTCATCTGCATAATGGTTTGCTTGTTTAAATTCTAAAGTTTTTATTACCCAAAATCATTATGCAGGTTGATTCCAAAACCCATTGAACATAATGATCCAACGCCATCTCCCAATTTTGAGTTCCCTGTATTCGAGGCAGAGGAAGATGATGTTGAAGGGATTCCTGATGAGATTACCCGTCTCCTTGAGCACGAGAAGAAGATCATTCAGCCGCATCTCGAAGATCTGGAAACAGTCAACTTGGGGTCTGAAGATTGTGTTCGTATGGTGAAGATTGGGGCACTTCTTGAAGAGTCTATCAAGAAGGGGTTGATCAGTTTGCTACGAGAATATTCCGATATCTTTGCTTGGTCGTATGAAGACATGCCGGGTCTAGATACAGATATTGTGCAACATTTCCTGCCTTTGAAGCCTGAGTGCGTGCCTGTGAAGCAGAAGCTCAGAAGAACTCACCCAGATATGGCAGTGAAGATCAAAGAGGAAGTTCAGAAGCAAATTAATGCGGGGTTTCTGGTGACTTCTACATATCCTCAATGGGTGGCCAATATTGTGCCTGTGCCTAAGAAGGACGGGAAAGTCCGTATGTGTGTTGATTACAGAGATTTGAATAAAGCTAGTCCGAAAGATGATTTCCCTCTACCACATATTGATATGTTGGTAGACAATACAGCTAAATTCAAAGTCTTTTCCTTTATGGACGGATTTTCCGGTTATAACCAGATCAAGATGGCACCCGAGGATATGGAGAAGACAACATTCATCACACCTTGGGGAACATTCTATTATCGAGTGATGCCCTTCGGTTTGAAGAATGCCGGAGCCACGTATCAACGAGCTATGACTACCTTGTTTCATGATATGATGCACAAGGAGATAGAGGTCTATGTTGATGATATGATTGCCAAGTCCCGAACGGAAGTTGAACATGTTGAGCATTTGTTGAAGCTTTTTCAGCGTCTGAGGAAGTTCAGGCTTCGTCTGAATCCGAACAAATGTACATTTGGAGTCCGTTCTGGCAAGTTGTTGGGTTTTGTTCTCAGCGAGAGAGGTATTGAGGTTGATCCTACAAAGGTCAAAGCAATACAAGAGATGCATGCACCCAAGACTGAGAAGCAAGTTCGAGGTTTTCTTGGCCGCTTGAATTATATTTCCAGATTTATATCCCACATGACTGCCACATGTGCGCCAATATTCAAGCTCCTCCGGAAAGATCAATCTCATGATTGGACCGAGGATTGCCAGAAAGCTTTCGACAGTATCAAAGAGTATCTATCTGAACCTCCGATCTTGTCTCCGCCTGTAGAAGGAAGACCTCTGATCATGTATCTGACTGTTCTTGAAGACTCCATGGGTTGTGTACTCGGTCAGCAAGACGAATCAGGGAAGAAAGAATCTGCTATCTACTACCTAAGTAAGAAGTTTACTGATTGTGAGTCTCGATACTCAATGCTAGAGAATATGTGCTGTGCTTTGGCTTGGGCTGCTAAGCGTTTACGCCAGTACATGATAAATCATACAACTTGGTTGATATCCCGAATGGATCCGATCAAGTATATTTTCGAGAAGCCTGCTTTAACTGGGAGGATTGCCCGTTGGCAGATGTTGTTATCTGAGTATGATATCGAGTATCGAGCTCAGAAAGCTATCAAAGGTAGTATCTTGGCTGACCATTTAGCGCACCAGCCGATTGAAGATCCTCAGTATGTTCAGTACGACTTCCCAGACGAGGAGATTCTGTATTTAAAAATGAAAGATTGTGATGAGCCTACACTTGATGAAGGTCCGGAACCTGGTTCTAGATGGACGATGGTGTTTGATGGCGCTGTAAATCAGTATGGAAATGGAATTGGGGCAGTAATCATTACTCCTCATGGCACACATATTCCTTTTACAGCAAGGCTAACTTTCAAATGCACGAATAACATGGCTGAGTATGAGGCCTGCATTATGGGATTGGAAGAATGTATTGATTTGAGGATCAAGCATCTTGATGTGTATGGTGATTCGGCCCTAGTTGTCAATCAGATCAAGGGAGAATGGGAGACGAATCAGCCAGGTCTCATCCCGTACAGAGATTATGCGAGGAGGATTTCAACGTTCTTTACAGAAGTTGACTTTCATCATATTCCTCGAGAAGATAATCGGATGGCAGATGCGCTTGCTACGCTTGCTTCAATGATTGTAGTCAAGTATTGGAATGAAGTTCCCAACATCACCGTGATGCGCTTGGATAGACCAGCTCACGTGTTTGCAGTTGAAGAAGTACATGATGACAAGCCTTGGTATTTTGATATCAAGAATTTCCTCCAGAACCAGATCTACCCGCCTGGGGCATCTGTGAAAGATAGGAAAACTTTGAGAAGGTTGTCAGGCAGTTTCTACCTCAGTGGTGAAGTGCTGTATAAGAGAAATTTTGACATGGTTTTTCTCAGATGCGTGGATAGACACGAAGCAAACCTGTTGATGACTGAGGTCCATGAGGGTTCATTTGGTACTCATTCTAATGGACATGCCATGGCTAGAAAGATGCTGAGAGCAGGCTACTATTGGCTGACAATGGAGTCTGACTGCTGCAAATATGTGAAGAAATGCCACAAGTGTCAGATTTATGCGGATAAGATTCATATTCCTCTGACACTTCTGAATGTGATTTCATCACCATGGCCTTTCTCTATGTGGGGAATTGACATGATCGGCATGATTGAGCCGAAAGCGTCCAACGGACACAGGTTTATTCTCGTAGCAATTGATTACTTCACCAAGTGGGTTGAAGCCGCATCGTATGCGAATGTGACTAGGCAGGTGGTCGTGAAGTTTATCAAGAATCAGCTTATTTGCCGTTATGGTGTGCCAGATAAGATCATTACTGATAATGGATCTAATCTGAATAATAAGATGATGGAAGAGTTGTGCGCTGAGTTCAAGATTGCACACCATAATTCCTCTCCTTACAGACCTAAGAGGAATGGGGCTGTTGAAGCTGCTAACAAGAATATCAAGAAGATTATCCAGAAGATGGTTGTTACGTACAAAGATTGGCATGAGATGCTGCCATTTGCTTTGCATGGTTATCGTACATCTGTCCGCACTTCAACATGGGCAACCCCTTTTCTCTCTTGTTTACGGTATGGAGGCTGTTCTCCCAGTAGAGGTGGAGATCCCATCAATGAGAGTCTTGATGGAAGCCAAGTTGACTGATGCTGAATGGATTCAGAGTCGTTACGACCAGTTGAATTTGATTGAAGAGAAGCGATTGACTGCCATGTGCCATGGTCAGTTATATCAGCAGAGAATGAAGAAAGCATTCGATAAGAAGGTCAAACCTCGTGTGTTCCGAGAAGGTGACCTCGTGTTCAAGAAAGTCTTGTCTTTCGCGCCCGATTCCAGGGGCAAGTGGACTCCAAACTATGAAGGTCCATATGTTGTTAAGAGAGCCTTTTCAGGCGGTGCTTTGATGCTTACAACAATGGATGGGGAGGATTTCACTCGTCCTGTGAATTCAGATGCAGTCAAGAAATACTTTGCCTAAAAAAAGGTATAATTGAAAAAAAAATAGAATAGCTCGCTAAGTTGAAACCCGAAAGGGCGGCTTAGGCAAAAATGAGCGTCTCGGTGGAGAACCCGAAAGGGCGATCCAGGCAAAAGTTAGAGACTTGAAAAAAGAGAATATTTGCATCCCGCTAGATTGAGTACCTCATCTTGGGGCAATCTAGGCAAAAATTAGGGATTTGGCAAGTAACTGCATCCTGACAATACTTTCTGTTCCGCAACTGTCTTTTCGTCAGAGATTCTCGATTCGTCGTCAACTAAAGCTTCGAATACATCGAAATTCAAATTGGTAGAGAAAGGATCATTATGTTCAATGTAGCCCTCTTCCAATATATATCACCGATTTCAAATTTGTACAGATCTATGGAGTCTTGCCATTTGTAGACTACCATTCCATCAAATCAATTTGAGCTTTTATCCAATTATTTGTTTTAATTCAACAAATGTTTTACATGTTTTAATTGATAAAGTGTCATTGTTTTAAACAAATAAAATTTTTCAAATTGTTGTTTTAAACAAAGTGAACATTCACAATGATGAAAGGATACTTAAGAATTTCTCAGTGCTCTCCCAAGGGTGGCATGATTTCTAACAGGGTAAGACATTTGTTCATATTCCTGGCATGGTTGTATCCTCTTTATCCAGATTGTTGGTAGGGTTGTTCCCTAAGCAGAGTTTTTGTTGAGAACTTCATAGCTCTCTCCAACAATATTCTCTCCCCCATCATGGGTGCTTTCCTTTTGGAAGATTCGGTAGTTGGTGGGTTGACATCCCGGTACTTCGGCTGTTTCCTCAGTATAGTCGCCAGCGGAGTTTGTTGGCATGATATACTTCATTTGTGCTATATTTCCCCATCAGAGCATTTGTTAAGGTTTTCACCTCTTATCCCTTCAGCAGAGCAGTGATCATTTCCTCCTCAGCGGTTATTGGTGTCTTCTTGAAGGTTCAACATTTGGTGGTTGATCACCAGTTCTCCTTCTCTTCCTCAGATAAATCCCTAGTAGATTTGTGGTATGGTGGATTGTGTCTGTGATGTTTCCTGCAGAAGTTTCGTGGTTTCCCTGCAGTATCACCAACGGAGTTGGTATCCTCAACAGAGTTGTTTTTGTGGCAGTTTCTGCCTGTTGAAAAGCTCTGTTTCCCTAGTGGGTTTTGGTTGGTGATCTATCATTCTTAGATTTGGAGGATTTCCTGATGTTTTTGATCCCCAGTAGAGTGGCTTGTGGCAGAATCTACTTGTGCGATCTATTTTCCCTCAGTGGGTTTATCCCCAATGGAGTGGTTGACAGTATCCCTAGTAGAGTTGCTTGTGCGGCTGGATTCTACTTGTGTGTTCTGTTCTCTTCAGCAGTTCTTGCTTATGCAGTGAACTCTTGTTTCCCAGTTGATACTGAGGATCCCCTGCAGAAACCTCGGGATTTCTCCATTTCCCTAACAGATTTGTCTTTGTGGCAGTTTCTGCCTGTTGTGAATTTCTGTTCCCCAGTTGGGTTGATTGGTGATCCATCACTCAGAGATTTTGTGATTTCCTTGATATCTCTGATCTTTTGCTTTCTAGCAGATCTTTGCTTTTTAGCATGTAGATCTCCAGCAGATTAGCTTTCCGGTTGGATTTCTTTGGAGTTTTTTCCTCTCGAAGTGTAGTAACGGGCGTTTGATTCCTGGGCCTGTTTGTGTTAGATATGTCTGTTTTGTCAGCATTCATCAAACATAAATCACGCATATTCATGCATACTTTCAACATTCAGATATTCATGTTTGCATTTTTTGCCATATATCTTTGGTTTGTTGTCTCCTGCTAATGGTGATATAGATCTTTCCAGTAGATCTTCCTAAGCAGATGTCGGGTGTCTAATCTCTCAATATAGAGTCAGCCCCATAAGTAGAAAGTGTCTGTCTTTCCTTCTGCAATTCCCCACTGAGATATATCCTCGTGGATGACGGTTTTTTCCGTTTCCTCCCAACACATATATTGGGATGGATCTTCCTATTGAGTTATATCCTCATTAGGACGAGTCTTGATTCAGTTTGCCTTTTTGGTTTGATCCTGAATTGGTATTTTTCAACTGTCTCTTGTGCTTCCCTGTGGAATAAATGAATAAATTGCCCAGTAACCGGCAATAGTTCTTTTTATCCCCAGCGGAGTTTGGGCCTCTACCCAGTAACCGGTAGTTGTAAGTCCTATGTTCCCTTTCCCTCTTGGCGGAATTTGTGGTTATATACCTTTTATTCCTCAGCAAGAGTCGATTGGTTTTCTACCCAGTATTCGGTAGTCGTAAATCCTATTTTTCTTGCTCCTCAGCAGTTGGTGGTTTGTTATAAACCCTATTTTGTTTCCCTGTGCGGAGTTGTGATTCTTTCATTCCCCACGCAGAGGTTGTTGGTTTTCTACCACGTTTTCGGTAGTTATAAACCCTACTTTTATCCCCTAGCAGAGGTAACCTTTGTGGTTCATTCTGGTTGATGGTGGATTTTGTGGTCTTCTACCCCGTATTCGGTAGTTGTAAATCCTATGTTGTTGTCGTATCCCTAGCGGAGTCTGTGCTTTCTTGTGGATAATTGCCGTATGCTAGCAATTTTATCCTCAGCCGGAGTTTGGTCTTCTACCCCGTATTCGGTAGTTGTAAATCCTAATTTCTCTCCTTTGCAGAGTTAACCCTGTTGTTCATCCTAACCGATGATGGTTACTCTTTGTGGTTATCTTCATCCATTATTCGATGTTGATATTTCCTCTTTCTTTTGGGTAATTGCCGTATGCTAGCAATTGTATCCCCAACAGATTTTTCCTTGTGGATAATTGTCGGATGCTAGCAATTTTATCCTCAGTGGGTCCTTTCACCGTTTGCCAGTGATTTGTTCCCCGGATCATTGATGTTTATCAATGCATCCCTAGTGAGTTCTCTTTCATTTACCCTTTTGTCGGTAATGATTGTTGCTCCCTTTGATCGGTCATCTTTATATACCTAGTTTTGGCATCCCGATGCCTTTCTTTTCGGTTGATTTATCCTTTATTAACCCAGTAACCGGTTGTGGATAATCTTCCATGCGAGTATGTTATCCACGTTCTGACGGTAATGGATAATATATCTCATGCACTCTTCAGTCGAAGCCTGTTGTGTTTCCCCAGTCGAGTAAGATTCGTATTCCTTTGTGGAATCGAATATTTGTTGTTCTCCTGGATAATTGCCGGATGCTTGCAATTTATCCCCTGTGAGTTATCTTTCGTATGCCCTGTTGATGTTGGTATCGATTGTCTCTTTTTTCGGTCGGTCACCTACTATATACCCAGTAATCGGTATCCCTGGTGTTCCTTCCATGCGAGTATACTATCTACGTTCTGACGGTAATAGATAATATATCTCATGCGAGTATACTATCCACGTTCTGACGGTAATGGATATTATATCTCATGCGCTCTTCGGGTTTTTTTCCCAGCTGAGTAAGATTCGTTTTCCCGTTGCGGAGTCGAATGTCCATCCTGTAAGTCGATTTTCTTTTTCAAGCCCTCCTTTCGGATGATGAGTGTTTTGGCATATATACCAATTCACGCTTCGGTCGGTCACCTATTATATACCCAGTAACCGGTATCCCTGGTGTTCCTTCCGTTCTGCTCCCTATTATGACCTTGGTCCCCTGTGGAGTCAGATTTTCCTGAGTTGATGTACCTTTTTCAGGTCTTTCTCAGATGTTTGGTTGATTGATATCTCTCACCCTTATACCGGTCTTAGATATTCATTCTTCCTGAGCTTGTTGTTCTTTCACCCAGTAACCGGTGTTTAGATCACATGTCTCTTTGAGCTTGTTACCCAGTAACCGGTAACACCTCATCTTGCAGATTTTTCTCCAGGAGAGTCTTTTTGTTAGACATTCCCCAGTGGAGTTTCCGTTGTGATTTTGCCCTTTTGCTGTATTGGCGTTTTCCCCAGTATATGCAATTTTCCCCGGTAGGGAGGTTCTATGTGAATTTTTCCCAGTCCGAGTCCGGATTTTCATCCGAAGTATGCTTCGTAGATAGTTTGAGTCAGCTTGAGTCTTTCCAATGGGTTTATTCCCTTTGGAAATTTCCTTTTCTTTTCCCCAGTTTGAGTCTTTCACTCCCCAGTGAGGTCTCTAGTCCAGTCGTGTCTTGTTCACGCAGTGTCAATTTTACCCTAATTCAAAGTCGTGTCCTGCTCACGCATTCTTTTTCTTATCCCCATGAGAGTCCTGTTAGAGTCTCTATTCCTAGTGAGTGTATTACTCTGATGAATCGTCTTTTCTTCTTTGTGGACCAATATTCCCCACAGAGATTATTTTCTGTTGCATTCATACATTTGCATCATGAGGTCTATTAGGGACCAAAATTTGTCTCATTACTGTTATTTAAGCCCATTCTACCGCGTCGAGACGAAGATTTTAACCTTCACTTCTCCGGCTAGAATGACCTTAAATAGGGGCATCTGTAAGACCCCAATTTTATCCCTAAGGTCCCTCATGATATCATATCATATCATTGCATTGCCTCAAGGATCATTGGACACCTTGCTTCCTTCCCTGTGGGTGGGTTATCTTTTTTGAGAGTGATTCTTGATCACCAAGCATGTTTGCATTTGTATATCATTGTTTTTCTTTTTTACTAACCAAAAAGTACAAAATATGCCATCTAACCCTTGTCTTGCAGATGAAGCATTAACACATCAAAGACATTCATTGAGCAATAGATGGTGGTCATTCTTGAGATTTGGACCCCACCATCATTCACAAGAGTTCATATGAGCTATGATGTCATTTTGAAGCAAAATCCCAAGTGGTAGAGGATTGAATCTCATCAGAACATTCTCAGGTCATCTGAAGACCTAGAAAGTCAACTGCAAAGTAAACTGTGGATTTGGAGGTGGGAAGTGATTAGAAATACTTCATTCATGTTCAAACAAGTCTCATTTTACATTTCAAACATTCACATTGAAGAATTTGAGGTCCAGTCAAAAATTTCCAAAAATAGCAAGTGACCTATAATTTGAACTTTCCAAAAATGGAAAGATTTTGAACCAACTTCAGCTTAATATTACATCACCAAGAAAGCTTCAAATGAAATTTTGTTGAACATGAAAGTTGTAGATCCTTCTCTCCCATTTCCAAAATGTCCAAGATCATAAGCATATGAGGTGTGGTTAAGGAGATATGATCAAATTATGGCAAAGTGTGCATGGGACTTCAACTGAGCATAACTTTTCAACCAAAGCTCCAAAATGAGTGGTTCTTTTTGCAATATTCTCCTCTTGACCTCTAATTTCCAAATCATGCATCATATTACATGAATTGTCATCACATGATCACTTGTTAATCCATTGGCTTTTTGGAGGGAAATTACAAAGTTTAAAATTGGTGCATTGTTTGAACTTTTTGTCATTGCCATTGGTTTTAGAAGAGTATTTTAAGTGAATTTGATGGGAGGAAATGCACTGTTCACGTGTTTCCCATGCATAGGGGTGAAAATACCATTTTGCAAAAACACCTCATAAGTTGCTAATCCTAATTGCATTTGGCCTAAACATGATTACAACATGATTAGCAAGGCATATATAAGGATAATCCCAACTGTTTTCAGCATTAACTACAATTTCAGATCTAGATTCAAGAAATTCTCAAAACTTTCTCTCAATTTTTTTTCCAATTTCTTCACACAAGAACACTTTCTCTTGATTGATTCTTGATCATGAAGCATTGTTAAGCAAGATTGGACGTGGAACTAAGAGAAACCGTGCCATATTTGCTCATACTCAAAGCTTGAAGGTTCCATGGATTTTGAAAACTGAGCTGGATTCGTGTATGCTAGAGCTTTAAATTCATCATCAATCAACTCCATAAGCATTATAAAGAAGATTTGGAGCATTGGCTGAGCTTGTAGCGCGCGATTCCAACTTCTGCACTTCAAGAGGTCACAATTCGAATCTCTTATTTTTGAAATTCATTGCTATGTTGTTGTAGATCGTTTTGTGCTGGTAATTCTGAGCTTTGAATCATGCGATTTGGTGCTGTTTTGAGCTAGATATGATTGATTGAAGTTTTGATGTTGAATTTTATTTTCTTCGATCCGTGCGTGTTTTGATGTTTTTGCATGAAATGATTATGGATCTTTGATGTACATGACATGATGATTCGAATGCTGTGCTTGATTGTGGTTTCTGGACACATTTTTAAAAATCTGGAAAATCCAGATGAAGATCATCATGATCTTCATCTTCAACCTTGGAAGTTCATCATTTCCAGGTTTTGCTACGAACTGGCTTCGGATTAGCTACGAACATTTGAATTAGCTACGAATTTTTGGCGCGCTAGGGTTTAGGTACTAAACGGCGTCGTTTTGATTGAGCGCTCAAATTCAAATGCATACTGACTTCGATTCCTGGCGAGTGAATATTTTCAAATGCTTTCATATTTTCTCATTTTCCCTCCTTTGGCCATGCTATGCTCATTCTTGATTTTCAATTTTTTCCTTAACTTCAAAAAATCATATAAAATTGAAAACTCATCCAAATGGACTCCAATTTTTTGCACAATGCTCCTTGGTTTGTCTACATTTTTATCATCATAATTTCCAAAGTTGTGCTTGGGTGGATTTTATTTGGTGCTAGGATGTTTGAGTACATATGCTTGTTTGACCTTGCCTTGCTTATCTCTTTGTGAAATGCTTGTTTCTTATCCAATGGCCTTGAAATTTTTCATGATGAAATTAGACACATTGCTTGACATTTTGGTTTTGGTTTGGTATTTTTCTCAATTACCATTTCTGTTTTATGCATGTGCTAACTTGGTGTGACAATTTGTGTCACACCTTTGCTTGTTCAACTTGTACAATGTGATTTCCATACCAAATGATGTCCAATGCTTCTGATTTTTTGTATGTTGATCATGTTAGATGTCTTGAATATGCATGAAGTTTTCCAGATTTTTTTGAATCATTTCTGTTTTGATTTGAATTTTTCATTCATGATGATCACATATGAGCTTTGAAATTGCCTCTAACTTCATTTGATCATGAAATGCTTTTGGTGATTGATTTTGATATGAGACCTTTTGGAATGTGTCAAGATGTGATTGAGTTGATTCATGTTAAATTTCAGCTCCTGTTTTAAATTTTTTCTCCATCTTTGACCCTAGGCTTTGACCTAGTGGTTTGTGGCTTACATTTGAGCTTTGATTTCAGGTTGAACATCCAAATTCCATAGTTGATGATGCTTCAATCATGTAAATATTGATATTTGCTTTTGATTACTAACACTTGTGTGTTTTTATAGGTTGATGCTAACTCATTTGAGTTTGCCTTTTGGCTTACACATTTTTGTACATTGGGATTGTCTGTTGCTTATTGACTGTTGTCTGTTTGTCTGAGTATTGTACTGATTTGTTTAGTTGTTTCCACAGGTACTTAAGTTGCTTTAAGTTCATTTTGAACTTTGCTTTGCTTGGTTGCTTAACCACTTAGGTATAATCCCTAATCTTCATGTAGTCTGGAAGGCCTACTGTTATTGGTAGGCACCTGTCTGAAGCCCTCCTTAAGAGGCAATGCTTGTGTTTGTTTATCTTTTGTGCCAAGCAGGAAAAGTCCTCTTATGAGGCAATTGGCAGATAAAAGAGATGTGTAATCCATCTCCTGCTACTCAGTGTGTCATTCACCTTGCTCACACCCTGTGTTGATGCATTGTGGATAATAACCCAAGATCTTATAGAGTCAATCATTTGTGGAGAAGAGTTCCAACTTTCTGAACTCCCATACTTTCCATTGATCAAAGCTCTCCCTGACCAGGGATAAGAGCTATGAGGCACACCCTTCATCTCCATTTCATCTGCTTCACCCTAACTCTCAATGTTAGGGTTAAGAGCACAAAATACCCCATTCCAGTTGGCTGAAAAGCCTAACCTTGCTTGAGCCTAATCGGTTGTATATAGTGTGTGCTAATTGACTTGTTTGTCTGCTTACTTGATTCATCTATGCATATTTGCTTATGTGTGCCTTTGTGCATTTATCGTCATTATTTGTACATCATTTCATGATCATTGTTCATTACTTTGTGACATTTTGTTTTGTCCATTGAGGAGTCAATTGTAAGTCCATTTATTGGCAGTTGTTTCCTATGATCTGGTAGGGATTTGGAACTAAGACCCTTCATTGGCATTCCTTTCCTTGGAGTCGAGTGTAAGACCATTTATTGGCAACTTATTTCCTCTTGCTTATTGCATTCTTTGTTTTGTTTTGTGAGGAGTCAATTGTAAGTCCATTTATTGGCAGTTGTTTCCTATGATCATTCCTTGGAGATTGGTATAAGTCCATTGATTGGCATCTGATATCCATGCTTTGTTTTAGGAGATTGGTATAAGTCCATTGATTGGCATCCGATATCCATTTTTGTTTTAGGAGATTGGTATAAGTCCATTGATTGGCATCCGGTATCCATCTTTGTTGGCTTTTCCTGATACATTTGTTTACCTGTTATTGCATTGTTGCCTATTCCAAAGGAATCACTTGAATCATCTACATATGATCTCAAGAGGTGAACAGCTAAGAAGTTTTACTTCCTAACCCTCTCACCCTTTTTGTTTCATTAAACTTCCATGTGCATGTTAACCCAAAAACCAAGAAAACTATTGTGTAAACATTTTGACATGATTTCAAACTAGAAACCTAGGCCTTAAGCCTCTGATTTTTCAAACTTCATTTTCATAATACTTCTTTTGAATTGAATTCTAATCACACTTTGACCACTTTTGTGAATAATCCTAATTGGTTAATTTCACTCACTCAATTGTTTTGTGGCTTTGCCCATTCTTGATAAGTTTTCATACATTAGCCATAGGTTTGATTTATCCTAGTTGGTTGATGTTAATCTCACCTTTTGTCCTTAGTGATTGAATTGTAAGACTTCCTTGCTTATTATAGGGTTAACCCCTCACTAGCAAGTTGAAGCTTTTCTCACGTGGTGGACTTGTTGTTTGTATAAGGTTGAGTTTTCTCCCGTGGATAACGAAAGACCTTAGGGCTTTTGTTTTAAAATGAATCCACTCATATTTTGGAAATCTTTTAGCCGAACTACGGTGTTTTGATCCTTACCTTCCATGGAAAGGTACGTAGGCAACGGGTTCATCCGTTCAAACACAAAAATAATAACTTGTACATTCTTTTCCCATCCCTTCAATCATGTTTGCACAATAAACATTTCATAAACAAATAACATTTCATACAACAAGTTGTGAAAAGGGCTCCCTAGGAGTACCTAGGACGTTTTGGGTGCCTAACACCTTCCCATTGTGTAATTAACCCCTTACCCAGATCTCTGATCTTTTCATTAGTTTTCTATGTGTAAAACTTCTTAGGCTTTTGTTCGCTTTTTAGCCATTCCTTTGGATAAATAAAAGTGCGGTGGCGACTCGATTCTTTGTATGCTTTGCTTTTGATTTAATCAATAAATCATAAAGTGACGAATACACCGCTACACTGAGGTCTATGTCTCAGAAGGACAAAGAGACATTCAAAGAGTATGCACAACGATGGAGGGAGTTGGTTGCCCAGATTACTCCTCATTTGGAGGAAAAAGAGATGACAAAGATCTTTCTGGAAACTCTGAGTTCATTTTACTATTAACGAATGATTGCTAGTTCCCCCAGTGACTTTACCGAAATGGTAAACATGGGGATGAGGCTTGAGGAAGGAGTCCGCGAGGGACGTTTGTCGAGAGATGAAGCATCAACAAGCAAGAGGTATGGTAGTAATTTCGGTAAGAAGAAGGATAGTGAGATGAATGCAGTAATTAGTGGGAGGCAGGGGAGGCCTCAGATCAGAAGAAATCCAACATCCCGTCAACATCATCATCATCAAGTATCCTTGGTAATTCTGGTATTTTCTAATTAATAAGCAACACCAGTTCAACAATACCAACGTCAACAACAACAACCACAACAACGAACGAACACCTACAACAACAACAATACCAACAACAATCATCAGCAACAAAACTTTGAAAGGAAGAAGGTCTCTTTTGACCCGATTCCTATGTCATATGCAGAGCTGTATCCCTCGTTAGTTCTCAAGAACCTGATCCAACCTAGGAACCTACCGCAGATTCCAGAACCACTTCCTTGGTGGTATAAACCTGAGCTCCGTTGTGCTTTTCACCAAGGAGCACCCGAACATGACATTGAAAATTGTTATCCATTGAAGTATGAGTTTCAAAAATTGATGGAAAGTGGTATGGTGTCCTTCGAGGACCGTGCGCCAAATGTGAAAGCAAACCCTTTGCCTGCTCATGGGAACTCCTCTGTGAATATGGTGGACGGTTGTCTTGGAGAATTCAAAGTTTTTGATGTGCGTTTTATCCGAAGGTCCTTAGTGCAAATGCATAAGGATGTTTGTTTGGTGAGTGAATATGAACACAACCATGGTGGTTGTGCTATTTGTAGTGTTAATCCGAGGGGTTGTGAAGTTGTGAAAAGGGACATCCAACGTCTGACAGATGAAGGCATGATCGAAATTGTTCAATCCCGTCATGTAGATGACGAAGTAAATGTCATAGTTCATGTTTTCAAGTAACAAGAGCGGTTGGTAATCCAGTATGACTCCAGTAACAGCAACAATCAAAGATCAGTATCGCCATTGGTAATACGGTTAGTGGGCCCAGTCCCGTATTCATCTAATAAAGCTGTGCCGTATCAGCATAATACTACAATGATGAAGGATGGTCAAGAGGTCCCGTTGCCTACAACTAGTTCAGTGGTGAGCGTTGCTAATGTTACAAAGATGACCCGCAGTTGTCGAGTGTTTGGGCCGGTGTTCCCAAAGGATAAAAAGGGAAACAATTGTTGGTAAGAAAGTGCAAGTGCCTAGTGTAAATCCAGTTGGCTGTTCAAAAGATAAGTCTGGTGAATCCAGCAATTTGAAACCCAATGATGATGATGAGGTACTTCGTTTGATTAAAAGAAGCGAGTTTAATGTGGTAGAGCAGCTGCTCCAGACCCCCTAAAAAATTTCAGTGTTGTCTCTGCTGACGAATTCCGAAGCGCACAGAGAAGCACTACAGAGAGTTCTCGAACAAGCGTTCGTAGAACATGATGTTACTATGGATCAGTTTGATCACATTATGGCTAACATCGCTTCTTGCAACAATCTCAGCTTTTGCGACGAAGAACTCTCTAAGGAGGGCATAAACCATAATCTGGCTTTGCACATTTCTATGAATTGCAAGGAAGATGCTTTATCAAACGTGCTTATTGACACCGGGTCGTCACTGAATGTGCTGCCGAAGTCAACTTTGTCAAAGTTATCGTACCAAGGAGCGCCCATGAGGTATAGCGGTGTAATCGTCAAAGCTTTTGATGGTTCGCGTAAAACGGTAATTGGTGATGTGGACCTTCTAGTGAAGATAGGTCTGAGTGATTTTCAGATTACTTTTCAAGTAATGGATATCCACCCGACCTACATTTGCTTATTGGGAAGGCCATGGATTCATGAGGCGGGAGCTGTTACTTCCATTCTGCACCAGAAGCTCAAATTTGTGAAGAATGTCAAGCTAGTGATTATTGATGGAGAGAAAGCGATGTTGGTTAGCCATTTGTCATCTTTCTCTTATGTGGAAGCTGGGGATGAGGTTGGAACTCCGTTCCAGGCCTTATCTATTGCTGCTGAGAAGAGAGTTGGGGCACCTATGTCCTTGCTGAAAGATGCTCAGAAGATTGTGGAAGAAGGCAATGTCGATCAGTGGGGGCGCATGGTAGAGGTCTTCGACAACAAAGGCAGAACCGGTTTGGGGTTCCAGAAAGGCTCATCAATCGCAAGATCTGAAGATATGCAACTCAGCTTCCGTAGCGGAGGGTTCATTCATGGCAATGAACAACACTTAGCTGCTGTGCTAGAGGATGACGGAGAGGAAGATTGCACCAATTTTATGACGCATGGAAAGGCTTGCAACAATTGGACTGCCGTTGATATTCCTGTTATTTTGCATCGATCTAAGTAATTGCTTTTATATGTTTTTAAATCCTTCTCCTATTCCTAAGGGAGAAGTGAATATTGTTTGGGCATTTTCAAAATTCATCATCAATAAAATTAATTCTATTCATCCACATCTATGATGTTTGTTTTTACTTTTTGCCTTATTCTGAAAATGGTAATCACAAAAAACATAAATAAACAATATAATTGTCCATCTGCATAATATTTGGTCACAAATTCACTTCTCTAAAATCAAAATATCAAATTATTATGCAGGTTGGTTCCTAACCCCATTGAATACAATGATCCTTCTCCTTCTCCAAATTTTGAATTTCCTGTGTTTGAGGCCGAGGAGGAAAGTGATGTAGAAGTGAGTGATGAATTATCTCGTCTCCTTGAGCAAGATGAGAAAACCATTCAGCCGTTCGAAGAGCAGATTGAGCTAGTCAAACTTGGGTTCCGAAAATGATGTGAAGGAAGTTAAGATTGGGTCTCGACTGTGTCCAGATGTTAAGAAAAGGGGTTGATTGATCTTCTTCGAGAGTATTCAGATGTGTTTGCTTGGTCCTATCAAGACATGCCTGGGTTAGATTCTGAGATTGTGGAGTATAGATTTCCTTTGAAGCCAGAATGCCCGCCAGTCAAGCAGAAGTTGAGAAGAACTCATCCTGACATGGCTGTGAAGATCAAAGAGGAAGTACAAAAGCAGATTGATGTCGGTTTCCTTGTAACCGCTGAGTATCTGCAATGGGTGGCCAATATTGTGCCTGTACCGAAGAAAGATGGAAAAGTACGCATGTGTGTTGACTATAGAGATTTGAATAAAGCCAGTCCGAAAGATGATTTCCCTCTGCCACACATTGATATGTTGGTAGACAATACTGCTAAATTCAAAGTCTTCCCGTTTATGGATGGATTTTCCGGATATAATCAGATCAAGATGGCCTCCGAAGATATGGAGAAGACCACATTCATTACACCTTGGGGAATATTCTGTTATAGAGTGATGCCTTTCGGTTTGAAGAATGCTGGTGCAACTTACCAAAGAGAAATGACTACTCTTTTTCATGATATGATGCATAAAGAGATAGAATTTTATGTCGATGACATGATTGCTAAATCGATTGATGAAGAGGAACATGTTGAGCATTTGTTGAAGCCATTCCAGCGTTTGAGGAAATATAAACTCCGCTTGAATCCCAATAAGTGTACTTTTGGTGTTCATTTTGGTAAGTTGTTGGGCTTTATTGTCAGTGAGAAGGGTATTGAAGTCGATCCCGCCAAGGTCAAAGCAATACAAGAGATGCCTGCACCCAAAACTGAGAAGCAAGTCAGAGGTTTTCTCGGTCGCTTGAATTATATTTCCAGATTCATTTCCCACATGACTGCCACATGTGCGCCTATATTCAAGCTTCTTCGGAAAGATCAGTCTTGTGATTGGACCGAAGACTGCCAGAAATCTTTTGACATTATCAAGGAATATTTGCTTGAACCTCCGATTTTGTCTCCACCTGTTGAAGGAAGACGTTTGATCATGTATTTGACTGTGCTTAATGAGAGTATGGGTTGTGCTCTTGGTCAACAAGATGAGACTGGAAAGAAAGAATTTGCAATTTGCTACCTCAGTAAGAAGTTCACCGACTGTGAGACTCGGTATTCTATGCTTGAGAAAACTTGTTGCGCATTGGCTTGGGCTGCTAAGCGTCTGCGCCAATATATGTTAAATTATACCACTTGGTTGATATCCAAATGGATCCAATCAAGTATATATTTGAGAAGCCTGCTTTAACTGGGAGGATTGCTCGTTGGCAGATGTTGTTATCAGAGTATGATATTGAATACCGATCTCAGAAAGCAATCAAAGGTAGTATCTTGGCTGACCGTTTGGCTCACCAACTAATTGAAGATTATCAGTCAGTACGGTATGACTTTCCGGATGAAGAGATTTTGTACTTGAAAATGAAAGATTGTGATGAACCATTGCTTGAAGAAGGGCCAGGACCTGGTTCCCGTTGGGGCATGGTATTTGATGGAGCTGTTAATCAATATGGAAATGGCATTGGGGTAGTGATTATTACTCCTCAAGGCACGCATCTACCATTTACATCTAGATTGACTTTCTAGTGTACAAACAACATGGCAGAATATGAAGCTTGCATTATGGGGCTTGAAGAGGCCATAAATCTCAGAATCAAGTATTTGGATGTCTTTAATGATTCGGCTTTGGTTATGAATCAAATCAAAGGTGAATGGGAGACAAATCAACCCAGTTTGGTACCATATATAGATTATGCGAGGAGGATTTCAACTTTCTTTACAAAGGTTGAGTTTCATCATATTCCTCGAGATGAAAACCGGATGGCAGATGCTCTTGCAATGTTGGCATCAATGATTATAGTGAAGTATTGGAATGAAGTTCCCAATTTATCTGTAATGCATCTTGATAGGCCAGCTCATGTGTTTCCTGTTGAAGAGATCAAAGACGAGAAGTCGTGGTATTATGACATCAAATGTTTCCTCCAAAGTCAGATTTACCCGCCTGGGGCATCTTTGAAAGATAAGAAGACTTTGAGAAGATTAACCGTCAATTTCTACTTGAATAGTGATGTACTGTACAAGAGAAACTTCGACATGGTTTTACTCAGATGCATGGATAGACACGAAGCAGACCTGTTGATGACTGAAGTGCATGAAGGTTCCTTTGGTACTCATTCTAACGGACATGCAATGGTGAAGAAGATGTTGCGAGCAGGTTACTATTGGCTGACAATGGAGTTTGACTGTTGCAAGTCTGTGAAGAAATTCCACAAGTGTCAAATTTATGTTGATAAGATTCATGTTCCTCCGACACTATTGAATGTTATCTCTTCCCCATGGCCCTTCTCCATGTGGGGAATTGATATGGTTGGGATGATTGAGCCCAAAGCTTCAAATGGACATCGTTTCATTTTGGTGGCAATTGACTACTTCACAAAATGGGTCGAAGCGACATCGTATGCAAATGTAACCAAGCAAGTTGTTGTAAGGTTTATCAAGAATCAGATTATATGCCGTTATGGTGTGCCAAGCAAGATCATTACTGACAATGGATCGAACTTGAATAATAGTATGGTGGAAGCTCTTTGTAAAGACTTCAAGATTGCACATCATAATTCTTCTCCCTACAGACCTAAGATGAATGGGGCTGTTGAAGCTATAAACAAGAACATTAAGAAGATCATTCAGAAGATGGTTGTCACGTATAAGGATTGGCATGAGATGCTCCCATTTACTTTGCACGGGTATCGTACATCCATCCGCACTTCAACAAGGGCAACCCCTTTCTCTCTTGTTTATGGTATGGAAGCAGTGCTCCTCGTAGAGGTTGAGATTCTTTCATTGCGTGTGCTTATGGAAGCCAAGTTGACTGAGGCTGAATGGTGTCAGACCAGGTTTGATCAGCTGAATTTGATTGAAGAGAAGAGATTAACTGCCATGTGTCATGGTCAGTTATATCAGCAAAGGATGAAGAAAGCTTTTGATAAGAAGGTCAGACCTCGTGTGTTTAGAGAAGGTGACCTTGTGCTCAAAAAGATTTTATCGTTTATGCCAGATTCTAGAGGAAAATGGATTCCTAATTATGAAGGCCCATATGTTGTTAAGAGAGCCTTTTTAGGCGGTGCTTTGATACTTGCAACTATGGATGGTGAAGAGTTCACTCGTCCTGTGAATGCAGACGTAGTCAAGAAATACTTCGCCTAAAAAAATAAAAGAACAGCTCACTAAGTTGAAAACCCGAAAGGGCGGCTTAGGCAAAAATGAGTGTCTCAGTGGATTGAAAACCCGAAAGGACGGTCCAGGCAAAAATTAGAGACATAAAAACAGAAAAATTTCCCGATAAGTTGAGTACCCCACCCTGGGGCAACTTATGCAAAAATTAGGGATTATGGCAAGTAACTGCATTCTTCCGATCTTCAGTGTTTTGAAATTTTGATTGAGCACAAGGGTTGACATCGATTCATCACCCCAGTAGCGGTCAAGAGCATAATGGATATCAAGAGTTGGTAGAAGGATTAAGGATCATTTGTATTCAATGTAACTCTTTTCCATTGTAAATTACCATTTTCAACTTTGTAAAATCTATGGGGTCTTGTCATGTACAGACTACCATTCTATCAAATAAAGTTGAGCTTTTATCCAATTGTTTCTACTCTTATTTACTTCAGCCAATAGTTTTAAATTTTATTATGATCATTTTGAAAATTAAATTTTTAATCAAAATCAGTTTTTCATAAATATATAAAAGCAAGAATTTTTCAAAGCAATTAAAAGGAATATCAATAACATTTTAATGGATAGCAAGTCCTTAAGTGCAAAACATTAGAGGTTCCCCAAGAAGTTACCCCTTTGGGTATCCCTGGACGTTTGTGTTAAGCAGTTCCTCGGCGGAGTGTTTGTGCCCCCAGTAGAGCTTCGTTCTGTTTCCCCAGCTGAGTTGGTTGATTCAGATACCCTACGGTGTGTTATTTTCCCCGACAGAATTTCTGCCTTCCCCAACGTGTCACAACGCGAAAAACAACCGGCGGGAAAAGACACAGAGCCGCCACCGTGCGTTATTTATCCCAAAGGAGGGAAAGGAAACGCTCGAAGTAAACCTGGAAAGGAAATGGTCTTACGATCGGAGATGCAAGGCACGGGAGTCGGTTACGCAAGGGGAAGGTATTAGCACCCCTCACGTCCGTCGTACTCGACGGGATCCACGCTCAGAAGAATAGAATAAGGTTGCCGAAGAACTGCTCAAAAAGAATGCACACACACTGGAATAAAACACAGATGGAAGAAGACGGAGAAAGCGGACTCGGCAGGATGTCGCATCCTGGGCCTACGTAGTTTGTCAGAAACAAATATCAGAGTCGACGTAGTTCGGGGAAATGGGGAACGGGCTCGCTAGGATATCGCATCCCATGCCTATGTATCTCATCTGGAATGAGAATCAGAGCTACCGTAGTTCGGCTAACGCACGCCGAAACAAAACACAACACAAAGACGCTGAGACGTCAAAAGAAACTCGCAAACGGAAACAGACTGCCAATGGCTGGCCTTACGTCCAACTCCAAGCAAAAGAAACACCAACAGGAAACCGAATGCCAATCGCTGGGCTTATATCAGACTCCACAAACAAACAACAACAGACGGGAAACCGAATGCCAATCGCTGGGCTTACATCAGACTGCAAACAACAAACACCAACAGGAAACCGAATGCCAATGGCTGGACTTACATCAGACTCCAAGCACACAACAAATAGGAAACGGAATGCCAATCGTTGGTCTTACATCCAACTCCTAACACACACAAAAAGGTTATCACACAAACAAGCTAATAGGGAGTCTGGAACTCGAGCCTAATAGCCGTCAAGCAAAACACACGCAAAAAAGAAAAGGGTGAAAAACAAAAAGGGTGCCCGGAGAGATCTCGCACGATCTCCTGCCTACGTACCTCATCTGGTATGAGGATCAGGGCGATGTAGTTCCCCTTAACACTCGAAAGGGTGTCTGAGGCTCTTAACCACTGACATTGACCGTCAGGGTGAGCAGATGAAAGGTAATGAGGGTCGGACCTCATAGCTCTTAACCCGGGCCTGAGTGAGATTCAAATCAATGAAAACGTGGGGGTCCAGAATGTGGGACCCTACTCCACTTGATTGACTCTATATACAAGGATCTTGGGTGTTTATTCAAAATGCATCAGCACATAGTGCGAGCAAAGTGAATGACTCAACTGAGTAGCAGGGGATGGATTACACATCCCTTTTATCTGCTGATTGCCTCTTCACTTAGGAGGACTTGAAGTACATGGTACAAATATAAACAATCACAGACATTTCCTCTTAAGGAGGACTTCAGCCAAATGCCTGCCAAACAGAAACGACAGGGCTTCCAGACTACATGGAGTTAGAATGGTTACCTAGGTGGTATGCCAACCACAAGCAAAGCAACTCAAGCAATGAGTTAAAGCGGCTAAAGTACTTGTAAGAAAGTCAAACAAGTCAATATTCACATTCAGACAAATCCAACAAACAGTCAACCAGTGTTACAACCAATATGCACAATGTAAGCCAATCAACTCAAGTGAATTCATCACCAAGGAACCTATAACACAATAAAGGTTAGTGGATAAAGTAAATTTGCCTCTCAAGTCATGAGATTGCATCAACCATTAGGACTATAAACTTGAACCAGAAATGCAAAACTCAAAAGATGAGTACAAACCACTAGCACCAAGGCCAGGGTCAAAGACAAAGAAAAAAGTCAAAACAGAAACCAATATTCAACACAAAGCACCTTTAAACAAGTGAGAACATATCCTAAAAAGGACCAAACTCAAATACTAAGGCAACTCCATCTAATGGTCATGCTAAGGCAAAGGCAATTTCAAAGCACACAATTGAACCTCAAGAGTAGAAATTCCATATTAAAACATAAATGAATCAAAAAATCATGAAAATTTTTATGTGCATACAACATGTCAAATACAAGCATCATGCAAAAAATTGTAATCAGAAGAGCTCAATTGGCATGTCAATGAAAATGAACAAGATCAGCATCAAATTGTGTGACACACATTGTCACACCATGCATTCATGTGCCTAAAACAGAGCTGGAAAATGATAAAAATGCACAACCAAGCCTTAAAAATCATGCAACATGTTAGGAATCAGCATACCAAATTTCAAACCAATTGGCCAATGTATGAGCATTTCACAATAGAATGAATGAAGCATGTCACATTTTGCATCATAGTCGAATAACAGTCTACAATCAAAATTCCAGCAATGATAAAATAAAGAAATCATAACCATAAAATAATAGACATTATTATGAACAAGTAGCAAAAAATTGGAAGTGATTTGGATTAATTTTCTAATTGTTATGATTTTTAGAAGTTGAGTGAATAAAATGAAAATAATATGAAATAAATGTTGAAAATGGCATTTGAAATGAAATTGGCAATATGTACATCCATGGGAGTTGAACCCAGGCGCGCCAGGTCAAATAATAAGTGCTCCAAAATAAATTCCAAAACATGCATTGCCTGGACTCGAACACAGGTTTGGGAGGAAATGGTAAACGCTCAAAAAAAATGAAATGGAATTTGCAAGTGCATGAATTCGAACAGGGGAGCGCTGGGTCCAAAGGCGCTGAGCCACCCGCTCGGCCAAACTGCCTTGCCATAGCACGAAATGCAGCATTTTTCTGCATAACCATAGCCACCGCACCAGACGCCGGAACAGTAGTTCCGGTCATCTTCTCCGACCGTGTACACGGCGGAGCTGCAACTTTTTTATTCCAGAATTTTACAAACTATATACCGTTGGAAAGGTCTTCTCGCGTACATTCCAAATATCATATTAACTAAGCCTAAATATTCATGGATTTTCTAGATCGAAGGAAATAAGTTTCTAGATCTAAACTTTAATTCAACATAACTTCTTCATTTTTCATCCAAATTTCATGAAATTTATATCAGAATAACCAGTGGTGAAAGCTCTACAAGTTTATGTACATAAAATCAAGATTTATGAGATTCGAATTTCCAACCTCTTGAAGAGTAGTGGATGAAAACAGTGTGTTCAAGCTTCCTAAACCTCCAAATCTCCTTCTCCACTCTTGTTATGAAGCTTGATATAGAAATGGATGCTTGCCACGACCTAGATCTTGCTTAATTTGCACTTGCCATTGATGTGTTCATGTGTTGAAGGTGCACAAATCTTCACCAATTTCTTCAAAAAATGTATGGATCTTGCTCAAAACTCCATGATGATGAAGGATCTACCAAGAAAATGTGTGTTTGTGTGGAGAAAATTTGAATTTCAATGAGAGAGAAATTTGGAGGGAAATTTTTTTCTAGATCTAGAACTTGTGATTATGCCAAATTCTGTTATGATTAAGGCTTTATACTATTCACTAATCATGCTGAAAAATTAATTAGGCAATGGTTAATTAGAAGTTAATGAGAATGAGGTGTTTTAGCAAATTTGGAAAAGTGTGGTGCATGGCCTAATTTGGACGTGAATAGTAACATGCAAACATGCAAACATCCAATTTCACTCAAAATCACCTAATGAACACAATGGCAATGGTATTTTGTTCATATGATGCACCAACTTTGAATTTGTCATTTTCCCTCCAAAATGAGCATGCATGGGCAAATGATTATATGATTAAATTACATGCAATGCAATATTGGATTTGGAAAATATAGCTCATAAGGAGCATAATGCAAAAAGAGGCACTCAAATTGGAGCTTTGGATCAAAAGTTATGGCTTGTCGAAGTTTCATGTGCACTTGGTGATCATTTGCTCATATCTCCCCAACCATTCATCAGATGACCATGATCTTGGACTTTTTGGAAATGGGAGAGAAAGATCTTCAACTTTCATGTTGGACAAAATTTCATTTGAAGCTTCTTTGATGATGTAAAATCAAGTTGAATTTGGACCAAAATCTTTCCATTTTTGGAAACTTTCAATTACAGGTCACTTTCCATTTTTGGAAACTTTTGATCTGACTTCAAATACTTCAAGATAAGTGTTTGTAATGACAAATGAACCTCTTTGGGACATGAATGAAGTGTCTCAAACCATTTCTCCACCTCCTAGCCCTCAGTTGACTTTCTGTTGACTTTTTTGGGCCCCAGATGACTTGAAAATGCACTGATGACTTTGAGCCTCTAACACTTGGCCAATTTGCTTCAAAATGAACCTTGGCTCATATAAGCTCAATAGAATGATCATGTGATCCCCCTCTCCATAGAATACCTCATCTCCTTGAAAATCACTGGTTGAAATACCAACATTGATTAGGGTTTACCAAAGGTCAAAACCCTAATCCCAAAGAACCTAAGCATGAATTCTGAAACCTTTGATAAGGACATAAACATGATGATGATGATATACCCTTGCCAATAAGATAATGCTCAACCTCCTTGAGGAAACAAGAAAACCCTAATTGAAGCACAAACCCTCAGATGGTTGGTGATCAATTTAAAGAAACCCTCAGGCTCAAATCATACAACTTCCATCTCTGACAAGACCTTAGAGGATGACCTGTTTATTATCACATGATATGCAATATGCAAATGCCTAATGTCCTACAAAATGAAATGCAATATGCTAAACTAGTCCCAAGAAGAGGAGGGCAAATTTTGAGGTGTTACAGCTGCCCCTATTCAATCCACTGTGAACCTGTCGATATGAATAGCCTCGACTTTCAGATGATCTGGGTGAAGAGTGATTGAATACCAAGAACAGACGAACAATTTGCGCTCCGCTGGGGATTATTATTATATTTTTTGCTTTTCTCGAACCCCACGACTTTTTGATTTTTTCTCTTTTTTGAACCCCGGTACTTCTTTGATTGATTTTTTTTGCTTTTTCTTAGACCCCGAACAATTATTTTCGCGCGTATGATCCTTGATCACCGCATTTGAACCCCGACAACTTTATAACACTCATGTTTTCCAAACAATGAGCCCCGATCTCCATTTGAACCCTAGTCGCCTGACGATAACTCACGATCGCCGTTGTGAACCCCGCTCTCCAGAAAACACCCTGTGTCTCCCTTTCTCCATTTGAACCCCGCTCTCCAGAAAACACCTCGTGTCTCCCTTTCTCCATTTGAACCCCGCTCTCCAGAAAATGCCCAGCACTTCCTTCTCTCCATTTGAACCCCGTTCTCCATTTTCTTGTGATAATTCCGCTGGCAACGCCGGAAATAACACCAAAACACCACTCTGATGGCGACATATCAGAGGGTACACCTTCACAGAAGGAAGGTAACATGTGCATTTCTTCCTCAGAAGATACCCATAACGACTTCTGTTGGCCTCGCCAAAGTCTAAGGTGACACATGATCAGAAGACAATCCTGAGGACCTCATCTAGGATATAATCTTCAACTCCAATCTCCATTTGAACCCCATTCTCCAGAAAATGCCGCAACACTTCCCTTTCTCCATTCTTCGACTTTCACACTGATCGCATAACGTTCTTTGATTTTATTTCCATCTCCGCCCGACGGAAAATTTTCCTCCAATATCGCACTACTGGGGAACATTGTTGCTCTAACGTCATGATGCTAAACTCCTTAGAGTAATATCTTCTAACTTCTATCTCGCACGACAGAAATCTCCTCCAGTATCGCACTACTGGGGAATACCGTTGACCCAACGTCACGATGCTAAGCTCCTCAGAGTAACATCTTCTAACTTCTATCTCACACGACAGAAATCTCCTCCAATATCGCACTACTGGGGAATACCGTTGACCCAACGTCACGATGCTAAGCTCCTCAGAGTAACATCTTCTAACTTCTATCTCGCACGACAGAAATCTCCTCCAGTATCGCACTACTAGGGAATACCGTTGACCCAACATCACGATGCTAAGCTCCTCAGAGTAACATCTTCCAACTTCCAGCAAAACCAATCCTCAAACGGCAACCATGGCTTGAGACTAGTTTATGCTTGCAATGCTGATGCATGATTTTTTACAGCGTAATGCTCTATAACCATGCAAATGCTACGCAATTAGCTATGCAATATGCTATGCTTATCTAAATGATGAATGCCTAAAAAAGTATCCCCCTCAAGAGGCTCTACTGGGAAGCTCGAGGCACTCTGCTTAGGAACTCGCTATCGCTCCAATCTCCACCCTGCTGGGGAATAGCACTGCTGCTGGGGAAGGGACAACCCTCAATAGGGATGACCTCCACTGAACCCGATCCGCTTGGGGACTTCACTGGGGAAACAACTACCAACGCACTCTGCGGGGAAAACAACAATCTTCGACTTGCTGGGGAACTAACAAGCTCCAACATGTTAGGGGAAACGATAACCTTCAGACCTGGCAGCTGAGGAAACACCGATCTCGAACCCGCTGGGGAGATAACAATCCCGACCCTGCTAGGAAAAAATAGAATATTGACATGGAACACCTGTCGACTCGTCGAACTAGCGTTCATCCTCTTACCAGAGTGACAACTTTCCATCTTTTCAGACTTTGAAGAGTCTTCTTGATTAATCCTCAAGGATCGTCGTACGTCTTTCGCTGTCTTTCACCATTCTTCAATCCCTCGTCCCTGATTGGACTCCACGGGGATCTCTTGTCAAAAAGCTTCACATCACAACCTGCAAGTGAGTGAAAATATATAACAACACCTGCAAAAGAGATCGTTAGATAAAAACGTGCCCCAGGCGTGCCAAGATTTCAACATCTGGGTCACTCAACCTTCCGAATAAGATTTCAAGCTTTCAATCTTATGAACATGCATTGGAAGGGATCTCCATGTCTCAAAATGCAAAGATTCTTTATCAAAATAAACGGATGTTTTTGCCATCAAAGCGGTAATGAAAACAAAAACAAAATTATTTGACTGAATATGCGTTTTATTGATTGAAAAAGGTGGCTCGTGAATGAGCAATACAAAGGAAGCAATTCCTGAAAAGAGGTAATTGCGCACAAAAGGAAAATCTATCCTAATGGCAATGTGAAACCGTGATCTCATCGAGTTCCAACTCGGTTACACCCCATATGTCCTCAAGACTTTCCGCGCTTTCTGCCTTCTGAACAAGACGCTTCCGACTGATACCTACTGGAGATTATCCAGGTGCCTTAACCAAAGCCTAAACGATCATGCTAGACGCAGTTGTTCGTTTCAATCCCTCTTTTGCCTGGACCGCCCTTTCGGGTTTTCAGTCCCCCGGGATACCCTTTTTTGCCCAAGCCGCCCTTGTGGGGTTTTCGACTTGCCGGGTGTACATTTTTTCCTTTTTATCCCTAATTTTTGCCCGAACCTTTTTCATTTTTCTGGTTCGCCGGGATGCCCGTTTTTGCCTGGACTATTTTATTCTTTTCGTCCAGCGGGTCTCTTATACGAAGTATTTTTTTTTAACTGCGCCCGCATTCACAGGGGATGAAAAATCCTCGCCATCCATGGTCGTCAATAACAAGGCTCCGCCAGAGAAAACCTTCTTGACCACGAATGGACCTTCATAATTGGGTGTCCACTTGCCCCGACGATCGTTCTGAGGAGGAAGGATCCTTTTCAACACCACCTCTCCTACGTGGTACGTACGAGGTCGCACTTTTCGATCAACAACACGCTTTGTTCGCTGCTGGCACAACTGCCCCATGACGAACGGTTGCCAGCCTCTTTTCTCAATCAGGCTCAACTCTTTATACCGAGTCCCTATCCACTCAGCCTTTTCTGACTTTCATCCATCAGGACTCTCCACGATAGGATCTGGACCTCAATAGGTAATACCACTTCTATCCCATACATGAGTGAGAACGGCGTTGCCCCAGTAGACGTACGCACCGAAAAGCGATAACCAGGCTACAAGCTCCATACCCAGCCACCATTGTTGGTGCATTCAAATGTTATCCGGGCAACAAAAGGACCGTGGGATCCCCTTTGGCGTAACCAAAGCAACACCAACCCTGCTTCCATTCACGTTAACGACCCCATCAAACATCAGAATCCGTTCGGATTCAGGGTCAGGCCCCTCCTCCGGGATCGGTTCCTCACAATCTTTCGATTTGAGAACCTCGATGTCCTCATCAAGGACTCAAACATCATCGGTTGATAATCCTTAATGGGTTGCTGAGCGAGGTAATCAGACAATACACTTCCCTTTATTGCTTTCTGAGAGGTTTACTGAATATCATATTCAATCAAAATCACTTGCCCTCTCGCAACCCGTCCGGTCAATGCTGGCTTCTCAAATGCATACCCGATCGGATCCCTCTTGGAAATCCATAAAATGGTATGAACCAGCATATACTGTCTTAGTCGGCGAGCAGCCTATGCCAAAGTACAGCAAGTTTTCTCGAGCAGTGAATATATTGTTTCACAGTCGGTAAACTTTTTGCTAGGGTAAATTGCATGCTCTTTTCGACCAGACTCGTCATGCTGCCCCAGTACACACCTCATAGACTCCTCGAGGACTGTCAAGTACAGGGTTTACGGTCTCCCTCCACAGGGAGGCATCAGAATCGGAGGCTCCTGCAACTTATTCTTTTATTTCTCAATGCCCCTTGGCAATCATTATTTCACCTGACCGTTTGATCTTTTTTCACAATAGCTTGAGTGGGTTCCCACGTGGCTGTTAGATGAGATGTGAACCGTGAAATGCAGTTCAATCTACCTAAGAAACCACGAACCTCTTTTTCTGTTCTCGGTTCAGGCATTTTCTTGTATGGATTTTTTTTCTTTCTTCTTTTTTTCCTTTTTTTTTAGCAGGATCAACCTCGATTCCTCTTTTCCGCTCACAATAAGCCTCAACAACTTACCAGACTGCACTCCGAAAGCGCACTTATTCGAATTCAACCTCCGTTTGAATTGTCTCAACCAGTCAAACATCTTGCCCCGGTCTACCGGATGCCCCTCTCCTGTTTGGGACTTTGCTATCATGTCATCAACATAACATTCAATCTCATGATGAATCATATCATGAAACAAAGTCACCATGGCCCTTTGATGCGTGGCATCGGCGTTCTTGAGACCGAATGGCATCACCTCTGCTCTTGAAACTCGCCTCCAAGGCGGCCCCAACCTTTACTTCCTTTAAGACCTCCTCGGTACACAGGTTAACAAGCTCAACTCGCTCTTCGTGCGGCTGAATCACCTTTTCCTCTTGTTTCAACAACCTGGCTAATTCCTCCGGCAGCTCACAATCGTCTTCGCCTTCTTCTTCGGCATGATAGATCGGATGGTCGAAGTCATACGAGGGTGTAACAGGATTGTTATCAATGAGATCCGGAGAATACGAAAGTCGAAACGAAGCCAATCAAAAGGAAGGAAAAATGAAAATAAACATTGCCATTTTTTTTTCTTCGTTTTAAACTGCAAAAATAAATGAAAAACAGGGAGCACCGCTTTTACTACAAAAACATCCATTCATTAATGATGCAAAATGTTGCAAAATGAAACACATGAGGTGGCCCTTACAATGGACCATTACGTTTCGGGCAAAACGTATGGCTTTCATGCAAACAGAATTGAAAAACAGAAATATTACTCTTCACGATGAGTGACAGGGATGATCTTTGAGGCCTTCCAGTTCCCTGGTACGCACGATTTTATCCACGAGTCAAGTTCGCAGTCACTGTCAATCTCTTCACCCACCGCACAAGCGTGACCTGGATCCAGCATTGATGAATGTGAACGGTTGACGACGTCCTCTGTTTTACTCAGACGGGTCTTGGCTTTCCTGATAACCAATCCCGAACCTATCTGCTTTCACCGCAATGTCTATCATTCTTTGCCAGCCTGGGACCCCTCCATTTCTCACCACTTCCACGGCCTGTTTGTAAGAAGAAATGGATGACTTTTTCTCTTTCTCAGCGATAATGGCATTCTCCACCTTGACGGTTTCAACTGCCTGACATGGTGTTTCAAATTTTTCACCATCCATTTCCACCTCCATCATTCTCTGAGTCGTTTCCCTCATCATTACACACCCGTTTGTGGCGACAGCCGCACAACAATTATCACAACCAGGGAAAGCTCCACTCTTCATCAGATGTCTCTGGACCACAGACATTGGAGTTTTTAACTGATCCCCATTCATCAGCCCAATCGTCCTCCTATCCTCAGAAATTGCATTCACCCCCATCTGACCATGCGCGGGCATGGGATTAGTATTACCGTTTGGAGATTGTGCAAAATTGATGGCCTTGGAATCCACCAGGTCCTTGACAACATGCTTAAAAGCTTTACAATTCTCCACATTGTGTCCAGGGGCACCAGAGTGGAATTCGCACTTGGCGTTCTCATCATAATTGGCAGGCCTCTGGTGAGGTCTCAACGGAGCCAACATCCTTGGCTGCACCAATCCAAGATCCTTCAACCTCTTCAACAGAAGAGCATACATCATGGGTGGCTTATCAAACTGCCGATCTGTCTTCCCTTTTCTCACTTGGCACCCGACTTTCTGTACTCTCTGTTGAGGTGGCTGCTGTTGCTGTAGTACAGATGAATTACCAGCAGGAATAGTCACTGCAGCAGCATACGGGTGGTAACGATCTTTACCCCTTTTGGCATGCACATCACTTGATTCAACCTCCTTCTTGTGCTGACTATTGCCAGAGGGCTTCTTTACTCTAGACGACGGAGCATTTCCCTGTATTTCCCCCATTCTCAGCCAGTTTTCAATCCTCTCCAACCTCTCAGCGATTGCTTTCTGCCCTACAGCGAGCCCTTGCATGATGTTGAACAACTCACCCATCTTCTCTTTCAGGTCGAGAACGTCGGCGTTGGGTGGATTCATCATTCCTGTGTCAATCAAACATGTTAGAAACTGACACCTGTAAAACAGAAGACAGGTTATTATGACTCACGCATGAATGCAATGTCTATCCATATGAGGAACGCTCTGTCTTTCGATCCTGGCTTCATCAAGCAATATTCTGACATCAATCATCTGGTTTCACCATACAGAGCAGAGAATTATGATTTAGCAAAGATGTCACCCAACCATGTGTGTGCTATGTGAGTGTGCACGCAGACAAGCAAATAAAGCTTGAAGATCAATAATCAACTGATAGTAACCACTGTATATCAAAAGTGCACAATACGTGCAAAAATCATACATCAGGCTGATACAAATCAAATTATAATTCTCCAGAATCAGAAAGAAAATACAAGCAAGTGAATTCCGTCAACAAGCCTGACGGTAATCCAACACCATAACAACAAAAGTCTACACTGAAGAAGGTCCCACAGACGGCTCTACATCATCAACCATCTTGGTAAACTTCACGGCGAACCTGAGCTCAGTGTTCTCCTGCTGCAATCTCCCCACTTCCTTCTGGTGAATATTCATCTGTCGGAAATAATGATCCCTCTCAGCAAGATAGTGATCTCTCTCAGCAATAATCTTCGCTTTCCCCGCTTCCCATTCCGTGTTAAGGACTTTGGCTCTAGCTTCCCTCTGATTCTTCACAAGGATTTTCCTTCTCTTCTCATCCTCAATGACCCTCAAAGCTCTAGCCAACTTCTCCTTGGTAATGTCGTGCTCCTTCGTAGATGACTCTAACGCTTGGCTGATCTTGCGGTAATAGGCGGTGTCTATCTCAAAGCGCTTCACTTCCATGGCATGTCTCTTATCCTGGTCTTCTATTTTCCCTTTGATTTCCTGATTAGCCATCTGAATTCTAGCAACACTCATCTCCAACTCAGTCTTCTCTGCCTGCAGTTGATCTCTGACCTTCTTCATCTCAAGAAATTCTTCCATGCTGACAGAAGAACGTGGTCCCTCAATCAATGGACACCAAGGATCATCCCCAGGAAATGGTAGATGCGTGAGCTCAATCCTCTTTCTGAGCCAATCATCAAACAGAGGAAAAGACCTGCTATTAACCCTACCAAAAGGAACCTTGCCCTTCCTTTGAACGTTGCGCCATGCCCCAGACACTTGCCTCAACCGTGTCGGATTACCCTCAGCCGGGAAGTAGAAAGACTCCTGAATCTCTCGCTCGAGAGGAGGAACCTCCATGGCATACCCCATTTGTCTCCTAAGAAGCGTCGGGTTGTAATTAATGCAACCCTGAACTCCTATAAGAGGCACATTGGGAAGACTCCCACAACTGTAGATGAAATCTCGTCCATCGATACCATTGTGAGTCCAAGCTATGTCTTTGGCTCGCAAACCCATCAACCTGATTGACCACTTGACAGTAGGATCAAGAAAGACAAAGGCACCTCTGGAAGGCAAATACCCCATGAACCACTTGTACAACAGTGGAGCACAACATCTGATCAATCCACCACGCCGCTTCTCGTTCCGATTATGGACCGAGTAATAGACATCCCCAACCAAGGTAGGAATAGGATTCCTCTGCACAAATAGCCTGATGGCATTAATGTCCACAAAGTTCTTCTGATTAGGGAACAAGATGATTCCATAGATGCTCACAGCAAGCAGAGCACAGACAGTCTTCCAATCACCCAAAACAGCATGCTCCTTGGCTTTGGTCTCCAAGAAACTCAAATGAAAACCGGGCAACTTTCCCTTCTCCTTCAAACCCCCCTTAGTCACTTCTGGGCTCAAATAAAGAGCACGAGAAATCTCAACAGCATCAGGTTCTCCCTTAGTGACATAGAATGGAATCTGGTCTCTGATCTGAATATCCAGGATACTGGCATAGTCCTCCATCAAAGGTCCCAACAAGTAATTCGGGAAAACAAAGCATCTCAAGCCCGGGTCATAGAACTGGAGAAGAGTATGGATGGCACTCTTATCTGTATCTGTGAGCCTGAAAACCACCTTCAGAATACCACCATATGCCTCACGGAACATCCCCACATGGTCAGGTGTAATCAATGCTATCATATCTTTCAGTACATAAATCTCTGGATCAAAGAAACTGTATGCAACATCATTCTTCAAGCCAGTCCTCATATCTGGAACAAAGAAGTCTCTCAACCAGGATCTCAATCAAGAATGTCCCCTGCATATGGATAAACATGAGTTAGATGCAGATAAATGCAAAATATGAATGATGCTGATGTATGAATGCAATGCACTGTGCCATCCTCCAAGTCATCTGAACATCCACTGCACTGAAGCCCTGGTCTCTGAACTGATCACAACCATCTGAGATACTGAGTAACCATAAATCCAACTCAGGGTTCCGAAATAAACGGGACCGAAGGATATATCACCATCATCACTGGAAAACCATTGATCTGATAACAACATGATCTGTACCAACCCAGGGAATCCTGAAATAAACGGATCCCCACTGATAAATACCTCGGACAGAACTCCGGCGTCTCAGAAATAAATACATAAATCCGACTTATAAAATGGACTCTGATCAATAACTGAACCACTAGTCACCATCAAAGTCACCATCAGAACATGCATCTGTAAGAATCAAACCCTCCCCTCACAGGTGAATTCTAATCAGGTCATCCTAAGGCGGATAATGGTCTCGACAATCAGACTAGATACTCAACGGGTTTGCCCTTTCGGGTGTGCCGCTGCAGCTCTCATAAGATCGTATAAACCAAAGATCCGGGAAAGAACGGTCACCGAAGTCAACAGCTCAGCTGAGGTGACTCAACCAAAGTGGATACTCCACAAAGGAAGAGCACTCTCAAATGAACCTCGTCCGGCTTGTGGTATGTCACGTTGCCAAAAACATGTTGACCTAACATGAGAGGCAACATGAGACCACGCTAATCCTAGGTGTATACTCGAGCCTGGGTTTTAGCCCCACTCAGAACACCCACCCCAAATCAGAGGAACCAACCTGTACAGAGTCCAACACAATGATAATATGATGCATGCAAACATATATGCAAATATATACAATTACAGTACAACAATCATAAATGCAATAAATAAAGCAGTAAAAGCAACCAAAACTATCCTAGAGAGCGCTAGGACTGACTCGCTTAGGGAAGATGGACCAGCAGGAGGTCAACTTCTATTCCCCAGCAGAGTCGCCAGCTGTCGCAACGCGAAAAACAACCGGCGGGAAAAGACACAGAGCCGCCACCGTGCGTTATTTATCCCAAAGGAGGGAAAGGAAACGCTCGAAGTAAACCTGGAAAGGAAATGGTCTTACGACCGGAGATGCAAGGCACGAGAGTCGGTTACGCAAGGGGAAGGTATTAGCACCCCTCACGTCCGTCGTACTCGACGGGATCCACACTCAGAAGAATAGAATAAGGTTGCCGAAGAACTGCTCAAAAAGAATGCACACACACTGGAATAAAACACAGATGGAAGAAGACGGAGAAAGTGGACTCGGCAGGATGTCGCATCCTGGGCCTACGTAGTTTGTCAGAAACAAACATCAGAGTCGACGTAGTTCGGGGAAATGGGGAACAGGCTCGCTAGGATATCGCATCCCATGCCTACGTATCTCATCTGGAATGAGAATCAGAGCTACCGTAGTTCGGCTAACGCACGCCGAAACAAAACACAACACAAAGACGCTGAGACGTCAAAAGAAACTCGCAAACGGAAACAGACTGCCAATGGTTGGCCTTACGTCCAACTCCAAGCAAAAGAAACATCAACAGGAAACTGAATGCCAATCGCTGGGCTTATATCAGACTCCACAAACAAACAACAACAGACGGGAAACCGAATGCCAATCGCTGGGCTTGCATCAGACTCCAAACAACAAACACCAACAGGAAACCGAATGCCAATGGCTGGACTTACATCAGACTCCAAGCACACAACAAATAGGAAACGAAATGCCAATCGCTGGTCTTACATCCAACTCCTAACACACACAAAAAGGTTATCACACAAACAAGCTAATAGGGAGTCTGGAACTCGAGCCTAATAGCCGTCAAGCAAAACACACGCAAAAAAGAAAAGGGTGAAAAACAAAAAGGGTGCCCGGAGAGATCTCGCACGATCTCCTGCCTACGTACCTCATCTGGTATGAGGATCAGGGCGACGTAGTTCCCCTTAACAGGAAAAAAACTTCTATCCTAACCAGAGACTGGGAAATAACAAACTAAAAGGGAGACTGACTCGAGCCTAATAGTTGTCATGTAATGCACAATAGTCCTAGGTTGAGGTCTCTAACAAGAGTTTGACTCACACAGGCAGTGAGTCAACTCAAGTTTATCTCTACGTACATTCAACTTCCTCGAAAGTTGATCATACGACTCCTACAGAAAGGAGATGAGAAGCAAAAGCGGATAAACATCAAAAGCAATCATCACACACTATACGCAAACAAGCGGCTCATACAAGGTTTGGCTTTAGTCAAGGGGTCATATCAACCTTGACAAACAAGCCAACACTGGAAAGGGTGTCTGAGGCTCTTAACCACTGACATTGACCGTTAGGGTAAGCAGATGAAAGGTAATGAGGGTCGGACCTCATAGCTCTTAACCCGGGCCTGGGTGAGCTTCAAATCAATGAAAACACGGGGGTCCAGAATGTGGGACCCTACTCCACTTGACTGACTCTATATACAAGGATCTTGGGTGTTTATTCAAAATGCATCAGCACATAGTGCGAGCAAAGTGAATGACTCAACTGAGTAGCAGGGGATGGATTACACATCCCTTTTATCTGCTGATTGCCTCTTCACTTAGGAGGACTTGAAGTACATGGCACAAATATAAACAATCACAGACATTGCCTCTTAAGGAGGACTTCAGCCAAATGCCTGCCAAACAGAAACGACAGGGCTTCCAGACTACATGGAGTTAGAATGGTTACCTAGGTGGTATGCCAACCACAAGCAAAGCAACTCAAGCAATGAGTTAAAGCGGCTAAAGTACCTGTAAGAAAGTCAAACAAGTCAATATTCACATTCAGAAAAATCCAACAAACAGTCAACCAATGTTACAACCAATATGCACAATGTAAGCCAATCAACTCAAGTGAATTCATCACCAAGGAGCCTACAACACAATAAAGGTTAGTGGATAAAGCAAATTTGCCTCTCAAGTCATGATATTGCATCAACCATTAGGACTATAAACTTGAACCTGAAATGCAAAACTCAAAAGATGAGTACAAACCACTAGCACCAAGGCTAGGGTCAAAGACAGAGAAAAAAGTCAAAACAGCAACCAATATTCAACACAAAGTACCTTTAAACAAGTGAGAACATATCCTAAAAAGGACCAAACTCAAATCCTAAGGCAACTCCATCTAATGGTCATGCTAAGGCAAAGGCAATTTCAAAGCACACAATTGAACCTCAAGAGTAGAAATTCCATATTAAAACAGAAATGAATCAAACAATCATGAAAATTTTTGTGTGCACACAAAATGTCAAATACAAGCATCATGCAAAAAATTGTAATCAGAAGAGCTCAATTGGCATGTCAATGAAAATGAACAAGATCAGCATCAAATTGTGTGACACACATTGTCACACCATGCATTCATGTGCCTAAAACAGAGCTGGAAAATGATAAAAATGCACAACCAAGCCTAAAAAATCATGCAACATGTTGGGAATCAGCATACCAAATTTCAAACCAATTGGCCAATGTATGAGCATTTCACAATAGAATGAATGAAGCATGTCACATTTTGCATCATAGTCAAATAACAGTCCACAATCAAAATTCCAGCAATGATAAAATCAAGAAATCACAACCATAAAATAATAGACATTATTATGAACAAGTAGCAACAAATTGGAAGTGATTTGGATTAATTTTCTAATTGTTATGATTTTTAGAAGTTGAGTGAATAAAATGAAAATAATATGAAATAAATGTTGAAAATGGCATTTGAAATGAAATTGGCAATATGTACATCCATGGGAGTTGAACCCAGGCGCGCCAGGTCAAAGAATAAGTGCTCCAAAATAAATTCCAAAACATGCATTGCCTGGACTCGAACACAGGTTTGGGAGGAAATGGTAAGCGCTCAAAAAAAAAATGAAATGGAATTTGCAAGCGCATGGATTCGAACAGGGGAGCGCTGGGTCTAAAGGCGCCGAGCCACCCGCTCGGCCAAACTGCCTTGCCACAGCACGAAACACAGCGTTTTGCTGCATAACCATAGCCACCGCACCAGACGCCGGAACAGTAGTTCCGGTCGTCTTCTCCGACCGTGTACACGACGGAGCTGTACAAACTATATACCGTTGGAAAGGTCTTCTCGCGTACATTTCAAATATCATATTAACTAAGCCTAAATATTCATGGATTTTCTGGATCGAAGGAAATAAGTTTCTAGATCTAAACTTTAATTCAACATAACTTCTTCATTTTTTATCCAAATTTCATGAAACTTATATCAGAATAACCAGTGATGAAAGCTCTACAAGTTTATGTACATAAAATCAAGATTTATGAGATTCAAATTTCCAACCTCTTGAAGAGTAGTGGATGAAAACAGTGTGTTCAAGCTTCCTAAACCTCCAAATCTCCTTCTCCACTCTTGTTATGAAGCTTGATATAGAAATGGATGCTTGCCACGACCTAGATCTTGCTTAATTTGCACTTGCCATTGATGTGTTCATGTGTTGATGGTGCACAAATCTTCACCAATTTCTTCAAAAAATATATGGATCTTGCTCAAAACTCCATGATGATGAAGGATCTACCAAGAAAATGTGTGTTTGTGTGGAGAAAATTTGAATTTCAATGAGAGAGAAATTTGGAGGGAAAATTTTTTCTAGATCTAGAACTTGTGATTATGCCAAATTCTGTTATGATTAAGGCTTTATACTATTCACTAATCATGCTGAAAAATTAATTAGGCAATGGTTAATTAGAAGTTAATGAGAATGAGGTGTTTTAGCAAATTTGGAAAAGTGTGGTGCATGGCCTAATTTGGACGTAAATAGTAACATGCAAACATCCAATTTCACTCAAAATCACCTAATGAACACAATGGCAATGGTATTTTGTTCATATGATGCACCAACTTTGAATTTGTCATTTTCCCTCCAAAATGAGCATGCATGGGCAAATGATTATATGATTAAATTTCATGCAATGCAATATTGGATTTGGAAAATATAGCTCATAAGGAGCATAATGCAAAAAGAGGCACTCAAATTGGAGCTTTGGATCAAAAGTTATGGCTTGTTGAAGTTTCATGTGCACTTGGTGATCATTTGCTCATATCTCCCCAACCATTCATCAGATGCCCATGATCTTGGACTTTTTGGAAATGGGAGAGAAAGATCTTCAACTTTCATGTTGGACAAAATTTCATTTGAAGCTTCTTTGATGATGTAAAATCAAGTTGAATTTGGACCAAAATCTTTCCATTTTTGGAAACTTTCAATTACAGGTCACTTTCCATTTTTGGAAACTTTTGATCTGACTTCAAATTCTTCAAGATAAGTGTTTGTAATGACAAATGAACCTCTTTGGGACATGAATGAAGTGTCTCAAACCATTTCTCCACCTCCTAGCCCTCAGTTGACTTTCTGTTGACTTTTTTGGGCCCCAGATGACTTGAAAATGCATTGATGACTTTGAGCCTCTAACACTTGGCCAATTTGCTTCAAAATGAACCTTTGCTCATATAAGCTCAATAGAATGATCATGTGATCCCCCTCTCCATAGAATACCTCATCTCCTTGAAAATCACTGGTTGAAATACCGACATTGATTAGGGTTGACTAGAGGTCAAAACCCTAATCCCAAAGAACCTGAGCATGAATTCTGAAACCTTTGATAAGGACATAACCATGACGATGATGATATACCCTTGCCAATAAGATAATGCTCAACCTCCTTGAGGAACCAAGAAAACCCTAATTGAAGCACAAACCCTCAAATGGTTGGTGATCAATTTAAAGAAACCCTCAGGCTCAAATCATACAACTTCCATCTCTGACAAGACCTTAGAGGATGACCTGTTTATTATCACATGATATGCAATATGCAAATGCCTAATGTCCTACAAAATGAAATGCAATATGCTAAACTAGTCCCAAGAAGAGGAGGGCAAATTTTGAGGTGTTACACAATGGAGTTTGTGTTTCCTCAGCAGGGTAGATTTTCAGCAGATATCGTTGACTTCCCCAGTATATTGTATTGGTTTCCCCACCGATCGCCAGTCAACTTGCTCCCAGTCAGAGTTTTCTCCTGGTTTCTGAGCAGCTTTTGATTATTCTCTGTAGGGTTGTCTCCCATTTTTATGGTGTTGACCTAAAATTCCCCACAGATTTGATGTTCTTTCCTCAACAGATCTCCTCCTTCCCCCGCTAGGGTTGAGCCTTTGGGATGTTGATCTCTCTGTTCTCCAACAGTTGTCTCCATATTTTATAGATTGACCGAGGATTATACCGATGATTCAAATTCTTTGCAACGCCTTTGTATCCTTTGTGATCGTGTTGTCAGCATAATCATCATATATACATATACATACACATTCATATAATTTCATAATTTACATCATCATATTTGATTGATTCATGCGAGATTATTCTTTGTTATGGCGGTACTCTATCCCCATATAAAATCTGGTGTCTGTCCTCCTTCAATTGTAGAGTGTCATCCCCTTAAGCAGAAAGACTTTAACCTTTCTCCTTTCCCCCACCGAGTTTGTTTCCTCGTGGATGATTATTATTTCAGTTTCCTCCCTAGTTAATTATCTGGATGGAATCACTCCCCTTGGGTTATGTCCTCAATGGGTTGAGTCTTGATTGACCGTTTCTTTCTAGCTCTTACCTAGATAGATGCTTTGAGTCCCCTAAGAGTCTATTGCCCAGTAACTGGAAATAGTCTTCTTAGTTTGCAGTTTGTTACTTCTTGCCCAATACCCGACAAAAGTACCCCAGCTTTCCTAGCAGTGGAGTCCCTAGTGGATCTGTTCCCCCAGGAAGTATATCCCTATATGTTCACCCTAACCGGTGACGGATATATTTCTCTCCCCTACTTGAGTATATCCTTGATATGTTCATCCTAACCGATGACGAATATTCTCTTTTTGGTATCCCTATTGTTGTTTCCCAGAGAGTTAATCCTTGATATGTTCATCCTAACCGATGACAGATTTCCTTCTCTTTGCGGTCTTCTACCCAGTAACCGGTAGTTGTAAATCCTACTTTTTGTTCCCTCCGTAGAGTTGATCCTTGATATGTTCACTTTAACCAGTGACGGATTCTCTCTCTTGGTATTCTATCCAGTAACTGATAGATGTAATTCCTATTTCTCTCTCCTTGCAGAGTCTATCCTTGATATGTTCATCTTAACCGGTAACAAATTTTCTCTTTGACGGTATTCTATCTAGCATTTGATAGATGTAATTCCTACTTTTTGTTCGGTTGGTTTATCCTTGATATGTTTATCTTAACCGATGATGGGTATCCTCCTTGACAATCCCAGGCAAGTCTATCCTTGATATGTTCATCTTAACCGATGACGAATTTTCTTCCCTGTTGAGTTTATCCTTGATATGTTCATCCTAACCGATGACGGATACTCTCACCTTTGGTTTTCTGCCCAGTAACTGGTAGTTGTAAATCCTATTTTCTGCAGTTTCCCCAGCAAGGCTATTCTTACCCAGTAACCGGTAATGAATATTCCCTTCTGTTGTTTCTCAGCGAGTCATCCTTGATATGTTCATCCTAACCGATGACGGATGTCCTCTTTGTCAGATCTTTATTATCTCCTTACTCAGTAACGGGTAGTAGATAATAGAGTTCTGCTCCTCCTGTGTTGAAGTTTATTTCTTCCCAAATTGAGTTGAGTGCACATTTCCTTGACGAAATCGCTCTTCCCCGCATGATTCAAGCATTTCAGTTTTATCCTGACTTACTCGTATCCCCTGCAGATGTTGTTAGTTCCTCGGCTAAGTTTTTCCATGTTTGTATGGAATCCCTCGAGTCTCCGAAGTTTTAAGTCGTAGCCTGGCCTATGCATAACTTCTTTTTCCCCAGAGTCTCGGTTTCCCCAGTGAGTTTTCCTTGCGGAATGCATTATATTCCTGCGGATTTTCGGTCCCTCTGATTTCTTTTCCTTTGTGGCAGTATTTCCCTACAAAGAATTTACTTTTGCATTCATATCATATGCATCATGAGGTCTCTTAGGGACCAAAATTTGTTTCTGTGTTGTTATTTAAGCCCATTCTACTGAGTCGACATGAAGATTTTAACCTTCGCCTCCTCAGTTAGAATGTCCTTAAATAGGGGCAGCTGTAAAACCCCAATTTTGACCCTAAGATCCCTCATGCAAATTCATCATAAGCATTAGTATTGGGATCATACCTTGGCATCCTCCTTACCCATTTTTCATTGGGTTTGTTTTGGGAGAGATCACCAAGCACTATGTGGTTGTATCATACTTGTATATTATCATTTTACTAACCAAAATACCAAAAATATGTCTTTGCATTTGCTTAACTCTTTTGTAGGTAGGGCATGATGTCCATTGATCTATCAAGTTCATATCTAGGGTTTGAGACCCTCATGACAAAGAGCACAACCATGAATTGATACAAGAATGATTATGAGCATCATATATGAGTCCAAATTATTTCTATATGTTATATTGATCAAGTTTTCTTCAAGAGTTTGAGGGTGATTTGCCTTGGAAACCCTAGTTTGACTAGGTATCTTAAGTAACTTCTCCAACAAGCTATCTCACCAATTGATCAAATTTCTCAAGGGGCACTTAAAAATTCATCATCTTATGCATATATGATCTACCATGAGCCTTGAAAGTCAAGATAATTGAAGGTTAGCAAGTTGGTTGATGGTGGTTGGCCAGATGGATTCATCTGATCAAAACTGGGTCTCCCTAGACCCTATCTCCTACAATTTTCACCATATGAAAATTATTCTAAGAGTAAACCTACTCTAAATGACATTCTAAACAACTTTCATGTTAAGGCCTAGAACTAGTTTTGCTTGGAAAATCATTTTCTATGTTGGAACATTATAGGTCATTTTGTCTAAACCCTAATTTGAAAGTCAACTTCCCAAGGCCATAACTTGCTCAATTTTTATGAGATGAAATATTTCCAAGTTTCACAATCAAATTCAAGAGGTCTAGTTTAACTTTTATGTTTGGAGTGAGAGCTAATTAAACTTTTATGAGCATGTGATATGAGGTTACATTATAGGTCACTTTTGACCTATATCATTGATCAAGTGATTTTTCCAAACTTCAAAAATGCATAACTCTATCATTTCAAATCCAAACGACATGAAATTGGTGACCATTTTGAAGGTCTTTAAGAGAGATACAACATTGATGAAGACACTTTTCTCATTTGAAGCTCACATAAAAAGTTAAGCAAGGTGGAATATTGAGACATATGGCTTGACACTTAAATTTTTTTTCAATATGTTAAAATTTCCAAACTTCCACCTCAAAATCATTCAAGTTCCAAGCTCCAAATGGAAAAGTGTTGAACATGAAAGTTGTTCCTCTTGATCTAGCCTTTCCAAAAAGCCCAAAGTCATCCATTTTGGACAAGAAATGAATAGGCTGCACATAGCTTGAACATGGTATCATCATTTGGCCAGATTGAACTTCAAACATCCATGCACAATTGCCTAGCATTCCAACATGACTTCATCCTTGCTTACACTCAATTATGGATCAGATGGAGTTATTTCATGGGCCTGCACATGACCATGCACTCATGTATCACACATTGCTAATTTTGGAAGTTTATTTCAAGTGTGCAAATATCAATTGATTTGGCTATAAATAGAGCTCCATATGCTCAGAATTTCACACACATTCGCGCAACCTTTGATCCCAAACCTCTAACCCTCTCATTCCAAAGGATAATCCTGAGAATTTCACTTGAAATTGAGTTTGAATTCTCACTGTTTTGAGATTCAAAACTCCAGGGATCCAAGACCTTTTGAGCATTCAATTCATCTTATGCAAGCATTTGGAGTGAGATCAAGCACGAGCCAAGGCAAGAACAGCTAAATCCAGACCTACATTGAAGGTATTTTCCAGAAATTTTAATCTCTTCGATTCTCTCTCAATCTTGCTCAATTCTCTTGATTCCTTGGTTGTCTGAAGTCTTACCAATGTCGGAAAGAAGATTGAGTTGCTTTTAGGCCAAATCGAAGCAACTCAGTTCATGTACCTCAAATTTCAACTCCATGTATCTCTCAATATATTTGGAGTTAGGATAAATTAAGGTCAGATTCGTGCTCAGTGCCATTTTAACTTTGAAATCATGTCCTTCTTTTTAATTTTGGTGATGGTTATGACTGAACCAGTCCGGCGAGGCTCGCCTGAGAAGGAGACCGGAGCTGTAGCTCCGGTGGTGAGTTGGCGTGTTCAGAGCCACATGATCCTTTTGAAATGAAATAATCTCGTCCGTTGGTTTGAATTACCTTTCCTGTGGCGCGCTGACTCAGGCGTATCGTGGATTTCGCGCTTGTGACCACTTGATCTGCCACCTCAATTAATGAGGGAGATCAAGTGGTCCACATTTTTTCTGATCATTTAATTTTCATTTTAATCCTTTTATTTTCTTTAATTCATATTAATTTTAATATTGATCCAAAAAATATGGGAGAGTCACCAAAAAAATTCAAATAATTTCCTCTTTCATATTCTGAATTAAAATTATTTTTTGGATCATTATTAATATTTTTCATGATTTAATTGATTTTGCATTTGTTTTTAATTGTTTAAAAATGCTTTTAAATGTCCAAAAATTATGAAATTTTTTCTCCAAGGTCCTTTGACCTTGTTTGACCTATGATAAATCTCATGGCTATTTCTTTGGTGTTTTGATAAGGTTTTAGGAATTTGACAAAGCATATTAAATTTAAATGCCTTATTTTAGTATTTCTAATTTGATTAAATGCCAAATAATTTTGTTGACCACTTGTGATGACTTGTTTGAGTTTGACTATTGTTGTTGGGTCTTGGTCAAGGTTGATTTTACTTTGTCAAATTAATATCATTGGATTTAGGGGATTGATGAAATGTACATTCCATCTCCCAAAATGAATGGATGATATTAATTTGGTAAAAGTCATCCTTTGACCAATTTGTGTTTTGATCCATTCCCATCCCACTTCATCTTATTCCCCTTCTTCATTCATTCATTCCATTTGGCCTATGATATCTTAAAATCCTAAGGCTAGTTGATTGAAAAATTAACATGAGTATGGATGAGATTAGGCCAGACCTTTTGCATATTCTTTTTGTGTGTGGTATGTTTCATAAGCATAGTTCATAATACTATGTCTCTAACATGCATTAATACCAAAATTCTATTGCCCAACCTCAAATAGTTGTGACTTCTATATAAGTCCAATTACGATTGCTTAACATAGCACTAAATTTGTGACACAAATAGAATAAGAATTCTAGTTAGTGAGATTGTAAGTCTCCTATCTTTCATGGTATTGTGTGGAAACTTGGCCTTTTTTCCTTCCTTTCGAAGATGTCTTGGTTCAAGGATCCATGCTTGTGATAAGTGGGTTGAGTGTTCTCCAAAGAATGTCTTAAAATGAAAAGCAAAAGTAAAACAATACTAACTTCTAACCTATTAACTACTAACTTTTAATTTCAAGCCCTTTACTTTAATGCCATTTAATTCTAGCTTTTATATATTTGCCATTGTTCATATCATTCTAATTGTTTATGTTAATGCAATTTTCACTTTGTCCATTTGGACCATATTGTGTGATATATTTTGTTTGCGTATACTTTGTTTGTTTGTGTGGCCTTTGGCCATTAATGTACATAATAACAACAAAAACCCTAAAAAAGTTTTGTGTGGACTGTTGGCTTGATCTTGGACAAATGGACTTAGAATCTAGGCAACCTTCCTATGCTAAAGGACTTGGCCAATGCCAACTTATTGAGAAACCAAGTGCTTGAAATTTGAAACTTCATCTGATATATCATTCAAGATCTCTCTAAGTTCATCTGCAACATGATCATTGTGAAGTTGTTATTTTGAACTTGTGACTTGTGGAATTCATCTTTTACATGGGCTACTTTGAGGAAGATCATGGAATGGATAAGCTTGGATGTGGTCATCTTTATTTGATGCCTTGCTCTTCAAGATAATATAATTGTGCATTTGTGTGTTGCTTGATTCTAAAAAGTCCAAGAGAATTCTGGGTTTCTATTGACATTCTTGTCTATTGGATTGCTACCCATTTGGTCATATCTTTTCAACTCTTAACTTTTAATTTTGTACATAGGATAGTCCCTTCATCTTCTCCCCACTTCTTTAATTTCAAAATCTCTCCCTCCTTTTTCAAAACCTTCTTTGATTGAACTTATTTTGTTCTAAACTTTGACCACTTTTGCAAAAAGATAGAAACTTTGGCCTTATGCCATTGCATTTTCAAACTTATTTTCTTAAATCAAACTTGTAAATAAACTTAACCATACTAGACTTAAACTTTCAAAAAAGCCAAAAAGAACTAACTCATTCAAACCATTTTTAGGCCTTCGTGCCTTTCAAACTTAATTTTTGTTAAAAGCAATGCATCCACTTTGAAATTTGTATCACGAACTACGAGGTTTTGATCCCTCATTTTTATGTTGGTAAGTAGGCACAAGACCGAAGGTCTTGTCAAACACAAAAATATAATTAATGAATTCTTTTCTCATCTCCCCATTCTATTTGTTTGTAAACATCACTGTATACCAAGTACATATGCACACAAAAAGGGCTCCCTAGGAGTACCTAGGACACTTTGGGTGCTAACACCTTCCCTGTGTGTAACCAACTCCCTTACCTGTAATCTCTGACTTTTTATTAGTTTTGATTTGAAAACTTCTTATTTTTTTGGGTTTTGTTTTTTCCCTTTTCCCTTGGAAACAATAAAAGCGCGGTGGCAACTCTTGTTATTTGATCTCTAGCTTGTCCATAGCTTGGCGATCATGAATTTACCGCTACAGAAGGCTCCCTAAGGGAAACCTTGTTTAAATTTTATCATGGGAGGGTTATACTCTATCATGATGAGATTACACCTAGGGTCCATAACCTTGGGTTTGTTCAAAAAACTGGATAAAGTCCTAGACCTTACCCTGTGAGAGGATTAGGTAGTCTAAACTTAGAACTAACATGTCAAAAGAAAACTACCTTATCTAGGTAATGCTTGCATATTACCTTACATATCGCTAATCCCGTTTGGGTTTCCCATGCCGATCATTATCCCTATCTATAAGGAGCCTTCTTAAATAAGGTGTCCTTATATTCAACATTATCCTTAAACCCATATGTGGGTTACTATCCTAAACCCGTAGGGGTTTCCTTTTATTTGTCACAATCCCTGAAGCCGTAGGGGTTTCCATATGTCAGTTATTATTCCTAAACATGTTTGGGTTTCCTTAGGTCAATCTTCATCCTAACCCCGCATTGCGATACGTCTTCATGAAAAAAAATTAGCATAGCTAAAAAATGAAGGACAAATATTTTTGCATATCCATGTAGTTGCATACATACCCATACATTTGCATATCCTTTTTGTTTTTGTCCTTATCTAACTGTCATCCAGCTAGAAATTTTCCCGATACTCACAAGTGAACTCAAAGAAAGCCTCAAGAAGCTAAAGAACTCAATAAATACAAGCCTTATTAAGGAGAGAGGGCACCCCTTCACCATGCCAACCACAAGCTTACACAACGCCTCAGATGCTATTACCATGGGTGATTCCCCCACATCAAGACCAATAGTATCAACAACAACAACGACCTTATCAACATAATATGTATGCCCAGCAGAAGAAAAGACAAAGGTCATCCCTTACTTGGACAATTGAAAAAACACCAAGAAGTATCTTTAAAGGCTGGTGGATCGACGAGGAAACTTGTCCTTAGGATCATTAGGCTTTTGATTTCCATTTGTAAATTCTTTGTTGTTAAGTTTCATCTGTTGTGAATTTTTACTTTTTGATTAGTAATTCAAATAAAATGAGCATGCATTTTTTTGAGGTTAATCCATTTGTATTCATTATTTTCTATGCCACCACTTTCCATACAAAAAAAATTAACGCTTTTCCATTTTTCAACCATTAACAAACTTAAGGGATAATGATGTAAATAAAAATAATCGAATTTACTGATGTATGCTTTTAATAGTAAGACTTGGCTGACGATGTAAGACATTATTTCACTTCCCAAACACTGGAAAAATAAGGAGATAATCCATAGTCAACTCCCTCGAGGAAGAAGTCAGTGTTTCTTTTTATGTTCATTAAAACCCTTAATCTTAACCAATAAAAAGGTAGTTTTTCCAATTAAGTCAATGATGCATTCTGATCTCAAGAGAATTATTTAATCTAAGAGGTTCAATCACATCTCATTCCTCACACATATCATCCAACATTGAGGAAGGAGTGAAAGAATAAAGCTCACAGTAGCTGTTCTCTCGCACTATTAGCATGGCAGTCACGAACTTCTGAATCACAAGAAAAATATCACAAGAGTTGTTCAAAAAAAAAGTCTGCTAAGTCAAAAAGGAAAAAAACCTGAAAATTTGACATGGGCAAAAGTTAGGGCATCATGTTTCAAAAAAGATCCTGCTAAGTCAAAAAAACTAAAAAGGAAGGGAATCTCGATGCACCATAAATTCAAAAAAATTGGTCCATGCAAAAATAGGATTAAAAAGCAAAAAAATAAAAAATTAAAATAAGCTTGTAAGTGAAAGTAGGTGACTGTCACCTCAAGAATCTCATCAATGTTTGAACCATTATATTTACCTCCATCACCATCTATCAAAATTCTCTTGCAGACTAAATGCATTCGTTGAATTAACTGGATTTAGGAATGAAGATCATAAAGAAGAAATGGTGGGTCTTAATCAAAATTTGATCCTTATAATCCTTTTGTTTCATAAACCGTGAACCATGCCACATTATAACCTTTAAAATTCCTAATTGAAGCTAGGTTCAGTATGAGAGCATACTCGGCAAAATCGTTGTTAAACTGACTCCAAATGTTTGTTAAATCATATTGTTTTTCACACCTTCATTTGTGCCATCCTCATGGCCAAATATCTTCCACCATACATACCATATCTCTTTTCCGTAATAACTTTCGGTTCAAAACTTGCATGAGCATTGCATTAGAATTACTTTTCAAAAGGAACAATTTTACTCACAAATTGATACATAGCATCAGGGAAATCTCAACAATGGTCTGATCAAAGGTGAACCGTATCAAAACGCTCTTAACTAGGGGCAAGTCACCCAACGATCCTTCCAATTAGGGGAAAAACCTAATGATCATAGGAAGAGTGTTTTAAAGATCCTATAGACCAGAGGCAAATCATTCCAAAAATGGGTCAACCTAGGTCACACCTCTAAACACCGGTTAATCAAGGGGCATACCTTTCAAAGATTCAAACACTGAGGCATACTTTTCAAGATTCAAATATTAGGGTAGTCCTTATTAGAGTCATATCCAGACCCTAATTATTAGGGGACATGCCTTTCAAGATTCAAATGTTGGGGCAGACCGTTGCGAGACTAGATAAAAAAACAATTCAAAAAAATGGTTCAGCAGGGGAAAATCATTCCAAAATATGATTAACCAAGGAAAGATCTATCTGAGTCTCATCCTAGGGCAAGCCTCCTCAAGAGCACAGTGTGGTAATCGTTCCAAGAGTTAGTTAATCAGAAGCATAGTGTTTCAAAGTTCAAAATAGTGGGGTCATCTATCTCAAGGGCATAGTATGGCCAAGTCGCTTCAAAATTCATATTCATACAACTCCTTCAATGATCCAATAGACTAGGGCAAGACAGACCATAAAGGGGCAAACTCCATTCATACTTTCACGATTCCCAGTGAAGCCATCTCCTACATCAGCAATCTTCAAGTTTGAAACAAGTATCAGGAAATCATGCTGGCATAACACCCTACTATTGTGTAACAAGCAGCCTTGTTACATAAGCAACCTCTCTAAACCTTAACCGTCCACGACCCACCATAGGGGAACCATTCAAAAGTATTCAAATCATTACACCAATCATCCTCATGTATTGGTCCAGTCATTGCACTATAACATTTAACCATTCATTCATCTGGAATAGTCCTATGGTGCGAGTCCAAACATCTACAAAAAGCTCAATCTCACTTGGCATTTACCCCCAAAATCCCAACCTTTCTTGGCATTCAACAACTTTGCTTCAAAAAGTCCAAACTCTAGTGGCCCAGCGCTGCTTATCCTAAAGGTTCAATACCAATTGACCCACATACATTCATTGAAAAGTCATTACATTCATGCATCATTTCATGTGTAGTATATCCATACGTGTGGAACATTATGCCAAGTAACCTTAGCATTTCATGCATCCATCAACCATTCAAACGTAAGCAACCTTACATATCCAAAGTAAGCATCTCTATGCATCCCTTCATCAACTTAACGTAAGCAGCCTTACAAAGTGTAATCAGCCTCACACACCCCTAACAACTTCTTTTCACGTGTACCTTGTTAATACCTTGGTATAGGCAACTTCTTTTCATGTTTACCTTGTTAATCCCTTGGTTTAGGTAAACTTTATCCATTATGCCTTGTTAATCCCTTGGTATAAGTATTTTACTTCCATGTTACCTTATTTAGGCAAACTCATATCCTCTGCTGCCTTGCCAATCCCTTGCTCTAGGCACCTTTTATAATTCCCTAGTCTTGGTTAGGACACCATGTTTTCAATTTCATTATCTGGTTCATCCAAAATCATTGCATTATCCGGTCCTCCTGGCACCTTTTTCATTCTCTATGGTCCGTCCAAAATATTTTCATCACCTCTGGTCCATCCAAAATCTTTTCCATCATCTCTGGCCTCGTCCAGAATCATTTCAATCATCCCTAGCCCTTTCGGAACACTTTGATCATCTCTGGCCTCGTCCAAAACATTTCATTCACTCTAGGACACTTGTCAATCCCGTTCTCTTTGGCGTCCTCACTACATCCATGTAAGGGGCCCATTCATTCTAAGCCATATTCTTCAAAATAACATATCATCCATGGACGATTCATCCATAACATCACATTCATACATTATATCATGCGTAACATATCATAAAATATGGAGCATTATTCCATGCAAACTCTAAACATGCATACATAAAACAGATACATAGGATATGCTGAGACGCAGGATTCATTATAACACTCTTGATTAATCCCCATCTAAATTGGCAATAGATCTCCGTCCAAGCTTCTCCCTAGATCTTTTCTCATTGTACATCCTAGTAAGTCGGTCTTAAGGACAATTCCTTCAACAAGTATCCTTGGAACTAATTCCCCAATTAGAAAATACTTAGTAACAATGTCCCTAGTATGCTCGAATGATATACAACTCCCTCACCATATCCTTGCAGGGATTTCTCAAGACTTTCCTCGAAACTTGCGCTCCTTAGGGAACCTCGCCTGGAAGACTATTCCCTAGTAGATAATCATGATTACGTGACACCAGTATTCTCTAGTAGAGATATCGAGTTCCTCTCAATCTCCTTCTTACCTCGTTCTTCTCAAGATAACTCCCTAGCAAAAGTTCTTGCTCTAGTACCATCCATGATAATATCGTCTTTCCTCTTCATGATACCTTTATTTCTCGAGTACCACGGTCATGAAAGGTTGATTTAAGAGTCCCCACGGAATCCCAATAGGGATGCCACGCTAAGTATATGAGTACCTCAATATACTGTTGTTTTTATTTCAGGTTCTGACACCACCAGACACTTTGGTTCTTACACCTTTATCATCCACTTTGGTTCTTACACCGTTGCCACCTAGTCACTTCGGTTCTTACACCATTGTCATCCCATCACTTTGGTTCTTACACCATTGTCATACAATCACTTCAGTTCTTACACTATTGTCATACATTCACTTCGGTTCTTATATCGTTGGCACTCCCATAGGTTCTTATACCGTGGTCACTACTTCGGTTCTTACACCGTTATTTCCGGGTCTTACACCATCGTTCACTTTGGCTTTTATATCGTTGGTTTTCATTTTACGGTTCTTACACCGTTTACCATTTCATGTTGCAGTTCTTACACCGTTTTTCGTTTCATTTTACGATTCATACGCCGTTTGTCATCTTGATTTACGGTTCTTATATCGTTGTTATTTCTTTTGGGTCTTATACCATTGTCACTACTCTTGGATCTTACCCCAGTTTTCTTGCCAATGATGATTTATTTAGCATCAGTTCTTACATCGATGACGATTGAAGTCCAATCCCCAAATATACTTGTACAATTCCTAAAGTAGGGACACTTATTGGCCTTCCCCAATAAGTGACACTTCCACAAGCACCTTTTATGTGAAGGATTTCCCCAGCAAGCTCACTCACCGTAAGTCTTCCAAAAGAACAAATCCAGTAAATTAGTCATCCTGAATGGTCGTTATCAACCAGTGAGCAGGTGTTCATCTCTCACACCCTATCTTGGTAACCTATCCCACACATGGGATAAGTTCATTAAATACGCAGGGTTCCACTAGGGTTTCATCAAACAACGACTAGAGGATCGTCAGAGTCCTACCTCGATTCCATAAAATGGCTGGACAATCATGGGAATCATAACGACCAGAGGATCGTCAGAGTTATACCAAAATTCCAAAATGGTCGGATGATCATAGGAAGCAACGACCGGAGGATCGTCATCGTCCTACCAAAATTCCAAAATGATCGGATGATCATAAGAATTGCAACGACTAGAGGGTCATCAGAGTCCCCCCAAAATTCCGTAAAATGGTTAGATGATCATAGTAAACAACGACCGGAGGATCGTCAGAGTCCTACCCTATTCTTGTAAAACGATCGGATGATCATAGGAATCTTGTGCAAGTTTCACCCATAGGGGTTAAAACAGATCAAAAGGGTCCTACCATGGTTTTATCAAACAACGACTAGAGGATCGTCAGAGTCCTACCCGATTCCCGTAAAATGATCGAATGATCATAGGAATCGTATGCAAGTTTCACCCGGAGGGGTTGAAACTGATCAAAAGGGTTCTATCTAGGGTTTCACCAGGGTTCTACTCAGGGTTCTACAAGGGTTCCATCGAAGGTTGGTATGGATACCAACAGGGCATCAAGGGTTGATAATCCTTGCTAATCGTTAGAGTCTACTAACTCCATGGTCAAAGTTAGGATATTCCCTATATTTAATCATCTCCTTCCCGAGAAGATAAAGACTCACCGTCATTATCATCTCAGTTTAAAGTTGATTAAATAGGGACAACTGTTGTATCCCAAAATTTTCCCACCCTTCATATGCTTTCTAGTGTCACTTTATTTCAAATAAATGAAATGACATAATTGGTAGAAAAGCATGTGTAAAGAGCTACATGGGAGATGTGTTAAGTTCAATTCCTACTTTTCACACTTTTAGAGTTTTCTCTCTTTTATATTTTTACCTTCATTTACATTATTTTATAATTATAAATTGCACATTTTTATTTTTTATTTTTTATTTTCGAATTTTGTATTAATTTATTTTTAATAATTATTATATTATTGATTTCTCATGTTTTTTATTCTAAAAATCAAGGAGAATAAAAAAAATCAAAGTCTTTTTATTATTACATTTTTCACTTTTTTACATTATTTTATAATTATAAATTGCACATTTTTATTTTTTATTTTTTATTTTCGAATTTTGTATTAATTTATTTTTAATAATTATTATATTATTGATTTCTCATGTTTTTTATTCTAAAAATCAAGGAGAATAAAAAAAATCAAAGTCTTTTTATTATTACATTTATCACTTTTTTTTTCATTATTATTATTATTATTAAAATCATTTTTTATTTAATTCATTCACAATGGCCATGAATCCATCCATATTCATTTACTTAGCCAGGAAGAAATAAACAAAATCAAATCATTCCAAAAATAAACAAATCTCATTCAATTTTTTTGACAAAATCCTTATCTATAAATAACATAAGTTTTCTACCTTTTTTCCATCCACCATTCACATGTTCACTTTCCTAAAGTTGTTGCTCTTCACATCAAAGAACAATAATAATAAAACCTTAATCTAAACTCCAGTCATCCCTCCAATTCAAGTTTTGATAAGCAAATATTAACTTATTTCGAAACACATAATCATGTTCTAAACGATTTAAAACTAAAAATCACATATCAATATGTTTTTAAATTTTTTTTAAGCAATTTATAAAAATCAATTCTAGTTTTTCTTTCATTTTTAATTTTTTTAATACCATAAAGCAATCTTTTAAAATCATTTTTTCTTGTAAATCATTTGTTTAAAAAATTTTATAACCTTTTTTTAGGATTAATCATGAATAACAATTTAAAACTAATGTCATAAAATCCTTTTAAAAAAGAAACTAAATATACACCCCATAGGTTTTTTATTTAATTTCTTTATTTTCTTATTTATTTTATTTTAATAATTATTATTTAGGATTATTATTGAGTTAATAAATAAATAATTAGCATAATTAGAAACAATTAGCTTAATAATATAATTAATTTACAAATTTATTAACTTTTTTATAATAATTGACATACTAAAAATACAAAAAAAAATATAATTAATTGATTAATATTAATTAGTTAGGGTTTTGAGTAGGATAATTTTTGAGGTAAATATTAGAATGAATATTAGGATAGTTTTAGCGTTTTAATTAGGTTAGTTAAAATAATTAGTAATTAGGGTTAAAAAAATAACTAATCAAAGACATTAAAAGTATAATATTGATCAATCTCTTTCTTTTTCATATTAACTTGTTTAATTTTCTTATTTAAATGGATCAATTCCATGTATACATTAGTATTTGATCTAATTTCTAAATCAAACTAATCATAATGTTTTTCAACATAATCAATCTAAAATCAACTATTAACACATTCAAATAAATTGGTCTCTGCCTTGGTGCATAGAGACATTTTCAATCAAACTTTTCTATGTCCATGATGTATTGAGGATTTTTCAAAAATCTAAAAACAACAAACAAACATTTTCTAGTCCAACTATGGTACTCTGATCCTTCATATTACTTGAAGGTACGTAGACATAGAGTTGAAACACTCTAAATAGCCTTTTCTTAAAGTAATTCTATTGTAAAAAAATAAATAAGTAACATGGCAAGAATAAATAATCTAAACAGACGTCCCTTAGACAAACACCCTTAAAGCCTAGAATTAGAGAAGATTTTCATTGGGCACAACGGAAGTGAGGGGTGTCTAACACCTTCCTCTTACTTAACCGACTCCCAAACTCTAACGTCTTATCCTTACTTTTAGGTTTTAATATTATTTCCATGGTCATTAAGAACGAATAAAAGATGATAACGACCCTGTAATTTTTCAGCCGCGACAAATGGATTATGATTGTACGAGAAATATAAAGGAACCATTGATGAACTATGGTTGTTATAGTGAGGATTAATTGGATTTTAAAAGCAGCATAATTGTTGTGTTAGAAAACTGGAAGTACTAAAAATTGGTGTGCAAAATACAAAAAGCGGTTAATTGTTTATTTTTAATGGCCTGAATGTACATATATTTTAATCAAACATAAACTGCTGTCATTTTCGTATGAAGTCGAAGGTTCTTATAATATTTAATGATACATAATTAAGTTTGCATGTCAATATTAAGTGCTATAACTGTGAAGTTATAGTATAATCATATATGAAATAGTTAATTTGTTGATTCATCCTACTTCAATATTAACTTGTAAAACAAAGAATTGAATTGTGACAAATATAACTCAGAGGAGCGTACTGGTAAGTTATTGACAAAGATTTTAAACATGTCAAATAAGTGAATGCTGCTTATAAACCTAAAGTAATTGCTTTTAAACCTTAAGTATAACAGGATCGATAAGGATTATGACAATTGAGAATTGGCTATACAAAGATTGAAACTTGATTCTAAATGCTAGATCTTGGTTCAAAAGTTTGTCAAGGTGTATTGAATATATTTTGGGGTTATCCTCTCCAGCCTAGGTCAACAATATGATTAGTCATTGAAATGTAGTTTATTTAAAGTGAAATTTGAAAAGAAAGAGTAGGTATGATATTTTCTATTACCTCCTTCATGAGTTGTCTCAATTCCATAACAGTCATGTATGCGATACAATCTTTATCCTAAAACAAAAAGCACCCCACAAAATTATCAAACTCGATTTCGATTTCTATTTTGTATCTAACACATGAATAGAATAGTGGTAGATGTAAGTAAAAAAGTTGCATAAGTAATATATTGAAATTGGAAAATGAAAGGGAAGTCTTACTTTGAAACAGGTTCAGCCTCCTTAACTCCACAAGCACATTCAAACTTGGTTCCATGGACTTGTTTGATATCTTGCAAGCCGAACACGCCTCAAATCGTTTGGTTATCCGAATGGTTGTGGCAAAATAATCCTAGATTGGTACGTTAAATTGTCAGCAAAAAAGTATTAAGACAATCACTTATAAATGCCAAAGACTACAACAAACCTTCCCGAGTTCATAGATTTGAAGGATACTCTTAACCTCATTCAGCTATAGAAATCTGTTTCTCGCAACGTAACTTGCAAATAAGACAACTTCAAAAGATAGAAATGTTTAAAAAACAACATTGTTAAAAAAAGTTGAATAATTTCATTGTTTAAAAAACACCATTGTAACATTAGAAAACTCGTCATATTATAATGAACATGAAAGTAAAACCATTTTGGCCACTAAAACTTTTGACAGTAAAAAGCAACATGTACATAAAAAACATACCAGTTCCAAAAAAAAGCAAAAGATAGAGCACAAACTATCGACTTGCAGGGTGTACAATACATGAGTTCATGTATGAAGATCTACAAAAATCTGTTTCTCGCAACATAACTTACAAATCAGACAACATCAAAACATGAGTTCAGTTGAATAATATCATTGTTTAAAAAATACCATTGTTAAAAAAAACTTCATACTCTGGACATGAAATAACTTCTGAAGTTTGTAAAGATATTATTAAAGAAGCTTGATATAAACAACTTCTGAAATTTATGTCAATAAATCGTAGTTATTTATACAAAGTAGACAAAACCAACAACACCAAAAAACAACCATTGGAAGCGATTTCACCAAAGAATAAACAAAATACGATCAGATTAAAAGTACAAACTTGTCTGAGATGTTGTGTGGCAGCGGTCATGAAGGACTCTTTGAATGTAACAGAGGTTGGAGACAAAAATAAAAAATGTAAAAGAGTGTTGAGAGAAGAGTTTAGTTTGAGAGAAGAAGAGTGTTGTTTCACATCAGTCTGGGTAGGCGTGTGAAATGGTTTTGGTGGGAATGAGGGAAACTATTTTGTTTGAAGAAGCCAATCGTTGCAAGACAGTTGGCATGAAGTTAGAGGTTTGGGTATGATTTATTTGAGACATTTGTTGTTTACCCCTTTGTCTAAATGGTAGTTTAATTTTTAAAACATGGAAGGGTTAATTGATCAAAGCATGCAATTTTTCTTTGAAGGGTTGATAATAGATTTTAATTTTACTAAAAACATAATAGTAATAATTTGACAACAAATATTTTTAAAAACGATTATTTTACTGTATTATATTTATTAAAATTGGTGCGTTTATGCATTAATTGTAGGTTCTAAAACCCCCACTGTTAGAGTGGGTGCTGGCTAACGAAATTTTGATTTACTTTCCAATATTTTTTTAGATACTTTCTACTAAAAAATACTCAATACTTTAAATGGTTTTATTCGGGAGTTTCTGTAAAAAAAACATCTTTAAATAAATTTAACCGATTTCAATGTCATTATTTCTACCTCCAAAATGAAAAAAAGAGGTGATAATATGCATGCTTACAAGAAGGGGAATAAAAAATTAAAGTTCTTGCAATAATCCAATGTAGAGGCAGATCAAACTAGTGATAATACACTATAACGAATAAGTGATATAACTCGGTTAATAAAGGTATTTCGTCTCAGTTTCGTAAGCGAGGTAAAGAAGCGTGTCATGGAAAGTGTGTAACATTTTTCCTTGGTTGTTTGTTAACCAAGGGGAAATATGGAAATGGTCATGTGTTTGATCCTAACTCATCTGTTAGTACATCAGTGTTGTTGTCAATCCACTTGCACTTAAATAAAGATACTTTAAATATAGCATAATCAATCTTCTAAATCTCCTCGATGACCCCAAAGTACAATCTAGCTTCAATTACAAGATTCTTATCTCCGGAACAAGAGAAATACATGAACTTAACCTCAACCATAACCTCACTATTTTGCATGGTACTACGATCATCCTTAAATTTTGTATAGAATAAACATTTACTAATGTCGTATGCACTCCAAGTTATTATATTAAACTTAGACATATATGAGATCCATTTAATTGTCTTGGATGAACTGTTATCTTTAGAAACCCTTTCATTAACCCAATTTATGAAACATTTGTTATGCTCTATCAACAACCATTTTTTACTCATCCGGGGGAAGTTTTCCTTTATAAATATTTTGTGAGCGGATAAGTAAGATTGAATTTATCAACATTATTCTATATACAAATGTGCTTGAAGAACTACATCTCTGGTCATTGTCTTCTATGATGATGATACTTAGAAGTTCCTATAAAGTCAACTTCTGACAAATAGTTTGAACAAAACTCAACAGCTTCTTTTGTGATGTACCTTTCAACCATTGAAACTTTAAGATGGTTAAAGATCTTCATGTATCGCTCTACCAGATACATCTACCTAAATAAACTAGGCCACACAAGATAATTGAAGCCTTATGTTCCAACTCATATAAATTTCATGGATCCGTGATTTTATTACACATGGCATTGAAGAATATTAGTTATAGTTTCCTTTACTATCTTTTTTGCCAAAATGCCATGAACATCCACTAGTAATAGTTGTTACATCTAGACATGACAATCATGAGATTTTAATCCAATTAATTTGAGTTATTTCATTAATACAAGTTTCTTTACATTTGAAAAGTAGCCTTGGGAAACTTTTATACCTTGCAAACACTCGCAAAAAGTTTTTTTCTTCTTTTCTACATAGAGTGTGACATGTTGGGGGAAAATGTGTTTTTTTTACATATTTCATTTGCGGATAACTTCTATCTTATAACCATCTCCACCAAATCTAGACATTCTTTCTTACCATATTTTATCTTTTTTTGGATGTTAATAAGTGTTCCAATCAAGCTACCATACATATTTTTATTCACATACATCACATCAAGATGATATCTTATATCAAGGCTAAACCAATATGGAAGATTATACAACACTTACCTCTTTTCCATATTTTTTCTCCATAGACCATTTTTTGTTCTTTCCAAAGACAACATTAATGTATTGTTGTTGTTGTTGTTGTTTATAAAAATCGTCCCAGTTATGGACTTTGGAGTGATATCAAACCCCTCCTCACCATTGGAGCCGTAATCTACGATATGAATGATTGGATCTTAAATTTTTTTGATGCCAAGGTAAACCATTTTTTTTTCATTCTTTAGTTAGTGTAAGCATGTATCAACTTTATATATAGTACATGCTCTATGTCCCTTAACACTATACCTAAACAAATTATTGTATGCAGGAAAATCATTAATTATTCAAAATAACATGACACACATATTAAATTCCACTGCAATACGCATCATAAACATCAACGCCTTCCTCCCACAAAATTTTTAATTAGGCCTTCCGTAATCTAGGATTTGTATGATTATGTTTTAGAAAATTTTGATGCCCAAGGTAATCAATTTTTTTCCCATTCTTTAGTTGGTGAAAGCATGTATCAACTTCATTTATAGGACACACTTTATATCTCTTAACACTGTACCCAGACAAATTACCTATGCAGGAAAATCATTGATTATGAAAAATGATATGACACACATAAATTTTTTACCCGAATACACATCATCAACATCAACGACTTCCTCAAACAAAACTTTTAAATCTTCAAACAGTGGCCTTAGATAAACAACTATATTGTGTTATGTTATTTTGGACCCGAAATCATCATAGACAGCATCATATTTTTGTGCTTCATGCACAACCACAGAGATAGGTTATAGATTATGAGAAGAACTAGTCAAATTACCAAATAGGTTCATTCCATCGGTGACAAGTCCAAACCTAGGGTTTCTTGACTCGTTAACAAAATATGGAAATAACGAATGAATTTTCTTCCATTGCAAAGAATCAGTTACATGGCGAATTTCCATCATATTTTATTCCATCTGCATGCCATCTAATATACCTTGCATCATTAGCATTATCAAACAACCTCTTAAACCTTGGAATTATTTGTAGGTGCCACATCATCTTGGCAAGGGGACCCTTATTAGTCACACCATCATCCTTATCACATCATTTTCCTTCAGCTTGTAGCATGATTCCGCAAACCTCGGGCCCTAACTTAGTTTTCATAATATTTCTTGTGTAATATGAAATCATTACGACATGTGTAACACCCTTAGTTTGATTAATTAATTTAATTGAATGATTTAGAATTTATTTGTTTAATTGGTGTTTATAAATTATTGTTGTGTGTGATTATGGGGGTAAGTGTCGTTGGAATAAAGGTATATAGAGAGTAAGAGTTTGGTTTAGTGGTTTGGAAGTTATTAGAATTTTAATTAATTATTAGAATAAATAATATTTTATTCAGATTAATTAAATAAATAGTAAAATGATAGAATTTGGCCATTTGTGAGAATTTGGATAAATAAAGGGGAGCAAGGAGTTAGGGAGTTGGGATAATTATGTGAATTAAGAAAGTGGAGGGTTAATGAGGTAATTGGAAATAATTATGTAAAACCCCTAAGGATATATTGGGAGTAAGAGAAAATTAGCCTAGTTTTATTAGTACATGAAAATTGAGAAAAAAGACAAAAGGAGAGAAAGAGCTTTTGAAGCGAGAAGAGAAGAAGCTAGGATTATTAAGAGGGAAACTATAGAAGTTGCTTGATTCATCATCAATTCCTGGAAATCTAAGGTAAGGAGGGAGAAAGGGCTACCAATTTAGGTGTATTGTATGAAGGGTATAGAAGAGAGGTCCTTACTCTTATTAAGGTTCCATGATTTTGTTCTATGAATAGTTGTTGTGTTAGTAATTTGAAAATTGATGATTTGTTAAGTTTATGCATATGATTTTATAACTTAAATTATACTTGAATCATCATGATTATACATGTATAAATTTTCACCATTGTTGACTGTAGAAGGTTTTAGAGATATGAGTATTTGGTGAATTGGTGGTAAATTGGTGCGTTGATTAATGGAATTATGGATTAATAAGAGTGGGGTTTGATTATGAAAAATGGAGGTTTGAAATAATTTGTTTTTGTGTTAAGAAGTATTTGGATAGTTTCCTAACAGTAAAAGACCTTTCGTGGGCGTGAAAAACTGGTTTTTAGGCAAAAATAGTAGTTGGAGTCGACCCATACGTGTTTGGAGTCGACTATAAATCAACATAATAGAGTTTTTTTTAAAGAAAAATAGTAGTATGTATTGATACATACATGCTAGGAGTCGACTTCAAACTAGACAAATGACTTTTTTGGTCTTCTATTGCATTATTTGACGATTTCGGCCGTAACTTTCTTTCCGTAAGTCCAAATGAGACGTCATTCGAAGCATTGGAAAGCTAACACACATAACTACCTCATGTTGGTGCTTTGTGAATTAATTGAATCATAATATTTTTCCTATTGTAGGGATGTTTGTACTGACTTGTATGATCCATTAGCGAATTGTTATGTTTATACGATGATGAGTTATTGTTTTGGTGAAGTAACATGGACAAATGCTTATGAAGGTACATTTGTTGAGTTGTTGTTGTTTATTAATGTTGTAACATTGATTATTTGTTGCGTATGATGAATGATGTTATGCATAAATTGTGAGATGGCTGTAGCACCTCAAATTTGCACCTACCATTTTGTACATTCATTTTCATTTTTTAGGTCATTAGCATTACCTTGTCCACTGCATAGCATTGCATTGTCCATTGCCAAGTCATCAGTCAAGATTGGTCAGGAGATTCAGTTGTGCAAGCAAGCAAGTGCATTTCCTATTGAAGCAAAGCCCTAGGGTGGGTTCATTGATTTCATGTGACCTAGAGATCATTTTGGAGTGGTTTGGTCAAAGGTTGGATGTTCAGAGCTCATCAGTCAAGATGCAATTCATTTGAAACCCCAGAAAGTCAACCAAAGTCAACTGTCAATTCAATCATGGATTTGAAGGTGGGAGATGGTTAGAGATGCCTCATTCATGTCCATACAAGTCTCATTTGACATTTCAAACATCAAAATTGAAGAATCTGAGGTCAGATGAAAACTTGCCAAAAATAGTAAGTGACCTGTAATTGGAAATTGCCAAAAATGGAAAGGTTTTCTCCTCAAGTTTACATCATCAAGCAAGCTCCAAATGAAATTTTATCCAACATGAAAGTTGAAGATCTTGCTCTCCCATTTCCAAAAAGTCCAAGAACATGAATTTCTCATGTGTGGTTGAAAAGATATGGATCAATCTTTGCCAAGTGAATTTGAACTTCAAGCATGCATAACTTTCACACCAAATGGCCAATTGAAGTGGTTCTTTTTGCAACATTCATGTTTTGACCTCTACTATCCAAATTATGCACCACAAGCCATGCATTCCAATCACATATTTTTTTGATTTTTCACTTGATTTTTGGATGGAATTTTCAAATTTTTAAATAATGCATTGTTTACACTTGGCAACACTTCCATTGGCTTACCAACAGAATTTTGAGTGGATTTAGGCCCAATTTCGTGTACTGTTCCATTCATACCATGCATAGAGGTGGAAATATCAATTTTGCATAAACACTTGTTTTCACTAATTCCACTTACCACATGGCTGAACATGATTAAGAACTTGATTAACAGATGATATATAAGGGAAACCCTAACAGATTTCAGCATTAACACTTCTTAATTTCTCAGATCCAGATCTATTTCACACTTTTTTTCACATTGTGCTCTCAACTTTTTCTGCAAATTTCTTCAAATCCATTGCCTTGTTCTTGGTTGAATCAACATTCACAAGCATAGTTGAACAAGATTGAAGCAAGGGTTCAAGGATTTCGAGCTGAATGGAGGACTGTTAAAGCATATGCTCATCAATGGCAGTTGGAATTTCTGGCCAAATCGCGCAAGGATAAACATCAATCATTCATCTATTCCATCATATAGGAGCTAAGGATCCACTGTTTATGCATTTCAGGACCTAAATCCATCGATTCCAATTCTGTTTGCTCCAAGAGGTCAGAACTCGAGTTTCTTATTTCTTAAATTGGTTATGTGATAGTTGTAGGTCTTGTGACACTGGTGAAAATGAGCTTTGAACCATTGATTTTCGTGCTAAAATGAGTTAGTTACATGCATTTAAAGTCTTGATGTTGATTTGTTTTTCCTTCGATTTGCACATGCTTGTTGTTCTCTTGATGAATCATTGATGGATTGTTGATGTATATTGGAAGACGAACGCATTGATGTAATTTTTTTTAATTTCTGAGAATTTTGTTCTTGGCCTGGGAAGAACATGATGAACTGTATGAAGGTGCTGATGAACTCGTTCCCAGGCGCGCATAGATCCGTTAGGCTGAGTTTTTTAGGGTTTGCATGTGTTTGTGTGAATCGCTCCATGTATTGGTCCACGTTGCACCCGCCTGGCGTTTTGATTGGTGGCCTCCCCGCGTTGACTACGTTGACTAGCCAGGGATTAAATGAAACGACGCGTTTCATCCCTTGGCGCCTGATCCATTTCAAATGATACCACCCTTCGATTCTGGCTTGCCACACTATTTCAATTGCATTTCATTTTTGTTGCTCATCCATGTTATTCATATGCCTTGGTTTCATGTTGTTTTTTTTAATTTTTCTCCAACTTCATAAAATCATAACTCATTGAATATTGATCCAATTGACCTGGGATTTTTTGCACTATGATCCTTATCATGTCTAGTATTTTATGAGATTTTTTCCAGAAATTGTGCACGGATGAAATTTGTTTTGGCTTAGGGATTGTTCATGTGTATGCTATCTTGCACCTACCTTGCCATTTTGCTTGTGAAATGATGAGATTTTATCCAATGACTTTGAAACTTTGCATGCTTAAATTAGACACCTTTAGGGATTTTTTGGTATAGAGTTTGCATTTTTCTCATTTCTGGTTGTGGAGATATGCTTTGGTTAAGGTAGGTGTGACAATGTGTGTCACACCATTGCTTGCTCAACTTGATGATTTTATTTGCCATGCCAATTAAATGCCAATTGATGAGATTTTTTGTGTGATGCTACTTCTGAATGTTAGGATTGCTCATGAATTTTGGTAGAATTTTTTAATGCATTTCCAATTTGTTTGAGATTTGCTTTACTGATTGGTCATGTTTGGACTTTGTGAGAGTCATGAACTTAGATGATTTGTGAAATGGTGGATGTTTATCATATGAACCTGAAATTTTGCACATGTTTTCTAGACACTTTTAAGTTTGTCTTGGCTTTGGTTTGATGTCCATATCATGTTTGGATTCTGTTTTAGGCTTGTGTTAAGATGATGCATCCAATTGTGCCTTGTTTGAGCTTGTTTGTGTATACCTTGCCTTGTTGAATTTAGTTGCCTTGCTTAAACTTGTCGAAATGCCTTGAAATTTGGTATGATGATCATGTTATGAGTTCTGTTTAGCCATGATTTTTCTTGGGATTTATTGAGTCATTCTTGAGTTGATGTGGATTGGTTCATTCTGTTTGCTTCTATGAGCTTTCAAATTGCATGCCTTGCCATGTTGGCTTTATGAAATGAAATTGGTGTATGATATGAATGTGAGACTTTTTGGATGATGTTCCTAATTGATTGAGCTTGCTTCTTGTCAATTTTCATGTTCTGTTTTGGATTATTTCTCCCACTTTGACCCTAGGCCTTGTCCTAGTGGTTTGTGCTTATGGCTGAGTTGTGTTTTCAGGACAAGAAGCATATGGCCTTGAGGAATTGGTTCATTGGCTTGAGCTACCTATTTGATTGATGTTGATTAACATTGAGTTGTCTTGTAGGTGGATTAGCTCCTTTGAGTTGAGCTTGTGCTTTGCTTCCTGTGCATTGATGGTTGTCTGTTTAATTGTGTACTGTTGATTGTTGACCACTAGTCTGTCTGTTTGACTTTTGTTGACTTGTATACTGATTGTGTTAGATTGTTTTCAGGTACCTTAGTTGCTATAGTTCCTTTGTGAACTTGCTTTTGCTTTGCTTGATAGCTTGAGCATTGAGGTATAATTTCTTTTCTTCATGTAGTCTGGAAGACTTGGCCTGTTATGTGGTCAGGCACCTGTCTGAAGTCCTCCTTAAGAGGCAATGTTTGTGATTGTTTATCTTTGTCCCCTGTACATATCAAAGACCTCCTAAGTGAAGAGGCATTGGCAGATACGAGAGATGTGTAGTCCATCTCCTGCTAATCAGTGAGTCATCCACTTTGCTCACACACCTTGTGTTGATGCATTGTGGATAATAGCCCAAGATCTTTGTTGTGTCAGTCATGTGGATAGAAGAGTTCCAACTTTCTGAACTCCCACACTTTCATCTGTCTGAAGCTCTCCCTGGCCAGGGATAAGAGTTGTGAAGTCTTATCTTCACTTCCCATTTCATCTGCTTCACCCTAACTCTCAATGTTAGGGTTAAGAGCTAACATCACTCTGTCACAGTGGTTTGTTTGTCGAGGTTGATATGACCCCTCGACTAAAACCTAACCTTGATTGAGCCAACTGATTGCATATAGTGTGCTATTTGTGCTTGTGTGTTTGTGTTTTTTAGTTTAGCTTGCTTCCTGTGCAAGTTAGGAGTAGTTTGGCTTGCTTCCTGTGCAAGTCATGTTTAGGTTAGCTTGCTGCCTGTGCAAGTTAGATAGAAACCTTAACATAGGACTAGGATGCATGACAACTTCTAGGCTCGAGTCGTAGTCTCCCTAGTAGGTTATGTCTCCCTTTGTATCTGGTTAGGCTAGTCCTTTGTCCCTGCGTAGGGGAACTACGTCGCCCTGATCCTCATACCAGATGAGGTACGTAGGCAGGAGATGAGTTGATCTCTCCGGGCGCCCTTTTGTTTTGTTTGTGTGAGTTGTTTCTCCTTTTCTGGTTGGAGTCCGATGTAAGTCCAGCGATTGGCATTCGGTTTCCGGTTTCTTTGTTGGAGTCTGACATAAGTCCAACGATTGGCAGTTGGTTTCCTGTGTGTGTGTTTAGGTTCGAAGTCTGATGTAAGTCCAACGATTGGCATTCGGTTTCCATGTTTGCCTGTTTGTGTGGAATTTGACGTAAGTCCAGCGATTGGCAGTCGATTTCCTGTGTGGTTTTGTTTGGCGTGCGTTAGCCGAGCTACGAGTGCTCTGATTCTTCTTTAGTCCAAGAAGATACATATGCATAGGATGCGACATCCTAGCGAGCACGTTTCCCCCTGTCCGAACTACGTTGACTCTGATGTCTATGCCTGATAGACTACGTAGGCCCAGGATGCGATATCCTGCCGAGTTAGTTTCTTTTGTTTTCCTGTGTCTCTTTCAGCCAGTGTGTGTGTGTTTGTTTGAGCAGCGTTTAGCAACCATTTACCTTCCTTTTGTGCGTGGATCCCGTCGAGTACGACGGATGCGTAGGGGTGCTAATACCTTCCCTTCGCATAACCGACTCCCGATCCCATTCTCTTTGGTCGCGAGACCATGTCTTTTCCAGGTTTACTTCGAGCGTTTCCTTTCCCTCTTTTGGGATAAATAACGCACGGTGGCGGCTCTGTTGTTCTGTTTTCCCGCCGGTTTTTCGCGTAATGCGACAATGTGCATGGTGATTCTTTTGGTGATAATGCATGTTGTAAGAGTCATGCATCATGGTGCACAAACTTTGGTCCAATTTTGGTGTACTATGGTCTGGTGGTATGTGTAAGACTCTAATTTTGACCCTAAGATCCCTCATGCCATCTCATCATATGCATTAGCATTGGGATCATACCTTGGCATCCTCCTTACCCCTCTTTCATTGGGTTGTTTTTTGGGAGAGATCACCAAGCACCATGTGATTATATCATACTTGTATATTATCATTTCACTAACCAAAATACCAAAAATATGTCTTTGTATTTGCCTAACTCTTTTGTAGGTAGGGTATGATCATCAAAATTCATCAAGTTCACACCTAGGGTTTGAGACCCTCATGGCTAAAAGCACAACCAAGGATTGATCCACAATGTCTCTAATCATCATATGTGAGTCCCAATGATATATACATGTTATATTGATCAAGCATTCTTCAAGAGTTTGGAAGTGATTTGCCTTGGAAGCCCTAGTTTGATTGGGTATCTTAAGTAACTTCTCCAACAAGCTATCTCACCAATTGATTAAATTTATCAAGGGAAACTTCAAAATTCATCATCTTAGGCATATATGATCTACCATGAGCCAATAAAGTCAAGAGAATTGAAGGTTAGCAAGTTTGTTGATGGTGGTTGGCCAAATGAATTCATCTGATCAAAACTGGGTCTCCCTAGACCCTATCTCCTAAACTTTTCACCATATGAATATGCTTCCAATAGAAAATTTACTCTAAATGACATTCCAAACAACATTCATGTTGATACATAAAGCTAGTTTTTCTTGGAAAATCATTTTCTATGTTGAAACATTATAGGTCATTTTGTCTAAACCCTAATTTGAAAGTCAACTTCCCAAGGCCATAACTTGCTCATTTTTTATGATATGAAAGATTTCCAAGTTGTACAATCAAATTCAAGATGTCTACTTCAACTTTTATGTTTGGAGTGAGAGCTAATTCAACTTTTATAAGCATGTGATATGAGGATACATTATAGGTCATTTTTTACCTATACCATTGAACAAGTGATTTTTCCAAACTTCAAAACTGCATAACTCTATCATTCTAAATCCAAATGATATGAAATTGGTGACCATTTTTAAGGTCTTTGAAAGAGATACAACCTTGATAGAGACACTTTTCTCATTTGAAGCTCACATAAAAAGTTAAGCAAGGTGGAATATTGAGATATATGGCTTGACACAGAAAAAAATTCAACATGTTGAAATTTCCAAACTTCCACCTCAAAATTCACCATGATCCAAGCTCCAAATGGAAAAGTGTTCAATATCAAACTTGTCCCCCTTAATCTAAGCTTTCCAAAGAACCCAAGTTAATGCATTTTGGATGAGATTTGCTAGGTATGCGCATGGCTTTAACAGAGCTGCATGATTGGAAGAGATCAAATGCCAAAAATCACATTTCACATTGCCTTGACATCCAAGCCTCATTTGAACTTCAGAACAGATGCAAGTGGATCAAATTAGATTGCTTCATGGGCATGTACACGCTCATGCGAGCTTGTGCATGAAATGTCCAAATTTAGCAATTTTTCAAGTGTGCAAATATCAGTCCCAATTGCTATAAATACTGTCCCTTGGAGCTCAATTCAAACACACCTTGCGCGCCAGCTTTGCCCCCCAATTGAAACTCTCACATTTCAAAGGAAAACCTGATAATTTTCAACTTGAAAATTGAGTTTGAATCTCACTGTTTGGAGATTCAAGAACTCCAGGATCCAAAGCTTTGTACCATTGCCAAACCTCTCCTACAAGATTCTCAAGTGTGATCAGATCAAGTTTGAAGCGAGCAACATCAAGTTTTGCACAACATTGATGGTAAATTTCAAAAAACTTCATCTCTTCGATTCTCACTCAATTCTCTTGGATATTTGGTTGTCTGAAGTCCTACCAATGTAGGCAAGAAGATTGAGTTGCTTTGAGGTCAAATCGAAGCAACTCAGTTGACACACCTCAAAATTCAACTCCTCATATCTTTTTATATATTTGGAGTTAGTTGAAATTGAGGTCAGATTCGTGCTCTACGCCATTTTTTCTTTCAGATCATGTCCTTCTTTTTTATTTTCTTGATGGTAATGAGTGAACCAGTCCGGTGGACCTCGCTTGAGAAGGTGACTGGAGGTCCAACGCCGGTGGTGTGCTGGACAGGTTCTGATCCATTGATCTATTTTAAAATGTTTTAATCTCATGTGTTACTTATGAATACCAAGCCTATGCCACGTTGACTGCAGTGCATCATGGAACGCGCACGCTGGTCCACTTGATCTGCCACCCCAATTAATGAGGGAGATCAAGTGGCTCACATTTTTTGATTTTTGTTTTAATTCATTTGATTTTCATTAATTCATATTAATTTAAATATTGATCCAAAAAATATGAGTTTCACCAAAAAAATTTAAATAAATTCCTCTTTCATATTCTGAATTAAAATTATTTTTTGGATCATTATTAATATTTTTCATGATTTAATTGATTTTGTGATTATTTTAAATTGTTTAAAAATACTTTTAAGTCTTTAAAAATTCTGAAATTTTTTCTCAGAGGTCCTTTGACCTTGTTTGACCTATGATAAATCTAATGGCCATTTCTTTGGTGTTTTGATGAGGTTTTAGGAATTTGACAAACCATATTTAATTTAAATGCATTATTTTATTATTTTTAAATTGAATAAATGCCAAATAATTGTGTTGACCTCTTGTGATGGTTTGTGTAAGTTTGACTTGTGTTGTTGGGCCTTGGTCAAGGTTGATTTGACTTTGCTAGGTTAATATCATTGGATTTAGGGGATTGATGGAATGTACATTCCATCTTCCAAAATGAATGAATGATATTAATTTGGTAAAAGTCCTCCTCTAACCAATTTGAGTTTTGATTCATTCCCCTTCCTCTTCATCTAATTCCCCTTCTTTATGCATCCATTCCATTTGGCCTATGATATCTCAAAGTCCTAAAGCTAGTTGGTTAAAAAATCAACATGAGTATGGATGAGATTAGGCCACCTCTTTTGCATATTATTTTGTGTGTGGTATGTTTCATGAGCATAGTCCATTATACTATGTCTTTAACATGCATTAACACCAAAATTCTATTTCCTGGTCTCAAATAGTTATGACTTCTACATAAGTCCAATTACGTTTTCTTAACATAATGCTAAATTTTTGACACAAAAGGCATAACATTCTAGTTAGTGAGATTGTAAGTCTCCCCTCTTTCATGGTATTGTGTGGAAACTTGGCCTTTTTTCCTTCCTTTGGAAGATGTCTTGGCTCAAGGATCCATGCTTGTGATAAGTGGGTTGAGTGTTCTCCAAAGAATGACTTAAAAAGCAAAAGCAAAACAATACTAACTTCTAACTCATTAACAACTAACCTTTAATTTCCAATCTTTTATTTTAATGCACTTTAATTTTTAAGCTCTATTCATTTTCCATTATTCATACCATTCTAATTGTTTATGTTAATGTCATTTTCACTTTGTCCACTTGGACCATATTGTGTGATATATCTTGTTTGTGTATACTTTATCTGTTTGTATGGTCTTTGACCATTAATGTACATAATAAGAAACAAAAAACCTAAAAGACTATTTTGTGGACTGTTGACTTGATCTTGGATAATTGGACTTAGAATTTAGGCAACATTCCTATGCAAAAAGGACTTGGCCAATGCCAACTTTTGTGAAACCAAGTGCTTGCAATTTGAAACTTCATCTGATACATCTTTGAAGATCCTTTTGAGTTCATCTGCAACATGATCATTGTGAAGTTGTTATTTTGAACCTATGACTTGTGGAATTCATCTTCTACATGGGCCAATTTGAAGAAGATTATGGAGTGGCTAAGGCTTGGATGAGGCTATCTTTATTTGATGCCTTGCTCTTCAAGTTAATATTGTATGCATTGTTTGTTGCTTGATTCTATTATCCAAGGGAATTTGGGGTTTCTATGTGGCATTCTTGCCTATTGGATTGCTACCCATCGGTCAGATCTTTTCAACTCTTAACTTTTAATTTTATACATAGGATTAGTCTCTTCATCTTCTCCCCATTTATTTAATTTCAAAATCTCTCCCTCCTTTTAAAAACTTCAATGTCTGAACTTGTTATTTTCTAAATTTTGACCACTTTGCAAACTAGAAACTTTGGTCTTATGCCATTTAGGGGTGTTCGCGGTGCGGTTTGGGCGGTTTTAATGTTAAAAATCATCCGAACCGCAAGAGAGAAAAACATGCGGTTCGGTTTGGTTCGGTTGAAGATTAAAAAAAACCAAACCAAACCAATGCGGTTTGAATTGGTTCGGTTGATGCGGTTTTTTACAATACTTTTATTATGTATAGTCAATAATAAATAAATACCAAATCATTCATACATAAACATTACCGAATAACAATTCACACATTACCAAACTTATAAAAATAATATTCATAAAAAAGAGATTTGTAAAAATAGAATTATGAATTACAATTAAACTTTCTCTCTGTTCATAAAAAAACTACATAGTTGATAATTCATAATTCTTCATGTTTGTTCACAATGGCGTTTGTTTTCTCATAATAATATTGAAGGCACTGTCGTATTTGAAGGCTCCTTTGGGTGTGCAGTAAGAATCCTGCAAATTTGATTTTGCAAAAATATACATTTACATTAGTAGCAAATAACCATCCTACATTTTTTATTACACGGCATAAACAGACATGGAAAACTAACATACCTATTAAAGAGATTTGCAACTTCTTCAGATTCTTCTGCATTATAAAACCATATACCATTAACTTCTTGCGACGCATTCCGATATAACAAGTATGGACTTTTAAGTTCATACTCAAAATCCAATAGATTCTCCACTAGATTTTCTGCCATAACAAACATCACAGAAAATGGTCAAATCAAATAGGGAATAGATGGCACAGATTCAGACATACACACAACCGACGTAGAGTAGGGACAGTAAAACTGTTTGATGCAGAAAGTAGTAAATATATTTCATAGTGACGATAATTAATTTAGAAGAAATCAGCAGACAATAACATCAAAGATAAACTGTTTGATTGATTACATATCATGGAATTAATATTAAGCAGTAACTACATTTGGATATTATTAGTTCAGAAATTAAGATTTGTGCAGCAATGGCAACAATAACAAGTTCATTAGGTTTCAATTTAACGTAATCAGCAAAACAGTAAAACATGATCTTATACAAATATAAAGGATCTTTATACCAAATCTGAAGAACAGTAAAATTTCAACAAATCTGAACCTGTATTTCTGCGATTCATAACGATAAGCTGAAACTGCGGTTGAGCATTCCTGAACAAAAATCAGAATAACCGATTCAATATCCAAGTGAATAACAATGCAAGAGAAAGAAAGCATAGAAATATATTATACCTCTTGACGACAAACAGAGATCCTTCAACATCTTTTCAAGCACGTATACTAATCAGATTCAATATCAGAAAATCCTTCATTTAGTTGCGGGATCGGAGCCATTTCTAAAAATATATCAAATATATTAACAAATGTTAGACAAAACAAACAATTGAATAAAATAGAATCATGAACAAATAAAGTTTACAAATTTATATATACCTTGTTCGAGCTTCTCCAAGTCTTCCAAGTGCTCTTCAATATCCACTTTCAAAGGGGAAGATCTTAACCAATTTTGTGCACATATCAAAGCTTCAATAGTGTTTGGTGTAAGAGAGCTCCTATAACAACTAAGAACTCTACCCCCGGTGCTAAAAGCAGACTCCGAAGCAACAGTAGATATTGGCATAGCCAAGATATCTCTAGCCATTATACCAAGAGTAGGGTATTTGGTGGAATTTACCTTCCACCAATTCAAGATGTCAAAATCTTGACTTTTCTTCTCCCTTGTCTCCATGAGATACAAATCCACTTCATTTTTATTTAAATTTGAATCTTGGTCCATGTCCTTCTCAAATTGATCATCCATATGATCAGAAGATGTAACAAATTCTAATAGCTCTATTTCTTGTGCATCACTTTCGACTTGGCCTTTACTTAAGAAAAGACTATAGCTTTCAAACATTTTGTTTAATGTTTGCCTCACCTTATCACACAGAGAATCAACAACTTCCTTATCATAAAACTTATCCAATCCCCACCGAATAAACTGGAACTTACGCCGAGGACCAAAAATGACAGCAATAAAGACTAGCTTATTCATCTTTATGACATCCCCCCAATACTTATTATATTTGTCGTTCATAGCATTAGCCATATTTGTAAGTAATGGGTCATCTTTATGATATTCCGTCCAAGTCTTCAATGCCCCCAATATCGTACAATGTTCCATGAAATATGTAGAAGATGTTACATAAGTTGAACCTGACACCTTTGTAGTGACTTCAAAAAACAACTTCAAAAATTTCACAAAACACTTGGCATTATCCCAATCCTCATTATTTGGGATACCACCTTCCAACATCGCGTACTCAACACACTTCTCACCTAATCTTTTAAAGGCCTTTTGAAACTTCAATGCGCTTTCAAGCATAAGGTATGTGGAGTTCCACCTAGTGGGACAATCATAATGCACTGTAGACTTGTCTTGTATCCTAACTTCTTTAATACATGTCCTAAACCTATCTAAACTGCCAGGTGACTGACGAACATATCGAACCGCACTCCTAATTTTGGAAATTGAAGAATGCATTTTCTTCAACTTTAACCCATCATTGACAACAAGGTTAAGAATGTGGGCACAACATCTGACGTGTAAATGCTCTCCTTTTAATGGATGTGAATTCCAATCCTCCATTCTATTTTTTAGGTAAGAGATAGCAACATCATTTGAAGCAGCATTATCAACTGTGATGGTGAAAACCTTATCTATCATCCAACCCTCCAAACACTTTTCAATCTTTTTCCCAATTATCTCTCCCTTATGAGATGTTATTGGACAAAAATTGAGAATTCTTTTACGCAACTTCCAGTCTTGATCATGAAATGCGCAGTAAGAACCATATAATTAATATTTTGCACGGAAGTCCAAGTATCAGTTGTTAGACAGACACTTTGATTTGTTTTAGTAAACAAGTCTCTAAACTTATGTTTTTCACTCATGTAAAGACTCAAACAATCCCTAGCAATTGAAATCCTTCCCGGAAGTGGGAGCCTAGGTTGTGTAACACTCATAAAATAACGAAATCCTTCATTTTCAACAAACGAAAAAGGCAACTCATCCACAATTATCATTCTAGCTAAATCTTGTCTACATAATTCAACATCAAAATGGATACCAACAAGTGTATTATTACTAGTTGCTTTACCGCCTTCTTGAAGGCTAAGAGTGGTTTGAGTAGGATCAAGAACACTCTTGGGATTTTTTTTACATTGATGCAACAAATGGTTATTTAAATTGGTGGTTCCATTTTTGTGTGAATCAGCAGCATACGACTTCGTACACCAATTACACTTAGCACGAGTACCCGAAGTGTCTCTTGTAAAATGATCCCAAACCCAAGATTTAGGCCTACAAGGTTTTTGTTTACCTGAATCTCCATCATTAGAATCATTAGCATTAGAATCACCAACTTCTCCAACTTTCCTTTTCTTTTTCTTTTGAACATTACCATCTTCATGTTTGTCCAAATCAATAGTTTGAGATGGATTTGCTGTAGGCATCGCCATCGATGGATTATTTTCAGACTGCAAATATATATACATATACTGTTTGTTAATTTACTGCATAATATTTAAACTTCACTTAATTGAGTATGCATATAGTTCACTTAATATCCTATCACAAGTGACATAACAATGCACCAAACAAGTGACATAACAATGCACCATACATGACCAAACCAAGGCAATAAAAGGAAATCATGAACAAAAAACCTAACACAAAACCTGCAGAACCATGCATCATAGCAGACCACACAAAACCTGCAGAAACAAGCCATGGCTATCCTACTGCAGCAAGCCATGGCTATCCTACTACAGCACCACACAAAACCTGCAGAAACAAGCATCATAGCAGACCTAACACATCATCATAACATGTAACAGATCAAGCTGCACATTTCCAATCATCATGCTAAGCATAAAAATTTCACAACAGGCTGTAGCAACCAACAATTATGCGCCATACATTGTAGCCAGCCAGTCCACGCATATGCACATCAATGATGTTGCAACCCTGTCATCAAGCATTTCACCCCGCATATGCACATAGCAGACCTAACATCATATTAATGATGCAAACATTTATAAGAAATGCAACCATTCACATGCACCCAATTGCAATGATCATACAAACAAACTTGTCATTCATAATCCCTCAGTAAAACATCAGTTGTCACCAACATATCCAAACCTAACATTCTACATCAAGCATAATAGATCAAAGCATCATTCATCAAGGCTGCAACAGTAAATACAATCAAGAGCAATGCAACAGGGCAAGCAGTTCAATCATCACAAAGCATCATGACAGCAATTTTTTTATCATACAAGGTATCATAATAACTTCATAAAAGTCCATTAACATAACATATCAATAACAACCAATGCAAGAAATTCAACAATGGTCACATATTCAACAACAAATAAATGAGCAGCAACAAGTCATGAGATCACAATCCATTGATTCAAACCAGATATGCATTTTAACCATAACTGAACAAACTAATTGAACCCAAACTAACATTGTCACATCATCATAAAACTGAACCAATCAATCATTGACAACTAACCACAAATTATGAACTCACCCATCTCCCTAAAAACTCACAAATTACAGAGAATAATTTCTATATTTTACCTGATTTTCGGCAACAGAACTGACTTCCTTCTCAATAGTCATATCTAAGAAAGAGAGAATAAGGGATATTAGAGAAGAGGAGATGAAAAACGAAATTGAAACATGAGGAAGCGAGAGATTTACCTTTCGATTGTGAAGAGGATGAAGATGAGAAACTAATTTGTCTTTGCCTTCTTCCTTCTTCTGTGTACGATACGATTTTGTCTTTGCCTTTGCCTGTGCACGATTTTGTCTTTGCCTTCTTCTGTTGCTAACCCTAGGTTTTCAGAATTTCAGGTTTCTTTCTTTAGAAATGGGCTTGGGTTTGGTGTAAAATAAATGGGTTGTAAATAACGCGTTTTGGTTTGGTTTGGTTTGGTTTCAAAATATAAACCGCAAACCAAACCAAACCGCGCGGTTCTGTCATAAAGTGGCCCAAACAAATCCGAACCAAATGCGGTTTTTGCGGTTTTCGGTTTGGTTAGGTTCGGTTTGCGGTTTTTTATTGGGCCGGTTTGGTTTTGAACACCCCTAATGCCATTGCATTTTCAAACTTCTTTTCTTAATCAAACTTGTAAATAGACTTAACTATACTTGACCTAAACTTTCAAAAAATCCAAAAATAACTAACTCATTCAAATCATTTTATAGGCCTTTGTGCCTTTCAAACTTAATTTTTTTGTTAAAAACAATGCATCCACTTTGAAATTTGTATCACGAACTACGAGGTTTAGATCCCTCATTTTTATGTTGGTACGTAGGCACAAGTCCGAAGGTCTTGTCAAACACGAAAATATAATTAATGAATTCTTTTCCCATCCCCCCTGTAAGACCCCAATTTTGACCCTAAAATCCCTCATGGCATCATAACATTGCATTTTGCATCTTGCCTCAAGGATCATAGGCATCTTGGCTTTTACCCTAGGGTGGGAATCTCTTGAGAGTTGGTTTGAGATCACCAAGCATGCTTGAATTGTATATTATTGTTTTTCTCATTTTATTTACTAACCAAAAGCACAAAAATATGTCACTAACATCTTTTGTTTGTAGCTTGAGCAGTCACAAGATCCAAAGCTTCTAGGAGATCCTATATGCATTGATATGGTCAAGAGAAGATTAAAGTAAGCATGGAAATGGTTTGTAAGGCTCTCATCCATCAAATATGCCTCCCAAGTATCTCAATTCATCATTTTGATCAAAGCAAACCAAAGGGTTTGAGGCTTGTTTCCCAAGGAAACCCTAATTCATCTATTCATCAACCGTGCCTTGCTCATGAAGCAACCTCAACCTTTGATCAAATGCAATTAAGGGAAGTTCTTTAAATCATCATTTCATGCATATTTGACTTATTTGATTATCCTCAATCATCAATTCATCAAGATATGAGGTGTGGACTTGAGAAGCTAACCAGTCAATTCATCTGACTATTTTGAAGTACACTGAGACCTAACTTTTAATGTGTTTGTCAAATGGATATGACCCCAAGAGAAAAATGTTCTTAAGAACCATATGAACAACGTTCATGTTCATCAAAAATTGATTTGAATCTTGGAAGGTCATCATCCATTTCAAGACATTATAGGTCATTTTGACTTAAACTCTAATTTTGGGTCAACTTCCCAAGGACATAACTCATTTATTTTTCATGATTTTGAGGTGGTATCAAATGAATTGGAAATCTTAGGATGTCTACTTCAAATGTTATGTTGAGCAAAATTTCAAAATCCTAAAAGAAATATATGTGATAATGCAAAACATTATAGGTCACTTTGGACCAAAGGCATTGAAATGTGAAAAAATCCAACTTAAAGTGCCCATAACTTCTTCATCAAAAATCCAAATGATGCAAAATTTAAGTCCAAATTGATTGTATTGAAAACATATACAACTTTGATGTTGAAGGGTTTGTCATTTGGAGCCTGAATTATTGAAACAAAAGTGCTTAAAGTTTGGCCATTTTTGAAAATCTCACATGTACATGTTTTGCACCCTACACTTCATGATCACTTTTCACCAATTTCCAAGTTTCAAATGAAGTTTTGATCAACATAACAAATGATCCTCATGAAAAAAGCTTTCCAACCTTTACTCATAGGGTTGTGTTTAAATTATGGAAATGGCATTTTCGAAAGCATGAACATATTGGTACAATTTTGGAAATACATTAAAATTGCATTACATGAGCTAAGCATGCATAATCTACATGTCCAATTTACATCTGCTGATGATTAGCTTGCAAATCCAAGTGGAATTGGGCCCTCCATGCGCCTGTACAGGCCCATGCATGGAGGCCCTTTCCATCCATGCAATGAATTGATCATGCTTTCAGCCATGCCTTTTGCTATAAATACATGTCTTATGCTCCTCATTTGAGTAACCTGAAGGCGCCATAAATGCTGCACGATTGATTCCTCACCCATACTCAAAGGAACTCACCATTTTTTCTCTCAATTTTTTCAGATCTAAACTTCAATTTCATTGATTGATTTTAGATCTAAAGTTCCTAAGCCTAGCCACCTTGATTCATAGAGTATACTGCAAGCTTAATCACCAAGAAATTGTGCTCTCAAACTCTGCAAATCAGAGGTTTACTTCAGACTTTATTTTCTTCGAATCCACTAATATACTGCTTGTTTCTTGTTGTTGCTGTGTTGTCTAGAGTCCTCTTCATAGAGGCAATCTTTTTGAGCTTTGAATTTTAAAAATCCAACAAGTTCAGTTGAACACCACATAAATTCTACCTCTGATTTCTCTCAATATAGAAACCTAGAGTGGATTTGGTTGGCACGGGGGTGATGTACATCACCCCAGCTTTCGTTTGATACCTGGATCTTGGCTTTCCATGAACTTTTATTTCTCTACAACTTTTGCCTTCGCCGGAAGCTGGCCGGAGAAGACAGTGGTGTACACCACCGTCTGTTCTCCAGATCAAATCTGGACCGTGGATTTGTGTTTCCAGATCAGATCCCATCCACCCAACGTTATGACTTTTCAATTGGCCATGTGTGATGCATTGACTAAGGAACTTGGTGGAAGCGCGCTCAGGAGCCACACGATTTGCCAGCTCAATTAATGAGCTCTGCATCCAACGCTCCACGCTTTTTGTTATTTTTAAATTCTGATTTTTCTTTTCTTTTATTTCTTTTAATTCTATTTCATTTTAAAAATTCACATCTCCTTCATTATTGGTCCAAAAAATGTGAGAACAATTGCATTTTTCTTCTTTTAATTTCTAGTTTCTAAAAATGATTTTAAATATTTTTTATTTTATCATTTGATATTTTTTAGGAATTTTCTCTTTTCTGGTTATTTTTAATTCATTTAAAATAGTTATTGATATTCAAAAAATACAAAAATATTTTTCCAACCTCTTTGAATGATGATAGATCTATGAAAAATATTCTCATCAATTTATTAATTGATTTGAGATTTATTTGAGATTTTAATTCAATTAGGTCATTTTCATGCTTTTTAATTCATTTAAAATAGTTTCTGACTTCTAAAAATGCTGAAATTTTTTGTCAAACTTTGTTTGACCTTGTTGAACTTAGGATAATTCACTTGGACTTTTCAAAGTTGATTTGAAGTGAGTTTGAAGTTTGACCTTTCTTTATTATTTTAAATCAAGTATTATTTTACTTTTGAAAAATACCAAAAATATTTTATTTGTTTCTTGACTTCTAATCTTCATTTTGCTTCTGTTTACTATTGTTTAACCTTGATCTTCTCTATCTTTGGTCAATGCTTGTTGATTATTTCATTTCATTTCCATTAATGTACTTTAATATTCATCATCATCATCTTCTTCTTCTTCTTTTTCTTTTTTGATCAATGAGTTAAAGATTGGTGGTTAGCCTTGATACATGGGAGGTTTAACCTTCCTTGATTCAAATCTAATTCAACTTGATCATGGATCAAGTGAATGGCTTTGCATTAAGGATAGGTTGCTTCCTAATCGAGCAAAGAACCTAAATTAATACAAGATCATTTCTCATCTTCTTTTGGCATGGCAAGTTGTAGGAGCTTGATTCACTAATCAAGATCTCTAACTTGTGTTGTTGCCTACATTATTATTGACCGGCCTCAGATAGTTGTGACTTCTACATAAGTCCAATTACGATTGCTTAACATAGCGCTAAATTGCCTTATGGCACACTAATACTAACCATTAACCATTAACATTTAATTCTTGCACTTTACATTTATGCAATTTACTATTCTTGTACATATTATTCATTTGCTTTTTCCTTTGCTCATTTGAGCACATGTTTATGTTAATGCAATTTGCCTTTTGCTCACTTGAGCACATAATTGTGTATATATTTTTATGCTTGTGTTTTGTTTGATTGTTGTGAACCAAATGCCAAAATGAACAAAAAGGACTTAGACTTTAGGACATTCCCTATGCAAAATTGGAGTCAAAGAGAAACTAGGCATTGGGCCTTTAGAATGCTATAAATGTCAAAGAGCAACTAGGCATTGGGCCTTTAGAGTGCTATAAATGTTGAAGAAAACTTTGAAAGGACAAATTTCTAAACTCCTTCTTGTTCATTCTTTGTTTGCTTGATAGAACTTTTTGATGTGTGTTCTTGTGTTAGGGATTCCAACATTGAGCCTAAGTGAAGAACCACTGTAATGATCTTCTAAAGAGAGAGATCTAAGAGTCATTGAGGATCTTCTAATAGCTTGCTTGATTGATTGATTGCTTGATTTTACACTTATTTGCTTGCTTATTCCAAAGGATGGGAGCTACTTGGATCATCACTATGATCTCAAGAAGGGAACTCCATTTATGATCTTATTTCTTCTCCTTCATCTCTTGTATAATTAGGACTTTAGCCATTCTTCTTCTTCCCTCCACTCTAACCCAAGCCAAAACTTTTTGTGCAAACATTAACGCTTGTTTTCAAACATTAGAAACCTAAGCATTATGCTTGTGATTTTCAAACTTTCCTTTCATAACACTTATTTTAAATTGAATCTTTAAGTCAACTTTGACCATATTTTGTAAATACTTTTCATTGGTAAATATAACTCATTCAAATACTTTTGTGGTTTCAATGGCCACTTTCTTATAAAAAACTTTTCATAACCTTTAGCTATTAGGTTTGAGTTATCCTTGAGGTAGATGTAATACTCACCTATATCCTTAGTGATGGATAATGAGTCTTTCATACTTATTATAGGGTTAACCCCTCACTAGCCTGTTGAAGCTATCCTCACATGGTGGATTTGTGGTTTTAGGTTGAGTTTTCTCCCTTGGATAACAAAAGATCTTAAGGCTTTTGGACCAATCAATTCACCAACTTGTTTTGAGATTTTTACCCCGAACTACGAGGTTTTGATCCTAATCTTTTTTAAGATGGTACGTAGGCAATGGGTTTATCCATTCAAACATAAAATTGTAAATAACTTGTATATTCTCTTCTCATCTCCCCAATCATGTTTGCACAAACAAATTTTCACAAAATACCAACCTTATAACAAGTGTGAAAAGGGCTCCTTAGGAGTACCTAGGATGTTTTGGGTGCTTAAAACCTCCCCATTGCATAACCAACCCCCTTACCCCAATCTCTGACATTTTTATTAGTTTTTGATTCGATTAAACTTCTCAGTTTTTGTTCGCTTTCTAACCTTTCCTTTGGATAAATAGAAGTGCGGTGGCGACTCGACTTGTATGGTTTACTTTTGATTTAGTCAATAAATCTAAAGGTAACGAATACCCCGTTACACCCCCATTCTATTTGTTTGTAAGCATCATTTTGTACAAAATACATATGCACACAAGAAAGGGCTCCCTAGGAGTACCTAGGACACTTTGGGTGCTAACAACTTCCCTCTATGTAACCAACCCCCTTACCTGTAATCTCTAGCATTTTATTAGTTTTGATTTGAAAACTTCTTACTTTTGGGTTTTGTTCGTACTTTTTCCCCTTTCCCTTGGAAACAATAAAAGCGCGGTGGCGACTCTTGTTATTTGATGTCTAGCTTATACATAGCTTGATGATCATGAATTTACTGTTATAGTATGGATCGGGAGAGAGTAGCTAGTTCTAGTGAAGAATTAGTGAATTGCTACCTATGGTGATGGTAACGAACTTTGGTGTGCTCTGGTCCTATGTTAGGGATCGGGAGCGAGTAGTCGGTTCCAGGTGGGGGCTGGTGAAGCGTTACCTATGATGATGGTAACAATTTGGCGTGCTCTGGTCCTATGATGGGAATCAAGAGAGAGATGAACTTGGGTGTTTATGAATAACACCGCATGCATAATGAGTAAGTTGTGGAGTACATTTGCATACATAATTGCATATGTAGTTGATTGTTCATGTTGCTGTTAATTAGATGTGAAAATGTAAATGTTGTCATGATTTGAGTGTAAGAACATGTTATTGATAGATATGTAATGAATGTGTTGTTGTGTATTCTCTACCATAGTATTCTTTACATTGTTTATATTGGTTTGTTGTTTCTTACCCCCCTTTTTCTTTGATGTTGTCCACCATGGATATCTTGCAGATACTCATGAGTAAAGTTTGTTGATGTAAGTGGAAGTTAGCTCATGAAGTTAATTTGTTTAGTTCATCATTACTTTAAAAGTCTTGCTCTGGTCCTGTAACATCAGGGTTGAGAATGTTTAATTTTCTATTCAGTTTGTGTTTTACTAATTGAGAGTCGTATATTATGCTCTTGACGTTTTGAGCTAATGTTATAATGGAGATTTTTCCATATTGTTTTAATTCAAATAAGGTATTCTATTGAGACTTAACTATTGTGAAGCATGCTTATTTGATGATTTCCTCCGCAATGATAACCTAAGTGAAAGTGAGTATGCAATGACATGTTTATTAGAATGTTTTACCTTATTTCAGACAAGTGTTATTTTATGATGATTGACATCCTAAATGCGTGAATTATGTTAAATTCTTGAATTATTATATGATTTATCTGTTACGGGGTTTAGGATGTTACATAGTGGTACCAGAGTCTGGTAATTTCGTCCGGCTAGGTTGTTGTAATGTTGTATGTTCCTTTGTACGTGACATGTGTGTGAAAAACTGTCGATACTCATTTGTTATTCTAACCACTTGTTTGTAGGGCGGGTTCGAAACAAGTGAGGGATAAGGTTCTACTTCTTTGAGATGTTCCAGGTGTGGAGGATTGGTTCAGCATGCCGCCGATTGCAAGAGTGTGGGTTATTTGATAAGTCAGTGTTGTTTTTCTGAGTTTGTTGAAGATGAAGATTTGAAGTTCATGTCAACTGTTTCGACAAGTCAATGTCATTTCTAGAGTTTGATGCTAGTGATGAGTTGCTTGTATTGGCTAAGCAAGTAAGAGAGTCCTTAAGGGATGGTGCACAAATGTTGGTGATGTTAGCCTCGTTAGAATCCAAAGGAAAGGGAGTAGTTGGTGGTCTTCTGGTTGTTTGTGATTTTCCATAATTGTTTCCTTAAGACATCAGTGATTTGCGGCCAACACGAGGTTGAGTTTGCTATGGATTTGGTATCAGGTATAAGTCTGGTGCCAATGGCTCCTTATCGAATGTATGATTCAAAGTTGAGTATGCTGAAGAAGCAATTAGAAGATTTGCATGAGAAGAAGTTTGTTCTTCTGAGTGTTTCATCGTGGGATGCATCGATGTTTCTAGTCAAGAAGAAAGATAGTAGCATGAGAATGTGTGTTAACTATTGACAGTGGAATAAGGTGACTATCAAGAACAAGTATCCACTTCCCAAGATTGATGATTTGATGGATCAATTGGTATGTGCTTATGTGTTTAGAGAGCTTGATTTGCGGTCAAGTTACAGTCAAATTCGTGTGAAACTATAAGATATTACAAAGACTACATTCAGAACAAGGTATGGTCATTACGAGTATTGAGTGATGTTGTTTGGAATGTGTGATGAGCCTAGAGTGTTCATGGAGAACATGAATAGAATATTCCTTATGAATTTAAATCAGCTTGTGGTTGTGTTCATCAAAGATATTTTAATTTATTCCAAGTCTGATGAAGAGTATCAAGAACATCTGAGAGTCGTGTTGCAAACCTTGAAAGAGAAGAAGTTGTACACGAAGTTATCCAAGTGTGAGTGTTGGTTATGAGATGTGAGTTTCCTTGGTCACATGATATCGAGTGGTGGTATTGTTATTAATCAATCAAAGATAGACGTTGTGTTGTAGTCTGAGACTATGAACTCTGTTACAAAGATTAGAAGTTTTCTCAGTTGGGCTGGTTACTATAGGAATTTTACTGAAGGAATTTCGAAGTTAGCAATTTCTTTTACTTAGTTGACTCAAAAGGATCAAGCCTATGTTTGGGATGTGCATTATGAAGAGTGTTTTTAAGAACTCAAGAGGAAGTTGACGTATGCTCAAGTGTTGATTTTGCCGAACCTAAGTGATTCCTTTATTGTGTATTGTGATACTTCAAAAATTGGTCTAGGTGGTGTGTTGATGCAAAATGGTCAGGTTGTGGCCTATGCTTCTAGATATTTGAGGGTTCCTGAAAGGAATTACCCTACACATAATCTAGAGTTGGTAGTCGTGGTATTCGTGTTGAAGATTTGGAGGCATTACCTATTTGGCTACATATTTGAAGTGTATGGTGATCACAAGAGTTTGAAGTGTATATTTGATCTGAAGGAATTGAATATGAGGAAAAGGAGATGGATTGAGTTTTAGAAAGACAATGATTTTTGCTTGAGTTACCATCTGTGTAAGGCTAATATTCTAGTTGACACATTGAGCAGGAAGTCTTTGCATATGTTAATGTTGATGGTTCAAGAGTTAGAGTTGATCGAGAAATTGAGAGCCATGAGTTTGGTATGTGAAGAGAATTTTAACAATGTGAAGTTGGGTATGTTGAAGCTAACTAGTGTTATCCTTGAAGAGATCAAAGAGGGTTAGAAGGATGTTGTGAGATTGGTTAACCGGCTTGTGTTAATCAACCAAGGTAAGGCTGGAGACTTCTAAATTGATGAGAATGGTGTGATGAGTTCTGAGACACGGTTTGTATACCAAGCATACCTGAGCTTAAAAAGAGTATTCTTGAGGAGGGTCACAGAAGTGGGTTGAGTATTCATCCCGGTGCCACTAAAATAAATTAAGACTTGAAGAAATTGTTTTGGTAGCCAGGAATAAAGAAGGAAGTAAATGAGTTTGTGTATGCTTGTTTGACTTGTTAGAAATCGAAGATTGAACATCATAAGTTGTTGGGTCTGATGCAATTGTTGAGTATCCCAGAGTGGAAATGGGATAGCATTTCCATGATTTCGTAACAAGTTTGCCGAAGACGATGAAGAGATGTGATTCTATTTGGCATATTGTTAATAGACTGACTAAATCGACTTATTTTATACTGATTAAGACCGGTTACCCTTTGCAGAAGTTAGCTAAGCTACATATTGAGAGGATTATTAGTCTGCATGGTATTCCATCAAGCATTATGTCGGATAGAGATATGAGGTTCACATTGAGGTTTTGGCAGAGTTTGCAAGGAGTGTTGGGTACTAAGCTGAAGTTGAGTTTCGCTTATAACCCGCAGACTGATGGTCAAATAGAGAGGACTATCGAATACTTGAAGGATCTATTGAGGGCTTGTGTGATAAAACAAAGAGGAGCTTGGGATAGCTATTTTCCGCTTGTAGCGGTAAAAGTTTTGAGATTAAGGTACCGATTAACTTAACTCACAAAACAAGAGTCACCACCGCGCTTTTATTATTCCAAAGGAAAAGGGAAAAAGTACAAACAAAACCCGAAGAAGTTTTAAATCAAAACTAATAAAAGAGATAAGGGAAGGTATTAGCACCCTAAACATCCATGGTACTCCATGGGAACCTCTTTGAAAACGTGCCTTTTGGTTTGAAAAATGGATATTGTTTGCAAAAGATTGGAGAGATGGGAAAAAATATTTTTTTTAATGATTTTTGTGTTTGGAAAGACCTTTAAAAGTCTTATGCCTACGTACCAACAAAGTGCAATAGAGGATCAAAACTTCATAGTTCGTGGTAAAAATAACAAATATGTTTGTTTTGATTCATTTTAATGGAAATACATTTTATCATTTTAAGGAGAATACTCAACTAGACACCCACAAGCGTGAGAACTTTGCATCATCATGAGAAGGGCTCCGACTTGGATAAGGATTAACAAGTATGTCACTAGCTCTCTTAAATGGAAAAGAATCATCATCAATGCTATGGAAAAGAATTTTATTAGGAAGATGGTTTTGAAAATCAATTGACAAAAGTCAAGGTTTATTAAGAAAGTGGTTCAATTTAAAAAAACAAGAAGGTTTTGAAAAAGAGAGAAGATTTTGAAAATTAAAGAACGGGAGGAGAAGAAGAGACTATCCTAGAGCATAAAGTAAAAGCTAGGAAGGAAAGATCTAACAAAGAAATAGCAAGCTTTATGAGATAAGTCAAGCAAGAATTCACTCCTTTGGATTAAGCATCAAGCAAGCTAGAATAAGCAAATAATAATGCATGTATCAGATGAAACCAGAGTAACTCAACCAAGTCTCCAAAGGAAGTCCAAAGTCAAAGATACCAGATGGATTCTAAGGTCTCAAGTTACAAGTCCCAAAGCAAAGATCAAAATCCTAATTCTAAGTCCATAACTACACAATGATACCAAGGATAGTAACCACAAGTCCATGAATCAAGATAACCAAGTTTCTTTTTAGGTTTTTTTATTAGAGTTTTCTTTACAAAGATATGAAAGTAAAGTCCAAATAGACAAAGAACAAATCATAAAATCACCAATAATATGATATGGGATGCTAAGCATAAAGTATAAATTAAATGGCATAAAGTAAAAGAGTATAAAGTAAATGACTTGGAAATAAAAGGTAATAAAAGTAAAATATTAGTAAATGAGGTTAGAAACAATAATGAAGGATGGTTTGGTCATGCACACAACCCATGGACTCTTCTAACACAGTCAAATACATAATCAAAGGTCTTTCTTCCACTGCAAGTGACAAGATATGAGGTTCAAGCAGACACTCTTTGATATTGTCAAAATCTTTCTGGAAACCCTCTGTCTAAATATAACTTTGATCTTTTCGGAGAAGCTTGAATATTGGCCCACACGTGGCAGTCATGTGAGATATAAATCTGGATATGTAATTCAGACGCCTGAGGAACCTTCTGATTTTCTTTTCTGTCTTTGGTGCATGCATCTCTTGAATATCTCTGACTTTATCAGGATCTACTTCAATACCTTTTTGGCTGACAATGAAACCCAATAACTTTCCTGAACAAACATCGAAAGTATATTTATTAGGATTCAACCGGAGTTTAAACTTTCTCAACCGCTGAAACAGCTTCATCAAATACTCAACATGATCTTCTTCAGTCTTTGACTTGGAAATTATATCATCAACATAGACTTCTATCTCTTTATGCAACATGTCATGGAAAAGAGTAGGCATAACTCTTTGATACGTTGCACCAGCATTCTTTAAACTGAAATGCATCTCTCTATAGAAAAATGTACCCTATGATGTAATAAATATTGTCTTTTCTATGTCCTCAGGTGCCATCTTGATCTGATTATAGCCGAAGAACCCATCCATAAAGGAGAAGACATTGAACTTAGATGTGTTATCTACAAACATGTCAATGTGTGGCAGAGGAAAATCATCTTTCAAACTAGCTTTGTTCAAGTCTCTATAATCAATACACATCTGAACTTTATCATCTTCCTTTGTGTCATACCCCAAATTTGTCCCTACCCCGATACAACTTTCATCTGATCCATGGCCCTACTGCACATGCATGCTTTCATTATTTCATTGTCATAATTTCATTGAACTTTCATAACCAAATACATATTACACAAACTCAAGACATGGTGTTTACACCCGGAAAAAACTGGGGTTATCCGGTTAAAGTTCTGGATTTTTTTTTTGGATTGGGTAATCAATTACCCTAATCTTGGTAATCGATTACCCAGACAAAAAATTGATTTTTTGGCCATTTTAGACTGTGTAATCGATTACCCTAATCGTGGTAATCGATTACACAGACAAAAAATTGATTTTTTGGCCATTTTGGATTGTGTAATCGATTACCCTAATCATGGTAATCGATTACACCTGCGCAGACAGCAGTAGTAGCTCTGTTTTTTACCCAGAGTACCTTTTGGTTCACCTACTTCAACCCCTTTTCTTCCTCTATAAATAGATCCATATCCCCACTCATTTTTCAAGCTTAAAACCCACAAAACCTCTGTCCAAATCACATTCAAGCTCCCTCTTTTCAACATAAACCCTAACTCACCCAAACCCTCTTTTCTTCTTTGAACCACCCTGTCATACCCCGATTTTGGCCCTGAAAATTTTCCCCATCAATCAGTCATTTGTATTTCTCCTCATGACCATTTCACGTTTAAACTCTTTACTTCATATTGAAAGATCTTTTATTCATTCATGTTATAATCATTTCATTCATGCATGATTAAAATAATTTTCCACATGTCTTCGGTTCACGTTCATGTTCTCCATTTTTATGTTCGAATTTTTCACATTACATAGGGAAATCACTATTCACCCCTATTTGAGAACTCACATATTCATTCATGTTACAATCATTTCATTCATGTCCAAGAGTGTCCTCACATTCATTTAATCATAGTCATGTGATTATTTTATAATCCTAGAGTGTCATCACACGAATACATGGAAATTCTAAAATACAAAGAAATATTTTTTTCTCGCTACAAAATACCATTTTTTCTTTCATTCAAATCATATATACATGTTTGGAATTGTTATAATGGATGTGGAAGTTGATACATTCACTAATGTATCTACAAGCAACTTGGAACAATGTTTTATGTAGAAAAAAGAAACAAACAACTTGTTGCTTCAGTATACTAGGTCACAAGTTATGAAGGTTGATCAAGCCACTTGAGGATTTTGTTGCATGCTGTTGGTGTTTGAAGAGTCGATCTGCCTAGCAAAACGAAGGAACCTGTTAATGAGTTGCCCTTCTTTGAGAACATATGTACTGCTGGGATTGCTTTCAACAAAGCATATTTCTCTGCAACATTTATGACTGGCAGATAGAGGAACATCAGGTGCTGCATAGTCTGTTTGTGTCGCCATCGGATATAGACCATATGAGGAAGAAGTTCCAGCTGCCATTACTTATGTCTTCCAGATTATTAAGCACTCAGGAGATGCAGTTGATCCATCAAAATCAAAGGATTCTCATGCCATATGGAACTTAGGATTAACATCTTCATTTGAGTGCCAAACTTCGCACGTGACAAACGCAACATACCATGCAGCACCTGCTACCATATAGGACAAACGCGCAACCAAAACAAAATGGAAGTTGCAACCACAACTTTAACATGACCACAGTCATCTCAACATGCTATTATAAATAACAATGTCATTTCTTCTAACCAGATTTCAAATCAATTTGTTCAGCTTTCAGTTGATACACAAAAACCCTGCAACAAATCCATAACGAAATCACAGCAACATCAACCAAATCATGACCAAGCAGGCTTTGTAATGATTGAAACTTTTACCAAATTTCACTGATAAGTTCCGAAGAAGAGAGCAAAATCATGTGGCACCACCGGAAGATGTTGCAGGTTTGAATCAGAACAACGTTAATGGCGTTGACTTGGGAGGGGATAACCGCGAGGAGGAGAGCTGATGCTTCAAGATTGTCTGATGTGGACAATGGAGATTCTCGTGCTCCAAGGTGCAGACTGCTGAAAAAGGTGTCCGTTGTGCTTTGTGATGATATCTGTTTGGGACACATATTAAGTTCACATCACAAATATCAAACAGTATCAAGTAGAAGACACCGAGTCTTAAGCCGAATTTCTTCTAGCAGATTGGTAGAAACTGAGTTAGCAGAACAAATTTTGATGGACAAGGAAGTTGAAGTTTCCTTCCTAAGACGAGAAGTACGACAGGAAAAAGAAGAAGAGCAGAACTTGTTGATGGAACTGAAGCAGAACATCTTGAGGATTACAGAGATGAGTGAAGTAAACAAGGCACTTGAACGAAATATTGAGCATCTAAAGGATGTTAGTTGCTCTAATATCGCATTGAAGGATGAACTATACCTTAATTTGGTACTTGAGTATGTTCCTGAAACAGTTCATCGTGTCATTAAGCATTACAACAAGTTGAACCAAAGGATGCCAATGATTTATGTGAAGCTCTATACATACCAGATCTTTAGGGCATTGTCTTATATTCATCGTTGTATTGGAGTTTGCCATTGAGATATCAAACCTCAAAATCTATTGGTCAATCCACACACCCACCGAAGTCATTTCAAAACGGTTAAATTTCTGAACCGACCATGGTGCTTAGAGACCCCAGTTAAAACTCAATGTGGCGCAATATCATCCTGCAATAACAGTTCAGTTTCAAACCACCAAACACGTTAAATCCTAGAATATGAGAAGGAAGAAAATAGCATGGCAATGGCAACAAAAGACCAGTCAAGTGAAACACATTGAAATCGAGCAATGGAGATGTACCTAAACTTTGGAGACTGAAAGTATCCTGAAATAGTGCTTTAGTCCTCGGACTTGTTGTGTACCAGGTTTAGGAGTAAACAGTAACAATTTGGGGCTTAGTTCAGTTTCGACAACCAAGTCCTTACGCTCCTTTTCCTTCATCTCTTCTGCTCCTTCTCTTAATTCCAATCTTTTCATATGGGAAGCGGAGAGCAGCTCATGTGATGTTGGCTCTGCAGAAAGACCAATTGGTACCATATTTAAATTCCATAAAGCTATACCAAAGCCATTGAAACTTGGTCCAACCATAAGTTTTTTTGAGTCATTGAAACAAACCGAGTCCAGGCTAATGCCAGCCTGATGCAACAGAACAGGAGAACTACATTCATACATGTGAAGGCCTTCTGTTTTTGATGGCTGATAGAAGTTATCATCAGGAAATCACAATTCTTCCACTGAAGAAATCCAGCCCAGAGCTTCCTAAACTCCTCGCCCAATTCTCTTCCGGCATTGCTGGTGCTGGCCTTGTTGTCATGTGTTATCACACGACTGTCAATCCCTTAAACACCACTTCAACCTTGTGATAATCAAAGCTAAAATCAAAACACAGTATAAAAACCAAAACGGGAAATGAAGTTGGATTAAAACGCAAGTGCGGACAAAAGAAAACCAAGCAACCTTACCTGAATCTATATCTTCTCTTAGAGTTTGACATCGAAGCTACATTAGATGTCCTCCGATGTGCTCTCATGGAAGATAAAATTTCAAATTCCAGCTCATCTTCACTGGATTCAGCTGACAAAGCCATTGATGAAGAAACCAAGGAAAATAATAGTGTTACTGAAACTGAAAATATTTTGGTTCAGAATACAGTGGATGCTCTTATTCAGATAACTGATATGAATGTTGCTCCATCGGATACAACCTCTAGTGTTGGTGATGAAGGATTAACAAAAGAGTGGCCTTTAAATGGCAAAGGTTGTCTGTTTGTGTTCATTGCATATTATGTTGCTCGCCAAAGAGCTAAAGTTTCAAAGGACATGCTTTGTCGAATATTGGAATATCTGACATTAGACAATCGCTTCTTAGCTAATGTTTCTTCTCATAAGTTCAACTCCAAAAAATAGAGAGAAGCAAGTGCTTGCACTTCTGGAAGTATTTCCTAAGTCCGATTGGGATGTCCCATTTTTGCTAGACCTATGTGAGAGAGCCAAATATTATCAGGTTTGTGGATTGATTCATTCCATCAGATATGAGTATGTGGCTGCATTGGGTAGTTATATGAAGGATGTAGATGAGCCTGTTCATGCCTTCCCCTTTAACAACAAAGCATTCTCACAGTTGATTGGCAAGACCTGCATTGATGTTCAAAAAAAGGTCATCCCTTCACTATTGTTAGGTGAATCCGAATTTGCACACGGTTTGCAAACAGACCTGCATCAAGCTGCTACCTTCCCAAAGCCAATTTGATCATGAAATTATTACTCACATTGCTGCTTTTGGTGCTTCACTCCAACTCCCTCAATTTGAATTTTGATGTGGCAACAGACGAAGGTTCTGGAAAGGATTTCTCAAAGGTTTCAAATGCAACCCTTGGCCTACCACACATTCTTTGCAACTGCATCACAACTTCTGAGCATTGCATGCTCTCCCTGTCTGTCATGGACCTGATATTGGAAGCTTCTTGATGCCAAGGCATCTGGCTCTCCAACCTGAACCAATCTACAATCCGGTCGTGCTGTATACCTCAATCCTGTAGGTTTTGGTTTCCAAACAAGCCGAATGAAATGCACACTAACCCATTAACAATAGACATTAAATCATGCAACGGATACTCACCAAAGTTTTGCTCGTTTATGTGATGCCTTGTATACTTCTCCTAAAAAGGACGTCTCCATGCACGAAAATGTTTCAAACGACATTACAGATGCTTGTGAATGAGATACATGCTGCACCAAACCACACAATAGTCAAGACTCAGGATGCAAGCAAGCCATTATTGAATCAGAGCGAGGGACTAGGAAGCTCACCATTTGGTTATTCCGTGAGATTCCCCAAACCAGTTTGCAAGTGAGCATTGCAACCGGCACCGTTTCTGCAGCAATTCTCGCCTCCGAACAAATCACACCAAAGCCATGTGAAAACCATAAGCAGGACCCTGCAACAAGCTCCATTAGAATCAAAATCATGAAATCGTACAAAATCTCATAAGTCATTATCGAAATAAAATGTCAAACCTTTGTACAATCTCCATCGTGCTCAATAAGTCATGGAGAAGTGTGTTGGTGGTAAATGAAGTTTGGCGGAGTTCAGAGTTGGAGATACAGTGTTTGCCAAGATGCAGCCTTATCAACAATATTCTATATCCTTGCATCAAAATCAGATGTTAGAGTTTAGAGAAATTGCCAGCGGTGCCGATTCAGTGATGCAAAGACCTACCAAGGAAGAGGCAACAAATTTAGTCGCAGCAATTCTCAGGTGTTCCTGTTTGTGAGCTCAAACTGTCAATTATTGGTGCTACCAAGTCATGCCAAGACTAACCCAAACCCACAATCCTTCACAAGAACAAGCGCATGGTTAAACAAGAGTTGAGTGTTGACAGGATACTTCCATTGCTAAGAGCTTGCAGAACTGCTACAATAACAACACGAAATCAGTTAATTCCAAAAATGCAAGCTTTTTCAGTTGAAGTAACTTATGATGGTAAAAGTTTTTTTTACCAGCGGTGAAGTTTTCAAAATGAAGAGAATTGAGGGAGGGACCACCGAGCTGGGATGAAGACAAAATCTCCAAGCATCCTCCATACGAAGCCTCCACTACTCTGAAAAACAAACACAGCAGAGAGGTCCAGTATAAAAAGGGGTTACTATTCACGAAACCCTAATAACTTTGGGAACGGCGAAAACGGCGAATCCATAAAAATCCAAGAGGCGACGAACCTTAGGAGAGGCAACGAAATCGATTTGGGCGATTCTTGAGAGCTCAAGAAAAGTAGCTGAGGCGTCGATTCCGAAAGAGGAAGAAGAGAGAGAACCGCATACTTGTCTATTCGCTTCCAAGGCATACCGACGATAGATTTCTCGCTCTTTCTTCATCTCGTTTTCGGTCTCGTAAATGTGCGTATATCTTCCTTTTTCTTTCATAACTGTGAATTGCTGTTCTTTTTGAGGTTGAGTTTCGGTTAGGGTGAGGAGAAGTGTTTTTCTTCTTTGATGGAGAGGTTTTTGTGTGAAGGTATCAGAGTGAGGAGAGAAAGTTTGAGGTGGAGGGTTAACTGGATCGTGCCTGTGGATCCGGATAACCCGGTTTGGATCCGGCCCCCTTTTGGGCTTTGTGGGGCGACCACACGTCCCCTTCCTTTTAGCTTGCTGCGCCCTGATAGACCTTAGGGACATTCAGGGCCCATTTAACATTTTTTTTTAATTTGGTCATTTAGTTATTTTTTTTGTTTATGTATTTGAGTGGCTGTTACAGTAACAATTGGTTGTCCATGGCCAAGTGGAGGAAGGTTTATCTTGCCTTGCTTGAGGTAGTGGGTTCGATACCCATATATAGCATTTTGTTTCTTTTAGCATTCAATTTTTTTCATGTTTATGTTTTATTATGATTTCTCCTACACTCATAGTTTCATTATCACTTAATAACACAAATTTGGTTTCCTTTAATTTCATCATCCATTCAAAACCGCTTTAAAAATATAAATCACCTAATTCTCGATTCAATGTCGAGCCCATTTCCATGCCCTTGTAAGTCAATTGCTTTTAAGCATCGCCATCAATCTCACATAGCTTACTCTTGGGCTTTCTTACAATGAGACAGTTCTCTTGCACTTACACTCATACATTGCATTATTTGTTGTTTGGGCCCGATTTAATTATTTCATTACTTTGAATCCCCATTTGACAAAATGTACCCCACTCCCCCGAGGTGTAATAAATTGTACTGTTTTATTTCTTTATTGCTTGACTGTTTACTTAGCTACTAACACAAGAATAAAATCAACCATTTCCAAAAGATCAAAAATAACGACTCGATCTAACGTCGAGTATTTTCTCAATAAACAAATCAATCCATTTCTTCCTCCCATTCTATTCCATTTCTTTCAAACCTTCATCAAATGCTTGATCCAACATCAAGCCATTTTTTTCATAATAAAAACTCAAAAAATATTAATTCATACTTAAGACCTTTTCAATAAAGATGGAAATGGAACGTGGTGGATACCACGCACTCCTGAGACTAGGGTTCGAGATGGATGTCTCGCCTATCCTAGCTCTCGCCATCATCCAAATTTATCTATTCTGTTTTTCTCAAACACTCATTCAAATTTCTCTTAAACGTCCATTAATGCTTGATCCAATGTCAAGTCATTTTCACAACAAAACTCAAAATACTTAATTCCTATCTAAACACTTTTCAATAAGGATGGAAATGGAACATGGTGGATACTACACACTCCTGAGATTAAGATTCGAGGTGGATGCCTCGCCTATCTTAGCCCTCGCCATCATTTAAAATTGTCAATGTGGTTTCTTCAAACCCTTTCTCAATCAAACCTCAAAACACTTAATTCTTATTAAACATTTTTGCAGATAAGATGGAAATGGAACGTGGTGGATACCACGCACTCCTGAGACTAGGATTCGAGATGGATATCTCGCTCATCCAAGTTCTCGCCATTATTCAAAACACATCAAACCAATCAATTTCTTTTATCGCCGTCGTGCGATTGACTCTTAAACCCTTTCTCAAACGAAAGGTACTTTTTTTCAAAACAATGCAAGGCAATGTTTCTCCACCTGTTTTGGGTAGTCCAACAATGTTTTCGTCGATTTAACACAAAGTAGCTTTCGCTAAAATCGACCAACAAACAAACATTTTTCTACCTAAAACTACGTAAGCCTTGATTTCTCTGTTGAGATACGTAGGAGCAGGATTTGTAAATCTTGTCAGGCCCACTAATAAAAAACTTAGGTTTAGTCCTTCGTCAAAAAAATCCAAAAAACATTTCTTCTCTCTTCTATTCTTTCTTTCCCACCTAATAACTTGAAAAGCCTAACATTTCAAACTAACACTAACGCACACAACTGACCTAATGGTTCCCATTGAGTACAACGGACGTGAGGGGTGCTATAATACCTTCCCCTCGCGTAATCGACTCCCGAACCCTGATTTGGTTGCGACGACCATAATCATTATCGTTCTTTCTTGGGTTTTATCGATATTTCCCCTTTCCTTTTTAGGAATAAATAAAGTTCGGTGGCGACTCTGTTCAGTCCATCATTGCGAGCGTGTGATTGCGCTTCGCTAGGTCGTGTCTCTCATTTTCCCGAGGTACGACACACCCAACCACCATGTGAAAATCCACAATCTCCACATAACAAAAACAATAGCAAACTTGTGACCTTCACTTACATAATCATTCACCACCACCATATAAACATACACCTTCCTTCTCTTCCATTTTCCTACCACAACAACCGTAGCCACCCTCTTCCAAGCTTTTTGCTTCATTCTCAAACCCAAAAACAACAATAACCTAGTTTTGACACCACACTCTTGGTAATATTTTGGACTCAAACTCCTTAACATTTTTGGTTTTGTTTTATGTTTGAAAATGAGTTTTTACTCTTGGGTTGTGTTTTGAGAGAGATTTGAGTCAACTTTGAGACAAGTGGTTTTTGTTGGGTTTACACGCTTTTGGGGATTTCTTGCTCTTACTACTTTTTATCCACCATTTTCAATCAAACTTTGTTTCTTGTTATCATTTAATATTTATTTTTGACTTGTTGTTACATTTATTTGGTTGATGAGATCTATTAGATCATGGCCATGGTTGTTTAGAGTTGATAAAACCTTCAATGTTTCAAATCTATTAATGATTGATCAATAGATCCTTCATGATACTTTGAGGCATTGATAGGTTGCCTCTATTTCAACCATGTTTGGGTCATTTGATACATAGATGAAACCATTTTTCTTTATATTAACTTGTTATTCTATTTGCTTATTGTTATTCTACTAACCACTAACTACTAACTACTAACTCCTAACATTTATAGTATTGCACTTTACTTCCTTGCAATTTATTTTATTATTCATTTACATTCACTAACCATTATTATTGTGATATTGTCATTCTTTATCTTGCGATTTACTTTTATGTCATTACCTTGTAATTTACATTCAAGTACTCATTATCATCATCATTGTACAAACTCATCATGCATGTTTATTTAGTTGTTATTTATTTTATTGTCATCATACATTAAAAATAAGAAAAACATTATAAAATGGTAAGACCAAAAATATTCACTCCACTCTTAATCAACTTGGACTTAGAGGATTTCATCTTAGGACCTTTGCTTAGAAGCCTTCCTTTACTCTTTGTGATACATTGTAAACACTTGAGTTTTCACCCGTAACTTACATGCATGTTGTAAGAATGACATCATGACACCACCTTAGGGGGACATGTTTGTAAGACCATTATCCTTTGTTTAGCATAGGTCACTTTTGCACACAAAAGGCTTTCTCTTGGGCTACCTTAAAATGAGACCCTTTAATTTCTTGTTGGTTACTTTGCATTCACGTTGCATAAGCTAAAATTCATATGCAATCTCATTTCGAGACCATTTTCATAATTCAATTCATATACACGTATAAATACAAACTTCGGTCAATATCGAGTGCGCCTTTTCCAAATCAATTCAAAACACCTTTGTAAGTCCATTACTTGTAAAATTATCGCCATCAACCTCACATGGCTTACTCTTGGGCCTTCTTACAATGAGACCTATTCGGTTTTCATTAATCGATTAGATGAACTATTCACTAAAAAAATTCAATTCATTCACAAAAAATACAAATTTAAAACCTCGATCCAACATCGAGTATTCTTTATTAAGAATTAAAAACGCCTAATCACAATCAAATACTATTTCACTTAAGAATAAAAGAGGTAATGGTTTTGAGTTTTCAACTCCTCTCCTCGATTATTTAAGCACGAACTCTTGTACTCGATTATTCGAAAAACCGTCATTTCTAATCCACCTAAGCACAAACAAATCAATTTATTTTATATTAAGGAATAAAAAGGGAGTTGACTTTGAGTCTTCAATTTTCCTCCTCGACTATTTAAGTACAAGGTCTTTTACTTGTTTAGTCAAATAGTTATTATTCCTCTACAAATCTCCAAGCCCCGATTAAATCAAAATATTTTCACAATAAGTTGAACGAAAAAGGAGTTGACTTTGAGTTTTCAGTTTCACTCCTCAATTGGACGATTACGAGTTTTCTTACTCGGTCAGTCGAACAATTGTCATTTCTCTGCAAACATACAACTTAATCAAATCACTTTCATAACAAATTATACGAAAAGGGAGGTGATCTTGAGCCTTCAATTCCTCTCCTCAAATGCTTGGATATGAGTTGTTTTACTCAATCAATTCAAGTACTTGTCGTTTATTATAAAAATACGTCAGCCATGTACAACCTTATTTTCATAAATACTCAGATGAAATAGAGGGCGGTTTAGAGTCTTCTATTCCCTTTCTCAATTATTAGGATACGAGTTGTCTTACTCGGCTATCCGAGTAATCCTCGTCCAACCAAAAATATCTCAACGCATCAAACCTATCTTTTCTCACCCCGTGCGATCAAAACCAACCAACCAAAATGTCAAACATATTAATCCAACCTGTCACCCTCGTGTGATCAAAACTATTTTCAAAAAGAACACCATTTAATCCTTTTTAATGCGCATAACAAACCAATGCTTAAGCCTCCGCCGAGAGTAGACAAGCCAACGTTTAGCCTTTAGAACGCGATCTAAACAGTTGTTCACTAAAAAACACCAACCAACCGTAATTCCCCGAACTACGAATTCTCTGATTTCCTTATTGCACTATAAGGATACGTAGGCACGAGATTGCTATATCTTTGCGAGCACACTAATAAAAAACCCCCCCTTTCCCTTTCTGAGATTCTCATCCATTTCTATTTTCAGTATTTTATAACCCAAAGATAACAAACAAACATAAATTAACACTCGAAACACAAATTAGAACTAAAAGGTTCCCGTTGAGTACAACGGACGCGAGGGGTGCTAATACCTTCATCTTGCATAATCCACTCCTGAACCCGAATATGGTTACGACGACCATTATTCCATTTCCTAAAGGTTTTATCGATATTTTCCTATCCCTTTGTTGGGATAAATAAAGTTCGGTGGCAACTCTGTTCGAGCATAATTATTTTTCCGCGACCATCGCGAGGAATCGTATTTTTCGAGATGCGACACTTTGGAATAGGTACAATGTTAGCCACCCATTAAGGGTATTCAACAGTAACAAAGAATTCTGCATCAATATGCTTTTGCACTTCCTCTTTAATCTTGACAGCCATATCAGGGTGAGCTCTTCTTTAACCGGCAGACACTCTGTCTTCAAAGGTAATCGATGCTCCAAAATATCAGTATCAAAACCTGGCATATATTGATAATACCAAGCCAACACATCCACATATTCTCTAAGAAGCTCCAACATCCTCTTCTTAACATTTGAACAAAGCACTGCCCGAATCTTGAATTCTTTCTTGTTATCTTCAGAACCCAGATTAATCACTTCCAACGGCTTCTTATGAGGTTGAATGTTCTTCTCTTTGTGCTCAAGCAACCGAGAAATCTCATCAGGAATCTCTTCATCATCCTCTTCTTCCATTTCGAACACAGGAAATTCAAAGTTGGGAGAAGGCACAAAGTCATTGTTTTCAATGGATTTAACAATTAATCTGTACAATGATTTTATGCTTGATTTTAGAATACGAACAAATAATCGCACATTGTGATGCATATATAAAAGTGATTATTATCATGTTTTTTTATGTTACCATTTTTCCAGAAAAAGCAAAAAGGGAAAATATAATATGGATAAACGAAATAGCATTTTATTAATGATAATGAAAAATTTGAAACAAAGCCCACATAGATCCACTTTCACCTTGGGCATAGTGAAAGGATTTTGAAAATAACAAAAAACATATTACTTCGATAAGTGAATAATAGAAGGAACACCAACAACAATCCAGTTTTGGCATATCGATCCACGAGTCATAAAGTTTGTGGTTTCTTGCTCTTCACCATCTTCTAAAATTGAGACAATAGACTGATCTTTGGAATGAATAAATCCAGCACTGTGAAACACTTCCCGAATTCACTTCAAATCTCTTTGGATTGCACCAGGTGAAAATCCTAAAGCATCTATGTTTTTGTTCTCGGCAGGCTCAACAACTTGTCCCCACTTAGCAGATTGACCATTCTTCAACACATGTTGGACATCCTTGAAGGATGACATGGATTCACCATTCTTCTTATCAGTAATATTATCAATGAAAGGGCTTGAAACGACGTTCCCTCAACTTCGTCGGCATCAATGTATGAAAATAAAGAGAGATGACTCACCAACATGGCCTGCTCGCCACCCATGATCACTAACTTCCCATTCTTCATAAACTTCAGCTTCTGGTGTAGAGTTGATGTAACTGCCCCATCGTCATGAATCCACACCCGTCCTAAGAGACAACTGTAGGCGGGACGAATATCCATCAATTGAAAAGTGATCGGAAATAAGCACTGGCCTATCTTTATTGGGAGATCAACCTCCCCAATTACAGTCTTCCTTGAGCCATCGAAAGCCTTTACAACAACTTCACTGAATCTCATTGGAGCACCTTGATAAGCAAGCTTAGACAGTGTGGACTTAGGCATAACATTCAAAGAAGAACTGGTATCTACCAGCACATTGACATGGCATCTTCTTGACAATTCATAGAGATATGCAGGGCCATATTGTGGTTCTTCCCCTGCTTGGAAAGCTCTTCATCACTGAAGCTCAGATTATTACATGCGGTAATATTGGCCACGATGCCATCAAATTGATCAATCATCACATCATGGTCCACATAGGTTTGCTCCGAGACCATCTGTAAATCCTCTCGATGAGCTTATGAACTTATTAGTAAAGATAATACAAATATCTTGGACGGAGTGTACAACAACTGATCCACCACATTGAAATCACTCTTTTTAATCAATTTCAGCACTTCATCTTGATCAACATTCTTATTCACACTACTGGATTGGACGACTTGCATAACATGAGTGTTCTCTTGGGTTGATTTCTCTATCACAACGTCATTAGTTCTCTTAGGAGCCGAAACAACAAATATCTGACCACTTCAGGTCACACCACTTATATCGGCGATGTTCACAACAAACGAGAAGCAGGAATATGCACCTCTTTATCGTCTTCCACCATAGTAGCATTATACTTCTAAGGCATAACTTTATTAGAATCATAAAGCATATGACCTGCCAAATAAATAACCAACAAAGAAACAATAGTCTTTTGACCATCATATGCAATTACAATTGGTTCTGGGAGATTAAAACGGGGAACTATGACGTTCACCTCATGCTCATCTTCATTTCTATCCCTTGTAACCTGAATAAGATTTTGATCCAACATTTCTTTTAAGTCTCTTTTCACAATAGCACATCCTCGGGTATCTCTGGAACAAACATGGCAAGAAGCACGATCATGCTCATAATAGCTAAATTCACATAAAGTTGCATGCATTTCCACCAAGGATCTTCTGATCATATTGACGTCGAAAACTCGGTACTTTCCTGGACATCCTTCGACCATATTCACAGCTGCATTGCCATGTTTGGGAAACAAATTAGCTTGTACATTGGGACTAGAGTCTTCAAATGACAAGGTACCACTTTGCATTAATCTTCTCACCTCAGCTTTCAAAGCGAAACAATTCTCAATATCATGGCAAGGTTCTCCTTGGTGGAACGCACAATGTTGATGAGGTTTATACCACCACAAAAGCTCTTTCAGAACAGCTGGTGGAGTTCTTGTTTGTACCAATTTTTTTTGAATTAAAGCATGAAATAATTCTGTATAGGTCATTGGAATTGGGTCAAATTGTGCGGGCCTCTGGGCACGATTCTGTTGGTTCTGTTGATTTGTCCATTATTGAAAACGTGGTTGATAACTCGGTGCTACTTGAACGACCGAAGCAGAATTAATAATTGGAGTTACAAACGCCACATGCTGATGACATTGATTATTCCTTAGAAGCCTCATACGTTTCTCTTGCGAGATAGCATTGTCATACCCCAAAATTCACCCTACCCCCATACAACTTTCATCTGATCCATAACCCTATTACACATACATACATTCATTGCTCCACCACCATAATTGCATTAACATTCATAACCGAACGCATATTGTATGGATTCAAGGCATGGTGTTTACATTTGCAAAAAAAAACTGAGAAATCGATTACCCCAATTAGGGAAATCAATTTCCCCTACGGAAACAACAACAATAAGTCTATTTTTTTTACACAAAATGCTTTTTGTCTCCCCCACTTACCCACTTGCTTTACCTATAAATAGAGGCACTATTTCCCCTCATTTTCATGCTTTCTAGCCCCCAAAAGTTCTGAAAAAATATCATCCAACCCCCTCTTCTTCAAACCTAAATCAAAACAAAAAAAACTTTCTCTCCCAAAAGTCACTCCCTCCATCTTTTTTCCACTTCACATTTTTTCCTCAAAAATGCCCACTCTCTAACACTCATAACTCAGCCCCTTCACTAAGCTTCCATCATAAATATTTTCATCCCAAATCCATTGCTTCACATTCAAGCTCAACACCATTTCAACCTAGCTTTTTCACATTTTTTAGGTAATGATTTTAGCTTAAACTTTTTAACTTTTTGGTTCTGTTTTTGATTGAAAAATGGTTGTTTGTTCTTGGGTGGTCTTTTGAGAGGGTTTAGATTCAAGCTTGCAAAAAAAGATTAACTTTGGTTTACACATTTTTTTTTGAGATTTTTTGCTCTTACTACCTTTTTGTTCACCTTTTTATGGTTGCTTTGTGTTTGTTATCATTTACTTTTATTATTGATTTGTTGTTATATTTGTTTGGTTAATGAGGTCTATTAGATCATGGCCATGGTTGTTTAGGGTTTATTAAATCTTCAATGTTTCAAACCTATTAATGATTGATTGTTAGATCATTCATGATACTTTGAGGCATTGATAGATTGCCTCTATTTCAACCATATTTGATTCATTTGATGCATAGATGAAACTATTTTCTTATTATTATTCTACTAACCACTAACTATTAACTTCTAACATTTATATTATTTCACTTTAATTCCTTACAATTTAATTTATTGTTTATTTTATTTCATTTACTTTATATTTATGTTCATTATTTACTGATTCCTAACATTTACATTATTGCACTTTACTTCCTTGCAATTTATTTTATTGTTCACTTTATTTCAAGTGCTTTATGTTTATTTTTATTGTTATCTAACCACATCATTTACATTATGCTAATTTATTTACTCTTTTACTATCTTGCTAAATAAAAAAGGGAAGTAAAAACAATAGAAAGAGGACAAATCATAATTGTTTAAAATATTGATGGATGAACTTAGGGTTGTATAACTTTCTTTGTTACAAATCTATTGTAAGGTGATTATTAATCATTTTCAATATTTTTCATCAATGATAATCTATCCCTTAATGTGTCATATTTTGAGTTTTTGATCTATGAAAAAATAATCCTCAAAATGTCCATTTTTGCACATATTACTAACCATTAATTATACTTCAATAACTTTGTTTATCATTAACCTTTGTTATTGTAATTTTGGTACTACTAACTTATTATTTATTTTAGTGCCATTTATAGCCACTGACCATTATTGTGACATTACCATTTTTTATCTTGTAATTTTCTTTTATGTCATTACCTTGTAATTTACATTCAAGTATTCATTACCATAATCATTGTACAAACTCATCATGCATATTTATTACTTGTTATTTATTTTATTATCATCAAATATTAAAAAACAACAAAAACATGATAAAATGATAAAACCAAAAATATTCACTCCACAATTAATCAACTTGGACTTAGAGGATTTCATTTTAGGACCTTTGCTTGGAGATATTTTCCTTATCTTTGTGATACTTTGTAAATGTTGGATTTTATTCATAACTTACATGCATGTTGTAAGAATGGCATTATGGCACCACCTTAGGGGGACATGTTTGTAAGACCATTATCCTTTGTTTAGCTTAGGTCATTTTTGCACACACACGACTTTCTTTTGGGCTACCTTACAAGGAGACCCTTTAGTTTCTTATTGGTTACTTTGCATTCATGTTGCATAAGCCAAATTTGATAATCGAATAAACCAAACCCTTGATTCAACGTCAAGTGGCATTTTCATAATCAAATTCAAAATACAATAAAATTATGATTATTATTGTGCGCCACGAGCCTTAAGTGGTGGAGAATGAGTAAGAATGGAGCATTCCTACCCTTACTTTGATTATTTTGGACGCAAGACGCTTGGCTTGTTGTTTAGAATAATCACCTCCGTCCATAGACTTTAGTGCAATATAATCACAAACATTCATTTCATAAAACCCTTATTTAAGGTAAAACTAAGACAACTCATCAAACTCATTTTTGGGTCTTAGGACATCATCCCGAAAAACCTTTTCTTAAAAGTAAAAAATCAACCAACACACAAACATTTTCTACTCCGAACTACGGAGATTTGATTCCTCATCCCCGAATGAGTGATACGTAGGCAGAAGGGACTCAATCCTTGGAGAGCACTATAATAATAAAACACCCCCTCTTTCACACACATTCTTTTGAAAATAACACAATAATAGATGAATCCCCATGTATGTAAAACAACTCAAACGGTTCCCATAGAGTACCATGGATGTAAGGGGTGCTAATACCTTGCCCTTGCGTAACCGACTTCCGAACCCAAACCTCAGTTGCAAGACCGATTCCTTTTTCTCTTTTAGCTCTTCCCATACGCGTATCTTTTGAGGGTTTTATCGACTATTCCCCTCGCCCCTCCGATAGAGGTAAAGTAAATAAAATTCGATGGCGACTCTTCTGACTTTGCCTCTCTTTGGCATCTCTTTGGTCCCGGTTTTGTTATCATAAAATCCTGGTAGCGACAAGTGTTAGCATCGTGTTGCTTCTTCTTGGGTAACCCATTACCATACTTTATGGAATTGTCGGCCGAACCACCATCTTTCAATCGTACTTCATGGACACCTTCTTCTAATCTCAAGCCCATATTTACCATTTCAATAAAGTCAATAGGTGCACTTGCAACCATCCTATAATAATAGAACGAACTCAATGTCTTTAAAAGAAGTTTTGTCATTTCCTTTTCTTCCAACAGAGAACTAACCTACACAACGATCTCGCACCATCTTTATGTGTATTCCTTGAAAGTTTCTTTATCTATTCGGGACATAGCACGGATTGATCCCTGTCCGGTTCCATGCCGACATTATATTTGTACTGGCGAACAAATGCCTCACCTAGGTCATTGAATATTCAGATTTGAGTGTTATCGAGCCCTATATACCATTTTAGAGCAACACCAGTCAAATTGTCCTAAATATAATGGATCAACAATTGATGGTTGTCAGTCTGAGTCGACATCTTACGAGTGTACATCACCAGATTACTTAGAGGACAAGTGTTGCCTTTATGCTTATTGAAATCTGGAACCTTGTACTTGTGTGTAATCTTCTCATCGGGAACTAGACACTGATCATGATCATTCTTCCCAAACAAATCTTTCCCTCTCAAAGGTTGAATCTTTTTCTGCATAGACTGAAACTGATATTGAAACTCGTCCATTCTTTCATATACACCAGCAGTCTCGCTCTGGTCAGCATGAAAGATAGGTTCTTCGACATAAGGAATAACATGAACCACGGGAGGTGGTATTGACATCACATGTTAAGCCATAGGAACTTCAACAGCAGGTTGATACCCCTCAGGCACAAAGTTAGGTGGCATGCCCAAGGAAAACCAGAAGGCATGTGGTGCTTCAGAGCACTAACGGGAGCCATAGAGTTAGGCGTAGAGACAATTTCGGAAATCACAGTCCTCTAAAGTGGAGTCTAAGGAAAAGGAGGTGGCTGATTCTGAGCATCCACCAATGTTTCCATCATATCAGTAAGCCTCTCATAGATATCCCTCAAGGTTGTCACCTCTTCACGGAGTTCACGATTCTCTTGCTCTAGGTGGCCCATTTCTTCAACTGATTAGCTCAAGTATTGCACAGGTGAGACAACTTGTTTGGGTGAAGACCAAGAAAGAAATAAGACCCCTGGCAAACTTACTCAAAGCAAGACTAAGATGCAAGATCATGCATGATATGCAAATGCAAATGTGAATGTTATTATCGTTATTTTGCAAGGAACTTCAAGACATAAATTGCAAACATCATAATAAGAATGACACATTTTGATGTACTAAAGATCTCATTTTATTAATAATGTAAAAGAGTACAATCAGAAATACAACTTCCATGATCATAAACAGAAAGAAACTAGATCTATGGAATCATGTCCGATGATGACCTAACTCTAAGCCGGCACTTCTTGCGAAGCCTTTTGATCTCTCTTTCGTAGCTGTTTTTCATAGCATCCTTCTATATCATGATCTGGTCTATAATGCATTTCCAAACGCTAGCAGTAGGAAGATGAGTAGATGATGATCTATTGGAGGAAAATTAATCCTCTTGGCCCCTTGATCTCTTCACAACATGTTGCTCAAGCAATTCTATCAAGTCATCCTTTTCCTTTAGTTGCTTCTGCAGTTCTACTTTCTCACGGTGTGAGGTGTGAACTTTGTCTTCTGAATCATCCCTCTCTTGCCTCATCCTATCCAAAGCCTCTTACCAATCCTCTATGCCTTTAATAGTGGGCGATTTGACCATTACCAATGACATATGTCTTTCATAAGCGTATGGCATCTTGAATTCCTTGGCCCTCTTCTTCACCCAACTAGTGTAAGGATCCAAAGCTATACAATTCTTCAATTCAAGCTTACGTTTTCCTTTGCTATGAACATTTTTCCAAGCATGTACCATCCTATTTTTCAATCCTTGAGTGTCTTTCCCTTCTTAGAAAAATAAACCATCTAACAAAGTGTTATTAGGTTTGTATTTCATAGTGAACCCAAGTTGACGTCTTGCCAGAGCCGGATTGTAGTTAATTCCCCCTTGCGTACCAAGAAGAGGCACATTAGAGAACTCCCCGCAACTATCAATAATCTCAACATCGTCATAAACAGAATAATACCAAGCTATGTCATCATTGGTGAGAGCCATGTCTTTGAGACCACCTTAAATAACCCTTGTTTTCTTTAAAGATGTGAGACTGCGACAAGTGCGAAATAAACCACTTGTATAGTAAAGACGCACAATAGACAATAGTTCCACCTCCTTTAGAGGTCCTATGATGAATAGAGAAATAAGTGTCACCGAGCAAAGTTGGAATCAGATTCCTAATCAAGAAAATCCAGGTAGCATTAATATCAACAAAATTGTCAACGTTGGGAAACAAGACTAAACCATAGACGAGTAAGGAAAGCATAGTCTCAAATGCCACCATGCTACCAGCATTAGCAAAAGAAAAGGCTTTCTCAATTAGAAAATTTAAAGTCAACCCTCAGATACCTCCTTTGACTGTGAGATTGACATCTATGTCAGACTTTCTCAGATGAACGAATTCAACAATAACTTGAGATTCCAGAATTCCTTCCACCCCACTAAAAGGAACCCTATCAGAAATTGGTATACCTAAAAGATGAGCATACTCCTCCATGGTGGGCAACAACTGATAATCAGGGAAAGTGAAACACCGATAAACAAGATCATAGAAATGAACCACAATACAAAGAAGACCATCCTCAATATCAGTAGATAGAACAAATAAAAGTCTTCCAAAGCGGTCTCTAAAACCCTTAGGATCATTCACAAAATATGCTAGCTTCCTTATTTCCATAAGATCTGGACATCTGAAACGGTATTTCCGAGTATTCCTCCTTCCAATATCCATGATCAAAATATTTGTGATGTTTGCAAAAAGAGTCTATAAGTTACATTAAAATTGAGAAAAGTTATTATGAATGCCATGAGTGCATGATGTAACAATCACATACAATATCACACAAGGCATGCAAAAAAGGTCAAAAGGTTCGGAGTCACAAGCATGGAGCCAAGGGTAAGAACCAACCCACAATGTATGTAATAAGGGTATAATCACATGTAGAACAAGGTTCAAAAAAGTTCTCAAAGTCGTAATTTCATCTTTTGGATATTACCGACTTAAACGACTACTCATCAACCAATAATATTCTTAAGAGAAACTCGTTCGAGTGTAGTATCACGTAACAACTAATTCAAGTCTATAACTGAATAGCCACCACACTATATCCTAAAAAGATAAGATGGGTTAAGGGTTCTAAGGTCCTCAGCTTCTCGGGATCCCAGGTCGGAAAAAGTAATGCCAACTATGACTACTCGTGTGACATCAGTAATCCCAAAGGGTCCTCCACTGAGTGGGGGATCTCATGTCAGTTTATTAAAGATTAACTCCATGTGAGCCAAACATGAATATACTACCCCCCTATCATAAGAGCTCTCAAGTTCGGGTATATGACTTATCTCACCACATAGAGATCACCAAGCACCAGACAGAATAAACAGTAACAAACATAATATATGCACAAAAACAAAGATGGGCTTAACCAACTAGGGACTATTCCCCAACAGAGTCGCCATTTTTCTGTAGCGGTGAAATTTTTGAGATTAACCTATCTATTAACTTAACTTACAAAGAAAGAGTCTCCACCATGCTTTTATTGTTTCCAAAGGAAAAAGGGAAAAGTACGAACAAAACCCGAAGAAGTTTTAAATCAAAACTAATAAAAGAGATAAGGGTCTGGTGTAACACCCCGATAATAATATGATAATTATTTAAATTAAGTTAATAATATATTTATTAATCTAATTAGATAATTGGATTATTATTATTATTATTTTTGGAATTATTGAATTATTATTATTATTGGAATAATAATTATTTGAAAATATATAAGCTGGAATAAGTAAAAAGAGTTCATTTTTGGAAAATAAGGTTTTCACGTGAAACTCAGAGAAGCGGCTGAAAGAGGCAGAGCAAGAGGAAGAGCTAGAGAGCAAGGGTTGGAGAACGGAAAAGCTTGAAAGCTCAAAGTTGCCGGATTAACTCAGGTAAGGGGGGTTATCGTCGTTTAATGGGTATTATGGGTTAGTATGTAATGGGTAGTGATAAACCGTTGAATTGACCCTAATTGGGATTGTTGAATGCTGAAAATTGTGATGGATATGTTGTGTTGAATCTGAAATTGAATCCGTAATTGTGTGAGTCGTGTTTTCCCGAACGTATAGTTTTCTACGGAATTGGAATCGGAGGTCCGGAAGTCCTCTAACGGCGGAAAATGCGGAGAATTCTGCATTCTGCTTTGTGTTAGCGCAGGAACTACTGTTTTGTCTGCGTTAACCGGTTAACCCAGGGTGTTAACCGGTTAACACTGTTACGAGTTGAGAATTAGTGCTGTTTTGCCTGCGTTAACCGGTTAACCCAGGGCGTTAACCGGTTAACACTGTTAAGTTTTGGGCAGTAAGCGTGTTTTGCCTGCGTTAACCGGTTAACCCAGGGCGTTAACCGGTTAACGCTGTTGCAGAGTGGAAAAATTGTTAGTTTAAATGTTGTGTGCCTAATTGGTGGTTGCCTATATCAGTGTGTGATAGGGTAGGGATTATTTCCCGCTGTTCTGAGCAGTATAGGTATTAGTAGAGTGTGCTAATACTGTGTTCATTTATTTGAGATGATATGATATTTTGACAAATGTGTTGATGATGTATGATGATATGCATAACGTTGCGAATGTATATAGTATGCATGTATTTGTGAATGGGTTGTTGTATGGCTTAGAGTGTGAGCATGTGTCCATTGTGGATTGTTGTTGATGTTGCATTTGCTAGATGATTAGCGTGCATAGCATAGCCTTGGGGCTGTAGCTAATTCCCATGGTGAGGAATTAGTGAGTGAATTATTGTAGATTTGTTGTTGATGTCTGCATGCTAGATGATTAGTGTGCATAGCATAGCCTTTGGGGCTGTAGCTAATTCCCATGGTGAGGAATTAGTGAGTGAGTCACTAGGTCTCAAATGAGTGGGACTAGTGAGCTTAGTAGCCGTATCTGGATTTGATCGGTGAGCTTGAACTATATGTTCAAGAATAGTCGGTACCGCATGTGTGGAGTCTCATTGCATAATGTATGTATGGCGTATAATATGAATGGATGTATTCCAATATTATACGTGTGGTTGTGTTGGCATTGAGTATGAGTACGATTGAGTTGATATTGCCGTTGCTGAATGTGTAATCTGATTTGGGTGATGAAATGTGTTATTTACTTAACATGACATGATAATTTATAATACTTATTATATCGATTGAGGAACTCACCCTTACAACTATTTTTCAGGTAACGAGCAATGAGTTGAGTAGAAGCTAATGCTTGGAGTCTAGTGTAGGCTCCTTAGTGGGTCGTGCTCTGATAGATGTAACATCGGGATGGGATGTTTTAACTTGTTTTAAATATTTTATTGTTGGTTATGAACCATTTTACATGTAATGTTTTACATGATTGATGAGATTTCTATCCGCTGCGTTTTATGCAAATGCTTATGTTTTGAATCAATAAAGAGCATGACCGTTATATTGGTGAATGGTGTACAGTGTTTGTGTGTGACACCCTTAACTGCATAATTACTCTGAGTTTTATATGTTGTTTTAATTAAATATTGGGGTATTTTAGAAGGGTGTTACATTAGTGGTATCAGAGCATAGTCGGTCGAGTCGAGTCGTAATTATTCTGTTTCCCTGTACGGGATAGGTGTTGTGTAACCCTATCAGTACTTATTGTTTTAGCTTGTTGGGTTTTCAGAATAGAGATGGCTGGAAGAGGTAGAGATGATGCTGCGATTGCTGAGGCTCTGGGTATGCTAGCTGGAGTACTTGGAGGAAATCCGAATGTTGTGGGAATGGGAGCTGCTCGTCAATTGAGTGAGTTCCAGAAGAACAATCCTCCAATGTTCAAGGGAGCATACGATCCAGATGGCGCTCAGAAGTGGTTGAAGGAGATCGAGAGGATCTTCCGAGTAACTGAGTGTGCCGATAACCATAAGGTCAGGTTCGGTACGCATATGCTGTCAGAGGAAGCTGATGATTGGTGGGTTGCTACCCGCACTGAGTTGGAATCTACTGGAAATGCTGAGATCACTTGGGCTGTGTTTAGAGAGAGATTCCTGAGGAAGTACTTTCCAGAAGATGTCAGAGGAAAGAAAGAGATAGAGTTCTTAGAGTTGAAGCAGGGTAACAAGTCTGTTACGGAGTATGCTGCTAAGTTCACAGAGCTGTCGAAGTATTACACTCCCTATAATGAGGCTGCTGGAGAATTTTCGAAATGTGTGAAGTTTGAGAACGGGTTACGTCCCGAGATCAAGCAGGCTATTGGGTATCAGCGGATTAGAGTGTTTTCTGATTTGGTTGACTGTTGCAGGATTTTTGAACAGGATTCCAAAGCCAGAGCAGAGAGCTATCAGCAAAGGGTTGATAGGAAAGGCAAGAATCAGAATGATCGTGGAAAATCGTATGCAGCTGGCAAAGGTTTTCAGAGACAGAGTGGGATGAAGAGGCCTAGTGGGGGAGACTCCAGTGCCCCTGCTAAGTGTTATAGATGTGGTCGGGCTGGACATCGTGTCCATGAGTGTACCAGTGCTGAGATGAAGTGTTTCAAGTGTGGCAAAGGTGGTCATTTGGCTGCAGAGTGCCGGTTGAAGACTGTAACTTGTTTCAACTGTGGAGAGGTGGGTCATATCAGTCCACAGTGTCCTAAGCCGAAGAAGGAGAATCAGTCAGGAGGCAAGGTCTTTGCCTTATCGGGTTCTGAGACTTCTGCAGATGATCGCTTGATCAGAGGTACGTGTTATATAAATGGTTTTCCTCTTGTAGCTATTATTGACACCGGTGCTACTCATTCCTTTATATCTTTGGATTGTGCTGTGAAACTTAAGTTAGAGATATCTGAGATGTATGGTAGTATGGTGATTGATACTCCTGCAAAGGGTTCAGTGACTACTACTTCAGTTTGCTTGAGTTGTCCTTTGAGTATTTTTGGTAGAGATTTTGGGATAGACCTTGTGTGTCTTCCACTAGTGCAGATTGACGTTATCTTGGGTATGAACTGGTTGGTGTTTAACCGAGTTTCTATCAATTGTTTTGATAAGACTGTGATATTTCCTGAGGTTGAGGAAGGAAAGGATTTGTTTCTATCAGCGAGACAAGTGGATGAGGCAGTAGCAGATGGGGCAGAGTTGTTTATGCTGTTAGCGACTTTGGAGGCTAAAGATAAACTGGTGATTTGTGATCTAGCCGTGGTGTGTGATTTTCTTGATGTGTTTCCTGAAGAAGTGAATGAATTGCCGCCAGAGCGTGAAGTTGAGTTCTCGATTGATTTGGTACCTGGTACTAGACCGATATCGATGGCTCCGTACCGTATGTCTGCTGTTGAGTTAACTGAATTGAAGAGTCAGTTGGAAGATCTGTTGGATAAGAAATTTATTCGTCCGAGTGTGTCACCGTGGGGTGCACCAGTGTTATTGGTTAAGAAGAAAGAAGGTACTATGAGGTTGTGTGTGGACTACAGGCAACTGAATAAAGTGACGATCAAGAATCGGTATCCTTTGCCGAGGATTGATGATTTGATGGATCAGTTGGTTGGTGCGAGTGTGTTCAGCAAAATAGATTTGAGATCGGGGTATCATCAGATACGTGTGAAAACTGAGGATATTCAGAAGACTGCTTTCAGAACAAGGTATGGACATTATGAGTATTCTGTAATGCCTTTTGGTGTGACTAATGCGCCTGGAGTATTCATGGAGTATATGAATAGGATTTTCCATCCGTACCTAGACAAGTTTGTTGTGGTGTTTATTGATGACATTTTGGTGTATTCGAAATCTGAAGAAGAGCATGTTGAGCATTTGAGAGTGGTTTTAGAAGTTCTACGAGAAAAGAAGTTATTTGCTAAGCTATCCAAGTGTGAATTTTGGTTAGAAGAGGTTAGTTTTCTTGGTCATGTGATTTCAAGAGGTGGTGTTGCTGTTGATCCTTCTAAGATAGAAGCGGTATCTAAGTGGGAAGCTCCGAAGTCTGTTGCTGAGATTCGAAGTTTCCTTGGTTTGGCTGGTTACTATAGGAAATTCATTGAGGGATTTTCTAAGTTGGCGTTACCGTTGACGATGTTGACTAGAAAGGGGCAAGCATTTGTTTGGGACTCAAAATGTGAAGAAGGTTTCCAAGAGTTAAAGAGAAGGTTGACTACTGCTCCTATTCTGATATTACCGAGTTCGTCGGAATCATTTGAGGTTTTCTGTGATGCTTCATTGTTGGGTTTGGGTGGTGTGTTGATGCAGAATAAGCAGGTTATAGCCTATGCTTCGAGACAACTGAGGGTTCATGAGAGGAACTATCCGACACATGATTTAGAGTTGGCAGCTGTGGTATTTGTTCTGAAATTATGGAGGCATTACTTGTATGGGTCAAGATTTGAGGTTTTCAGTGACCATAAAAGTTTAAAGTATTTGTTTGATCAGAGAGAGCTGAATATGAGACAGAGGAGATGGTTAGAATTTCTGAAGGATTATGACTTTGGTTTGAATTACCATCCGGGTAAAGCAAACGTAGTGGCTGATGCATTGAGTCGGAAATCATTGCATATGTCTATGTTAATGGTTAAGGAATTGGATTTAATTGAGCAGTTTAGAGACTTGAGTTTGGTGTGTGAGAGTACTCACAATAGTGTTAAATTGAGAATGTTGAAGTTAACGAGTGGTATTCTGGATGAGATCAGAGAGGGTCAGAAATCCGATGTGCTTTTGGTTGATAAGTTGACTCTAGTGAATCAAGGTCAAGGTGGTGAATTCAGAGTTGATGAGAATGGTGTTTTGAAATTTGGTAATCGGGTGTGTATTCCGGATGTTACCGAACTTAAGAAGAGTATTCTAGAAGAAGGACATCGTAGTGGCCTGAGTATTCATCCTGGAGCTACGAAGATGTATCATGATTTGAAAAAGTTATTTTGGTGGCCGGGAATGAAGAAAGAAGTTGCGAGTTTTGTTTATTCCTGTTTGACTTGTCAGAAGTCAAAGATTGAGCATCAGAAGCCGTCTGGGCTAATGCAACCGTTGGCTATTCCAGAGTGGAAGTGGGATAGTATCAGTATGGATTTTGTTTCTGGTTTACCGAGGACAAGTAAGAATTGTGAAGCTATTTGGGTGATTGTTGACAGATTGACAAAGTCGGCTCATTTCATTCCGATCAGAATGGATTATCCGTTAGAGAGATTAGCCGAGTTGTATATTGAGAAGATTGTAAGTTTGCATGGTATTCCGTCTAGTATTGTTTCGGACAGAGATCCTAGATTTACATCGAAGTTCTGGGAAGGTTTGCAGAGGGCTTTGGGAACTAAGCTGAGATTGAGTTCTGCATATCATCCGCAGACTGATGGTCAGACTGAGAGGACGATTCAGTCACTAGAGGATCTTTTGAGGGCTTGTGTTTTGGAAAAAGGAGGTGCTTGGGATTGTTATTTACCTTTGATTGAGTTTACCTACAACAATACTTTTCATTCGAGTATTGGTATGGCACCGTTTGAAGCTTTGTATGGTAGGAGATGTCGGACACCTTTATGTTGGTATGAGTCCGGTGAGAGTGTTGTGGTTGGACCGGAGATTGTTCAACAGACTACGGAAAAGATTAAGATGATTCAGGAGAAGATGAGAATTGCTCAGAGTCGTCAGAAGAGTTATCATGATAAGAGGAGGAAGCCACTTGAGTTTTAAGAGGGAGATCATGTGTTTCTTCGTGTTACTCCGATAACTGGTGTTGGGCGAGCTTTGAAGTCGAAAAAATTGACACTTCGATTTATTGGTCCTTATCAGATTTTGGAGAGGATAGGAGAGGTAGCCTATCGTATCGCTTTACCGCCGTCGCTTGCGAATTTGCATGAGGTTTTTCATGTGTCTCAGCTGAGGAGGTACATCCATGATCCGTCGCATGTAGTCCAAATAGATGATGTACAGGTGAGAGATAACCTGACTGTTGAAACATCACCTATGAGGATTGAGGATCGAGAGTTGAAGCAGTTGCGGGGTAAAGAGATTGCCTTGGTGAAGGTAGCTTGGGGAGGACCAGCAGGTGGCAATGTGACTTGGGAACTGGAGAGTAAGATGAAGGAGTCTTACCCAGAGTTGTTCGCTTGAGGTATGTTTTCGAGGACGAAAACTCTTTTAGTGGGGGAGAGTTGTAACACCCCGATAATAATATGATAATTATTTAAATTAAGTTAATAATATATTTATTAATCTAATTAGATAATTGGATTATTATTATTATTATTTTTGGAATTATTGAATTATTATTATTATTGGAATAATAATTATTTGAAAATATATAAGCTGGAATAAGTAAAAAGAGTTCATTTTTGGAAAATAAGGTTTTCACGTGAAACTCAGAGAAGCGGCTGAAAGAGGCAGAGCAAGAGGAAGAGCTAGAGAGCAAGGGTTGGAGAACGGAAAAGCTTGAAAGCTCAAAGTTGCCGGATTAACTCAGGTAAGGGGGGTTATCGTCGTTTAATGGGTATTATGGGTTAGTATGTAATGGGTAGTGATAAACCGTTGAATTGACCCTAATTGGGATTGTTGAATGCTGAAAATTGTGATGGATATGTTGTGTTGAATCTGAAATTGAATCCGTAATTGTGTGAGTCGTGTTTTCCCGAACGTATAGTTTTCTACGGAATTGGAATCGGAGGTCCGGAAGTCCTCTAACGGCGGAAAATGCGGAGAATTCTGCATTCTGCTTTGTGTTAGCGCAGGAACTACTGTTTTGTCTGTGTTAACCGGTTAACCCAGGGTGTTAACCGGTTAACACTGTTACGAGTTGAGAATTAGTGCTGTTTTGCCTGCGTTAACCGGTTAACCCAGGGCGTTAACCGGTTAACACTGTTAAGTTTTGGGCAGTAAGCGTGTTTTGCCTGCGTTAACCGGTTAACCCAGGGCGTTAACCGGTTAACGCTGTTGCAGAGTGGAAAAATTGTTAGTTTAAATGTTGTGTGCCTAATTGGTGGTTGCCTATATCAGTGTGTGATAGGGTAGGGATTATTTCCCGCTGTTCTGAGCAGTATAGGTATTAGTAGAGTGTGCTAATACTGTGTTCATTTATTTGAGATGATATGATATTTTGACAAATGTGTTGATGATGTATGATGATATGCATAACGTTGCGAATGTATATAGTATGCATGTATTTGTGAATGGGCTGTTGTATGGCTTAGAGTGTGAGCATGTGTCCATTGTGGATTGTTGTTGATGTTGCATTTGCTAGATGATTAGCGTGCATAGCATAGCCTTGGGGCTGTAGCTAATTCCCATGGTGAGGAATTAGTGAGTGAATTATTGTAGATTTGTTGTTGATGTCTGCATGCTAGATGATTAGTGTGCATAGCATAGCCTTTGGGGCTGTAGCTAATTCCCATGGTGAGGAATTAGTGAGTGAGTCACTAGGTCTCAAATGAGTGGGACTAGTGAGCTTAGTAGCCGTATCTGGATTTGATCGGTGAGCTTGAACTATATGTTCAAGAATAGTCGGTACCGCATGTGTGGAGTCTCATTGCATAATGTATGTATGGCGTATAATATGAATGGATGTATTCCAATATTATACGTGTGGTTGTGTTGGCATTGAGTATGAGTACGATTGAGTTGATATTGCCGTTGCTGAATGTGTAATCTGATTTGGGTGATGAAATGTGTTATTTACTTAACATGACATGATAATTTATAATACTTATTATATTGATTGAGGAACTCACCCTTACAACTATTTTTCAGGTAACGAGCAATGAGTTGAGTAGAAGCTAATGCTTGGAGTCTAGTGTAGTCTCCTTAGTGGGTCGTGCTCTGATAGATGTAACATCGGGATGGGATGTTTTAACTTGTTTTAAATATTTTATTGTTGGTTATGAACCATTTTACATGTAATGTTTTACATGATTGATGAGATTTCTATCCGCTGCGTTTTATGCAAATGCTTATGTTTTGAATCAATAAAGAGCATGACCGTTATATTGGTGAATGGTGTACAGTGTTTGTGTGTGACACCCTTAACTGCATAATTACTCTGAGTTTTATATGTTGTTTTAATTAAATATTGGGGTATTTTAGAAGGGTGTTACATCTGGGGGTTAGTTATGCAAAGGGAAGGTATTAGCACCCTAAACATCCATGGTAATCCATGGGAACCTTTTTGAAAATGTGTCTTTTGGTTTGAAAAATGGGTATTGTTTGCAAAAGATTGAAGAGATGGGAAAAGAAGTATTTTTTTTTATGATTTTTGTGTTTGCCAAGACCTTTTAAAGTCTCATGTCTGTGTACCAACAAAGTACAATGGAGGATCGAAACCTCGTAGTTCTTGGTAAAATTAACAAAGATGTCTATTTTGATTCATTTTTAATGGAAAAACATTTTTTCATTTTAAGGAGAATACTCAACTAGTCACCCACAAGTGTGGGAACTTTGCATCATCATGAGAAGGGCTCCAACTTGGATAAGGATTAACAAGTATGTCACTAGCTCTTTTATATGTAAAATAATTTCCATCAATGCTATGAGGATAGGAGAGTTATATCTCAACTATGGAAATGACTCATGTCTAATACCTTAAGAAATTTTTTAAAGGAAAAGTGCACAAAGGGCACAAAATGATTTGAGTGAGTTATGCACTTTTTAAGTCTTTTGAAAGTGGTCTCAATATGCTTAAGATGAATTAGCATTTATTAGGAAAATGGTTTTGAAAATAACTTGAAAAAACTCAAGGTTTATTGAGAAAGTGGTTTAAGTTTAAAAAACAAGAAGGTTTTGAAAAAGAGACAAGATTTTGAAAATTAAAGAAGGGGAGGAGAAGAAGAGACTATCCTAGAGCATAAAGTAAAGCTAGGGAGGAAAGACTAACCAAGAAATTGAAAGCTTTATGACATAAGTCAAGTAAGAATTCCCTCATTTGGATTAAGCCTCAAGCAAGCCAGAATAAGCAAATAATAATCCATGTATCATATGAAACCAGAGTAACTCAACCAAGTCTCCAAAGGAAGTCCAAAGTCAAAGGTACCGAATGGATTATAAGGTCTTAAGTCACAAGTCTCGAAGAAAAGGTAAAGATTCTAATTCTAAGTCTATAACTCCACAATGATGCCAAGGATACTAACCACAAGTCCATTAATAACCAAGTTTCTTTTTAGGTTTTTTATTTATTAGAGTTTTCTTTACAAAGATATGAAAGTAAAGTCCAAATGGACAAAGAACAAATGACAAAATCACCAACAATATGATATGGGATGCTAAGCATAAAGTATAAAGTAAATGGCATAAAGTAAAAGAGCATAAAGTAAATTACATGGAAATAAAAGTTAATACAAGTAAAATGTTAGTAAACGAGGTTAGAAATTATAATGAAGGATGGTTTGGTCATTTTTGGATAACACTCAAGTATTCATTTATGAGAAGGGCTCCAACTTTGATAAAATCAACAAATATGCCACTAGCTCTCACAAATGGAAAAGGAGCAATATTTTTACACAATACCATGAGGAGTAGAAGACTTACAATCTCACTTATAAAAATTCATTTGCTTTTGGGACAAATTTAGCACTATATTAAGTAATCGTAATTGAACTTATATAGAAGTCACAACTATCTGAGGCTGGTCAATAATAATATTTGTCTTAATACATGCTAGAAATATGATATGTAAATCATTCTCCTAAAGTCATGCCACAGAAAAAGAAAAAAAGGGAATGATCAAGCACAAAGACTATGAGGATGGTCCATTACTTTAATCCACACTTCATGACACTTAGGAAAAACTTATGCCTCAATCCAAAGTACCTTAAATGATCCATGATCACTTAGAAGGTAGATTTGAAATGATGAAAGTTCATCAAGTGTTAATCCACACGTCATGAACAAGATGAACACAAGTCATCCAATTGATCAAAGGGAAAAGAAAGAGATGAAGAAGAAGGAGACAAGAGAAATCACACCCAAATTGGACCAAAAGTTTTATCAAGTCATCATCAAAATCAATCATCCATTTTGGTGGATTAGGGTTTTCACCCCATCAACACCCAATATCCATTGAGTTTGATGAGACTTGAAGTCCAAACCATCATGATCTAAGGCCAACAGAAGTTCATAAGGTCACACAAACATAAAATGCAATTAAATAAAATAAAAATGCACCCAAAAGTATTATTAAATGAATTTTAAAATAGAAATAAAATGGAAAATCCATAAAGTCCTTCAAATCACCAAATAAATGGCCAAGAAAATTATGGGAGGTTGGAATAAAAATAATAAGCATATAATAATTTTTCCAAAATTTAAAAATGCATAAAAGTATTTTTTAATGAATTAAAACAAAGGAGAAAAGAGAAAATTCATGAAAAATATAAAACCAGTGAAATAAAATGTGAAAAAATAAAAGAGAATTTTAGAAATTATTTTGGGATTTTTTGGATAAAAAATGAAATTATTATGAATTTTTTAAAAGAAAAAGCAATTAAAAATAATAAAAGAAAAATAATTAAAATCAGAAAAAATACGGAGCGTTGTATCACGCCTCATTGATTGACACGAAAAATCCAACACTCCACATGTTAGAGAATACGATGGAACACGCTGCAAGCAAAATGTATGATCCAATTCAAATCCAACCAATCAGAACATTTCTTTCCTCCAACGTGTCTGGCCAAACTCAGGCAACCTGAGAAAACTCTGGTTGTCTTCTCCAGTGAGCTCTCACCAGAGTTTCATCGTTTGGTAAATTTAGAGCACGAGACCATCACCATTGTGATCCTCTTCTCGTCCCAAACTCAGCCTCATGCTCCAAATTCATTTATATAAACTGGGCAAAGGGAATTTCAGAGAAGTTTCAGAAATAAGCAAGACATGAAAAATAAAATAAAATGATGAACACAATCAATCAACACTAGATAAGTTAGGGGAAATCATCATAGGATGAAGGACGACATTATGGTAACTTGTTTGAGTTCAAATGATGCTCAGAACCACCTTGTCCAGATGTTAATCAGAAGTTGATGAAGCTCGATCTGGTTAGCGCACTTCAGAAGGTCTCAAAGCTTGGGAGTTGATGCAAAAGTTTCAGAGGATGCCGAAGATGCTAATGGAATCAAGAAATTGGATTGAAACAAGTTGAAACTCAAAACATGATAATTGAATTTTCTGGAAAAGTTTTAAGTTGCAGCTGGTTTTTATTGGCTCACCAAAGCTGGAAATGAATGCAATAGCTTCCGCTATTTATAGGGAATGTGTTTGGATCCAAATACGTGTGGAATAATGCTGAATTCGTGCAAAAAGAATTTGATCAGACTGTGAGAAAAGCGTGACTTGTAACTCATCAAAACTCCGCCAAATGATGTGTTTTAAGGGTCAATTAACTTCTGGAGACTTGTTTAAACATGTTTAGGTCCAAATGTTAATTTGGCTTGAAATTTATATTAGTGAAGTTCAAAATTGGGCAATGGTAACTTCTTCAGTTACAAGTCATCGTGTTCAACCTAATGGGGCATCCTACTTAGGGGGCTTTTTGTTCCCACTCTTTTTGCAATGTGTTGACATAGAAAAGATTACAATGTGCCAAGAAAGGTTAAATTTGGATGCTTGAGCATCAAGTTATGCCATGTTGAAGTTGGCATGAAAAACTAATCATATAACTTAGAAAAATTCAAGTACTTCATGGCTGAAAATGACCTATAATGTTTCAATGAATTCCATGGCCTTCCAATCATATTTTGACCTTGATCCTTGAAGAAAACTTGTAGAGGGCATCACAAATGACATTATGCAAAAAGAATAATCCTAAAATGTTAAAAATTTAAGAAGTTATGACCCTTGAAATTAGATAAAAAAATCACTTGAAAATAGGTCAAATTTCACTAAGTCCATAAATGACCTATAATATCTCCCAACTTTTGATGATCCTCCAAGCATAATTGGCTCTTGTCTTATAAAGAGAAGTTGTAGAGGATGTTGAGAAGAGTCATATGCAAACAGAAACATTCAAAAATGTTGAGAATTGTAGGGGTTGTGATCCTTGGAACCTTGACTTCAAAATGTTGACCTTTTGGTCAAACCCCTTGGAACAAGCTTGTGCACTTGGACTTTACTTGCACTTCAAAGCACAATGGGTGATCATATGAACTTAAAATAAGATGTCATTGATTGCATCCTGATTATATTACTAAAAGCTTGAAGTTGATTGTTTAAGAAGGCATGGAAATAAACATATGAACCTTTGACTTTCCTTGAGAAGTAAACAACAAAACTTTGAGAAGCTCTTGATTGAAAAGCCCTTACCTTGCATAATAAACTTAAGGGAAACAAGACATATATTTTTCTATTTTGATTAGTAGTTAGATAAGAAATTAATCATATAAACACAAAGGTAAAACAAACCAACAAATAGGTGCTTAGTGATCCCTGCAAGAAGCAAACCCAAAGATGGATAGGGGAAGGACCAAGTTGTGATCTTGTTTGTGTATAATGATGCAAATGATATGTGGGATCTTAGGGTTAAAAATTAGGACATGCCACCAATAATTGAGTTAACTTACAAGAACATTTTCCATTCGAGTATTTGGATGACCCCTTTTGAGGCGTTATATGGTAAGAGGTGTAGGACACCTATGTGTTAGTATGAATCTAAAAAGAGTGCGGTGATTGGACCTGAGATTGTGCAACGAACTTCTGAGAAGATCAAGATGATCCAAGAGAAGATAAAATATTCACATAGTCTCTAGAAGAGTTACCATGATAAGAGGGGGAAGGCATGTTAAGTTCCAAAAAGGATATCATGTGTTTTTCAAAGTTACTCTAGTAACCCGTGTTGGTCGAGCTTTGAAGTCTCGAAAGCTTACACCCTATTTTGTTGGTCCGTAGCAGATTTTGTAGAGGATAAGATAGGTGACCTATCAGATTTCCTTGCCACCACCGCTTGATAATCTTCATTATGTGTTTCATATGTCTCAGTCGAGGAGATACATTCCGGATCCGTCTCATGGGATCCAAGTGGTCGATATACAGGTGAGAGAGAACCTGATTGTTGAGACATCGCTCACATGAATAGAGGATCGGAAAGTGAAATAGTTGTGTGGTAAGGAGATTGTCTTGGTGAAAGTAGTGTGGGGAGAACCAACTAGTGGAAGCATAATTTGGGAGCTGGAGAGTCAGATGAAGGAGTCGTTTACGACTCTGTTTCCTTCAGGTAATTTTCGAGGGTGAAATTTTTTCTAAGTGGGGGAGAGTTGTGACACCCCATGTTCGATTAATTAAGTTAATTGAATTATTTAGAATTTATTTGATTAATTGGTGTTTATAAATTATTGTTATGTGTGATTGTGGGGGTAAGAGTCCTTGGAATAGAGGTATAGAGAGAGTAAGAGTTTAGTTTCATCATTTGGAAGTTATTAGAATTTTAATTAATTATTAGAATAAATAATATTTTATTCTGATCAATTAAATAAATAGTAAAATGATAGAATTAGGCCATTTGTGAGAATTTGAATAAATGAAGGGGAGCAAGGAGTTAGGGAGTTGGGGAAATTGTGTTAATTAAGAAAATGAAGGATTGATGAGGTAATTGGAAATAATTGTGTAGAAAAGGCTAAGGATATATTGGGAGTAAGAGAAAATTAGCCTAGTTTTATCAGTACGTGTAAAATTGAGAGAAAAGGCAAAAGGAGAGAAAGAGCTTTTGAAGGGAGAAGAGAAAAATATAGGATTTTGAAGAAGGAAGCCATAAAAGTTTCTTGATTCATCATCAATTGATGGAACTCTAAGATAAGGGGGAGAAAGGACTACCAACCTAGGTGTACTGCATGAAGGATAAAGAAGAGGGGTCCTTACTCTCATTAGGGTTCCATGATTTTGTTCTATGAATAGTTGTTGTTGTAGAAATTTGGAAATTGATGATTTGTTGGGTTTATGCATGTGATTTTGTGACTGAAATTATACTTGAATTAATCATGATTATACATGTATAAATTTCCACCATTGTTGAATGTATAAGGTATTAGAGATATGAGTATCTGGTGAATTTATGGTAAATTTGTGTGTTGATTAATAGAATTAGGGATTAATAAGAGCATGGTTTGATTATGAGAAATGGATGTTTGAAATAAGTTGTTTTTGTGTTAAGAAGTGTTAGGATAGTTTCATACAAGTAAAAGACCTTCCATGGGGGTGAAAAACTGGTTTTAGGCAAAAATAACAGTTGGAGTCAACCCATACGTGTTTATAGTCGAATTCCAACCAACATAGCCAAGATTTTTTTAGAAAACAACAGTATGTATCGATACATACATGCTAAGAGTTGACTCTAAACTGGCAGAATGTTTGTTTTATCTTCTGTTGCACTGTCCAACGATTTTGGTCGTAACTCTCGTTGTGTAAGTCCAAATGAAACTTTGTTTACAGTATTGGAAAGTTAACGCGCAAAGCTACCTCATGGAGGTTCTTGTTGAATTAATTGAGTTATTATCTTATTCTTGATTTAAGGATGTTTTTACTGACTTGTATGATCATTTAGCGAATCATTATGTTTATACGATGATGTGTTATTATTTTGGGGAATTAACATGAACGAATGCTTATGAAGTTACATTTATTGAGTTGCTATTGTTTGTTGTTGTTTATTGATGTTCTAACACTAATTATTATTTACGTATGATGAATGTTGTTGTGCATAAATGGTGAGAAGTGCATGGTGATTCTTTTGATGAATCTTTTGGTGATAATGCATGTCGTGAGAGTCATGCATTATGGTGTACGAACTTCAATTCAGTTTTAGTGTGCTCTTGTATGGTGGTATAGATCGAGAGTGACTAGCTAGTTCTAGTGAAGAATTGGTGAAGTCATTATCTATGGTGATGGTAACTAACTTTGTTATGCTCTATGTAAGTTTAAGGAGTGCCTTAGAGGGGGGGGGGGGTGAATGAGGCACTTAGACGATTTTCCGGATTTTTTACGGTTTATGACTTTTACTTTCTTGAGATGCTTATATGATGAAAAGCGGTAAAGTGCGGAAAGTAAAGAACACCATAATGTATAGTGGTTCCCCTCACAGATCGAGAGTACTCCACTCCCCTTTCAACACGAAAGAGAATTCACTATAATGTTAGATTCCTAGACAAGACACCTTAAGGCCTTTCTATCTAATTCTAACACACCAAGAACAATCCTCTTGGATTTACAATGTTTAAAGTCCAATCGAGACTCAATTTCTCACAAAAGGACCTCTTGCATCCACACACCGGATAACAAGGATAAAACCTTACAAACTTATTTTTAACAATCCTAAAAATAAGTTGTAATCAAGAAATACAATTCTGAATTTTTGTAAAAGATGAAATAGTTGGAAATTTGAAGTATATCATTATCAATTGATCTTCTCCTTTGTAACACTTAATTCTCACAATAATTATACAAGTGTTCTTTGTATGGAATGAAACTATGATGCTGAAAAGGAAAGTTTATGCAAGGTTTCACTCTTAAGAAAATTTGGAAGAACACTTAAAAAGTGTTTGAAAGAATGTGTGTAATTGATTTGAAATTTTTGCAAGGAGGTGGATTTGAAATCTGAAAAAAATGATGTATATATATTGTCTAAATACCTCCTCAAATGGATGCAATTACCCAAAGGATGCCATGGTTCATGGTAAAGAAAATAGAAAAGTTTCCATGAAGAGATGCAATGATTTTTGCCTCTGGTTCAGTGGTAATCGATTACCTTAATATGGATAATCGGTTCTTGCTTCCAACGTGCAAAAATATTTGAAATTTTCCCAGAGTAATCGATTACCTTAAAATGGATAATCGGTTACTTGTCTCCAATGTGCAAAAATATTTGAATTTTACACAGAGTAATCGGTTACCTTAAAATGGATAATCGATTACTTTGTCACAGATTTGAAAAATAGTTTAAAGAATGAAGTGTTATGATTTCTTTGATGCATAAAAATACTTTCAATGATTATGGCATGAATGAGACATGTTTTGAACACTTGTATAAATATCTAGAGGTCAAGTGTTATACCTATCCATTTAAAAGACGATTCTTCACGAGTTTCATCGAGACTTGATCATTAGTTGAAAACTTCCTTCATGAGCTTGAATCTTGATCAATCCTTTTTGTCAATCAATCTTAGACTTGTAGAGAAGTTTGTCGTCATCAAAACATTTGAGAAGTCATGTCTTCACACTCTGGTCTTATGTTAGGGATCGGGAGCGAGATGAACTTGAGCGTTCATGAATGGTACTGCATGCATAATGAGTCAGTTGTAGAGTATATTTACTTACATAATTGCATATGTAGTTGATTGTTCATGATGTTGTTGATTGGATGTGAATATGCAAATGTTGTCATGATTTGGGTATGAAAACATGTTATTGATGGGTGTGTAATGAATGTGTATTGTTGTATATTCTATTTCTTAGTATTCTTTACACTGCTTATATTGGTTTGTTGTTTCTCACCCCCCCTTTGCTTTGATGTTGTCCACCATGGACATCTTGCAGATACTCAGGAGTAGAGTTTGCTGATGTAAATGGAAGTTAGCTCATGGATTTTCATTGTTTAGTTCATCGTTATTTTAGAAGTCTTTCTCTGGTCATGTAACATATGGGTTGAGAAAGTTTAATTGTTTATTCAGTTTGTGTTGAGCTTCTGTTATAATGGAGATTTTTTCCATATTGTTTTAATTCAAATAAGGTATTTTATTGATACTTAATTATTATGAAGCATGCTTATTTGATGATTTTCGCTGTGATGATACCCTAATTAAAGGTGAGCATTTGATGACATGTGTATTAGAATGTTTTACCTAATTTGGGACATGTGTTGTTTTATGATGAGTGACGTCCTAAATGTGTGCATTATGTTCAATGCTTGAATTATTCTATGATTTATCTGTTACAGGGTTTAGTGTGTTGCAACATGCATGTACTTTGTCATAGTCCAAACCCATTGGATACAATATCTTATTGGCCTCATAATTACAGTTCGACAATGTGCTACCTTCAAGAAACATGTATTTCAACAATTCAAGCAATTTATTGAAACTTTTATCCTCCCACCAACTTTTTGCCTTCAGATTAAACAATCTTAACACATCTGACAATCAGGTAAAAAATTTGCACCCCGAAAATAAAGGCTCTTCCTTATCACTATGTAAAGTATCACATACACGGGCTCTCCTAAAAGAATCTTTTCAAATATCACATATCATATCTTCTAGTTGATCACTCATATCTTCACCAACTTCACCTTTATGTGGCATTTTTTTTGTCACTTCAGCATATCACACCCATGGCTGGAATATTTATATCTTTCCATGTTTTTTTTTGTATTTCTGCATTTTTTATAAGGATAATAAAAAATTCCTTTATCGTCTGAAAGTTTTATTTCCGAGAATTCAAGAAGTTGTCGCACTCCATTCTCATACTAAACACTTAATCTATTGATTTTTATCCAACTATGATCCATAACTACATACTTTTTGAAAATAAAATCAAAATCCTGCAAAAATTAACACAACATCAATAACAATAATGCACATTCAATCTCAAGAAAATAATAAAAATATTAAACCTTCAATCTCAACAAAACAACTAGAACAACAATAACAACAACAAATGCTAGTCTAAAAAACAACATTAATATTAAAAAGCTTAAATATCTCAACAACAACAACCACAACATTAATAATATCACTGATACATTAGAAAGTACTTATGTATCAGAAACACGATGAGATAGTCAAAGAAATGAGTTGGTATGGGTTTCGAGTTTCCTTCTTCCTTCATTTACTTTGTTTGTCTTGGAAGATGGAGTTTAGTTTGGTTTAGTGGAGAAGATGAAGATGGTGTTTTTCGCTTGGGCTCAAAAACTTAAGGAGAAAAATAAAAGTGAACGAGAGCTAACATAATTTAGTACTACAAATAACATATCTCACCTCGAACGCGAAATGGATTTTACCTCGGTTACATTGCCAATGTAACGAAGGGTGGCATAAAAACTTGCCACTTTACCCCTCAATTTTGAAATAATCGAGGTTATAATAGAAAAAGGTCATTGGCTCGATCACTAGCAACTTCATATTTTTATTTTCAAAACAATGAAGTGTGCGCCACTTTACCTCTCGATTTTATTTAAAATACGAGGTAATGAGTTGTGTTGGTACGTCGGTTTTAAATAATAGCCGAGTGGATTAAATTTATTTATTTCCATATATAATTTGTTGTAAATCTCATTTTGATTGGCCTGTATCATTTTTTACACAGAAACTAAATATTGACAGAACCAGAATCAGGTCATTTTAAATGTACACATTTACATTATTCTCATTAATATAAAATACAAAATTTACATTGTTTTCAAAATCAAATGTACAAATTTATATAAAATACAAAATTTACATATTTTCACATAAAAATGACAAAACCTTTATATATATATATATATAATATATATATATATATATATATAATATATATATATATATATATATATATATATATATATATATATAATATATATATATATATATATATATATACAAATTAAGCTTATAACAACTAAGAAAAATTATTCTTGTTGAGGTTCATAACAAGATAAGAAAACATCAGCCCAACGTGATCGAATGCCATATATATCTTCTTATGAGAATGGTGATCTCTTGCTAAACTCCTACAATTAGAACAAAATTTAAATCATGATAAGCTAAGAAAAACAACAATATTAACTTAAGAAATATACATAAATTACACGTATATGGATTAAGCTAATACCTTATACTTAGCCCATCCACAAGAATAATTATCGGGTTATTTTGGCTACTACAAATAAAAGAATGTCAAAATGCACAAGTAATATATTCACTTTTGGGTAATAGAACCTTGAGTTTTTACCAAGTACATTATGTTTGAATGCATTGTATCTCTCCATCGTTCTACACATGTCGGTTAAAATTAAACATGAATAAAAACTATTCAAAACTAAAAATAAAATTTAAGTATTAAAAATAATACCACTTACCCACTCAAAGTGTTAATCATAACTTCTTCAAGTTCTTTATGCAATGAGCAAAACATACCTACAATATTTTGCTTCAGACATATAATAATTAGTTGGCAATGATTACTGCATAAAAATTTAGAATAATAATAATATATATAATTCATATATAAATGAAAAAAAATTTAATATAGAATTACCGGCAGAAAAATGGGGCCAAATAACAGTATTTGTTCTCGTTCAACAACTTCACTTGTATGTAAAATGTGATATTGTTTGCTACCATACCACCATGATGACTAATGTGCGTTGGATCTATGAAACAATACTTTCTTAAATTCTTTTCAATACCGCATCTCATTCAAGAACCTACAAGAGTCAAATCTTTATGTTAAAGTATGAGAACATATGAATATAAATAGAAATCAACATAAAAAATTATACTTAAGAGCACCACAATTGCAATATGGTATTGTTTTTCCATTCACCCCCTTCAAAAATTCCATAATAGAAGTCTTAGGAAGTACAAAAAACTAATCTAGATCATGACTTAATTTAATAGTCTTCCAGATGGGTAGAATATTATCTAATGTCATTGAAACTCTCTTAGTGTTATCTAGTTGTGGTGGCATGGTTTAAATATTATCCTAGTTGGTAGAACAACTTTATTCGTGCTTGTATCACTCATAACTTTATCATGAATGCACAACTGAGCATTTGAAATTGTTTGGTCGAGTAAACCCAATAAATTATATTTCTCCATCATTAAAATAACTGGATACATACACAAACAATAATAACAACAACATATAACACAACTTTTTAACTTATACTTATACCTCAATCACATCACGAGTACACTTCTTGGACATCTTCTCAAGCTCTTCCTTATTCAACTTCTTTCGCTCCTCCTCGACCAACCTCTCTCGCTTCTTTTGCTCCTTCTAGACAATCTCCCGCACATGCTACCACAAACTCACCCCTCCTCCCGAATCCACATCTCCCTTACCTCCCTCACCCTTACAGGAACTATCTCTTCAATCTATCTCATATGGTTTACTTCTTTATATGATTTAGATGGTCCAAAATATGACTTGAAGCCAATGTCTCTTCTAAGACCATGGACACACCCAAGATGCTCCTCGATTCCAATCGCTTCTACCAAGATGTCATGACGATTTTATGGAACGAATAGGCCGACTTTGGATTGTTCAACTAGTACATCCTACAACATATATAAAATATCATCTTTATCAAATTGATTTAACTAAAATAAGTATTGTTGAAAAAAGTATCTACTTATAATGTTTTCAACCACTTCGTGTGTAACCTCTGATGTAAACTCCCAACCTTTTCTTTGAAGTGCCCCCTTCCATTTTCATGGTGTGATAGTGGAGATGGTGTGCGATAAATGCTTGTAGAATCTCCCAGCTCCAATTCCCTTTGTTTTTTTTTTCAATCATCTTCTTTTCAAGTTTTTCATATCCTCCACGAGATAACCTAGATGGATAGATATTTCTAGATCTATTATATTTTCCTCTTTTGCTCTTAGTAAAGAATCCATGAGTGGTGCGAGACTTTACAAATTTCTCCCAAACATCCTGATCAATAAATGAATACATCAAACATGGAATATTATCTTCATCACTTGGATGAGTAATATGATCACAAGTGAGTTGTGTCTTAAAGCCCTTCCAATGCTCAAAAGCATATGTAAGCAATTTATTCTTCACCATACTATCATCTGGACTAACATCAAACACCTCGTATATTTACACAATACAGTTGTTATTAGTATTAAACAAAACAATAAATGAGCATATTTACTTTTAAAACAAATCATAAAATTCAAAATAAATATCGTAATATCAGTCCATATGTTGTTTTTCAAATTATCGTCAACGTCGTGCTAACTATCTATCAAAATACTCACTTTTCTTCTACCTCGTAACACAATGTAACCCATAAAATCCTTAACATTTTCAGCATAAGCCCCGCTGGTTGCAACATCAACTGTAACCGGGTAGCGTGAATACCCTTTTCGTGGGCTTTTCTCACATTGGTATACATCGTGACACCTCTAGTTTTTCTTTTATGTTTTGTATTAATAGAGGTTGCAGTAAATGTTGTATGGGAGGTGCTTGTCGAATCGGCCATGACTATCTAAACAAAGAAACATACTAACTAACATCATTTCAGTGATAAATAACACGTAGGAACATGCTAACTAACAACATTTTAGTGATCAAAATGAAAAAAAAAAAATGATCAAGAGAAACTAAAGCTATTCCACTGATACTAAAGTCATTTCAGTGATAATAAAGTCATTTCAGTTAAACAAATGCAAATGAAAAACAATTCATAAAAGACACTGGTTCTATGTGTTGGAAGAAGAAATGATCAAAATGGAAAAATAAACATTTGACTGATATAAACCTATTGTTAGAAGAAGAACAAACGTGAAAAAGAAGAACAAACGTACCTCAAACGTGATGATTTTTGATGTTCGAGTGTTGATGAACGACAGTTGTTGGAAGAGTTTTGATGAGAGTGACGATGAAAATCGTCTAGATTTTTGCAAAGAGAATGATGATATGAATTTAGAGAGTTGATAGATAATGAAAAGTTAAAGTCTAGTTCTCTGAAGTATTTCATTAAATAGAGAAATCACGTTGTTTTTAAAAAAAAAAACGGACGTGTATGTTTTAATTTAAAATAAAAAATATAAAAAGTACCATAATGCCATATTTTGGGAATATATTTATATCACGTCGATTTTTTTAGAAAATTCGAAGAATTTTAATATATAAAATTAAAAATTAAAAAGGGCTTTTGAAAAAATTAATTTGAAAAAATTAATTCAAAATATATCACCTCTCATTTGGACTATGTAACCGAGATAAATACTAATAAAAAATGGAAGAATTTTTTTTTTTGAGCATTTATAAGTGAGAGAACTCACACGCCTATCATCTTAAGATTTTGAGTGAATATGTTGTATCTCTTCACTTGAATATGCTCTTAGCCCAATATTGATGCTCCTCCTCATGACATAAAACTTTGTCGTGAAATTTCTTATTTGTTGTAGTGATGATTTTAGAAAATAAGGGCGATATTATTTTTTCTCTTAGTTAGAATTTAGAACCTATGAAATAACTAATTTAAATTTTAATAAATAAAAAAGAATGAAATAAGGGCGCAATTGTTAAAGAAATAAAAACATAAAACATTAATTGTTGGAAATTGGAGTGTGTTCTTTAAGGACTTTTTCACTCGGTTTTTAACTAACCGAGGGAATAGATAACTTTTATTGAACACAAAAAAATAGTGAACAGTAAGAAATATCATACACAACTTCTTATTATTGACCATTTTCTTTTTGAGATGCAATATCTTAGAATGATTAGGAATAAAATTTTCAATGTTGTCAATCAAGACAAACAATAAATCATTGAATGTTTATTTTGATTACACTATTAAGTAATTATTTCTAAAAAAACAACTACAACAACAATAACAACATAAAGAACATTAATAACGACGATAACAACATAAAATAGAGTTTAGTTTATGGAATAAATATGAAGTTTGAAGGCAAGAAGATAAATTTATGGCAAAAGTGAGAACTTGATGTTTTATATATAAATTTAGAGTAACTTTTTCCCTCAATTTTTCTAAAGAAACGAGGAAAAAGATTATTTATTTTTTATATTAAAATAAAAAAATATCTTATTATAATTATGAGTAAAATACGAAATTTAATTATTGGGAATAGAAGTTTGTCTTTGACGAGTTTTTGTCCTTGATTTTTATTTTCTGAATCGCGAAAATATATGATTTATTTTTTAAATAAAATTAAATTTAAAATTAAGGCGCATAATAAAAAAGATTTTACCTTATTTAGTTCGTTTATTCAGGTAAATTTTTGTTACAGAATATAGTTTTTTTAATAGTGATAGTAATTTAAATTTGACCACAAATATCAATAACTTCTATGAGCAATCCAATTATGTCTTTAGGTTAACATTTTTTTTATAAATAATAAATAAATCAACATAGCAAAAAGTTAAAACATGAGTTCATGCCAAAAAAAAAATGTAGGACTTGTGATTTAAGAAATATAAATATATTAAAAAAAATTATGATTGTAATCTAGCCAAAAAAAACTTGCTGCAAGAGCAAAGAAGGTTGTAAAGTTAGATTTGATTTAAAGAATATTTTAAATTTAAGAACTAAAAATATTTTAAAACTAGATTGAAACCCGCGCGATGCGCGACTGTTAATTAATATTTATTTATTTTGTATTGAGTTTTATATATGTTAAAAAAATTTATTTTATAAATATGAACAACAAATTTATATTATAATATTTTATTATAAATGAGACAATAATATGAATTAATTACGAATAAAAAATGTATGTTTGTAACTTGAGAGTGACATACAAGAGTTTATTTTACAAATTGAAATAATTTAAAAAGATATCCCAAATATATTTTTAATACTTGTATCTCTTTTAAATATCTAATTATAAGACATATATTTATTTTTAGTTTTAAAGAAAAAAAAATTATTTTCAATTATTATCGAATAATTCAATAGCTTTATAAATCTATGTCCAGAATGTCAAATTTGTGTTGCATTCTCTATTATACATTAGAAGTATTTTTCAAGTGGTTCTTTTGTTGCTATGATTTTAAGAAAACAAAAAATATTTTAAAGTGTGTGGATATGAACATCTCTTTTATTTTTAAAATTTTAAAAAATATATTTAGTTGGAGTAATAATAAATTTATTATGAGTAAATTACTATGATATTTTTTGAAATAAATAAAGTTAATAATCAAATATTAGATAATTGTATTTTTGCATTTGTTTGGATTCGAACCATGACCTTTTATAGAGAGAAACAATATGTTCTGAGCTTTTAAAAATTGAAGATGAGATTTCAGAGATGTCACATAGAAAAATAAATGATGTGGCATAGAAGAAGTTAAAGTGTCAAAAAATAGTTTGATGCACTAGATTTAATATATATAAATAGATAATAGAGTGTTGATAATAAAATATATTTTAGATTACATTCGAGAAGTTTCTTTTTAAATATTCAATTTTTTAAATTTTTTTTCCAAAAATACCCACAGTTTCAAAAAAATTACAAAAATGGGCATTTTTTGCCCTATTTTGTTCATGGGCGCCACCCTAGTTGGCGTCTACCCTTAAAGGTAGGGCAAGTCGCCACTAGGAGTGGCGCCTACACTTGTTTCCCTTTTTTTTTATAATTATTTTTAATATGTTATTATTATTATTATTTTTAAATCTTTTTTAGGTTATTTTAAATTTATTAATTTATATTTATTATAAATTATATTAATTTATATTAATACATATATATAAATAATGGTATTTACAAGATATATATATATATATATATAATATATAATATATATATATATATATATATATCTATATATATATATATATATATAATATATATATATATATATATATATAATATATATATATTATATATATATATTATATATATATATATATATATTATATATATATATATATATATATATATATATATTAATTTATATATATATTAATTTAATTTATAAGTAATTAATATTATTTATAAATTTTTGGGAGAATTAGGGTTAATCATGTTAGGGTTAATTAATCAATTATAATTAGGGTTTATTGATCGGTTATAATTAGAGTTTGGTAGTTATGACCTAATTCAAACCGTAATTCCCCCTAAGACTAATTAATCAAGTGCGACACTAATTAGGGTTAAGTACATTGGTGTACAACCTAGATCTTTTCCTATAAATAAAGTGTTATTTCCTTGCATTTTCTTCACCACTATTTTCTATCACTTTCTCTATCAAGTTGAGTTCATGGCATCCCCCAGACCATCGTCATGGCAGCGAACATCATCAAGGCGCCCGGATCCTGAACCAGTAATCTTAAAAAGGGATGGGCATGTTATTTTCTCGCCTGTGAAACCCCCAATGGAGATGAAATTTTGGAACATCTGTTCGTTGGACCAACTAAAAAGGTCCTTGATGTCTTGGTTAGAGGGAGATTACGAACCTGGTGAAGTCATCAGAAGGATTCAGAGGCTTAGAAGAAGTATCTCATTTGAAATTGGAGAAACGGTATGTTCGTGGGTTGAAGTTGAAAGCGACATTGATTGCATCCAAATGATGCATGGATCAGACGACATAGTGTTAACTGTTGTAATTTCCTAGATTTTAATGGTTGTTTGTGTTGTTGTTGTATTTGTTATTGTTCTAGTACTTGTTCTTGTTTTAGTACTTATTCTTGTTCCAGTATTTGTTTTTGTTTTAGTAATTGGTGTTGTAATGTTAGATGTTTGTGTTTGTTGTTCTAGTGTCATCTTCTATTTGGAATAAAAAGTAAACTTTATTGATAAATAGCATTGGTACACAGAGTTATGAATATGAAAACTATGTTGTGGAACTAGATCCACGATATGGACATTTGTTCTTATTATGCCCCAGTTGTCGACATATGCTACACTTCCTCTGCATTTTCTCTGCGACGTCCATTTCAGTTCTAATGCGTCTGCTATTTGGGCGGCCACTTTTATTCCGCCGCATCGATTCGTTGTGCCAAACAATTTCCCCGTCATACTCTGGATAATATGCCTCCAATGCTACCACCGGAAAGGGATTGTCGTATACATTTAGCAATGTTGCAACTTTGTAGATGGGAGACACTAGCGACAATGCATCGAAGTGGCTGTGTGAACACGCTGCAATGACATGGGAACAAGGCATACGATAGGCCTGAAATTGACCACAGTCGCACCAACAGTCTGGTATTAGGACCCTATACTCTTGTCTGGGCAGCCCCTGGTTGTGGTCAATTGTTTCCTTGACACTAAAAGTGTGGCCATGGCGGTCGAATTCCGTAACCCGATGGCTGCTGGCTTTGGCAGATTCCTGCCTCATAAATTTCATGCAGGCATCACTATATACTTGACTCGTCTGTAACACTGCATGCCAGCGCTTGCCTCTTGTTACGAACAACGTTGTCATCCGAAAATAGGTCGCACTCACCAAAGCGGTTACCGGGAGGTTACGTATGCCCTTAAAGACGTCGTTCATTGATTCCATAAGATTTGTTGTCATGTGGCCCCACCTCACCCCATCGTCGTATGACCTAGTCCACTTTGCCCTGTCAATATTATCGATCCACCTCCCTGCATCAGAATTTGCCAACACTATTTCCCGGCGATAGTATTGGAATCCAGGTTGGTTTAATGCATACCCCGCGTTTATCAATTTTTGCTTCAAGAAATTATCTTTGAACTCCCGCACAAAATTTTGAGCAATATGCCTGATGCAGTAGACATGCGTAGACGGGGGGTCATGCCAACCATTTGCTGGATTATTGTATGCACTGTCTATAGAAGCGTGCCTGTCAGAAATCACACAGATGTCAGCTTGTGGAGTCACGTGCGTTCGGAGATTCTTAAGGAAGAAACTCCAAGCAGTAGTCGTTTCTCCTTCTACCAATGCAAAGGCTATTGGGAAAATATTAGAATTTCCATCTTGTGCGACCGCCATCAGTAACGATCCTTTGTATTTCTCATACAACCAAGTTCCATCGACTTGAATAAGTGGCTTGCAGAATGTGAAACCGATGATGCAGGGACGGAATGCCCAGAAAAGTCTATGGAATATTCCATTACCTTCTAGACGAGTTCCGTCAGGGGATTGTGCCGGCAAGGTCTCCATTATAGAAACCGTCCCAGGTGAATACAAATGTAGTGCAGCCAGGTAGCGCGGAAGTTGTTTGTATGATTCCTCCCAATTACCGTATACCAGTTCAATTGCCTTGGTTTTCGCTAACCAAGCCTTTCTGTACGACGGTGTATATTTGAAAACAACAACATAATGAGAGATAATAGTTTTGACCTTGATTGACGGGTCAGCTTCAACAAGAGGTATTATGGAATGGCAGATCATATCATGGCTAAGTTTGTGATGATCCTGTGCCATGTTTATGTTGACGCACGTGTGAGCTTGAGAAATGGACCCTATCACCCACGCATTATGTTTCTTCTTGTACGATGCCATCAACCTATACCCACACTCCGGGTTTTTGCATAAAATAACGTATCTTTCCGGGTTTGATTTGTTAACATCGTAGTCAAACCCAGAAAGATTCTCACGCATGCCTATCCATCAATTGTCTTCACCACCTAGTCTGCAAGATTCCCACGCATGCCTTACACGTGTCACATTTTTGCATGCTCATACTATTTGAAAACGGTTATAAATAGCAGGTCATTCTTGAAAGTTTTCATCAACCACTAACACTTTTATTCAGAGAACTCCGGCGAAACTTCTCATCCACCAAGCTTCGTTCTACATTGCAATCATGTCTCTTCTTACCATGGGCCAAGAACACAGAGGCACTAGGGCAAACATTGCCTCATTCGTAAGTTTTTCTTGAACATTACCTCTTTCGTATGTTTACAATTTATTTTTTAAAACTCCAATCTAATGATTGTTTATATTGTTTGTTTTTAAAGGATCCCAAGAAATTTCGTCAACGTTCACACCCTATGCCTTATCCAGACCCATGGTGCGTACCTTACATAGAGCGTGCGGGGTTCGGTCATGTTATACATGTGGTAAATGCCACAATTGATGTGAAAGTTATTCTTGCTTTGTGTGAACGTTGGAGACCAGAGACACACATTTTTCACCTACCAATCGGTGAATGTACCGTCACACTAGAGGACGTGTACATGCTTTTGGGTATTAGAATAGATGGTAAGCCTATGACTGAAAATGTTCAACAGTCCAACGAACTATGTGTTCAAATGTTGGGCGTAGATTTGGTCGAGGGTGAGGGATATGCAAAAGCAAGGGGCCAGGGTATTAAACTATCGAGCCTCCAATTCTACCACGACTCTATAAATTTGACTGAGGATTCGTCCGAACAAGAAAAAATCATAAAAACAAGGTTTTACATTATGTTATTGTTTGGGAACTTGTTATTTCCCGAAGGCACGGGAAATAGCATAAACTTTATGTACTTGAGTTTGCTCGAGGACATTGATAGAATAAGCACGTATAGTTGGGGTTCTGCTGTATTGGCTTTCCTATATAGCTCTTTGTGTAAAAATGCACAAAATGACCACTGTACATTTTCTGGATGTGCTTTTTTGCTCCAAACATGGGGGGGGGGGGGGGAGATTGCCGAGGCTAGCCCCAGAAAATCCTAACGTCTACTCCTTCCCCTACGCAACTAGGTAAATTTATGATGTTATTTCATTTTGTATATTTATTCTATAAATATTTGTAAATAATATTATTTATCTTTTTTTGTTTAGGTTCATTTCAACCGGACTAGATTACAGTCTTACCCGAAAAATAAAATAATATTTTATCGTCAACTCTTGGATCGTCTCCGAGCACAAGATGTATTACCACTAAATCATTCATCTTCTAACTAATTTATTAATATCAAGCATTCTCAATAAATAACATTTTTATTTTTTTCTTTGCAGTTTATTTGGAGGCCATATTTGGGATTGGAACATCAACCCAACCCCGAAGATGCAGCTGTTTGGACAACAAAAACGGTTATCATGCGGTTCACCACTGTGGAGATGCACCAAAGTGACTATGTCAAACTGCAATTCGAAATGCATCAAGAAATCCCAGGCCCCCCAATGTCTTTGGAACCTTGGCATCTAAAAAAAGTCAGCCACCAGTGGTATGCCCAAAATTGGAAGGCATTTGCAAAGGAGTTCCGTAAAATGTGGAAAGAGTGTGCCCAATATGTTCTACAATTTCCGGTGGCGCCCAACGAAATGAAGCCGACAAGGGAATATGTGGATTGGTATAGAGCAAATACAAATCCAGAAATGATTGTGTATGACCCGTTCTATTTGGACGATCCCCGAATGCAACAACCATATTTCCAACAACAACAACCACCACAATATTCCCAACAACAACAACCACCACAGTATTACCAACAACAACCACCACCACCGTATTACCAACAACAACCACCACCACCGTATTACCAACAACAACCACCACAACACATGTCCACCCCCCAACCAAATCAACACTACATACCACAAACTCAACCCCAATATCATAAAGATTACCAACACCAACCTCAACATTCCCACCACCATCAACAGTCCCAACACCTACCACAAACTCAATCCCCCCACATCCACCAATCCCAACACTTCCATCACGACGATGTCCCGGGCTCTTTCAGTCTTCCACTTAACCTCGACACAGGTATATAAGAGGATTACCAACAAGACTACTACACACCACAACAGACATTGTTCTTTAGCCAACCCGATTCAACCCTCAACTACCAAAGGCCACATTTCGAGGGCGCACCCACCAGGAGTCAGTTTGTCCCACCGAGACAAAGCTTTGAGGGCGCAGAGGGCACCCGCCTTTCCTACAGCATTGAAGGGACTTCGACCCAACCATAACGCCAAACGGCAAGGGGACGCGTTAGGACTAGGGGTGATAATAGGGAAGCACCACCACCACGTGAGCCGTCTAGACGAGTAGTTAGACCTCCCCCGTGCGGATCGTACCAGGGACCGCATAATATGTGATAAATCCCAAATTAATAATGCATTTTAATCATATCTTTATAATATTTGTCTTGTGTATTATTTTAATATAAATATATTGTGTTTATTAATATAAATAATATATATATATAATATATATATATATATATATATATATTATATATATATATATTATATATATATATTAATATATTAATATATATTTATATATATATCTTGTGTATTTTACGAATATATACATAGTATTATTTATTTACATGTATATAAATTAATATATTTAATAATTTATAAATAATATTAATTACTTATAAATTAAATTAATATATATATATATATATATATATATATATATATATATATATATTATCTTATAAATAACATTATTTATATATATGTATTAATATAAATTAATATAATTTAAAATAAATATAAATTAATAAATTTAAAATAACTTAAAAAAGATTAAAATAAAAAACATATTAAAAATAATTAAAAAAAAAAGGGAAACCAGTGTAGGCGTCACTCTTAGTGGCGACTTGCCCTACCTTTAAGGGTAGGCGCCAATTAGGGTGGCGCCCATGAACAAAATAGGACAAAAAATACTCATTTTTATAATTTTTTTGAAAATGTGGGTATTTTTGGAAAAAAATTTAAAAATTGAAAATTTAAAAAAAAAACTTCTACATTCGAACTATTTAAAATTGGCAAAGTTTTTGGGATTCATTGGCAAAATGAATTTGGTTGATCTTCTGGTCATGGGTAATAAGTTATTTTGGCAGGTGATGTTATGAGTAGACTATACTGTTTTTTTTATTTCAAAAAGCCTGATGAATTTGTGGGACTTGAAAGCTCAATTTATCAAAAACAGAAGCTTCTTAGATCACTGTTCAATCTCAATCAGATCTAATAAATTGGACTAGGTCTTGTGAAGAATGCATGATCAAGTAACTCAGTTCAACCGTTCTCTCTGTCCATTCACCTTCATTTCGACTTGTTGCAATTCGTGAATGAGATAGTAGGACAACCATATTGGAAGAATATTTTGTCCATTAAAGCCATGCTCCGTGGGTTTGAAGTGGTTTTGGGTTTGTCAATCAACTTCCACAAAATCATGATTTTCTTAAGGCCGCTAATGATTTCTTGGTGTGTCCTATCGGTTCGGTTCCGTTTATTTTTCTTGGAATATCGATAGGCTGTAATCAAAGAAGGATATCTTCATGAGATATGGTTCTCAATAAACTCAGGAATATGTTGGCTTCTTAGAAAGGGAAAGTTAATGTTGTATCCCTTAGTGGGAAAGTGACCTTACTCAATTCAATTTTGGTTTCAATTCCATTATACTTATTTTCCTTCTATAAATCAATGAAGGTGGTAATACAAGAGATTGCAAAAATTTAGCGTGCCTTTTTGTGTAATGGTCATAAAAACCATATGTGGATAAATTGGGTGTCATGGTCTTTAATTTGTAAGTCCAAAGCTGACGGGGGACTTTTGTGTCAAACATTGTGAAGCATTTAATTGAGCGTTTTAAGTAAATAGGCTTCGAAGATTTTAATGGATAATGATTCTATCTAGCATAAGGTTTTTTCTTTCAAATATGAGGACATTAAGTCTAAGTCCTCTTTATGGTAGAGGGACTTGGGAATTTATTTAAATTCATGTGATGTTGAAGGAACATGGGTTGACAAATGCATTGCGGGAAAGGTGGGGAGCGGAGTTGTTATTGATTTTTGGAGACATTCTTGAATTGGGGCAGATTCACTCGGTGTGCAGTTTCCTGTTCTATTTGATATTTTTACAGATGCCTAGTAAGAAAACTGGTGACTTATGATAATTTTGTAATGGTATTTGGACTTGGAACATTATTGCCAGCACTCTCTTATCGTATCCAACAAATCTTGAGCTCGACAGCTTTCTTACCATCTTGTGCGAAATCTCACCTAAATCGAATTTCTATGACAAGTTTATATGGTGGATCGATGTGAATGATTTCTCTATTAAATTTGCATTTATTAAATTAATTTCTCTGTTGAATCCAGATTTTCTAGATAGAATCATATTTCATTAGTCCGGGAATATTTGCACTTATTAGGTTGAACCTAAACTTAGAATTATCATTTGGTTAGCTGTATTTAGAGTTATTTGGCCGATCGAAATGATATCCTCTTTAATGGTGGATTGAAAGGGGTTCCATAAATTGTTTTGGTGGCTAAGTCGTTATCTTGAGACTAATTTGGAGCAAAATTTAAGGGCCATCTTACTAGTTCAAAGGAAGATTCGATGAAAAATCTTCTAAACTACATATTTTAGTGTTATCCTCTTGTATTCGGATTGAGTACCTTTTACTTTAATACAATATTTGCTTATAAGAAAAATTAAACTGTAAAATTTAATGTTAATGAAAATCAATTTACCTTACATTGTATAAACTGCAAACTCAAACTCAAACGAAAATCATACTTTGCACTATTAATTTATTGGTTCTGAATTAAGAAATGGTACCATAAAGTTTTGTGAAAAATTAACATCATATTTTTACTAACTTTGTTATTTCTTAGTGAATTTTCCACCACCATAATCTAAATTATAGCATGATATTTTAAGGACATAAGATGTTATATAATTAGAAAACATAATTTAAAAAATTAATTATTTATCGAAAACAAAAAAAAAAAGATTTTTTTATCAAAATAACCCTATTTTTAAAAAAAAAAATCCAAAATAACTCACTTTTCAGATTATTTTCCAAAATCCCCTACTTTGAAGAGGTGACGCCAGATGAATTGACGTCTGCTCTTAAACTTAGTGAGGTGGCGCCAATTGGATTGACTAGTGTATCTAGTGTTGCTAATCCAATTGGCGTCTGTGTGTTAATTTATAAAGGAGGTGTCAATTGGTCTGAAACTTGTGTGTTTCGTAATTTTTTTGAAAACATTGTACATTTTAGATAAAATTCGAAATTGGACCAATTCATATTAATATTAATACGCGTTTACACAAAAAGATTAATGTCGTTGACTAGGATGACCTAACCGACCTCCGGTCCCACATCCCCTAGCTACCCGAACTCGTGGCCCTAACCCACGTTGATGATTCACCCCAGATGTTTGAGTATCTGAGGGCCCAGGAACATCACCACCAACTGCAGGAGATTGCCTGAGATATTCAGACAAATCCGCATAGTCTTGTGTATGCATTGAAGGACTACCGTCATAGTTGAGTTCATGACCTATGCCAAAGTAGTTGAGTTGTGTTTGAGTTATTGGAGGGCGACCAGGACGATTGAAGGGAGACATTGGTGTGAATGATGCATCGATGAAAGGTTGAAATGATTTTTGTGGTGTTTGGTAGCCATATGGTTGTTGCATGTTTTGGCTTTGTGATGTTTGGGCTTCTTGGCTATAGTAGGAGGAGGGACGGTTGGTGTTAAATGATCGCTGGGTGTTTTGGCTAAGGCGGATATGGTAGGGTGATGTGTTGGGTGTATAGCGATGTTGGGTGTCTTGATGATGATCTACTTGTTGATGGTGGTACGGGGTATGCTCTTGGTATTGTGGTAGGGTGTTTGGCATGTTAGGGTTGTAGGTTTGTGTGTTTGTGGATCGGAAATTTTGATGGATAGGGGGTTGTGAGTAACCAGTCTGACAATGTTGTTGGGGGTTAGATGTTGAACCTTCTTGTGTGTAAGTTGCCTGGCGTTAGAGGGGTCAAAAAAGCCCTAAATGATAAAGCCCTAACAATTAGGCCCTTATTTGGCCCCATTTTTTTAGGCCCTCTACTAAATCAATAACTCTTTGGCCCCTTATTTTTAAGCCCCCTCATATTTTTGTTTTTTAAAGGGCCTAAATGAGGGGCTCAAAATATAATTTATTTGAAACAACATATTTTATTTTTTAAATAAATATTTTTAAATAATAAATATTTTTGAAAACTATTTGTTTTTTGAAAAAAACCTTATTTTTTTAAAATAAAAAAAATCAATTTTTTTAAATAAAAAAAAATCAATTTTTTAAAAAAATAAACATAATCGATTTTTTTTGAAGTATTAAAATTTTTAGTTTTTTAAAAAAAAATTGATATTTTTGAAAAAAAAATATTTTTTCAAAAAAAATAAATAGATTTTTTTCGTAAAAAAAACTGATTAATTTTTTAAAATAAGAAAGGCGGTTTTCCTTTAAAAATAAAAAATCAATTTTTTTCGAAAAAAAAATCAATTCTTTTTTAAAAGAAAAAATTATTTTTTTCGAAAAAGGTGATTTTTTCGGAAAAAGTCGATTTTTTTGAAAAAAAATCCGAATTTTTTCGAAAATAAAAAAAAACTGACTTTTTTCGGAAATAGAAAAAAAGTCAAAGTTTTTTCTAAAATTAAAAAAATCGATTTTTTCCAAAAAATTAAATCGATTTTTTTTTAAAAAAAAGTTTAATTTTATTTGAAACAAATTCGAAATTTTTCCTAAAATAAAAAAGTTGATATTTTTTGAAAAAAATGATTTTTATGAAAATAAAATAATAAAATAATTTTTTTTTAAAAAAAAAAGTCAATTTTTTTTCTTTAAAAAGTCAACTTTAAAAAATGATGGGGCCTTAAGGCTTTACTTGAATTTTATGGGCCTTTAGTTTAGGGGGCCTATATATTTTGGGGCTCATTTATATTTAGAATTTTGGGCCCCCTATATTTTGGGGGCCTTAAAAGTTAGGCCCCGGCCCCCTAAATTGACGGCTCTACCTGGCGTGGGTTGTATAGGTACATATCCTCGACGATAAACTCAAATCCAACTGATTTGTACCAAGTCATATAATTACGAGTTTGTTTTTCTTCGATTGGCATCACAGCGTCAGTTAAGACTTGGTCTTGTCGGTGCTTCCATTTTTGACACTCAGATCTAGCGAAGCTTTTCCATGGGTTAAAGTTCCATTGGTCGTTAACTTTTCTTAGATGCCATTCTCCGAGGTTTGTCGGGGGATCTGGGATGTGTTGAAGCATACCGAACTGCAATTTAACATGATCACTATTGTACGTCTCCACAGTGGTGAATCTTATGATCGGTGTGCATGCAGTCCAAACGGTTGCGTCTTGTCCGTTAATTTCATGGTCATGATCCAAATTTAGATATGGACGCCAAATGAACCGAAATGTGAACATATATTAGATTAGAAATTTATTAGAAGAAATTAACAAATTATTACGAATTAATTAGGTTAATGGCAATACATATGTCGGTCGAAGGTGATCCAAGAGATTGCGATACTGGGTACTACAACGTCTAAGACATTTGTTATAACTCAAACCACGTGCCGACCATCTACACCATAAAAGTAAAAATATTATTTAGAGATAATAATCGATAAAGTAAGTAAATATAGTCAATTTTTAAGAACTTACTTTTGTACGTAAGGGAATGTGAACGGGTTGTTGTTGACAGGCGCTAGGGACGATAGTCTGGACCAACCCCATGCTTGGAGCAAAACAGTACATCCATAAAATGTAGATGTGTCTTTGTGTGCATTTTTACACAAAGAGATATAAAGATAAGTCAAACAAGAGGACCCCTAACTGTAACTTCTTATTATATCTACATGTCTTAGTAAAGGTAAATACATAACATGCATACTAGAATCACTACCTTCGGGAAATAAAAATAAACCAATTAAAAGCATAATATAACACCTAGTTTTTATTATTTTAGCGTCTAACCGTAAGTTGTTGTAATATGCCTTAAGGCATGAAAGTAGTATACCTTGACCTTTCGAGTTATCATCTAACAAGTCAGCATCTAAGAGGTCCACGCAAATTGAATTCGCATAGTTGGTTTTACCATTTACCGCCTTGTCTTAGATAGGCAGTCCCAATAACATGTAGACATCTTCTAACGTCACGGTACATTCACCGGTTGGAAACTAGAATATGTGTGTCTCGGGACGCCATATTTCACATAATGCAAGAATAAATTTAGTATCAACCGACCAAGACATTATTTTGCTTACATGTCCAAAACCGGCGAGTTCGACATAAGGTTGAATCATCGCGTCCATGTGAACAAATTCGTGGACACGAGTTCGAAACCTAGAAACATCCTAAAAAATAAACAACAAAAGAATTTACTTTATAAAAAATTGTGTTAGAAAAATAATACAAGAAGTAAACGCTTACATAAGTTGTTATGTTTGCAACTGTGCCTCTATGCGATTCACTCATAGTGAGCAAAGACATCTTGTCATAGTGTTGCAGATGAAACAATGGTTGTTGCAGATGAATGAGTGGTTGTTGCAGATGTAGAAGTGATTGTTGGTGATGAAGAAGTGATTATTGCATGACTATTTATAATGAGAGACATGCAAAAGTTTGTATGCATGGAGAAATGGGCATGCAAGCTAGCGCCAATTGGTTTGGCGTGCACATGCAAAATTTCAATGTTAGTGCCATATGGACTGGCGCCTCCTAGGTCGTGGAAGCTTGTATGCATGGTCTTGACATAGGCTACATGGCTATTTGCATGCAATGCATAATTTCGTGGTTTAAAAGGCGTCATATGGATTGGCGCCCATGTACAAATAATGCATGCAAACGCCAAATGGAATGACACTAGGTCTTGCATGCATGCCATGTCACCTGGCTATTTAAGTGTCTTCCTATGTCATCCTCAAACCAACACAATTCATATGCACCAATTTTTTTACTATTCATATGCACCCAAATATTACAATGTCATCTGCACCCAAATATATTATCAATGCTCACTGCAATGGTGAGACATATTAGTGTGATGTATACGTGTTTTGTTTTCGAAACACCGATACTATCCGACTTACGATTAAGATAAATTTAAATTTCTTGAATTTGAAAAAACGAATAGAATCCTGCATAGGATCTGGTCTTGTGTCACAAATCACGTATCAAAATCCAATTTATTTCGAGAACAGTCAATGTAAATTTTACCCGCTAAAAGTACGAGACGATGAAGATGTTGAATATATGTTTGTTAGTCACGAACATTTTGGTTGCAACTCTATTGAGTTATATATTACTCTTCAACAAAGTATACCATCTCAGCAATCTCAGATAACTAATCAAGCTGAATCTAATGAATTTAATTTAGAAAACTCAGATGAAGCCGACCTAGAAGCAGAAGCAGAAGTCAATGTCGTTGACGACGACGAAGAAGAAGAAACTGAGACACATGTCGATCATATGTTGAACAATAACATTTAAGATGACGATCATCCAACTCCATTACCTCCAAGTCATGTATATAATCTGCCTCAACATATGACAAACATGGATTTGCATGACGATGAAACATCCAACAGTATTTTTTATAACCCGCATCCACGATCAGAGGGTGAGTTAAAAGTGGGAGACATGTTCCGCACTAAAGAAGAATGTGTGCAAGCTATCAAAAAATTTCACATGAATAACTCTGCTAATTTCACCGTGAAATGCACCGATTCGAGAAGGTATGTCATCGAATGTCGTAACATCCTTTGCAAGTTTCGGTTGGCTGCGTCTCACAAGAAGAGAAACGATTCTTGGGATATAGCTTCTATAGACCCACCTCACAGTTGCATTGCTAGTAATGTTATACAAGATCACTGTAAATTAAGCGATGGATTGATATGTCAAGACATTTTGCCGCTTGTTAACAAAGACCTATCAGTGAAGGTGAGTATAATAATATCTCATATCGTTACAAGATATAATTATACTCCATCTTACAAGAAAGTGTGGATTGGAAAGACAAAGGCTGTTGAACAGGTATTCGACAACTAGGAGGATTCATATAAAGAATTTCCACGGTTTTTATGGACACTTAAAACATAGTCACCAGGAACTGTTGCAATTATGGAGACATTGCCAGCATTTACGCTAGAAGAAAATTGTGTTGCTGGAAATAGAATCTTTCACCGTCTCCTTTGGGCATTTCAACCATGCATCATATTATTCAAATTGATGGAACATGGTTATACGACAAATAGAATGGTACTTTGCTTATGGTTGTTGCACAAGACGGAAACAATAATGTCTTTCCCATTGCCTTTGCTCTGGTTGAAGGTAAAACCGCTGGTGGTTGCGGTTTCTTCCTTCGTCATCTCGCTCTACAAGCCAATCTCTGTTTGATTTCAGATAGACATGCTGCCATTGAGAGTGCTTATAATAACCATGATAACGGATGACATGATCCTCCTTCTACCCATGTCTATTGTATTAGACATATCACAAAAAACTTCATGTGTGCAATCAAAGACAAGAACCTTCACAAAAAAGTGGTGAATGCAGGGTATGCTCTAACTCAGCCGTCATTTCAATATTACCGTGACAAAATTAGATTGTCTAATGCAGATGCAGGAAGGTGGGTGGATAACATACCATTAGAGCAGTGGACAAGGGCATTTGACAGAGGTTGTCAATGAGACCACATGACAACAAACCTTGTGGAATGCATGACCGACGTATTCAAAGGCATTAGAAATCTACCAATAACCATATTGGTCAGAACAACCTATTTTAGGTTGGCATCTACCTTCGCAATCAGAGGTGAAAGATGGAGTGCAGTATTAATGTCAGGTCAATTATTTAGTGAATATTGTATGAAAGTGATGAAAGAGGAAATTATTAAAGCTAGCACACACGCGGTTACAATCTTTAACCGTCATAGGCAAAATTTCAGTGTACAGAAAACAATGGACCACAATGAGGGGAAGTCAAATTTATCATATGTTGTCAAACTAAACAGAAGTTGGTGCGACTGTGGAAAGTTCTAGGCCTTCCGTATTCCTTGCTCTCATGTCATTGTGGCATGTGCACATAGTCGCCAGGACGCTTACATCCATCTATCTGATATTTACAAGACCATTACCATCATGAATGTCTATAATGAAAGCTTCTCAGTGCTAACAATTGAGGAATACTAACCTCTAAATGAAGGGGACATAGTTTGACACAACGATGAGATGCGAAGAAAGAAAAAAGGATGGCCAAATAACATGCGTATTAGAACAGAAATGGATACGATTGATAAAATGATAAGATTATGTAGTATATGTCGTCAACTCGGACACAATAAGAACAAATGTCCCAATCAAGGAGCAACCTCTGCATCATAATTTAGTAGTTCCTTTCAATTTTTGTAACCTTGGATTTTTATATAACATTAACTTTTTGATACAACAAGGTTAATAACAAACATCACTCCAACATAAGCACACTTGAAACAGAACAAGTCTAAATAAATAACACAAAAAATAAATATCGAATACAGATGAAAATACTTAACCACAATATTTAAATACAACATTTTTAACTGATTACAACAATCAAACTGATGCCATCTGGTCCAAACATCATTTCCCTAACATCCTTATCAGTTTTTACTCGCATCCAACCAAATATATTATCGAGTCTCTCAATACTTCTAATTTTTTTCCCTTATGATATTTTTCCATCTAACCAACGAAGCAACTCCCTTTTTAGTTGATCGAAACGACAGATGTTCCAGAAGAGCATCAACATTGGAAGCTTATCTCTCGAATAAATCACTTTTCCATAGCGGCGACGAACACCAAACATGTTTGCAATATGACGAAAAAGATGTGGAAAAATGAATCACACAACACCTCTATTTATAAAATAAAAAATTGCACATTACACTGAGGCGCCAGACCAATTGGCGTCTCCTCTCACTTTATACACATGGACACCAATTAGATTGACAGCACCATGTACTATTGTCAATTCAATTGGCGCCCCTCTTAAAAACTAAGGGTAGGCGTCAATTGGTCTGACGCCTATGTCTTAAGATTTTTTTTTTGAAAACTGTGATAGATTGAGAATTTGTTTGAAAACTAAATTATTTTGATATTTTTTTTGAAAATATAGGATATGTGAGTAAAAAATTCAAAAATATATATATATATATATATATATTATATATATATATATATATATATATATATATATATATATATATATATATATATATATATATATATATATATGATGTTGCGTGTGATGTTTAAATTACAGAAATATACATAGAAATAGTAATACTTTTATATCACATGATTTTCTGAACTAGTCTACTAGTGTGGTAGCTAGGGAATACTATGATTCACTGCCAATTTCTCATCTTGATCATAAGTGGTTCATTATTCGTAGACTTGGAATTTCAATGAAGTTCTATTTTGGGTTATATTGATTCTGTATAGATGCTGTTAGAAATTGATATGAAGACTCTTTGTTTTTATTTTTGTCTTTATTACTTAAGAAGTTTGAATCATTAAATTCTACTAGCTTTCTCCAACTCAATGCTGCTGTCACGCAGTGCTTTATCATCTCAGAACTTGAAGCAACAATACTTTAAAAGAATAAAACAAAAAAGATAACCATTATTCTACTATATCATCTTTGTTTAAAATAGTGTATTTATTACTATAAAAATAAAGTAGATAACATCATTTTGGGAGATGCGTACGTAGTGTGAATTAAGTTAAGAGAAAATAGGTGGTGCAGCTACTGTGTAAAAAATTAATATTCACAATTAATATCGAATGTGTATTTCACCCAATTATAAAAATATTTATACTATATTAAATGAATAATTTGTTATTAGATGACAATTATTTAAATAACTAATTTTTTTAAATAAATATTTAAAATAATGCATTTTTTTATCTATTTCTGTTCTATTCTTAAATAATAATTAAAATTTAAAGCAAAGAAGACGTCAATCCAATTGACGTCTATGTACAACACATAAGAATAGACATCAATTCAATTGACGAAATGTACAAACATGTAGGAGAGAGAATATACTCTATCATATATGTTTGTTGTCAATTGGATTGCGTCTCCTTTTATATATTGTATATTGATTGTTAAAATATATTTTTATTTAAAAATGGATTATTTAAAAAAATAGATGAAAAAAGAGATTAGTTTAAATATTTATTTTTAAAAAATAAGTCATTTAGATAAAAATTTAATTACATTTTATGCATGTTTATTAAACTCTTATGTTATTTATTATAGTAAAAATCTCCAAGTCTATTTAGGTTGTAATATAAAAATACTATAAATAGATTTTAAAATGTTAATTTTTTTTCTTAATTGAACTTCATTGTTCATCAATGTTTCTGCATTGGTTAGGAAAAGAGCATAAAATAAAATAAAAGTAAAGATGGAAGAAGAAGAAAATGAAGTATCAATGCATCATCGAGTTATTATTGTTGAATTATAATTTCTTGTGTCAAAATAGGTTGTTCGACAGAATAAGGAAGTGTCAGACCACCTAGTATGTTGAGTTGTGTTAGTGTGTCGAAGTATGTTGCTTTACATAGGATTTCGATTTATGTCTATTTTAGTAGTGTTAGCCATTTTAGACTTTTATAGTTTTTGGATTTGCCTTGTGGTTCAAGTTAACCTAAATTTATAAATAGAGGGAGTAACCCGTATTTTTAAAATGAAGTGATAGAGTATTCATAACATTGTAATTCACAGTATTTTGCTGTTGCAAAGTGAATAAGAAGTTTTCCACAGTTTATAGGCAGAGAGAAACTCTGCAGAATTTCAATTCTACTTCTCCTTCAGCTTTCTTTACTTTCCTTCTTTCTCCATTGTTCTTTTCTGTTATTGTCATTGTGTGGGTGATAATAATCTTGTTCATCAAGATTGATTGAAATTCTCCATAGATTTTTGGGGGATTTCCAACATTTGATATCAAGAGCTCCGGTTTAATCGATTCGTAGGAAGAAAATCACCATGGCACCGAATCATCCAAACATACATTTTCCAGCAAATCTTTCGATTCTCAAGAACACCAATTATGAGAATTGGTGCAAGCAGATAAATATTGTGTTTCGTTATCAAGATCTTTGGGATCTTGTGAAGGAAGGAGTAGCAACGCTTGCAGAAGACGCAGCAGATCAAGAAAAGGATGCACATAAAGAATTAAAGAAGAAAGATTATAAAACTTTCTTTATAATCAATCAATATGTTGATGCATATAACTTTTAAAAGGTTAGTGATGTAGAGTCAACGAAAGAAGTATGGGAAATTATGGAGAAATCGTTTGGAGGCGCGAAGAAGGTGAAAGAGGTGAGGTTACAAACTCATAAAAGAACGTATGAATTGCTTTAAATGGAAGACAATGAAAGCATAACTAATTTTTTCACCAAGGTTACGAAACTGGTGAATCAAATGAAGGTATGTGGAGAAGTGTTGATATCAAGATCTATTATTGGAAAGATCTTGAGGTCATTGGCTCTAAAGTTCGACCATTTGGTAGTAGCCATACAAGAGTCGAAAGATTTCTCAAAACCGACAAAGGAAGAGCTTCAAGGGAAGCTTGAATCTCATAAACAAAGAATGACTGAAAGAGCTATAGGAAAGTCGAAGAGTGATATGGCTTTGTAGGCTCAATCAACAAAAGAAAGAAAAAGGCAAAAGTTGGAATGACAACAAAGGCAGAGGAGGCTACAACAATTCGACTGGTCGAAATCAACAAGAAGGAAATTGGTCGAATCAGAGAAAACCCTTGAACCAAGGCAACCAAAGAGGTGGTGTTCCAGGTAGAGGAAGAGGTGGTGGTCAAAAGCCATACAAGAGTCACACACAATGTTACAATTGTCATAAGTATGGTCACTATTCTAGTGATTGTCCAGAAAATGAGAAGAATCAAGAAACTTATGCAAAGCTGGCGAAACATGAAGAAGAAGAGAGGTTGATGATGGTTACAACAAGAGGTGAAAAGAGATTCAAGGACCAATGGTACTTGGACTCAGGATGCTCATCACACATGTCTGGAATGAAAGATTGGTTTATCAACATAAAGCCCTCAATGAAGAACATGGTGAAATTTGCAAATGACAACACTCTAGCAGCTGAAGGTGTTGGTGATGTTCTGATTATGAGGAAAGATAGCAAGAGGTCAGTAATTTCAAATGTGTTGTATATACCAGGCATGAAGAGTAATTTGCTCAGCATATGGAAGTTAGTCAAAAAGAACTACAAAGTGTAAATCAAAGACAAGATGATGAGAGTTCTCAACCCAAATGGAAGGTTGATCTTGAAGGCTCCAATGTCTCAGAATAGAACCTTCAAGATTGAACTAAATGTGATGGAGCATAAGGGCCTTACAACAACAACCAACAGAGATGAATAGATATGACATTATAGACTTGGCCATCTCAATTTCAAAGACATCAAATATTTTAAGAGAAGAAATATGGTTTCAGGTTTATAAGAAATCGACATTCCAAACGAAGTGTGTGAAGAATGCGTGCAGGCGAAGCAGCATAAGAACAACTTCAGTAAGGATGTAGGAAGCAGGTCGAAGGAAATTCTTGAAGTCATATACTCTGATGTATGCGGTCCTCTCCAGGTGGATTCGATTGGAGGTAACAAATACTTTGTTACATTCATAGATGATTTCAGTCAAAAACTATGGTATTACCTGATCCATAAGAAAAGTGAGGTGATCGAGGTATTTGTCAAGTTTAAATTTATGGTCGAAAGACAGAGCGGCCGAAAGATCAAGATTTTGAGAACTGATTATGGTGGAGAATATGTGTCAAAAGACTTCGATGCATTATGTGTGAAAGAACGGTTCGGGCACGAGGTGGTGCCATCCTACACTCCACAACAGAATGGAGTCGCAGAAAGGAAGAATAGAACCATCATGAATATGGTTAGAAGTATGTTGAAAGGGAAGCATCCACCCAAAGAATTATGGGAAGAAACTGTGCCGACTGCGACATATATCCTGAATAGATGTCCAAAGAAGAAGCTAGAAGGAATCACGCTAGAAGAATGTTGGTCTGGTGTCAAGCCTAGCTTGAGTCATCTGAGGGTGTTTGGATCTATAGCACATAGAAATATTCCAGATCAGTTGAGAATAATACTTGATGACAACTCGAGTTAGATGATCCTGATATGATATCATTCGACTAGAGGATACAAGTTAGTCGACCCAGTGAATAAGGAAGTGGTGATCAGCGGGGACATGATCATAGATGAACTTAAGGAGTGGGATTGGACTGAGAATGTCAAGAAAGATTCAGTGAGAATCTTTTGTGACGAACCGACTAGTGAAGTCGAAAGAGAAGTTTGACAGGAAGAAGTCAGAGGTGAAGCAGGCCCAAGCAGGCCTCAAAGAACAAGACACATGCCTCCAAGGTTGCAAGAATGTGTGATTACATCAGATGATATGGTCAATAAAGAAGGTGAGCTGGTACATTATGATTTCTACGCAGATGTAGAACCTGTCAATGCAACTAAGGCATTGAAAGATTCGAAGTGGATGAAAGCAATGGACGAAGAGCTGAAGTCAATCGAAGTCAACAACACTTAGTCACTTGTCGAATTACCCCAAGACAAGAAGGTAATCAATGTGAAGTGGGTATACAAGGTGAAGCTGAATCCCAGAGGAGAAGTGACTCGACACAAGGCGAGACTTGTGGGGAAAGGATTTCTTCAGAAAGAAGGAATCGAATTCAATGAAGTTGTTGCACCTGTTGCTAGGATCAAAACAATCAGGTTAGTTGTTGGTCTAGCAAACATAAATAAATGGAAGATGTGTCAGATGGATGTTAAATGTGCATTCCTTGATGGCCCCTTAGAAGAAGAAGTTTATGTTGCACAACCAGCTGGGTTTGTGAAACATGGCGAAGAAAGAAAGGTGTACAAGCTGTATAAAGCCTTGTACAGACTTAAACAAGCTCCAAGAGCTTGGAACAAGAATATATATGGTTTTCTAATGGATAAGGAATTTGTGAAGTGAAAACCTGAACATGGAGTATATGTGTAGCGGGGTATTCGTTACCATTAGAGATATTGACCAAATCCAAGGTAAATCATACAAGTCGAGTCGCCACCGCACTTCTATTTATCCAAAGGAATGGTTAGAAAGCGAACAAAAACCTAAAAGTTTTATCGAATCAAAAACTAGTAAAAATGTTAGAGATCTGGGTAAGGGGGTTGGTTATGCAATGGGAAGGTGTTAGGCACCCAAAACATCCTAGGTACTCCTAGGGAGCCCTTCTCATATTTGTTGTAAGGTTGGTGTTTTGTGAAAATTTATTTGTGCAAACATGATTGAAGAGATGAGAAAAGAATATACAAGTTTATTTACATTTTTGTGTTTGAATGGATGAACCCATTGCCTACGTACCATCTTAAAAAAGATTAGGATCAAAACCTCGTAGTTCAGGGTAAAAATCTCAAAATGAGTTGGTGATTTAATTGGTCCAAAAGCCTTAAGGTCTTTTGTTATCCAAGGGAGAAAACTCAACCTAACAACCACAAATCCACCATGTGAGGATAGCTTCAACATGCTAGTGAGGGGTTAACCCTATAATAAGCATGGAAGACTCATTGTCCATCACTAAGGATATAGGTGAGTATTACATCTACCACAAGGATAACTCAAACCTAATAGCTAAAGGTTATGAAAAATTTGATTAAGAAGGTGGCCATTGAAACCACAAAAAGATATTTGAATGGGTTATATTTACCAATGAAAAGTATTTACAAAAATGGTCAAAGTTGACTTAAGGATTCAATTCAAAATAAGTGTTATAAAAAGAAAGTTTGAAAATCAAAAGCATAAGGCTTAGGTTTCTAATGTTGAAAACAAGTGTTAAATGTTTGCACAAAAAGTTTTGGCTTGGGTTAGAGTGGAGAGAAGAAGAAGAATGGCTAAGATCCTAAACATACAAAAGGTGAGGGATAAGAAACAAAACCACAAATGGAGTTCCTCTCTTGAAATCATATTGATGATCCAAGTAGCTCCCATCCTTTGGAATAAGCAATCACAAAAGCATAAACTCAATCAATCAATCAATCAAATGAACTCTTGGAAAGTTCCTCAATGCATCTTGGATCTCTCTCTCTCTTATGAGCTCATGGTAATGGTTCCTCAATGTGGCTCAAAGTTGGAATTCCTAGCACAAAGAAACACACACATCAAAATGTTCTATTAACAATCAAAGAATGGACAAGAGGGAGTTTAGAATATGGTTCTTTCAATGTTCATCTTCAAGCTTAAGCATTCTAAAGGCATGAGGTCTAGTTGCTCTTTGACATTTATAGCACTCTAAAGGCATGAGGCCTAGTTGCTCTTTGACTCCATTTTGCATAGGGAAGGTCCTAAAGTCTAAGTCCTTTTGTCCATTTTTGCATTTGGTCCACAACAATTAAACAAAACACAAACACAATAGTATATACACAATTATGTGCTCAAGTGAGCAAAAGGCAAATTGCATTAACATAAACATGTGCTCAAGTGAGCAAAGAAAAAAAACAAATGGATAATATGTACAAGAATAGTAAATTGCATAAAAGTAAAGTGCAAGAAGTAAATGTTAATGGTTAATGGTTAATGTTAGTAGTTAGTGTGCCATAAGGCAAATTTAGCGCTATGTTAAGCAATCGTAATTGGACTTATGTAGAAGTCACAACTATTTGAGGCCGGTCAATAATAATGTAGGTAACAACACAAGTTAGAAGTCTTGATTAGTGAACCAAGTTCCAACAACTTGCCATGCCAAAAAGAAAAAAGAGAATTGATCTTGTATCGGTTTAAGTCCTTTGCATGATTTAGAAAACAACCTATCCTTAATGCAAAGCCATTCACTTGATCAAATGATCAAGATGAATTAGATTTGGATCAAGGAAGATTAAATCTCCCTAATCAATGCCAACTTATCAACCTTCAACTCATTGATCAAAAAATAAAAAAAAGAAAGAAGGAGAAGATGAATAATGGAAATGGAAATGGAAAGAATAAAGTGTATAAGGTGAAATAAAATGTACCAATCCATGTGTATTGACCAAATGACATTGAGAGTCAAAGTCAAACAATGAGAAACCAGAAATAGGATGAAGATTGGAAATCAAGAAATAAACAAAATATTTTTGGCATTTTTAATATTTAAAATTAAACTTGAATTAAAAATAAAAGAAAGGTCAAACTTCAAAATCACTTCAAATCAACCTTGAAAGGTCCAAGTGATTTATCCCAAGTTCAACAAGGTCAAACAAAGTTTGACAAAAATTTTCAGCATTTTTAAAAGTCAGAAACTATTTTTAATCAATTAAAAATGAATAAAAATAACCTAATTGAACTAAAATCTCAAATAAATCTCAAATTAATTAAAAAATTGATGAGAATATTTTTCATAGATCCATCATCATTCAAATAGGTTAGGAAAATATTTTTGTATTTTTTGAATATCAAAAACTATTTAAAATGAATTAAAAATAACCAGAAAAGAGAAAATTCACAAAAAACATCAAATGACAAAATAAAAAATATTAAAAATCATTTTTAGAAACAAGAATTTATTTGAAGAAGAATGCAATTGGTCCCATATTTTTTGGATTAAAAATGAAGAAGTTATGAATTTTTGAAAATAATGGGAATAAAAGAAATAAAATCAGAAAATAAGAAAATAAAAAAAAGAAGGAGCGTCTGATCAAGCCTCATTAATTGACGTGGCTGATCAGACGCTCCACATGCGCGCTTCCATGGTAGGCTTTAGTCAATGCGAAACATGTGGCATTATTGAAAGTAAACAAAATGCATGGCTGAGATTAAAACGTGGGAGATGCATCCAACGATCCAGATTGAATCTGGCATGGTGGACGGTGGCCAGCGTCACCGTCTTCTCCGACGAGCACTCAAGCTCCGGCCAGAGTTGCAGGTCCTCCAAACTCAACCAAAATCCACGATCTAGGTACCAAATTAAAGCTGGGGTGATGTACATCACCCCTGTACCATCCATTTCTACTCTAGATCTCCATAGTGAGAGAAATCAGAGGTTGAAACTTGATGGTGTTCATCATGAACTTGTTAGATTTTGAAAATTGAATGCACAATAATGATGCCTCTATGGAGAGGACTTCAGACAACACAATAGCCAAGAAAAGTGAGTTTCAAAGAAAAAACCAGTTGAAGAGAACCTTTGAATTGTGGAGATCTGAGCTTGCTTCCTTGCTTCCTTTGGCCAAACAGAAGTTCACTGGATTATGAGAGAGAGGTCTAGGAACTTTAGATCTAGAAATTCAACCAGACTTAGTTGAATTTCAGATCTGAGAAATTTGAATGAAAATGAAATAGTTCCTTTGGTGAGAGGTTTGGTTTTCAGTTCGGTAGCATTTCAAGTTGATTCATGGATGAAAATTGAATGGAATGATGCCTCTATTTATAGAAGGAGAGGCAAGGCAAGTGTGATCAAATCCGTGTGCATGGCAAATGGAGATTCATTGCATGGGCTTGCATGATCATGTAAAAGGCCCAAATCCAATGCCAAATACAATATGAAGTGTAATTGAGCTGAAATGGACGTGTAATTGGCAATGCACAAGCTTGTGTAATGAGTTTCAACATGTTATGCACAATTATGCCTAAAACTTCATCTCTTCGAAAATGCCATTTGCCAAATCCAAACATGATCATGTGAGTAATGGTTGGAAAGGTCTTGATGTAAGGAACAAGTGTTATGTTGGGAAAAAATCCATTTGAAGTGTGGAAATTAATGAATTTTGAATTTAAAGTGTAAGGTGCAAAACATGTAAAGGCAAGGTTTCCAAATTTGGCCAATGTTCAAGCCCCTTTGTTTTGATGATGAAAGCTTCAAATAAAAAACATTAATCAACAAAGTTGTAGATCTTCTCAAGACAATCAAAATGGACTTATATTTTGCATAATTTGGATTTTTGATGAAAGAGTTATGGGCACTTGAAGTTGGACTTTTTTGCCTTTCAATGCATTTGGTCCAAAGTGACCTATAATGTTTTGCATTATGACATGTATTTACTTTGAGATTTTGAAATTTTGTTCAACATAACATTTGAATTAGACATCTTAAGCTTTCCAATGCATTTGATCCCACCTCAGAATCATAAAAAATGAATGAGTTATGTTCTTGGGAAGTTGACCCTAAATTAGGGTTTCAGTCAAAATGACCTATAATGTCTTGGAATGGATGATGACCTTACAAGATTCAAATCAATTTTTTATGAACATGAAAGTTGTTCATATTGTCCTTAAGAACATTTTTTATTTTGGGGTCATCTCCATTTGACCAACACATAAAAAGTTAGGTCTCAGTGCATTTCAAAATAGTCAGATGAATTGACTGATCAACTTCTCAAGTCCATGACTCATATCTTGATGAATTGATGATTGAGGACACTAAAATAAGTTCAAATATGCATGAAATTATGAATTAAAGAATTTACCTTGATTGTATTTGACCATGGGCTGAGGTTGCTTCATGAGCAAGGCATTGTAGTACACAGATGAATTGAGAAACAAAACCTCAAACCCCTTGACTTGCTTTGATCGAAATGATGAATTGAGATGCTAGGGAGGCATATTTGATGAATGAGAGCTTTGGGAACCATTGCCATGCTTGCTTTCATTCTCTCTTGGCCATACCAATGCACATAAGATCTCCTTGAAGCTCTTGACCTTGTGATTGCTCAAGCTACAAACAAAAATGTTAGTGACATATTTTTGTGCTTTTGGTTAGTAAACAAACTAAGAAAAGCAATGATATACAATTCAAGCATGCTTGGTGATCTCAAACCACTCTCAAGAAGTCCCACCCAAAGGCAAAGGGAACCAAGATGCTTATGATCCTTGAGGCTTTGCAAAATGCAATGTTATGATGCCATGAGGGATCTTAGGGACAAAATTGGGTCTTACAATATGTAAGAAGAAGCCAGACTGAATTTCTTATATTATGCCTCTATGTCAATGACCTGTTGATAACATGTAGTTGCAAGAAGGAGATCGAAGACTTCAAAGGTGATCTCAACAAGGAATTCAAAATGTCAGATATGGGTGACAATTCATATTTTCTTGGCATCAAATTCTACAAGAGTGATAGAGGATTGATGATGCACCAAAGAAGGTATGTAGGAGAAATACTTAAGAGATTTGAGATGCAAGATTGCAACCCAACTTCGACTCCAGCTGAGTCCAAATTACAACTGCCGAAAGATTCAGATTCAGATGATGTCGACCCAACCCAATATAGAAGACTTATTGGATCACTTCGATACCTTTGCCACACAAGGCCTGACTTAGCATACAATGTAGGTATGGTGAGTAAATTCATGCAAAAGCCAAAGGTATCACATCTAGCAACGGAGAAGAGGATACTAAGGTATCTGAAAGGAACTCCCAACTATGGCATTTTGTTTCCTACATCTGATAAAGGAAAAGAATGCAAATTAGTGGGATACACCGACTCAAGTTGGTCTAGTGATGCTGAGGATCGAAAGTCCAAGGTTGGCTATGTGTTTATGCTAGGTGGTGCACCCGTTGCTTGGAGTTCGAGAAAATAGCCAGTAGTGGCATTATCTTCATGCGAAGCTGAATACATAGCTTCTTCTCTTTGTGCATGTCAATCAACATGGATCGTGAATCTAGTCAAAGAGATAACAACAAAGAGTCATGGAGCAATTACCACGAAGATCGACAACATGTCAACTATCAATATGGCGAAGAATCTGATAGCACATGGTCAAAGCAAGCACATCAAAATGCGGTTCCATTATCTTTGAGAGAAGGTAGCAGATGGAAATATGAATATGGAACACTGTTGAACTGAGAATCAGATTGCAGACATCATGACAAAGGGAGTGGCGGTCGAAGTGTTCAGAAGACTAAGAGCTATGATGTAAATAGCTTAGACACAATGAATTAGGTGGTGTGTTGAATTGTAATTCCTTATGTCGAAGTAGGTTGCTCGACAGAACAAGGAAGTGTCGAACCACCTAGTATGTTAAGTTGTGTTAGTGTGTCGAAGTGTCGAAGCATGTTGCTTCACACAGGATTTCGACTTATGCCTATTTTAGTAGTGTTAGCCATTTTGGGCTTTTATAGTGTTGGGCTTTGGCTTGAGCTTCAAGTTAACCCGAATCTATAAATAGAGGGAGTAACCCTTATTTTTGAGATGAAGTGAATAAAGTATTCATAACATTGTAATTCATAGTATTTTGCAGTTGCAAAGTGAATAAGAAATTTTCCACAGTTTGTGGGTAGAGAGAAACTCAGCAGAATTTTAATTCTTCTTCTCTTTCATTATTCTTTACTTTCCTTCTTTCTCCATTATTCTTTTCTGTTATTGTCATTGTGTGGGTGATAACAATCTTATTCATCAAGATTGATTGAAATTCTCCATAGATTTTTGGGGGATTTCAAACAATTACAATAGTGTAAACAATTATATGAGATGAGTTAGTGGTAACCATTTCATCTAACTCGTAACCACTTGTCTAACTACTTATAACTATCAAAGTTAATTTACAGTTTACAATACATCCTTATAGAATACATAACATTGGTATATACTTAATTTATCTCTAACGCTCCCCTCAAATTTGTTGGTGCATAACAATAAAGAAGATGAAGATGATGAAGATGAAAGAGAGAAAAAAGTTTGTAACTAACTTCTATTGAAATTGTTTTTTTTTACAATTTAGAGTCTGTTACTTCAAATTCATAAAATTGAAACTTTGCTTATATACTATCATAACCTAAATGACATTCAAATGCAAGCAAAATCAAACTCTAAATTCAACTCAAATGAAAATGAATTATATCTAACATCATCCCTTAATTCATATTCAACTAATCAAAATCAAGAACACTACTTTCATCCCTCAACTGGATAAAATGTTCAGTCTTGATTACTTTGGTTAGCACATCTGTCAGTTGCTTTTGAGTGTTACAGTGAGCAACTTCAAGCACTCCATTATGAACCTAGTTGCGCAGAAAATGGATCTTTGTGGCAATGTGCTTGTTTCTTCCATGCAGTACTGGATTCTTGGCAAGGCTTATAACTAATTTGTTGTCAATCATCAATTTCACAGGCTTATTCACCTTGATCTTCAGATCCTGTAGCAAGTTCAGAATCCAAACAACTTGGTAAGTAGTCAAAGCATCTACAATGTACTCAGCTCCACAGGTTGACAATGCAACCATTGGTTGCTTCTTCGAGCACCGAGAAATGGGACTTCCCATATATTTAAAGAAGTATCCAGAAGTACTTCTTCTGTCAATTCTATCTCCACAACAATCAAAGAATGAATAGTATATCAGCTCTGAATCAGATTCCACACCAGAAGGGAACAAAACTCCATACTTCAGAATCCCTCTAATATACCTCAATATCATGACAATAGTTTGGTAATGTGACCACTTTGGTTTGTTCATAAACCTACTCACCATTCCAACTGCATAGCATAAAGTCAGGTCTAGTGTTACAGATATATCTCAATGATCCCACCAACTATTTAAAAGTTATAGCATCTACATTATAACCCTCATCATCAGAATCTGGCTTGTGATTTGTTTTAGCATGTGTGATTGCAGACTTGCAATTTATTAGCTCAAATCTCTTTAGAAGCTCAAGTTCATACTTCAGCTGATGCAAAATTATACCCTTATAAGAGTAAATAATCTCAATCCCTAGAAAATATACCATATTTCCTAGATCAGTCATCTCAAATTCATTCATCAACACCTTCTTGAACTTAGTTATCTCATCTGAACAACTACTTGTTAGCAATATGTCATCAACATAAAGAAACACCAGAATCATATTGCTATCAGATGTATACTGAACATAAACACCATACTCCATCTAACATTTCCTGAATCCTTGAAGCTTGAAAAATGAATCAATTTTTAAATTCCAAGCTCTAGGAGCTTGTTTCAGTCCATATAAGGCTTTATGAAACTTGTACACCACCCCTTCCTGATTCTTTTTCATAAACCAAAGAGGCTGTGATACATAAACTCCCTCTTGTAAATGACCATTCAGAATGCATATTTCACACCTAAATGCATCAAAGGCCAATTTCTATTAGCAACTATGGCAATCACCAATCTGATTGTTTCATGTCTAGCTACAGGAGCAAACACCTCAAAGTAATCTAATCCAGATTTCTATAGAAATCCTCTAGCTATAAACCTTGTTTTGTGTTTGCCAATTGATCCATCTGGCTTTAGTTGCAACTTGTAAACCCATTTCACACTGATGAATTTCTTGTTCTTTGGATGTTCAGTCAACTCCCAATTCTTGTTTCTTTCTATAGCCTCAAGTTCTTCTTTCACGACCTTCAACCACACTTTCTTCTTGAAATCTTCTTCAGTACTTTCTGATTTAGAGTCTACCAACATGGCACATTGAATGACTTACCATTCAAATTTTATATCAGTATCTTGCAACATGTCAAACTCTACAAATTTTATTGGTATTTATCTGATCCTTTGTGGTCTTTGAACTTGTTCATAATCGTCTTCAGATGTTGGAACAATATCAGATGTTGGACTACCTTCAGAGTCTGGTCCATCTTCAGAGGCATGACCACCTTCAGTGGCATGATTACCACCAAAGTCTGGATCATTATTAGAATTTGGACCAGAATCAAGTTCACCTTCAGAGTCAAACTCGCATTTAGACTCTTCTTCAGCATCAGAGTTACCTTCAGAATCTGACTCATCTTCAAACTCTGAATCTCCTTCATACATAGATTCTTCTTTAGAGTCTGAAATATATTCAGAAGTTAACTCAAGTGTTAACATTACACCAAAGTTGGATTGAGACTTATTCCAATCCCACACTTCTGATTCTTTCACAATGACATCTCTGCCGAATTTAACTTATTGGTAACAAGATAGTAGAGCTTATAAGCACATGTGTTATGGTACCCTACAAGCAACATGGCTTTACTTCTGTCATCTATCTTCCTTCTCTTACCATCTGGGACATGTTTAGAACAAACACAACCAAACACCTTCAGATGACTCACACTTTGATTATCTCCAATCCAATTCTCAAAAGGAACAATTTCCTTCAGCTTCTTAGTTGGACATCTGTTGAGCATATATACTTCAATGACAACAACTTCTCCCCACAAGGTGCGAGTGAGCTTCTTCTCCTTCAGCATTCCCCTTGTCTTATCAAGCAAAGTTTTTTTCTTCTTTATACAAGACCATTGTATTGAGGAGTGTATGGAGCATTAACCTCGTGCTCAATTCCATTCTCCTTACAGAACCTTATGAACTTTGTAGAGTTGTACTCACTTCCACCATCAGTTCACATAATTTTCAAATTCTGACCACTTTCTTTTTCACCCTTCACCTTGAACTTCTGAAACTCAGCAAACACCTTTAGCTAAACACCTCCACAAATGATACAAAGTACTTGTTTCCTCCAAGCGAAGGTACTTCAAATGGCTAACATACATTAGAATGCACTACTCATGAAGCATGTTTTTCTCTTGGATCCACTTCTGATGCAAATGGAAATCTAGGTTGCTTACCTTTCATGCCTATCTCACATGACTTCTTAGGCTTCACATTCTTTGGAATGCCATGTACCAACTTCTTAGAACTCAGATGCCCTAAGCTTCCGAGGTTCGGATGCCCCAATCTCTTGTTCCATAGCTCGGTACCTTCTGCACTAAGGCATTTAGTTTTAATTGTTTCCACATTCACCTTGAATGATTTGTTGCTTCCCTGTTTAGACTGCATAACCAGCTTCTGATCATAATCATACAACTTCAAGAGTTTGTCCTTCATAGTAACTGAGAAACCTTTCTCAATTAGCTTACATACACTCATCAGATTGCTTTTCATGCTAGGAAAATACCAAACATCCTTGATCAGAATAGTTTTTCCATTCTTCACTCTAACCTTGAAATTTCCCATTCCTTCAGCATTCAAATACTTATCATCAACACATATGATTTTTTTCCTCTTTCTAGAGTCAAAAATTAATCAACCATTGTTTGTTTCCAGTTAGGTGATTTGAGTAGCCAATGTCATATACCACCAGTCTACAAAATATCCACCATCAGACTCATAAGCCATCAATAGCACAAGTTCATCATCAAACTCTCCTCTAGCTATGTTTGCTTCTTCTGATTTTCTTTTCTTGTTTGACCAACAGTTAGTAGTTGTAGCGGTAAATTTTTTGAGATTAAGCTATCAATTAACTTAACTCGCAAAGCAAGAGTCGCCACCGTGCTTTTATTGTTTCCAAAGGAAAATGGAAAAAGTACGAATAAAACCCGAAGAAGTTTTAAAACAAAACTAATAAAAAGAGAACAATGGTATGAAGGTTAATTATGCAAAGGGAATGTATTAGCACCCTAAACATCTATGGTAATCCATGGGAACCTCTTTGAAAATGTGCCTTTTGGTTTGAAAATAGGTGTTCTTTGTAAAAGATTGGAGAGATGGGAAAAGAAATATCTTTTTATGATTTTTGTGTTTGCCACGACTTTTGAAATCTCATGCCTACGTACCAACAAAGTGAAATGGAGGATCAAAACCTCGTAGTTCTTGGTAAAAATAACAAAGGGGTTTGTTTTGAGTCATTTTTATGGAAAAAGACATTTTTTCATTTTAAGGAATACTTGACTAATCACCCACAAGTATGAGTACTTTGTATCATCATGAGAAGGACTCCAAATTGGATAAGGATCAACAAGTATGCCACTAGCTCTCACAGATGGAAAAGAATTGTCATCAATACTATGGGGATAATGGAATTATATCTCAACTATGGAAATGACTCATGTCTAATACCTTGAGAAAAGTTTTAAAAGAAAAAGTGCACAAAGGCACAAAATGATTTGAATGAGTTATGCATTTTTAGTCTTTTGAAATTGGTCTAAACATGCTTAAGATGGATTAACATTTATTTAAGAAAAAAAAGGTTTTGAAAATCACTTGACAAAAGTCAAGGTTTATTGAGAAAGTAGTTAAAGTTTAAAAAACAAGAAGGTTTTTAAAAAAAAGAGAGAAGATTTTGAAAATTAAAGAAGGAAGGAAGAAAAGAAGAGACTATCCTAAAGTATAAAGTAAAAGCTAGAGAGGAAAGATCTAACCAAGAAATAACATGCCTTTTGAAATAAGTCAAGCAAGAATTCCCTCATTTTTATTAAGCCTCAAACAAGACAAAATAAGCAAATAATAATCCATGTATCAGATAAAACTAGAGTAACTTAACCAAGTCTTTAAAAGGAAATCCCAAGTCAAAGGTACCAAATGAATTCTAGGGTATCAAATCATAAGTCCCAAAGCAAAGGTCAAGATCCTAATTCTAAGTCCATAACTCCACAATGATGTCAAGGATAGGAACTACAAGCCCATGAATTAGGATAACCAAGTTTCTTTTTTAGATTTTTCTTTATTAATGTCTCCTTTACAATGATATAAAAGAAAGGTCCAAATGGACAAAGAAAATAAATGAGAAAAACACAAATAATATGATATGGAATGCTAAATATAAAGTATACAATAAATGTCATAAAATAAAGGAGCATAAAGTAAATGACTTTGAAATCAAAGTTAATACAAGTAAAGTGTTAGTAAAGGATGTTAGTAATCAAAGATGAAATATGGCTTGGTCACTTTTTGGAGAACACTAAACTATCCACTCACAAGTATGAAAATATGAACTTATACATCATTTATGAGAAGGGCTCCAACTTGGATAAAATCAACAAATATGCCACTAGCTCTCACAAAATGTAAAATGAGCAAAATTTGCATCCAATACCATGAGGAAAAGGAGACTTACAATCTCACCTTTAAAAATGCCTTTGTTTTCTTTGGGACAAATTTAGTGTTATGTTAAGCAATCGTAATTGGACACATGTAGAAGTCACAACTATCTGATACCGGTCAACAATAATGTTTGTGTTAATACATGTTAGAGAATTGATATGTAAATAATGTAAGAACAAAAATTGTGATACAACAGATTCCTTGATTTTGATGATAACAAAGGATGAAACCAAAAATGGCACCCTAACGAAAAGTTTCTAAGTGTGCAGGACTCTGATGACATCATCAGATACAATACCAGATCAGAAGCATATTATCAAATGATCAGAAGCTCAGAAGTAGAAACAAGTTTAAGAAAGTCAAACTCTGAACTAAACAACAAGTATCAGAAGCGTCTGAACAAGAAGAAAGTCCTAGAACCTCTGACTCTGAACAACGCCCTCTGAAGAATCTATTTAGATCAACATCAGAAGCAAGATACCAAGTTTCTCCAGATACACAAATACTCTGATTATGGATTTGCTAATCATAAAAAAGTAACGTTGAAGACAAGTAAAGATTTTCAAATGGATTTCCTAATTGAGAAAGAGACGTTAATCTCCAATCTCAATAAAGAAAATACTACTTGTGGTAAGTAGTCATTTCAAGAAGAAAAAGTCATCCTGCATTAGCTAATTATTGTGATGGCGTAACTTCATCTCAATATCCACCAGTTTCAACTACTACTTCAATTGATCTATATAAAGGATTGAAAATCAATTTTCAGTAACACACATATACGAGGAAAAATCATACTGAAACATCAACAAGAAAAACACTCTTGCTCTCTATCTTCACGAAGCTTTTGCTTATTACGTGAAAAACTCCTGTTCTTAATTTTGTAATACTTGCTTTCTTAGAAGCACTCTAGTTTACATAAATCCTTCTTCTATTGTTTGTTGATTTCCTCAAGTGACTCTGTGTAGTCTGTATACTTGAGAGGGCTAAGAGATTTTGTATCTTAGACGTTGTTTGTAATCTTTCAAGATTAGTGGATTAAGTCCTTGTTGAAGGCGAAATCACCTCGGCCGGGTGGACTGGAGTAGCTTTGTGTTATAAGCGAACCAGTATAAAATCATTGTGTGGTTTTCATTTGAAAAAAGCTCTTATTTTTCCAAACAATTCAAACCCCCCTTTCTTGTTTTTCTCACCTTCAATTGGTATCAGAGCTCCGGCTCTGTTATTAATTTTCTAATCAAACACTTAACCGTGTAGAGAGATCCAGTACGAGAAAAAAACAATGGCCCACTCAAATGAAAGAGATTCCTACAATGCCAAGCCTCCTGTTTTTGATGGAGAAAAATTTGATTACTGGAAAGATAGAATCGAAAGTTTCTTTCTGGGTTATGACGCTGACCTCTGGGACATTGTCACAGATGGATACACACCTCCAGTCTTAAATGGAGCTGAAGTTCCCAGAAGCAAAATGTCAGAAGATCAGAAACGTGTCTTCAAAAATCACCACAAGGCCAGAACAATACTTCTAAATGCTATATCATACAACGAATATGAAAAAATCACCAACAGAGAGACAGCCAAAGATATACTTGACTCTCTGAAGATGACCCATGAAGGAAACTCACAAGTCAAGGAGACGAAGGCTCTGGCGCTTATCCAGAAATATGAAGCCTTCAAAATGGAAGATGACGAAGCTATAGAGGCTATGCTTTCTAGATTTCAAACTCTTATTGCAGGTCTTAAAGTATTAGACAAAGGATACACGACTGCAGATCATGTTAAGAAGATAGTCAGAAGTCTGCCAAAGAAATGGAGACCTATGGTTACTGCTCTAAAGCTGTCAAAGGATCTGAACAATATCAGCCTTGAAGAACTTGTTAGTTCTCTCAGAAGCCATGAGATAGAACTAGAGGAGGATGAGCCTCAGAAAAGGAACAAGTCCGTAGCGCTTAAGTCCAGATCTGAAAGACGGAAGCCTGACAGAACCAAAGCTCTCCAGGCAGAAGCTGAAGATACTGACGATTCTGAACCAGAAGACTCTGATGATGAAGAAGAGTTGTCCCTACTAACCAGAAGAGTCAAGCAACTCTGGAAAAAGAGGAACAACAACTTCAGAAGACCAAGACCCAGAGGGGATCGATCAGAGTCAACTTCAAAAGGTAAAGCTAACAAAGATATTACCTGTTATGAATGTAAAGAAACAGGTCATTACAGAAATGAATGCCCCAAGTTGAAGAAAGACAACCCTAGAAAAGAAAGCTTCAAGAAAAACACCTTCAGAACAAAGAAAGGACTGATGGCTACCTGGGATGACAGTGAATCTGGATCATCAGAATCTGACTCTGATGAACAAGCCAACGTAGCACTCATGGCTACCACATCCAACTGTTCAGACGAAGAATCTGAAGAGGTATTTTCTGAACTTTCTAGATCTGACTTAGAATCATGTTTGTCAGAAACTCTTACCTCTTACCAGAAATTAAAACAAAAGTTTAAAAATATTAAAGGCTGTCTTAAAGAAAAATTTGAAGAATGTAGTGAACTTGAGATAACAATTCTATCACAAGAAGATACAATCAAATCTTTAATGTTAGAAAGAGATGAAGCAAAAACAAAAAGCTCAGAATTAGAAGAAGCGTTGTCTCAAGCACCACAAACTTCAAATAAAATTATTTATAAATATGAAGAAGCCTTTCAAGAATTTCTGAAGAATGGGATAGATAGGAGTATTATGGCATCCATGATTTATGGAGTAAGTCAGAACAATAAAAGGGGAATTGGGTATGATCCTAAGGAAGATAAAACTTCTACAAGTGATCAAATTAAATCTCCTTTTTCATATCACTACACACACACACAAGAACACAAATTTAAAAATGCTAGAAGACCCAAAGTTATAAGAAACTCTGGGAAAACTAATCTAAAAGGACCCAAGAGATTCTGGGTACCGAAAGATAAGATTATCTATGTTGCAGATATCCTATGCAGCAAAGTTCAGACACCAGTCATGGTACCTGGACTCTGGATGCTCGCGACACATGACGGGAAGAAAGTCTATGTTCCAAAGTCTGGAACTTAAAGACGCTGGATTTGTAGGCTTCGGAGGAGATCAGAAAGGAAGGATCAGAGGCTCCGGAACTATTGGTAATGGTACTCTTCCCTCTATATCTGATGTTCTTTATGTAGAAGGATTAATGCATAACTTGTTATCCATAAGTCAATTAAGTGATAACGGTTATGATGTAATCTTCAATCAAAAAACATGTAAAGCCATTAATCAGAACGATGGCTCTGTCCTTTTCACAGGCAAGAGGAAAAACAACATTTACAAAATAAATCTTTCTGATTTAAAAGATCAAAATGTTAAATGTCTAATGTCAGTTCACGAAGAGCAATGGGTATGGCATAGACGCTTGGGCCACATTAGCATGAGGAAACTTTCTCAGCTAACTAAACTCGAGTTAGTCAGAGGCCTACCTAAACTGAAGTTTTCTTCAGATGCTCTGTGTGAAGCTTGTCAGAAAGGAAAATTTTCAAAAACATCTTTTAAAAAGAAAAATGTTGTTTCTACCTCTAAGCCTCTGGAGCTTCTTCACATTGACTTATTTGGTCCTGTGAAAACAGCATCAGTTAATGGAAAGAAGTATGGACTAGTCATTGTTGATGATTACAGTCGCTGGACATGGGTAAAATTCCTAAAGCACAAGAGTGAGTCTCACTCTGTATTCACCAGTTTTTGTTCCAAAGTGCAAAAAGAATTTGACCCTAAAATTATTAGAGTCAGAAGTGATCATGGTGGAGAATTTGAAAATAAAGATTTTGAAGAATTATTTGATTCTAATGGAATTTCCCATGATTTCTCCTGCCCTAGAACTCCACAACAAAATGGAGTTGTAGAGAGGAAGAATAGGACACTCCAAGAGATGGCCAGAACCATGATCAATGAAACTAATGTAGCAAAGCACTTTTGGGCAGAAGCTGTAAATACAGCGTGTTACATTCAGAATAAAATCTCTATAAGACCTATTCTAGAAAAGACTCCCTATGAACTGTGTAAAGGAAGAAAACCCAACATCTCATATTTTCATCCTTTTGGATGCTCTTGTTTTATATTAAATACTAAAGAACATCTGAACAAGTTTGATTCCAAAGCACAGAAAGGTATTATGTTAGGATACTCAGAACGCTCTAAAGGCTATAGAGTATACAACACAGAAACCAAAATTGTGGAAGAATCAATTCATGTCAGATTTGATGATAAGCTTGACCCTGAAAAGTCAAAGCTAGTTGAAAAGTTTGCAGATTTGGAAATCACTCTTGTAGAATCTGAGAAAACTCCAGAAGCAACTGTCACTCAAGACTCTGAAGAAATTAAATCTCCAGAAATTCCAAGGAAAGTTAAAAGTCGTATTAACGTATCTGAAGATTTGATTTTGGGAAACAAAGATGAACCTGTTAGAACCAGATCTACCTTCAGAACTTCTGAAGATATTCCTCTGGGACTAGTGTCTCTGATTGAGCCTACGTCCTGTGATGAAGCTCTTCAAGATAACGATTGGGTGGCAGCTATGCAAGAAGAATTAGATCAATTCTCAAAGAATGATGTCTGGGATCTCGTTCCTAAACCCATAGGCACTCATGTCATTGGAACCAGATGGGTTTTCAGAAACAAGCTGAACGAGAAAGGAGAAGTTGTCAGAAACAAAGCACGACTGGTAGCTCAAGGTTATAGTCAACAAGAAGGTATTGATTATAATGAAACTTTTGCTCCAGTCGCGAGGTTAGAATCTATTCGTCTTCTTGTATCTTTTGCTATTAATCATTCTATCTGTAAGAACAAAAATTGTTCTACAACAGATTCCTTGATTTTGATGATAACAAAGGATGAAACCAAAAATGGCACCCTAACGAAAAGTTTCTAAGTGTGCAGGGTTCTAAAGAAAGAAGGAATAAATCTGATGATGTCATCAGATGCACAACAAGATCAGATACAAATTTTCAAGTATCAGAAGCATCTGAAGTGGAATCTCATTCAAGAAGCTCTGACTCTGGACAAAACTGCAAAGTATCAGAAGCATCTGAACATGAAGTAAAGTCTAGAAGCTCTGACTCTGAACAAATGCCTTCTGTAAACTCTGAAATTTATCAGCGCTATCTGAACTCTCAAGAAATAACATCAGAAGCCAGATCCCAAGAATCTCCAGATACACGAAGACTCTAATCAGATTTGTTAATCATGATGAAGTAACGTTTAAGCCAAGTTAAAGTTCTGCAAATGGATTTCCTCAATTAGAAAGAGATGTTAATCTCCTCTTCCAAGAGAGAAGATACTACTTGTGGTAAGTAGTCACTTCTAAAAGAAAAAGTCTCCTGCAGAAGCTATTTATGGAATGGCGTAATTACATCTCATTATCCAGCAGATTTAACTCTACTTCAACTCTATTTCAACACTACTTCAACTCCTATATAAATAGAGAAGAAATCAACTTTCAGTAAGCAAGAAATCAACTAGCCAAAACTATACTGAATTATCTCACACTCAAGAAAATCATCTTTGCTCTCAAAGAATTTCACTAAGCTTTTGCTTATTAAGTGAAAAATCTGTTCTTAAGTTTGTAATACTTGCTTTCTTAGAAGCACTCTAGATTACATATCTTGTATCTATTTTTTATTTGATTTCCTCAAGTGACTCTTTGTAGTCTGTAGACTTGAGAGGACTAAGAGATTTTCTTCTCTCTTAGGGGTTGTTTGTAATCTTTCAAGATTAGTGGATTAAGTCCTTGTTGAAGGCGAAATCACCTTGGCCGGGTGGACTGGAGTAGCTTTGTGTTATAAGCGAACCAGTATAAAATCATTGTGTGATTTTCATTTTGGAAAAGCGCTTATTTTTCAAACAATTCAAACCCCCCCTTTCTTGTTTTTCTCACCTTCAATTGGTATCAGAGCTCCGGCTCTGTTATTGATTTTCAAATCAAACACTTAACCGTGTAGAGAGATCCAGTGCGAGAAAAACAAATGGCTCACTCAAATGAAAGAGATTCTTACAATGCTAAACCTCCTGTTTTTGATGGAGAAAAATTTGATTACTGGAAAGACAGAATCGAAAGTTTCTTTCTGGGTTATGATGCTGACCTCTGGGACATTGTCACAGATGGATACAAACCTCCAGTCTCAAATGGAGCTGAAGTTCCCAGAAGCAAAATGTCAGAAGATCAGAAACGTGATTTCAAAAATCACCACAAGGCCAGAACAATACTTCTAAATGCTATATCATACAACGAATACGAAAAGATCACCAACAGAGAGACGGCTAAAGATATACTTGACTCTCTGAAGATGACCCATGAAGGAAACTCCTAAGTCAAGGAGACGAAGGCTCTGGCGCTGATCCAGAAATATGAAGCCTTCAAGATGGAAGATGACGAAGCTATAGAAGCTATGTTTTCCAGATTCCAAACTCTCATTGCAGGTCTTAAAGTGCTAGACAAAGGATACACGACTGCAGATCATGTTAAGAAGATTGTCAGAAGTCTGCCAAAGAAATGGAGACCAATGGTTACTGCTCTGAAGTTATCAAAGGATCTGAACAATATCAGCCTTGAAGAACTTGTTAGTTCTCTCAGAAGCCATGAGATAGAACTAGAGGAGGATGAGCCTCAGAAAAGGAACAAGTCAGTGGCGCTAAAGTCCAGACCTGAAAGACGGAAGTCAGACAGAACCAAAGCCCTTCAAGCAGAAACTGCAGACACTGATGACTCTGAATCTGAAGACTCTGATGATGAAGAAGAACTGTCCCTACTAACCAGAAGAGTTAAGCAACTCTGGAAAAGGAGGAACAACAACAACTTCAGAAGATCAAGACCCAGAGGGGATCGATCAGAGTCAACTTCAAAAGGTAAACCTAACAAAGATATTACCTGTTTTGAATGTAAAGAAACAGGTCATTACAGAAATGAATGCCCCAAGCTGAAGAGAGATAACTCTAAGAAAGAAAGCTTCAAGAAAAATACTTTCAGAACAAAGAAGGGATTAATGGCCACCTGGGACGATAGTGAATCCGAATCATCAGAATCTGACTCTAATGAACAGGCCAACGTAGCTCTTATGGCTACCACATCCAGCAGCTCAGATGAAGAATCTGAAGAGGTATTTCTGAACTTTCTAGATCTGACTTAGAATCATGTTTATCAGAAACTCTTACCTCTCTTCAGAAATTAAAACAAAAAGTTAAAGACATTAAAGGCCTTCTTAAAGCAAAATCTGAAGTATGTAGTAAACTTGAGACAACAATTCTAGCACGAGAAGATACAATCAGATCTTTAACGTTAGAAAGAGATGGAGCTAGAACAAAAAGCTTAGAATTAGAAGAAACGTTGTCTCAAGCACCACAAACTTCAAATGAAATTATTTATAAATATGAAGAAGCCTTTCAACAATTTCTGAAGAATGGGATAGATAGGAGTATTATGGCATCCATGATTTATGGAGTAAGTCAGAATAATAAAAGGGGAATTGGGTATGATTCTGAGGAAAATAAAACCTCTACCAGTAACCAGCTTAAATCTCCGTTTTCATATCATTACACACACACACAAGAACAAAAATTTAAGAATGCTAGAAGACCCAAAGTTATAAGAAACTCTGGGAAGACTAATCTAAAAGGACCCAAGAGATTTTGGGTACCGAAAGATAAGATTATCTATGTTGCAGATATCCTATGCAGCAAAGTTCAGACACCAGTCATGGTACCTGGACTCTGGATGCTCGCGACATATGACGGGAAGAAAGTCTATGTTCCAAAGCCTGGAACTTAAAGACGCTGGATTTGTAGGCTTCGGAGGAGATCAGAAAGGAAGGATCAGAGGCTCCGGAACTATTGGTAATGGTACTCTTCCCTCTATATCTGATGTTCTTTATGTAGAAGGATTAATGCATAACTTGTTATCCATAAGTCAATTAAGTGATAACGGTTATGATGTAATCTTTAATCAAAAAACGTGTAAAGCCATTAGTCAGAACGATGGCTCTGTCCTTTTCACAGGCAAGAGGAAAAACAACATTTATAAAATAAATCTTTCTGATTTAAAAGATCAAAATGTTAAATGTTTAATGTCAGTTCACGAAGAGCAATGGGTATGGCATAGACGCTTAGGCCACATTAGCATGAGAAAGCTTTCTCAGCTAACTAAACTTGAGTTAGTCAGAGGCTTACCTAAACTGAAGTTCTCTTCAGATGCTCTATGTGAAGCTTATCAGAAAGGAAAGTTTTCAAAAACATCTTTTAAAAAGAAAAATGTTGTTTCTACCTCTAAGCCTCTGGAGCTTCTTCACATTGACTTATTTGGTCCTGTGAAAACAGCATCAGTCAATGGAAAGAAGTATGGACTAGTAATCGTTGATGATTACAGCCGCTGGACATGGGTAAAATTCCTAAAGCACAAGAGTGAGTCTCACTCTGTATTCACCAGTTTCTGTTCTAAAGTGCAAAAAGAATTTGACTCTAAAATTGTTAGAGTCAGAAGTGATCATGGTGGAGAATTTGAAAATAAAGATTTTGAAGAATTATTTGACTCTAATGGAATATCCCATGATTTCTCCTGCCCTAGAACTCCACAACAAAATGGAGTTGTAGAGAGGAAGAATAGGACACTCCAAGAAATGGCCAGAACCATGATCAATGAAACAAGTGTAGCAAAGCACTTTTGGGCAGAAGCTGTAAATACAGCGTGTTATATTCAGAATAGAATCTCTATTAGACCTATTCTGGAAAAGACTCCCTATGAACTGTGTAAGGGAAGAAAACCCAACATCTCATATTTTCATCCTTTTGGATGCATTTGCTTTATATTAAATACTAAAGAACATCTGAACAAGTTTGATTCCAAAGCACAGAAAGGTATTATGTTAGGATACTCAGAACGCTCTAAAGGCTACAGAGTATACAACACAGAAACCAAAATTGTGGAGGAATCAATTCATGTTAGATTTGATGATAAGCTTGACCCTGAAAAGTCAAAGCTAGTTGAAAAGTTTGCAGATTTAGAGATCACTCTGGTAGAATCTGAGAAAACTCCAGAAGCAACTGTCACTCCAGACTCTGAAGAAATTAAATCTCCAGAAATTCCAAGGAAAGTTAAAAGTCGTATTAACGTATCTGAAGATTTGATTTTGGGAAACAAAGATGAACCTGTTAGAACCAGATCTACCTTCAGAACCTCTGAAGATATTCCTCTGGGACTAGTGTCTCTGATTGAGCCTACGTCCTGTGATGAAGCTCTTCAAGATAACGATTGGGTGGCAGCTATGCAAGAAGAGTTAGATCAATTCTCCAAGAATGATGTCTGGGATCTCGTTCCTAAACCCAGAGGCACTCATGTCATTGGAACCAGATGGGTTTTCAGAAACAAACTGAACGAGAAAGGAGAAGTTGTCAGAAACAAAGCACGACTGGTAGCTCAAGGTTATAGTCAACAAGAAGGTATTGATTATAATGAAACTTTTGCTCCAGTCGCGAGGTTAGAATCTATTCGTCTTCTTGTATCTTTTGCTATTAATCATTCTATTAAACTATATCAAATGGATGTCAAGAGTGCATTTCTTAATGGTTATATTTCAGAAGAAGTGTATGTCAATCAACCTCCAGGTTTTGAAAATTCAAACTTTCCAGAACATGTTTTCAAACTTAAGAAATCCTTATATGGACTTAAACAAGCTCCCAGAGCTTGGTATGAACGCTTAAGTAATTTTCTTCTGGAACAAAATTTTATCAGAGGGAAAGTTGATTCTACACTCTTCTGTAAAAACCATAAAAATGATCTCGTGATATGCCAGATTTATGTTGATGACATTATTTTTGGTTCTGCTAATATCTCTGTTTGCCAAGAATTTTCTAAGTTAATGCAGGCAGAATTCGAAATGAGTTTAATGCAAGAACTAAAGTTCTTTCTGGGAATTCAAATCAATCAAACTCCAGAAGTCACGTACATTCATCAAAGCAAGTACATTAAAGACGTTCTGAAGAAGTTTGACATGACTGAATGCAACTCTGCAAAGACTCCCATGCATCCAACTTGCATTCTGGAAAAGGAAGAGGTAAGCAACAAGGTTTGTCAGAAGCTCTATCGAGGTATGATAGGCTCTCTTCTCTATCTGACTGCTACTCGTCCTGATATTCTCTTTAGCGTCTGTCTTTGTGCCAGATTCCAATCAGATCCTAGAGAATCTCATTTAACAGCTGTTAAGAGAATTCTTAAGTATCTGAAAGGAACTCCTAACCTGGGCCTGATGTATGAGAAAACATCAGAGTATAGGCTTTCTGGTTATTGTGATGCAGATTATGCAGGAGATAGAATAGAACGAAAAAGTACTTCTGGAAATTGCCAGCTTCTGGGAAACAATCTAATCTCTTGGGCTAGCAAAAGACAGTCAACTATCGCTCTATCAACTGCAGAAGCAGAGTATATCTCAGCATCACTGTGCACAACTCAGATGCTCTGGATGAAGCATCAGCTAGAAGATCTTCAGATATTTGAGAGTAACATTCCTATCCTTTGTGATAATACTGCTGCTATTTGTTTGAGTAAGAATCCTATTTTACATTCCAGAGCCAAACACATAGAAATTAAACATCATTTTATTAGAGACTATGTTCAGAAAGGGATAGTAACGCTGAAGTTCATTGATACAGAACATCAATGGGCAGATATCTTTACTAAGCCTCTAGCTGAAGATAGATTTCTTTTCATCTTAGAAAATCTGAACATTAAAAATTGTCCTGAATGAAGTATGGCTCTGAAAAATATAAAATAAGATTCTGATAAAAACAAATATGATTCTGCCTCTGACTCTGATACTTCTACATTGTTAAGAAGATATCTGAGTTAGAAATCTTCAGAACCAATCTCTTGGTATTCCTGAAGATCAGATACATTAAACACGTGGAGCTCTGAGCGTCAAACCTTAGAACTTCTAGACAGCTGTCAAGAAATTCAAAAGGCAGACGTTTGAGTTTTCCTCGAGCAGTGTGCAAACTGTGGGATTAGACATTCATTTATGAGCTGTAATCATTTTTCCCCCCAAGCGTGCCATTTTGAGTTTTGTGTCTAACGCTTTTTGAGGTGTCGTTTTGCATGTGTTTACTTAGAGTATATAAACACTTTCTCTCACTTTTCACACTTATCACTCTCACTCACTCTAAAACCCTAAACCCTCTCTCGAAGTTTTCTCTGCAACTCTTTCAAATCTTCATCTTCTTCATCTCAATGGATGCTCAACAACAACAACTGTTCAACTACTCACAGCAAATGGAGTCAAGTTCCACCGCTCAAACATCTTCTGTTCCAACTCCAACCGTCACCGGTGTTTCTATAACCCCCGTTTATCAAGAACCTCACATTTTGGACCGTGAACGCCACATTCATCTTGCAACCCCCTTTGAAAGTTTGGATGTACTGTGTGAATCGCTGGTAGATTTTGAAAACTTGAAAAGAAACGGTGTTGATCTTACTGAAGATCTTCGCAAGCAAGGTTGGGAAAACTACTTCAACAGGCTTTATGGTCCCATTTACCCTCTTCTTGTCAAAGAATTCTGGAGACATGCAGATGCAGATGACCAGTTCATTGTTCTTTTGTTCTGGGAGTGAAGATTGTAATCACTGAAGCTTCAATTGCCTCCCTGCTGAACATGGAGACTACTGGAGGAAAGAGGATTTACAACATTCCTCCTAGGTCAAAACGCATCACTGAGGTTATCAACCCAACTATCTTCAAGCCAAACGCTGAGGGAAACCCTTCTAAGAACAAGGAATTGCATCAGAACCTCCGAGTATGGTTGAAAATAATTCTGGGAACCATTCACCATCGCCCAGCCTCCAACTCCTCTGATTATATAAATGCTGATCAGAAATGCATTTTATATTGCATTCAGAAGGGTATCAAGATCAATCTCCCTGTTCTTCTTTTCAAATATCTGAGGGATTCTGTCAAAGACACCAGAAACAGTTTGAAGCCAAGATCTTATATTCCTCTGGGGAGATTGCTTTCTGACATCTTCATTGAGCATGGCTTGGTAGATGATCTGGAGAAGACCAGATGTATGGATGATCTGGCAATCGATGTAGGGAAGGCTTTAAATGCCAGAAACCTCAAGAGCATGGGAATCATCAAAGAGATTAGAGTCAAGCCAACTCTGATTACATCTTGGGAATCTTTGAAGGATCAGAGGAAGATGCCTCATGGCCTTGACAGGTTCTTCAAGAATGAACCCAGAGATGCCATTGCTATCTACCTTCAGCGTCTGCTGTAACACCCTTCTAAAATACCCCAAATGTTTAATAATAAAACAACAACAATTAAATCATACATATCAGAGTAATCATGCATCTCAAGGGTGTCACATAACAACTTCTTCACAAAAGTCAACATAAAATCAGTCATGCTCAATTTTATTCAGCATAAAACTTCTTTAACAATACGCAGCGGATAAAATATTCAACATCTGTAATTCATCAAAATTAACATTTATTCAACAGATAAAACATCCCGTCCCGATGTTACATCTATCAGAGCATGACCCTCTAACCACACTAGACTTCAAGCACTAGCTTCTATTCGACTCACTGCTCGTTACCTGAAAAATATAGCTGTAAGGGTGAGTTCCTCAATCGATATAACAAATATTATAATTTATCATGTTATGTTAAGTAATTCTACACGTTAATCACCCTAATTATATCATGCATTAGGCAACGGCACAGTCAACTCTATTATCATATTCAACCACAACGTAAAGGCAACTCAATAACAACATAAAATGCAACTCGATGAGACTCGACTCTTCATGCATGTGGTACCATTTGGAGTAAAACTCCCAACTTAAAATCACTGCCAGTTTAGTGGGCATCAAGGCATAAGCCTTCAACTTTCAACTTAAAATTTTGCCAATCCAGGCCAACGTGGTGTGAGCAAAAGCCCCATAATTTTGCCAATCCAGGCCAACGTGGTGTGAGCAAAAGCCCCGACTTAATGCATATGAATGTCTATGGCATGTACGACTTGAACTCAACAACATAAGAATAACAGCAACATAACAACTTTTCTTTCAACAAAACAACTTATAATCAACTTTGGCTCATCAGCCTACAACTCAGTAATTTTCAACAAAGCAACTTAAAATCAACTTTGGCTCATCAGCCTACAACTTAATGTTTTCCACAAAACAACTTATCAACATATTTGAATCAATATTTCACAACATAAACTCAATAATTTCGTTCATCACAATTTACTATGATAGGCTAGCTACCAATTGCATTGACAACATAAAAATCAACTATTTTTCTTTACTGTAACAGTGTTAACCGGTTAACGCTATAGGTTAACCGGTTAACGCAGGAAAATTTCACTTCCAGGCAAAACGCAACAGTGTTAACCGGTTAACGCTATAGGTTAACCGGTTAACGCAGGCAAAACTCAACATTTTTCACAATTTATAACAGTGTTAACCGGTTAACACCCTGGGTTAACCGGTTAACGCAGGCGAAACAGCAGTTCCTGCGCTAACACAAGGCAGAATGCAGAGTTTCCGCATTTTCCGCCATTGGAGGACTTCCGGACCTCCGATTCAACTTCCGTAAAAAGCTATACGCTCAGAAATTCACAATACACTCAAACACAAATTCAATTTCAGCTTTAATACAACTTATTCAACATAATTTCTCAACATTCTAAATCCCAATTAGGGTCAATCGACGGCTTATCACTACCCATTACATGTTAATCGATAATACCAATTAAACGACGATAAACCCCCCTTACCTTAACAATCCGGCAACTCTTCGAGCTTCAAGCTTTTCCGTTCTCCAACCTTTGCTCTACAGCTCCTTCTCTTGCCCTTTCCTCTTTCACGATGCTTCTCTGCTTTTTCACGTAAAACCCTTCTGTTCCAAAATGAGACTCTTTCTCTTATTTCCAACTTATATATTTCCAAATAATTATTATTCCAAAATAATAATAATAAATCCAATAATTCAACTTTATTTAATTAAATTAATAAAAAATATTAACTCAATTAAATAATTCTCTTATTTTAATCGGGGTGTTACAACTCTCCCCCACTAAAAGAGTTTTCGTCCTCGAAAACATACCTCAAACAAATAACTCTGGATAAGACTCCTTCATCTGACTCTCCAGTTCCCAAGTCACATTGCCACCTGCTGGTCCTCCCCAAGCTACCTTCACCAAGGCAATCTCTTTACCCCGCAACTGCTTCAACTCTCGATCCTCAATCCTCATAGGTGATGTTTCAACAGTCAGGTTATCTCTCACCTGTACATCATCTGCTTGGACAACATGCGACGGATCATGAACGTACCTCCTCAACTGAGACACATGAAAAACTTCATGCAAATTCGCAAGTGACGGCGGTAAAGCGATACGATAGGCTACTTCTCCTATCCTCTCCAAAATCTGATAAGGACCAATAAATCGCGGTGTCAACTTCTTCGACTTCAAGGCTCGACCAACACCAGTTATCGGAGTAACACGAAGAAACACGTGATCTCCCTCTTGAAACTCAAGTGATTTCCTCCTCTTATCATGATAACTCTTCTGACGACTCTGAGCAATTCTCATCTTCTCCTGAATCATCTTAATCCTTTCTGTAGTTTGTTGAACAATCTCCGGTCCAACCACAGCACTCTCACCGGACTCATACCAACATAACGGTGTCCGACATCTCCTACCATACAAAGCTTCAAACGGCGCCATACCAATGCTCGAATGAAAACTATTGTTGTAGGTAAACTCAATCAAAGGTAAATAACAATCCCAAGTACCTCCCTTCTCCAAAACACAAGCTCTCAAAAGATCCTCCAATGACTGAATCGTCCTCTCAGTCTGACCATCAGTCTGCGGATGATATGCAGAGCTCAATCTCAGCTTAGTTCCCAAAGCCTTCTGCAAACCTTCCCAGAACTTCGATGTAAATCTAGGATCTCTGTCCGAAACAATACTCGACGGAATACCATGCAGACTTACAATCTTCTCAATATACAACTCAGCCAATTTCTCTAACGGATAATCCATTCTGATCGGAATAAAATGAGCCGATTTCGTCAATCTATCAACAATCACCCAAATGGCTTCAAAATTCTTACTTGTCCTCGGTAACCCAGAAACAAAATCCATACTGATACTATCCCATTTCCACTCTGGAATCGCCAACGGTTGCATTAGCCCAGACGGCTTCTGATGCTCAATCTTTGACTTCTGACAAGTCAAACAAGAATAAACGAAACTCGCGATATCTCTTTTCATTCCCGGCCACCAAAATAACTTCTTTAAATCATGATACATCTTCGTAGCTCCAGGATGAATACTCAACCCACTACGATGTCCTTCTTCAAGAATACTCTTCTTAAGTTCAGTAACATCCGGAACACACACCCGACTACCAAATTTCAAAATACCATTCTCATCAATTCTGAATTCGCCACCTTGACCTTGATTCACTAGAGTCAACTTATCAACCAAAAGCATATCAGATTTCTGACCCTCTCTGATCTCCTCCAGAATACCACTTGTTAACTTCAACATTCCCAATTTAACACTGTTGTGAGTACTCTCACACACCAAGCTCAAGTCTCTAAACTGCTCAATTAAATCCAATTCCTTAACCATTAGCATAGACATATGTAATGATTTCCGACTCAATGCATCAGCCACTACGTTTGCTTTACCCGGATGGTAATTCAAACCAAAGTCATAATCCTTCAGAAACTCCAACCATCTCCTCTGTCTCATATTCAGCTCTTTCTGATCAAACAAATACTTTAAACTTTTATGGTCACTGAAAACCTCAAATCTTGACCCGTACAAATAATGCCTCCACAACTTCAGAACAAACACTACAGCCGCCAACTCTAAATCGTGCGTCGGATAGTTCCTCTCATGAACCCTCAGCTGTCTTGAAGCATAAGCTATAACCTGCTTATTCTGCATCAACACGCCACCCAAACCCAACAATGAAGCATCGCAATAAACTTCAAATGATTCCGACGAACTCGGTAATATCAGAATAGGAGCACTAGTTAACCTTCTCTTTAACTCTTGGAACCCTTCTTCACATTTTGAGTCCCAAACAAATGCTTGCCCCTTTCTAGTCAACATCGTCAACGGTAACGCCAACTTAGAAAACCCTTCAATGAACTTCCTATAATAACCAGCCAAACCAAGGAAACTTCGAATCTCAGCCACAGACTTCGGAGCTTCCCACTTAGATACCGCTTCTATCTTAGAAGGATCAACAGCAACACCACCTCTTGAAATCACATGACCAAGAAAACTAACCTCTTCCAACCAAAATTCACATTTAGAGAGTTTAGCAAATAACTTCTTTTCTCGTAGAACTTCTAAAACCACTCTCAAATGCTCAGCATGCTCTTCTTCAGATTTCGAATACACCAAAATGTCATCAATAAACACCACAACAAACTTGTCTAGGTACGGATGGAAAATCCTATTCATATACTCCATAAATACTCCAGGCACATTAGTCACACCGAAAGGCATTACAGAATACTCATAATGTCCATACCTGGTTCTGAAAGCAGTCTTCTGAATATCCTCGGTTTTCACACGAATCTGATGATACCCAGATCTCAAATCTATTTTGCTGAACACACTTGCACCAACCAATTGATCCATCAAATCATCAATCCTCGGCAACGGATACCGATTCTTGATCGTCACTTTATTCAGTTGTCTGTAGTCCACACACAACCTCATAGTACCTTCTTTCTTCTTAACCAACAACACTGGTGCACCCCACGGTGACACACTCGGACGAATAAATTTCTTATCCAACAGATCTTCCAACTGACTCTTCAGTTCAGTTAACTCAACAGCAGACATACGGTACGGAGCCATCGATATCGGCCTAGTACCAGGTACCAAGTCAATAGAGAACTCCACTTCACGCTCTGGCGGCAATTCATTCACCTCTTCAGGAAACACATCAGGAAAATCACACACCACGGCTAGATCGCCAATCACCAGTTTATCTTTAGCCTCCAAAGTCGCTAACAGCATAAACAACTCTGCTCCATCCACTACTTCTTCATTCACCTGTCTTGCTGATAGAAACAAACTCTTTCCTTCTTCAATCTCAGGAAAAACCACCGTCTTATCAAAACAATTGATAGAAACTCGGTTAAACACCAACCAGTTCATACCCAGAATAACATCAATCTGCACTAGTGGAAGACACACTAGGTCCATCCCAAAGTCCCTACCAAAAATACTCAAAGGACAATTTAAACAAACCGAAGTAGTAGTCACTGAACCCTTCGCAGGAGTATCAATTACCATACTACCAAACATCTCAGATATCTCTAACTTAAGTTTCACAGCACAATCCAAAGATATAAAGGAATGAGTCGCACCTGTGTCAATAATAGCTACAAGAGGAAAGCCATTAATATAACACGTACCTCGGATCAAACGATCATCTGCAGAAGTCTCAGAACCCGATAAAGCAAAGACCTTGCCTCCTGACTGATTCCCTTTCTTCGGCTTCTGACACTGACTTCCAATATGCCCTTCTTCTCCGCAATTAAAACAAATCACTTCCTTGTGCTTGCAATCAGCTATTGCATGGCCAATCTTACCACAGCGAAAACACCTCTTTACTTCAGCAGTGCATACATTACTCTTATGACCAGCCTGACCACACTTGAAGCAAACTATACCAACAGGAGTACCTCCCCCACTAGTTCTCTGGGTCGGAGCAGCTCTTTGTTTCCCTTTTCCAGCTGGAACATCATACGGCTTGCCACGACTTTGATGCTGCTTTCCCCTGCGGTCACTGACAATCTTATAATGAGCATTATTGTCCTCTTCAAATATCCTGCAGCTATCAACCAATTCAGTAAAAATGCGTATCTTCTGATACCCAACAGCCTTCTTAATTTCAGAGCGCAGTCCGTTTTCAAACTTGATGCACTTTGAAAATTCAGCACCAGCACCAGTGTAATGAGGATAAAATTTGGACAACTCCACAAATTTTGCAGCATAATCCGTGACAGACATGTTTCCTTGCTTCAGCTCAAGGAATTCAATTTCCTTCTTACCACGGACATCTTCCGGATAATACTTCCTCAGAAATTCCCTACGGAATACATCCCAAGTAACGTCTTCACCTGCCACAGTCAACCTCTCGTGAGTCTCTAGCCACCAGTCATCAGCTTCGACTGCTAGCATGTGAGTACCATACCGAACCTTCTGAGCTGGAGTGCAATCCATAACACGAAAGATTCTCTCAATCTCTTTCAACCATCCTAAAGCTGCATCTGGATCATGCTTCCCTTTAAACACCGGCGGATTCTCTCTCTGAAAAGTCGCCAAGCTACGTGATCCAGCATCTCCACCAGCGTTTGGCAAGTTCTGCACAGCTTGTGCCATTGCTTGCATTGCGGCAGCCATTGCAGCGTCATTCCTTCCAGCCATTTCAACTTATCAATACAACACAACTTAACGTTAGATTAATAACAATTACACAATTGTTAGACAGTAACGACACGACAACTGGCCGGACAGACCGACCTGCTCTGATACCACTAATGTAACACCCTTCTAAAATACCCCAAATGTTTAATAATAAAACAACAACAATTAAATCATACATATCAGAGTAATCATGCATCTCAAGGGTGTCACATAACAACTTCTTCACAAAAGTCAACATAAAATCAGTCATGCTCAATTTTATTCAGCATAAAACTTCTTTAACAATACGCAGCGGATAAAATATTCAACATCTGTAATTCATCAAAATTAACATTTATTCAACAGATAAAACATCCCGTCCCGATGTTACATCTATCAGAGCATGACCCTCTAACCACACTAGACTTCAAGCACTAGCTTCTATTCGACTCACTGCTCGTTACCTGAAAAATATAGCTGTAAGGGTGAGTTCCTCAATCGATATAACAAATATTATAATTTATCATGTTATGTTAAGTAATTCTACACGTTAATCACCCTAATTATATCATGCATTAGGCAACGGCACAGTCAACTCTATTATCATATTCAACCATAACGTAAAGGCAACTCAATAACAACATAAAATGCAACTCGATGAGACTCGACTCTTCATGCATGTGGTACCATTTGGAGTAAAACTCCCAACTTAAAATCACTGCCAGTTTAGTGGGCATCAAGGCATAAGCCTTCAACTTTCAACTTAAAATTTTGCCAATCCAGGCCAACGTGGTGTGAGCAAAAGCCCCATAATTTTTGCCAATCCAGGCCAACGTGGTGTGAGCAAAAGCCCCGACTTAATGCATATGAATGTCTATGGCATGTACGACTTGAACTCAACAACATAAGAATAACAGCAACATAACAACTTTTCTTTCAACAAAACAACTTATAATCAACTTTGGCTCATCAGCCTACAACTCAGTAATTTTCAACAAAGCAACTTAAAATCAACTTTGGCTCATCAGCCTACAACTTAATGTTTTCCACAAAACAACTTATCAACATATTTGAATCAATATTTCACAACATAAACTCAATAATTTCGTTCATCACAATTTACTATGATAGGCTAGCTACCAATTGCATTGACAACATAAAAATCAACTATTTTTCTTTACTGTAACAGTGTTAACCGGTTAACGCTATAGGTTAACCGGTTAACGCAGGAAAATTTCACTTCCAGGCAAAACGCAACAGTGTTAACCGGTTAACGCTATAGGTTAACCGGTTAACGCAGGCAAAACTCAACATTTTTCACAATTTATAACAGTGTTAACCGGTTAACACCCTGGGTTAACCGGTTAACGCAGGCGAAACAGCAGTTCCTGCGCTAACACAAGGCAGAATGCAGAGTTTCCGCATTTTCCGCCGTTGGAGGACTTCCGGACCTCCGATTCAACTTCCGTAAAAAGCTATACGCTCAGAAATTCACAATACACTCAAACACAAATTCAAATTCAATTTCAGCTTTAATACAACTTATTCAACATAATTTCTCAACATTCTAAATCCCAATTAGGGTCAATCGACGGCTTATCACTACCCATTACATGTTAATCGATAATACCAATTAAACGACGATAAACCCCCCTTACCTTAACAATCCGGCAACTCTTCGAGCTTCAAGCTTTTCCGTTCTCCAACCTTTGCTCTACAGCTCCTTCTCTTGCCCTTTTCCTCTTTCACGATGCTTCTCTGCTTTTTCACGTAAAACCCTTCTGTTCCAAAATGAGACTCTTTCTCTTATTTCCAACTTATATATTTTCCAAATAATTATTATTCCAAAATAATAATAATAATAATCCAATAATTCAACTTTATTTAATTAAATTAATAAAATAATATTAACTCAATTAAATAATTCTCTTATTTTAATCGGGGTTCACGTAAAACCCTTCTGTTCCAAAATGAGACTCTTTCTCTTATTTCCAACTTATATATTTTCCAAATAATTATTATTCCAAAATAATAATAATAATAATCCAATAATTCAACTTTATTTAATTAAATTAATAAAATAATATTAACTCAATTAAATAATTCTCTTATTTTAATCGGGGTGTTACATCTGCTGGATGAAGGTATTGATGTTTCTGACTTCAGAATTGAAGACTGTCTGGATTCAGAAGAAGATCTTGTCAGATACAAGAGAGGTCTTTCTGAGAGGAAGATAGCTGATGAAGCAAGGAAAGCAAAGAAAGCCAGAATTGAAGGAGCTTCTGGAAGCGGATCTTCAGCTCCTCTGCAAATCTCAACTAGTAAGTCTATTCCTCCTGCTACTTCTGTACCTATAATGGCTTCTTCTACTCCTCTCCCAACACCTCCCATCTTTACAACCTCTGACATTCCTCCTTCAATCATCAGAACCTCACAACCTCCACCTGTTTTAAAAATTGCACGTAATTTCATACCACCCTCTGAACCTAAACAATTATATCACCACAGCCCTTCCTCTTCATCATCCTCAGCACCAGAATCACCCCCATACAATAGTGTTTCATCATCATCATCAGAACCTTCTGACCCTAAATCCCCAACAATAGCTGAAATTTATGCTAGAAAATTCGCCCCACAAACTCAAACACAATCTGAAGTAACCTCAACTCTCCGAACTTCTCTTCCACAACAAACAACCACCATCTCCCTTGAAAATCAAACTTCCCTTCCACCACAAACAACCACCATACCCTCTGAAACTCAACCATCTGATCCCTTCACCTCTAATATCACTCCACCAATTATTCCCGCTGTACCTGGACCAGACTCTGACCCATTAGACCTAAACCCACTCTATGCTTCATCCCCCAGTCTTCAACCAGAAGCAGATTCTGAACTTCAAGCAGAATCTGAACCTCAACCAGAATCAGAAACTGAACCTCCCTCTCTAAATCTCAGCCCTCAAAACTCTCCACCTCATTCACCTGAACCTGAACCTGATCTTACCATACCTACCCTTGAGGAGGCCATTATACAGGTTGCAGAAGCTTCAGTCCAGAAGGTCAAGTCTCTGGCTAAAAACTCTGAAGTTAGTGATGATCCTAAATCTGTTAGGACACACTGGAACAGAGTCATTAGTTGGATGACCTCTGAGTCTTATAGGCTGAAGAGTATCTCTGAACAAGTCAGAAATGGCTACATCAGAGATGCTGAGGAACGGCTCCAAGAGAGATTGGCCAGAGAAGCTGAGGCCAGAAGATTAGAGGAGGAAAGATTGGCTAGGGAAGCTGAAGAAGAAGCAAGAAGGTTAGAAGAAGAAAGACTGGCAAAGGAAGCAGAACTTCTAAGGATTAAGGAAGCTGAAGCCAAGGCTCAGGCGGATGCAGAAGCCCAAGCTGCTGCTGAAGCTGAAGCTCAGCAGGCTCTGACTCAGGGGGAGTCTTCCTCTGCGATCCCTATGATTCTTCATGCTCTGAAAGAGATCAAGCAAGATCAGAATGAGCTCCGTGCCAGGATGGACAAGCAAGACGCTTTGAATGAAAACATCCAGAATATGTTTGCCATGTTGCTTCAGAGACTTCCTCAACCTCCAAACCCTTAGGCACTTAGGATTTATTTTGTTTGCTTGCCTAGTGTTTTTGCTTCTGTCTTCTTTAGCTCTGATATTCTCTTGGATCTGATGTTTTTGAATGCCTTTGTGCCTTTGTGCTTCTGATTAATGAAATGTTTTTCTCTTTATTATCTTGTTATTTTTTTTATATATCTACCTTTTTGATTCTGACAAAAAGGGGGAGAAATCATTAAATAGCTCTGATGAAAATTTGTCTAAAACCTTAAGCACTCTGCAACATTTGTAGAAATAGCTCTGATAAAAATAGCTCTGATTAAATAACTCTAACATTAAATTTAAGAATTTGCAGAAAGTTTCAGAAATCTCATTACTTGAAAAGCTCTGGTAAGAACTTCTGAACTCCCTAGCACTAACTCAGGGGGAGCTTCTGTCTATCTGATCTTATTTTATTCATGTTTCATCTGCTATTTTAAGTTGTTTTGTCATCATCAAAAAGGGGGAGATTGTAAGAACAAAAATTGTTCTACAACAGATTCCTTGATTTTGATGATAACAAAGGATGAAACCAAAAATGGCACCCTAACGAAAAGTTTCTAAGTGTGCAGGGTTCTAAAGAAAGAAGGAATAAATCTGATGATGTCATCAGATGCACAACAAGATCAGATACAAATTTTCAAGTATCAGAAGCATCTGAAGTGGAATCTCATTCAAGAAGCTCTGACTCTGGACAAAACTGCAAAGTATCAGAAGCATCTGAACATGAAGTAAAGTCTAGAAGCTCTGACTCTGAACAAATGCCTTCTGTAAACTCTGAAATTTATCAGCGCTATCTGAACTCTCAAGAAATAACATCAGAAGCCAGATCCCAAGAATCTCCAGATACACGAAGACTCTAATCAGATTTGTTAATCATGATGAAGTAACGTTTAAGCCAAGTTAAAGTTCTGCAAATGGATTTCCTCAATTAGAAAGAGACGTTAATCTCCTCTCCAAGAGAGAAGATACTACTTGTGGTAAGTAGTCACTTCTAAAAGAAAAAGTCTCCTGCAGAAGCTATTTATGGAATGGCGTAATTACATCTCATTATCCAGCAGATTTAACTCTACTTCAACTCTATTTCAACACTACTTCAACTCCTATATAAATAGAGAAGAAATCAACTTTCAGTAAGCAAGAAATCAACTAGCCAAAACTATACTGAATTATCTCACGCTCAAGAAAATCATCTTTGCTCTCAAAGAATTTCACTAAGCTTTTGCTTATTAAGTGAAAAATCTGTTCTTAAGTTTGTAATACTTGCTTTCTTAGAAGCACTCTAGATTACATATCTTGTATCTATTTTTTATTTGATTTCCTCAAGTGACTCTTTGTAGTCTGTAGACTTGAGAGGACTAAGAGATTTTCTTCTCTCTTAGGGGTTGTTTGTAATCTTTCAAGATTAGTGGATTAAGTCCTTGTTGAAGGCGAAATCACCTTGGCCGGGTGTGTAACACCCTTCTACCCAAACGACATATTTAAATAAATTATCAGAGTACAACATGTAGAAGAGTTTACATTTCTTACAACATAACACTTATCGCATCACAACATAAAACATATTATTTATTTTATTAAAACTTCGCAGCGGACAACAACACAAATATTATCATTCATCATATAACAATTCATAATAATGTTTCAACATTATCTCAACAAAGCATCTCAACATATTAGTCATCATAAACAACGTAAATAATAACCAATTATCTATCGAATCCCATAACCCCGGTGTCACATGACCAGAGCATTTGACTCGACTCTGTAGAATAACTCTACACTTATTCTTCAAACCTCAACAATAACTACTCCTCTTTATCTGCACATTGCTCATCATAGATGAACATAAACACATGCAGAAGGGGGTGAGAATTACATTATTAAATAATAATATAACGACAGAAATATAAACATAAATATATTTCACATATGCCAACACAGCTCATCATAATCATCATAATCGACATACTCATGAACATCAGCAAAACAACATATCAAATGCAATGCACACACCCATGCATGACTCAACACGACTCGGTATACCCATTTTGTGACCAACTACAGGATCACCACTCCCAGATTCATCACCATAGAATCCGAGTTCCCCGCAAGGAACCAAGCCTCTCCACAAGCCCGGAGTCAACAACATCATTGGAACTCAGTCCGTTCATCACTAGGCATCGGCCTTTCATGAATGCATGCACCCCAAACATGCATCATAATCAACATAGCAACAACAGCATCATATAGTCATGTTATCATCATCATTAATAGCATGACATACAACTCAACAAAACAACAACAACATTACAACGATATCACATCTGGGAGTTTAAAACGCGAAAGCTGTCCGTCAAACTGATATGGCGAACGCCATTAGGCTAATGGCGAACGCCATTAGCGTTAAACGCTCTTATTCTGGAAAAACTGTCCGTCAAACTGATATGGCGAACGCCATTAGGCTAATGGCGAACGCCATTAGCGTTAAACGCTCTTATTCTGGAAAAAAAGCCCAAATGGCGAACGCCAAAGGCATAATGGCGAACGTCATTTGGCTGTTATGTGCATAAATAAGATTTTAAGTGCGGAAACAGTGGACGCGCGGGCTTCTAAGCATATAACTCAACAAAACTCACAGATCGGAGAATTTCCATCAAAACCCCAAACTTTCCCAATCTCCCTAAAATCCCCAAAATCCATCAACAATCCAACATATATCATGAATTTGCTCGCATATTATCGTTTAATAAGGTTCCGACCCCTTACCTCTTTGGATTGAAGGAAGTTCTGAGCAATCTTTGGCCTTTTCCTCTTCCTTCTCTTTCTCTTCAGCGTTTCTCCCTTTCTCTGACTCTGAGGCAAAAATACGTGAAAACACTCTGAGTTCTCACCTTGGCCTCTTTTATCCACTTCCACTTTTACCCTTCCACTCTTCATATTCCATTTATTTTATTTATTTAATTATTATTAAAATAAATAACATCTATAATAATAATAATAATTCCCAATATTATTTAATAATTCATTTTATCTTCAAATAATCATATTAAAATAATATTTAAATTAATCTAACAATATTCTGGGTGTTACAACTCTCCCCCACTTTAGAAGTTTTCGTCCTCGAAAACATACCTCAAGCAAATAAAGCCGGATACGACTCCTTCATCTGATCTTCATGCTCCCAAGTCAAGCTCTCACCAGCTGGACCTCCCCAAACAACTTTCACTAGAGCAATCTTCTTACCTCTCAGGGTCTTCTCTTCTCAGTCATCTATCCGAATTGGCAACACCTCAACGGTTAAATTATCCCTCACCTGGATATCATCCAACTGAACAACATGCGAAGGATCCGCAATATATTTTCTCAACTGAGATACATGAAACACATCATGCAGATTAGAAAGCGATGGTGGTAAAGCTATCCGATACGCCACTTCCCCAACCCTCTTCAAAACCTGATACGGACCCACAAACCTCGGAGTAAGCTTTTTAGACTTTAAAGCTCTACCCACACCTGTCGTCGGAGTAACTCTCAAGAACACATGATCTCCCTCTTGGAACTCAAGTGCCTTCCTCCTCTTATCATGATAACTCTTCTGACGACTCTGAGAAATCTTCATTTTCTCCTGAATCATCTTAACCCTTTCAGTCGTCTGCTGCACAATCTCAGGTCCGAGTACAACACTCTTACCTGGTTCATACCAACACAATGGAGTTCTACACCTCCTACCATACAATGCTTCATATGGAGCCATACCGATACTAGCATGAAAACTATTATTATAAGTAAACTCCACCAACGGCAAATAACTATCCCAAGAACCACTCTGCTCCAACACACAAGCTCTCAACAAATCCTCCAAGGATTGGATAGTTCTTTCAGTCTGACCATCAGTCTGAGGATGATAAGCTGAACTCAACCTCAACTTAGTCCCCAACGCTTTCTGCAAACTTTCCCAAAATCTAGAAGTAAATCTGGGATCTCTATCAGACACAATACTGGATGGAATACCATGCAGCCTCACTATCTCCTCAATATACAACTCTGCCAACTTCTCTAAAGAGTGATTAATCTTCATCGGCAAGAAATGCGCCGACTTAGTCAATCGATCCACAATCACCCAAATAGAATCATTACCTTTCACCGTCCTCGGCAATCCCGTCACAAAATCCATGGAAATGCTATCCCACTTCCATTCAGGAATCTTCAAAGGTTGCATCATACCTGCCGGTTTCTGATGTTCAATCTTTGACTTCTGACAAGTCAAACAGGCATACACAAACTTAGCAACATCTCTTTTCATACCAGCCCACCAAAACAACTTCTTCAAATCTTGATACATTTTTGTTGCACCTGGATGGATACTCAATCCACTCCTATGGCCCTCTTCAAGAATACTCTTTTTCAATTCAGACACCTCAGGAACACAAACTCTACCTTTAAATCGCAGGATGCCATTCTCATCAATCTCAAAATTACCACCATTACCCTGGTTAACCATAGTAATATGATCAACTAGAGCGACATCAACTTGCTGACCATTCCGAATATCTTCCAGAATTTCACTAGTCAACTTCAGCATACCCAACTTTACACTATCAGCGGAAACTTCACAACCCAAACTCATATCACGGAACTGTTCAATTAACTCAAGCTCCCGAACCATCATCATAGACATATGTAGAGACTTTCTACTCAGCGCATCTGCAACTACATTAGCCTTACCGGGATGATAACTCAATTCAAAGTCAAAATCCTTCAGTAATTCTAACCACCTTCTCTGCCTCATATTTAACTCTTTCTGATCAAACAGATACTTCAGACTCTTGTGATCACTGAACACTTCGAATCTGGAACCATACAGATAATGCCTCCACATTTTCAACACAAATACAACAGCTGCAAGTTCTAGATCATGCGTAGGATAATTCCTCTCATGAACTTTCAATTGTCTAGAAGCATAAGCTACAACTTTACCATTCTGCATCAAAACACCACCAAGACCCATCAAAGAAGCATCACAATAAACAACGAAGGACTCACCAGGATTAGGCAAGATCAACACTGGAGCACTGGTCAACCGCCTCTTCAACTCAACAAAACTCGCTTCACAAGCTGCATCCCACACATACACTTGACCCTTCTTAGTCAACTGCGTCAACGGCAATGCCAACTTAGAGAAGCCCTCAATAAATCTGCGATAATACCAGCTAACCCCAGAAAACTGCGTATCTCAGTAGCAGACTTCGGAGTCTCCCACTGTAATACAGCATCAACTTTAGCAGGATCAACAGAAATCCCACCACTCGAAATCACATGGCCAAGGAAACTCACTTCCTTCAACCAGAACTCACATTTAGATAACTTTGCATATAATTCTTTTCTCTTAACACCTGCAAAACAATTCTCAGATGTCCTGCATGCTCTTCTTCCGTCTTAGAATATATCAATATATCATCTATGAACACCACAACAAAATTATCAAGGTACGGATGAAATATACGATTCATATATTCCATAAACACACCTGGAGCATTAGACACACCGAACGGCATCACAGTGTATTCATAATGACCATACCTCGTACGGAAAGCAGTCTTCGCAATATCATCTGACTTCACTCGGATCTGATGATAACCCGACCGCAAATCAATCTTACTGAAAACATGAGCTCCAACCAACTGGTCCATCAAATCATCAATCCTCGGCAATGGATACCGATTCTTGATAGTCACCTTATTCAACTGCCGATAATCGACACACAACCTCATCGTACCTTCTTTCTTCTTCACTAACAATACTGGTGCACCCCAAGGAGAAACACTTGGACGCACAAACTTCTTCTCAAGCAATTCTTCAAGTTGCTTCTTCAATTCAACTAATTCAGTTGCCGACATTCTATAAGGAGACATCGACACTGGACTCGTACCTGGTACTAAGTCAATGGCAAATTCGACTTCACGTTCTGGAGGTAAATCACTTACATCCTCCGGAAACACATCCTGAAATTCACAGACAACAGGCAAATCTACACTCACCACTTTCTTATCCGCTTGCAGAGACGCAAATAAAGCGAATATCTGAGCTTCATCTTTCACAAAATCCCCCACCTGCCTAGCAGATAGAAATCTTGCCTCATCATTCTCACCAACTTCAGAAAACCGCACCGTCTTCCTATAGCAGTTGATAAACACGCCATAGAATTCTAGCCAATTCATTCCCAGAATAATATCAATTTGGTGCAAGGGTAAGCACACCAAATCAATCACGAACTCTCTCTCAAAGATCGTCAAATGACAACCTCGACAGACAACAGAAGTCTTCACAGAACCATTAGCAGGAGTATCTATCACCATACTTCCGCCTAGGGACGACATAATCACACCAATCCTGGTCGCACACTCATACGAAATAAACGAATGAGTAGCACCAGTGTCATTTACACTAATCGACCAACAGGGAAAACATCACATTATGACTCGACTGGACTGACTATGCTCTGATACCACTAATGTAACACCCTTCTACCCAAACGACATATTTAAATAAATTATCAGAGTACAACATGTAGAAGAGTTTACATTTCTTACAACATAACACTTATCGCATCACAACATAAAACATATTATTTATTTTATTAAAACTTCGCAGCGGACAACAACACAAATATTATCATTCATCATATAACAATTCATAATAATGTTTCAACATTATCTCAACAAAGCATCTCAACATATTAGTCATCATAAACAACGTAAATAATAACCAATTATCTATCGAATCCCATAACCCCGGTGTCACATGACCAGAGCATTTGACTCGACTCTGTAGAATAACTCTACACTTATTCTTCAAACCTCAACAATAACTACTCCTCTTTATCTGCACATTGCTCATCATAGACGAACATAAACACATGCAGAAGGGGGTGAGAATTACATTATTAAATAATAATATAACGACAGAAATATAAACATAAATATATTTCACATATGCCAACACAGCTCATCATAATCATCATAATCGACATACTCATGAACATCAGCAAAACAACATATCAAATGCAATGCACACACCCATGCATGACTCAACACGACTCGGTATACCCATTTTGTGACCAACTACAGGATCACCACTCCCAGATTCATCACCATAGAATCCGAGTTCCCCGCAAGGAACCAAGCCTCTCCACAAGCCCGGAGTCAACAACATCATTGGAACTCAGTCCGTTCATCACTAGGCATCGGCCTTTCATGAATGCATGCACACCAAACATGCATCATAATCAACATAGCAACAACAGCATCATATAGTCATGTTATCATCATCATTAATAGCATGACATACAACTCAACAAAACAACAACAACATTACAACGATATCACATCTGGGAGTTTAAAACGCGAAAGCTGTCCGTCAAACTGATATGGCGAACGCCATTAGGCTAATGGCGAACGCCATTAGCGTTAAACGCTCTTATTCTGGAAAAACTGTCCGTCAAACTGATATGGCGAACGCCATTAGGCTAATGGCGAACGCCATTAGCGTTAAACGCTCTTATTCTGGAAAAAAAGCCAAATGGCGAACGCCAAAGGCATAATGGCGAACGTCATTTGGCTGTTATGTGCATAAATAAGATTTTAAGTGCGGAAACAGTGGACGCGCGGGCTTCTAAGCATATAACTCAACAAAACTCACAGATCGGAGAATTTCCATCAAAACCCCAAACTTTCCCAATCTCCCTAAAATCCCCAAAATCCATCAACAATCCAACATATATCATGAATTGCTCGCATATTATCGTTTAATAAGGTTCCGACCCCTTACCTCTTTGGATTGAAGGAAGTTCTGAGCAATCTTTGGCCTTTTCCTCTTCCTTCTCTTTCTCTTCAGCGTTTCTCCCTTTCTCTGACTCTGAGGCAAAAATACGTGAAAACACTCTGAGTTCTCACCTTGGCCTCTTTTATCCACTTCCACTTTTACCCTTCCACTCTTCATATTCCATTTATTTTATTTATTTATTATTATTAAATAAATAACATCTATAATATAATAATAATTCCCAATATTATTTAATAATTCATTTTATCTTCAAATAATCATATTAAAATAATATTTAATTAATCTAACAATATTCTGGGTGTTACAACTCTCCCCCACTTTAGAAGTTTTCGTCCTCGAAAACATACCTCAAGCAAATAAAGCCGGATACGACTCCTTCATCTGATCTTCACGCTCCCAAGTCAAGCTCTCACCAGCTGGACCTCCCCAAACAACTTTCACTAGAGCAATCTTCTTACCTCTCAGGGTCTTCTCTTCTCGGTCATCTATCCGAATTGGCAACACCTCAACGGTTAAATTATCCCTCACCTGGATATCATCCAACTGAACAACATGCGAAGGATCCGCAATATATTTTCTCAACTGAGATACATGAAACACATCATGCAGATTAGAAAGCGATGGTGGTAAAGCTATCCGATACGCCACTTCCCCAACCCTCTTCAAAACCTGATACGGACCCACAAACCTCGGAGTAAGCTTTTTAGACTTTAAAGCTCTACCCACACCTGTCGTCGGAGTAACTCTCAAGAACACATGATCTCCCTCTTGGAACTCAAGTGCCTTCCTCCTCTTATCATGATAACTCTTCTGACGACTCTGAGAAATCTTCATTTTCTCCTGAATCATCTTAACCCTTTCAGTCGTCTGCTGCACAATCTCAGGTCCGAGTACAACACTCTTACCTGGTTCATACCAACACAATGGAGTTCTACACCTCCTACCATACAATGCTTCATATGGAGCCATACCGATACTAGCATGAAAACTATTATTATAAGTAAACTCCACCAACGGCAAATAACTATCCCAAGAACCACTCTGCTCCAACACACAAGCTCTCAACAAATCCTCCAAGGATTGGATAGTTCTTTCAGTCTGACCATCAGTCTGAGGATGATAAGATGAACTCAACCTCAACTTAGTCCTCAACGCTTTCTGCAAACTTTCCCAAAATCTAGAAGTAAATCTGGGATCTCTATCAGACACAATACTGGATGGAATACCATGCAGCCTCACTATCTCCTCAATATACAACTCTGCCAACTTCTCTAAAGAGTGATTAATCTTCATCGGCAAGAAATGCGCCGACTTAGTCAATCGATCCACAATCACCCAAATAGAATCATTACCTTTCACCGTCCTCGGCAATCCCGTCACAAAATCCATGGAAATGCTATCCCACTTCCATTCAGGAATCTTCAAAGGTTGCATCATACCTGCCGGTTTCTGATGTTCAATCTTTGACTTCTGACAAGTCAAACAGGCATACACAAACTTAGCAACATCTCTTTTCATACCAGCCCACCAAAACAACTTCTTCAAATCTTGATACATTTTTGTTGCACCTGGATGGATACTCAATCCACTCCTATGGCCCTCTTCAAGAATACTCTTTTTCAATTCAGACACCTCAGGAACACAAACTCTACCTTTAAATCGCAGGATGCCATTCTCATCAATCTCAAAATTACCACTATTACCCTGGTTAACCATAGTAATATGATCAACTAGAGCGACATCAACTTGCTGACCATTCTGAATATCTTCCAGAATTTCACTAGTCAACTTCAGCATACCCAACTTTACACTATCAGCGGAAACTTCACAACCCAAACTCATATCACGGAACTGTTCAATTAACTCAAGCTCCCGAACCATCATCATAGACATATGTAGAGACTTTCTACTCAGCGCATCTGCAACTACATTAGCCTTACCGGGATGATAACTCAATTCAAAGTCAAAATCCTTCAGTAATTCTAACCACCTTCTCTGCCTCATATTTAACTCTTTCTGATCAAACAGATACTTCAGACTCTTGTGATCACTGAACACTTCGAATCTGGAACCATACAGATAATGCCTCCACATTTTCAACACAAATACAACAGCTGCAAGTTCTAGATCATGCGTAGGATAATTCCTCTCATGAACTTTCAACTGTCTAGAAGCATAAGCTACAACTTTACCATTCTGCATCAAAACACCACCAAGACCCATCAAAGAAGCATCACAATAAACAACGAAGGACTCACCAGGATTAGGCAAGATCAACACTGGAGCACTGGTCAACCGCCTCTTCAACTCAACAAAACTCGCTTCACAAGCTGCATCCCACACATACACTTGACCCTTCTTAGTCAACTGCGTCAACGGCAATGCCAACTTAGAGAAGCCCTCAATAAATCTGCGATAATAACCAGCTAACCCCAGAAAACTGCGTATCTCAGTAGCAGACTTCGGAGTCTCCCACTGTAATACAGCATCAACTTTAGCAGGATCAACAGAAATCCCACCACTCGAAATCACATGGCCAAGGAAACTCACTTCCTTCAACCAGAACTCACATTTAGATAACTTTGCATATAATTTCTTTTCTCTTAACACCTGCAAAACAATTCTCAGATGTCCTGCATGCTCTTCTTCCGTCTTAGAATATATCAATATATCATCTATGAACACCACAACAAAATTATCAAGGTACGGATGAAATATACGATTCATATATTCCATAAACACACCTGGAGCATTAGACACACCGAACGGCATCACAGTGTATTCATAATGACCATACCTCGTACGGAAAGCAGTCTTCGCAATATCATCTGACTTCACTCGGATCTGATGATAACCCGACCGCAAATCAATCTTACTGAAAACATGAGCTCCAACCAACTGGTCCATCAAATCATCAATCCTCGGCAATGGATACCGATTCTTGATAGTCACCTTATTCAACTGCCGATAATCGACACACAACCTCATCGTACCTTCTTTCTTCTTCACTAACAATACTGGTGCACCCCAAGGAGAAACACTTGGACGCACAAACTTCTTCTCAAGCAATTCTTCAAGTTGCTTCTTCAATTCAACTAATTCAGTTGCCGACATTCTATAAGGAGACATCGACACTGGACTCGTACCTGGTACTAAGTCAATGGCAAATTCGACTTCACGTTCTGGAGGTAAATCACTTACATCCTCCGGAAACACATCCTGAAATTCACAGACAACAGGCAAATCTACACTCACCACTTTCTTATCCGCTTGCAGAGACGCAAATAAAGCGAATATCTGAGCTTCATCTTTCACAAAATCCCCCACCTGCCTAGCAGATAGAAATCTTGCCTCATCATTCTCACTAACTTCAGAAAACCGCACCGTCTTCCTATAGCAGTTGATAAACACGCCATAGAATTCTAGCCAATTCATTCCCAGAATAATATCAATTTGGTGCAAGGGTAAGCACACCAAATCAATCACGAACTCTCTCTCAAAGATCGTCAAATGACAACCTCGACAGACAACAGAAGTCTTCACAGAACCATTAGCAGGAGTATCTATCACCATACTTCCGCCTAGGGACGACATAATCACACCAATCCTGGTCGCACACTCATACGAAATAAACGAATGAGTAGCACCAGTGTCATTTACACTAATCGACCAACAGGGAAAACATCACATTATGACTCGACTGGACTGACTATGCTCTGATACCACTAATGTAACACCCTTCTACCCAAACGACATATTTAAATAAATTATCAGAGTACAACATGTAGAAGAGTTTACATTTCTTACAACATAACACTTATCGCATCACAACATAAAACATATTATTTATTTTATTAAAACTTCGCAGCGGACAACAAACCAAATATTATCATTCATCATATAACAATTCATAATAATGTTTCAACATTATCTCAACAAAGCATCTCAACATATTAGTCATCATAAACAACGTAAATAATAACCAATTATCTATCGAATCCCATAACCCCGGTGTCACATGACCAGAGCATTTGACTCGACTCTGTAGAATAACTCTACACTTATTCTTCAAACCTCAACAATAACTACTCCTCTTTATCTGCACATTGCTCATCATAGACGAACATAAACACATGCAGAAGGGGGTGAGAATTACATTATTAAATAATAATATAACGACAGAAATATAAACATAAATATATTTCACATATGCCAACACAGCTCATCATAATCATCATAATCGACATACTCATGAACATCAGCAAAACAACATATCAAATGCAATGCACACACCCATGCATGACTCAACACGACTCGGTATACCCATTTTGTGACCAACTACAGGATCACCACTCCCAGATTCATCACCATAGAATCCGAGTTCCCCGCAAGGAACCAAGCCTCTCCACAAGCCCGGAGTCAACAACATCATTGGAACTCAGTCCGTTCATCACTAGGCATCGGCCTTTCATGAATGCATGCACACCAAACATGCATCATAATCAACATAGCAACAACAGCATCATATAGTCATGTTATCATCATCATTAATAGCATGACATACAACTCAACAAAACAACAACAACATTACAACGATATCACATCTGGGAGTTTAAAACGCGAAAGCTGTCCGTCAAACTGATATGGCGAACGCCATTAGGCTAATGGCGAACGCCATTAGCGTTAAACGCTCTTATTCTGGAAAAACTGTCCGTCAAACTGATATGGCGAACGCCATTAGGCTAATGGCGAACGCCATTAGCGTTAAACGCTCTTATTCTGGAAAAAAAGCCCAAATGGCGAACGCCAAAGGCATAATGGCGAACGTCATTTGGCTGTTATGTGCATAAATAAGATTTTAAGTGCGGAAACAGTGGACGCGCGGGCTTCTAAGCATATAACTCAACAAAACTCACAGATCGGAGAATTTCCATCAAAACCCCAAACTTTCCCAATCTCCCTAAAATCCCCAAAATCCATCAACAATCCAACATATATCATGAATTTGCTCGCATATTAGTTTAATAAGGTTCCGACCCCTTACCTCTTTGGATTGAAGGAAGTTCTGAGCAATCTTTGGCCTTTTCCTCTTCCTTCTCTTTCTCTTCAGCGTTTCTCCCTTTCTCTGACTCTGAGGCAAAAATACGTGAAAACACTCTGAGTTCTCACCTTGGCCTCTTTTATCCACTTCCACTTTTACCCTTCCACTCTTCATATTCCATTTATTTTATTTATTTAATTATTATTAAAATAAATAACATCTATAATAATAATAATAATTCCCAATATTATTTAATAATTCATTTTATCTTCAAATAATCATATTAAAATAATATTTAAATTAATCTAACAATATTCTGGGTGTTACAGGGTGGACTGGAGTAGCTTTGTGTTATAAGCGAACCAGTATAAAATCATTGTGTGATTTTCATTTTGGAAAAGCGCTTATTTTTCAAACAATTCAAACCCCCCCCCTTTCTTGTTTTTCTCACCTTCACTATCAAATTATACCAAATGGATGTCAAGAATGCATTTCTTAATGGTTATATTTCAGAAGAAGTGTATGTCAATCAACCTCCAGGTTTTGAAAATTCAAACTTTCCAGAACATGTTTTTAAACTTAAGAAATCCTTATATGGACTTAAACAAGCTCCCAGAGCTTGGTATGAACGATTAAGCAATTTTCTTCTGGAACAAAATTTTATCAGAGGGAAAGTTGATTCTACACTTTTCTGTAAAAACCTTAATAATGATCTCATGATATGCCAGATTTATGTTGATGATATTATTTTTGGTTCTGCTAATATCTCTGTTTGCCAAGAATTTTCTAAGTTAATGCAGGCAGAATTTGAAATGAGTTTAATGCAAGAATTAAAGTTCTTTCTGGGAATTCAAATTAATCAAACTCCAGAAGTCACGTATGTCCATCAAAGTAAGTACATTAAAGACGTTCTGAAGAAGTTTGATATGACTGAATGCAACTCTGCAAAAACTCCTATGCACCCAACTTGCATTCTGGAGAAGGAAGAGGTAAGCAACAAGGTTTGTCAGAAGCTCTATCGAGGTATGATAGGCTCTCTTCTCTATCTGACTGCTACTCGTCCTGATATTCTCTTTAGCGTCTGTCTTTGTGCCAGATTCCAATCAGATCCTAGAGAATCTCATTTAACAGCTGTTAAGAGAATTCTTAAGTATCTGAAAGGAACTCCTAACCTGGGCCTGATGTATGAGAAAACATCAGAGTATTGACTTTCTGGTTACTGTGATGCAGACTACGCAGGAGATAGAATAGAACGAAAAAGCACATCTGGAAATTGCCAGCTTCTGGGAAACAATCTAATCTCCTGGGCTAGCAAAAGACAGTCAACTATTGCTCTATCAACTGCAGAAGCAGAATACATCTCAGCATCACTGTGCACAACTCAGATGCTCTGGATGAAGCATCAGCTAGAAGATCTACAAATCTTTGAGAGTAACATTCCTATCCTTTGTGATAATACTGCTGCTATTTGTTTAAGTAAGAATCCCATTCTACATTCCAGAGCCAAACACATAGAAATAAAACATCATTTTATCAGAGACTATGTTCAGAAAGGGATAGTAACATTGAAGTTCATTGATACAGAACATCAATGGGCAGATATCTTTACTAAGCCTCTAGCTGAAGATAGATTTCTTTTTATCTTAGAAAATCTGAACATTAAAAATTGCCCTGAATGAAAAATGGCTCTGAAAAATGTAAAATGTGAATCTGATGTAAACAAATGTACTTCTGCCTCTGACTCTGATACTTCTACCAAGTTAAGAAGATATCTGAGTTAGAAATCTTCAGAAACCAATCCTTTGGTATTCCTGAAGATCAGATACATCAACACGTGGAGCTCTAAACGTCTAACCTTAGAACTTCTAGACAGCTGTCAAAAGAAATCAAAGGTCAGAACGTTTGAAATCTCCTAGAGCAGTGTGCGTACTGTTGGGATTAGACATTCATTTATTAGCTGTAATCATTTTCCCCCCCAAACGTGCTATTTTGATTTTTGTGCTAACGCTGGAATGTGTGTCGTTTTGCATGTTTTTACTTAGAGTATATAAACACTTTCTCTCACATTTTTCACACTTATCACTCTCACTCACTCTAAAACCCTAAACCCTCTCTCAAAGCATTCTCTGCAAGTTCTTCATCAATCTTCATCAATCTTCTTCATGGATGCTCAACAACAAGAAGTTTTTAACTTCTCTCAACAGATGGAATCAAGTTCTAATCCCCAAACCTCAAACACTCAAACTCCAACCGTCACCGGCGTCACCGTCACCCCTATCTACAAAGAACCTCACGTTCTTGACCGTGAACGCCACATAAACCTTTCAACTCCCTTTGAAGGTTTGGACGTCTTGTGTGAATCGCTGGTTGATTTCGACAACCTAAGAAGAAATGGCGTTGATCTAACTGGAGAACTTCGTCAACAAGGGTGGGAGAACTATTTCCAAAGGTTGTATGGTCCAATCTACCCTCTTTTGGTCAAAGAGTTCTGGAGACATGCAGATGCAGATGACAACTTCATTGTCTCATTTGTTCTGGGAGTGAAGATAGTTATCACAGAAGCGTCTATTGCTTCCTTGTTGAATATGGAGCAAAGTGGAGGAAAAAGGATTTACAACATTCCTCCTAGGTCTAAGCGCATCACTAAAGTCATCAACCCGACAATCTTCAAACCAAATGTTGAAGGAAACCCATCTAAGAACAAGGAGCTACACCAGAACCTCAGAGTGTGGCTGAAGATTATTCTGGGAACTATCCACCACCGTCCAGCCTCCAACTCTTCTGATTACATTAATGCAGACCAGAAATGCATTCTGTACTGTATTCAGAAGGGTGTGAAGATCAATCTCCCTGCTCTCCTCTTCAGATATCTGAGAGATTCAGTCAGAGAGACCAGGAATAACATGAAGCCCAGATCCTACATTCCTCTGGGAAGATTGCTATCTGACGTCTTCATTGAGCATGGACTGGTAGATGAGCTGGAAAAGACCAAGTTGATGGATGATCTGGCAATTGATGTGGGGAAGCCTCTGAATGCCAGAAACCTCAAGAGTATGGGGATTATCAAGAAAATACAAGTCAAGCCAACTCTGGAAACATCCTGGGATAGCTTGAAAGATCAGAGGAAGATGCCTCATGGCCTGGCCAGATTCTTCAAAAACGAACCCAGAGATGCTGTTGCCCTCTACCTTCATCGTCTGCTGGAAGAAGGTATTGATGTCTCTGATTTCAGCCTCGATGACTGTCTGGACTCTGAAGAAGATTTAGTCAGATACAAGAGAGGTATTTCTGAGAGAAAGATAGCACCACCAGCAAAGAAAGCCAGACTTGAAGGAGCTTCTGGAAGCGGATCTTCAGCTCCTCTGCAATTTTCTACTGGTAAGTCTGTTCCTCCTGCTACCTCTGAATTTATGATGGCTTCCTCTAACCCTCTCTCTTCACAAACCATTTATACCACATCTGACATTTCACCCTCAATCACCAAAACCTCCCAACCTACACCAGTTCTAAACATAGCCAGAACTTTCATTCCTCCCTCTATACCTGCACAAACTCACCAAAGCACCTCATCTTCATGATCCTCAGCACCAGAATCACCCCCATATGTTTCCCTCTCATCTGACCCTGAATTTTCTGATCCTGGATCCCCAACCATAGCCACACTTTACGCTCATAGACTTGCTTCACAACAAACACAAACCACAGAACCTGAAATAACTTCACCACTCCAACAAACAACCACCATCCCCTCTGAAACTCAACCCTCTGAAATTCAACCATCTGATCCCCACACCTCTGATATCACCCCACCAAAAATTCTCGCTGCACCTGAAGCAGAATCTGAACCCTTAGACTTAAACCCTCTTTACGCTTCATCCCAATCTTCTGAACCTCAACCTGAACCAGAAATTGAACCAGAACCTCTCACTTTAAATCTCAGCCCTCCAAACTCTCCACCTCACACCTCTGAACCAGAACCTGAACCTGAGCTTTCTAAACCTACCCTTAAGGAAGCCATCTTTATGATTGCAGAGGCTTCAGCTCGAAAGGTTGATTCTCTGGTCACTAACTCTGAAATCAGTGATGATCCTGAATCTGTAAGGACACACTGGAACAGAGTCATTGGCTGGATGACATCTGAGTCCTTTAGGCTGAAGAGCATATCTGAACAAGTCAAAAATGACTACATCAGAAATGCTGAGGCAAGACTCCAGGAGAGACTTGCCAGAGAGGCTGAAGCCAGAAGGCTGGAAGAAAAGAGGTTGGCCAGAGAAGCAGAAGAAGCAAAAAGGTTAGAAGAAGAACGACTTGCTAAAGAAGCTGAACTCCTAAGGCAAAAGGAAGCTGAAGCAAAGGCTCTGGCAGATGCAGAAGCTCAAGCTGCTGCTGAAGCTGAAGCTCAGCAAGCTCTGACTCTGGGGGAGTCATCTTCTGTGATTCCTACGGTTCTTCAGACTCTGAAAGAACTCAAGCAAGATCAGAATGAACTCCGGGCAAGAATGGACAAGCAAGATACTGTCAACGAAAACATCCAGAACATGCTTGCTATGCTGCTTCAGAGAATGCCTCCGCCTCCGAACCCTTAGGCACTTAGGAGTTATTTGTTTTTTGCTTGCCTATTGTTTTTGCTTCTGTCTTCTTTTGGATCTGATGTTTTTCTTGTTCTTTTGAACCTGATGTTTTGTTTGTTGCCTTTGTGCTTCTATCTATGAATTTTAAGTTTTTCTCTTTATCTTTTTTTTCTTTCTCTTTACTTATTTTTACTATGTCTTTTTGATTCTGACAAAAAGGGGGAGAAAGTAATTATTAGCTCTGATGAAAATATTGTCTAAAACCATCAAGCATTCTGCAACATTTTTTTTTATATATAAACAAAATTATCTAACTTGGATTTAAGAAATTGCAGAAAATCTCAGAAACCTCTTTACTTAAGAAACTCTGGTAAGAACTTCAGAACCTCTGAACTCCCTAGTACTATCTCAGGGGGAGCTTCTGTCTATCTGATCTATTTTTATTCATGTTTCATCTGCTAATTAAAGTTGTTTTGTCATCATCAAAAAGGGGGAGATTGTAAGAACAAAAATTGTGATACAACAGATTCCTTGATTTTGATGATAACAAAGGATGAAACCAAAAATGGCACCCTAACGAAAAGTTTCTAAGTGTGCAGGACTCTGATGACATCATCAGATACAATACCAGATCAGAAGCATATTATCAAATGATCAGAAGCTCAGAAGTAGAAACAAGTTTAAGAAAGTCAAACTCTGAACTAAACAACAAGTATCAGAAGCGTCTGAACAAGAAGAAAGTCCTAGAACCTCTGACTCTGAACAACGCCCTCTGAAGAATCTATTTAGATCAACATCAGAAGCAAGATACCAAGTTTCTCCAGATACACAAATACTCTGATTATGGATTTGCTAATCATAAAAAAGTAACGTTGAAGACAAGTAAAGATTTTCAAATGGATTTCCTAATTGAGAAAGAGACGTTAATCTCCAATCTCAATAAAGAAAATACTACTTGTGGTAAGTAGTCATTTCAAGAAGAAAAAGTCATCCTGCATTAGCTAATTATGTGATGGCGTAACTTCATCTCAATATCCACCAGTTTCAACTACTACTTCAATTGATCTATATAAAGGATTGAAAATCAATTTTCAGTAACACACATATACGAGGAAAAATCATACTGAAACATCAACAAGAAAAACACTCTTGCTCTCTATCTTCACGAAGCTTTTGCTTATTACGTGAAAAACTCTTGTTCTTAATTTTGTAATACTTGCTTTCTTAGAAGCACTCTAGTTTACATAAATCCTTCTTCTATTGTTTGTTGATTTCCTCAAGTGACTCTGTGTAGTCTGTATACTTGAGAGGGCTAAGAGATTTTGTATCTTAGACGTTGTTTGTAATCTTTCAAGATTAGTGGATTAAGTCCTTGTTGAAGGCGAAATCACCTCGGCCGGGTGGACTGGAGTAGCTTTGTGTTATAAGCGAACCAGTATAAAATCATTGTGTGGTTTTCATTTTGAAAAAGCTCTTATTTTTCCAAACAATTCAAACCCCCCTTTCTTGTTTTTCTCACCTTCAAATAATTCTCCTTAAGACATGCCACAGAAAAAGGGATGATCAAGCACAAAGGCTAGGAGGATGGTCAATTACTTCAATCTACACTTCATGACACTTAGGACAAATTTATGCATCAATCAAAAGTACCTTAAATGATCCATGATCAATTAGGAGGTAGATTTGAAATGATGAAAGTTCATTAAGTACCAATCCATAAATCATGAACAAGATGGACAAAAGTCATCCAATTGATTAAAGGGAAAATAAAGAGATGAAGAAGAGAGGCACAAGAGAAGTCACACCCAAATTGAACCAAAAGTTTGATCAAGTCATCATCAAAATCAATCATCCATTTTGGTGGATTAGAGTTTTGACCCCATCAACACCTAAGATCCATTGAGTTTGATGAGACTTGAAGTCCAAACCATGATGATCCAAGACCAACAGAAGTTCAGAAGGGTCACACAAAAATAAAATGCAATTAAATGAAATAAAAATGCACCAAAAGTATTTTTAAATGAATTTAAAAATAGAAATAAAATGGAAAATCCATAAAGTCCTTCAAAATACCAAATAAATGGCCAAGAAAATTATGGATGGTTGGAAATAAAATGAGAAACATATAATAGTTTTTCCAGATCTTTAAAATACAGAAAAGTATTTTTAAACCAATTAAAACAAAAGAGAAAAGAGAAAATTCATAAAAAATAGAAAATCCGTGAAATAAATGTGAAAAAAATAAAATCAGATGAAGAAAAATAAAAGAGAATTTTAGAAATTAATTTGGATGAAAAATAGAATTACTATGAATTTTAAAATAAAAAGCAATTAAAAATAATAATAAAAAAAGAATTAAAATCAGAAAAAACACGGAGCGTTGGATCACGCCTCATTAATTAACGTGGAAGATCCAACATTCTATATGCTAAAGAACACGATGGAACGCGTTACAAGCCAAACACCGGATCCATGTCAAATTCAACCAATCAGAATATTTCGTTCTGCCAACATGTTTGATCAAACTCAGACAACCTGAGAAAACTCCGGTTGTTTTCTTCGGTGAGCTCTCACAGGAGTTTCCTCGTTTGATAAATTCAAGACACGAGACCACCACCATTGTGATCCTCTTCTCATCATGAATTCAACCTTATGCTCCAAATTCATTTATATAAACTTAGCAAAGGGATTTTTTTAGAGAAGTTTCAGAAACAAGCAAGCCACAAAAAATCAAATTAAATGATGAACACGATCAATCAACACCACATGAGTTAGGGGAAATCATCAGAGAGTGAAAGACTACATTTTGGTAACTTGTTTAAGTTCAAATAATGCTCAGAACTACCTTGTCCAAATGTTGATGAGAAGTTGATGAAGCTCAACCTGGTTAGACCACTTCAGAAGGTCTCATAGCTTGGGAATTGTTGCAAACGTTTCAGAGGATGCCGAAGGTGCTAATGGAATCAAGAAATTGGATTGAAACAAGCTAAAACTCAAAACACGATAATTGAATTTTTTGGAAAAATTTCAAGTTGCAGCAGAGATTTCTTGGCTCTCAAAATCTTGAAAATGAATACAATATCTTCCTCTATTTATAGGGAATTTGATTGGATCTAAATACGTTTGAAATGATACAAAATTCGTGCAAAATGAATTTGATCCGAGTGTGTGAAAAGTGTGACTTGCAACTCATCAAAACTCAGCCAAATGATGCATTTTAAGGGTCAATTAGCTTCAGGAGACTTGATTAAACATGTTTAGGTCCAAAACACATGCTAATTTGGCTTAGAATTGAGTTTAGTGAAGTTCAAAACTCGGGCAATGATAATTTCTTCAATTACAAGTCACCATGTTCAACCCAATGGGGCACCCGACTTAGGAGGCTTTTTGATCCCATTCTTTTTGCAATGCGTTAACATCATGGCCAAGATTACAATATACCAAGAAAGGTTGCATTTGGATGCTTGAGCACAAAGTTATGTCATATTGAAGTTGGCATGAAAAATTGATCATATAACTTAGAAAAGTTTGAGTGCTTCATGGTTGAAAATGACATGTAATGTCTCAATGAATTCCATGGCCTTCCAACATATTTTGACCTTGGTACTTGAAGAAAACTTGTAGAGGGTATCACAAATATCATTGTGCAAAAAGAATCAGCCTCATATGTTGAAAATTAAGAAGTTATGATCTTTGAAAGTTGGGAAAAAGTCACTTGAAAATAGGTCAAATTTTACTAAGTCAACAAATGACCTATAATGTCTCCAAACGTTTGATGATTCTCTAAGCATAATTGGCTCTTTTCATGTAAGGAGAAGTTGTAGAGGATGTTGAAAAGAGTCATATGCAAAAATAAGCATTCAAAAATGTTGAGAGTTTAAGAATTTGTGGTCCTTGGAACCTTGGCTTTAAAATGTTGACTTTTTGGTCAAACCCCTTGGGACAAGCTTGTGTACTTAAACTTTTCTTGCATTTCAAAGCACATGGGTGATCATACGAACTCAAAATAAGGTATACTTGATTTCATCTTGATTAAATTGCTCAAAGCTTGAATTTTCTTGTTGAAGAAGACATGGAAATAAATACATGAACCTTTGACTTTCTTTGAGAAGTAAGCCACAAAACTTTGAGATGTTCTTGATTGAAAAGCCCTTACCTTGCATAATAAACTTAAGGGAGAAAAGACATATTTTTTTGTATCAGTGGTTAGATAATAAATTAATCATATAAACACAAAGGTAAAACAAACCAACAAAGAGGTGCTTGGTGATCCCTGCAAGAAGCAAACCCAAAGATGGATAGGGGGAAGGACCAAGATGTGACCTTGTTTGTGTGCAATGATACAAATGATATGAGGGATTTATGGTTAAAAATTAGGGTATGACATATGCCCCTATTTAAGTTTCTTCAATTTGGATATATGAAGGTTGAAATCTTTGTCTCGACAAGATTGAAGAGACTTAAATATCAAAGACCAAATTTTGGCCATAAGATACTAAAAAATGCTTATGATATGATATGAATGCAAACCAGGATCTATGTGGAGAATAAAAGTTTCCATAAGGGACCTGGCTAGGGATAAATAAAGTTCCGCATGGAAAAAATAAAAGACTCTAGAATAACCAATGCACCATTAGAAACAAATGAACTAAAGATCCAACGGGGAGGAGTTATCAAAGAAATACCTCGTCGAGGAAAAGAAATCGTCAAAGGGGGAAACCCTAACTCCAAATAGGAGAGGAAAATTGCCTAACTATGAGCTAAGTGATAACTTAACAAAGGTAATAAACCAAATGGAATGATTATCAACTACCAAGCAAGTGATAGCTTAAAAAAGGTAATAAACCCAAACAAAATGATTACCAACTACCAGCCAAGTGATAGCTTAACAAAGGTAACCAATCGGAGGTAAGAGAAAATATTACTTAATATCAGCCACGTGATATCTTAACAAAGGTAATAGACTAAAACGGGATGATTACCAACTACCAGTCGAGTGGTAGCTTAATAAAGGTAATAAACCAAAGGTAAGAGAAATATTACCTACTATCAGCCAAGTGATAGCTTAACAAAGGTAATAAGCCAAAAGGAATGATTACCAACTACCAACCAAGTGATAGCTTAACAAAGGTAATAGACTAAAACGGGATGATTACCAACTACAAGTCGAGTGGTAGCTTAATAAAGGTAATAAACCAAAGGTAAGAGAAATATTACCTACTATCAGCCAAGTGATAGCTTAACAAAGGTAATAAGCCAAAAGGAATGATTACCAACTACCAACCAAGTGATAGCTTAACAAAGGTAATAAACCCAAACAAAATGATTACCAACTACCAGCCAAGTGGTAACTTAATAAAGGTAACGAACCAAAGGGGACCAAAGTTCAACCCAAGAATGAACTGGAGAGAAGCAGTCAAAGAGGACTTCACCCAAAAGGTAATAAACTCAAATGGGGATTAGTTCCATCCAGATAATGATCTGGAGAGGGAAACTGAAGAAAAATTCTTCCACGAGGATCAAACATAGTGGGGAATTAGAAAGGATGAACTCTTTTTGCTTAAGATTGACACTCTATTGGAGAGAAGACGCACACACTATATGGGGAGAAAAGATCCAGAGAGCGGGGGGAAGCATTGAGAAATGCAAAATTCACAAATAAACATCATGATGTTATGCACATGTGTATGATTATGCTGACAAAACAAGCACAAAGGGTGTGAGACTGATAACACAGTACAACCAAATACTAGGCTAATCTCAACAAGATGGAGGTGTTGGTAGAGATTCGTTAGGGATTCTACCATTCTTGCAATCTGATATTGGGGAAACTGCAATAAGTAGAAACAAGAAAAATCACGCCTGGGGAAGTCACTGAATTCCATTCTTCAGGATCTTACCATCCTTGTGATTTCCATTAACATTCCTCTCTTGTATTCACAAGTTGAGGAAAATACATATCTTTTTTGTAAATTTTCAAAAACATTATTGTTTCGATATTTTTATTTCAAAAATCATCATTACAAATAAATGAAATTTCATAAACTGAAACAAAATAATAATAGCGAACAAATGGGAAAAAGGCTCAAATTTTATTGATAGAATGGTAGTCCGCAAATGGCGTGACTCCATGGATCATTACAAATTCGGATAAACGGTAAATACATGGAAAGGGCTACATTGAAATACAATGACCACTATTCTCCCTAACAACTTTGATCTCCACTATGCTCTGGACTTCGGGCGAAGATGACTGAATAGGAACCTGTGATAGGCATTGTTGCTTCGAACGATCAAGTATGGCCTGATGCAATTACTTTCTATAATCCCTAACTTTTGCCTAGATTGCCTTTTCGGGTTCAATCCACCGGGATGGTTACTTTCTATTTATGTCTCTAATTTTTTCATGGACCGCCCTTTCGGGTTTTCAATCCACCGAGACGCTCATTTTTTCCTAAGCCGCCCTTTCGGGTTTTCAACTTAGCAGGATGTTCTTTTTATTTTTTAGGCGAAGTATTTCTTGACTGCATCAGCAATCACAGGACGAGGGAGATACTCACCATCCATAGTTGTAAGAATCAATGCACCACCGAAGAAAGCTCTCTTAAAAACATATGGGCATTCATAATTACGAGTCCACTTGCCCCTAGAATCAGTGTTGAAAGACAAGATCTTCTTCAACATATGGTCACCTTCTTTGAATACACGGGGTCAAACTTTCTTGTCAAACACTTTCTTCATTCTCTTTTGATATAATTGTCCATGACACAAAGTTGTCATAATTTTCTCTTAAATCAAATTCAACTGATCATATATGTTCTGACACCATTCAGCCTCAGACAAATCGACTTCCATCAAGACTCACATTGATGGGATCTCAACTTCTATAGGGAGCACTGCTTCCATGCCATGCACAAGAGAGAAAGGGGTTGCCCCTGTTGAAGTGTGGACACACGTACGGTATCCATGCAAAGTAAAAGGGAGCATCTCATGCCAATCCTTATACGTCACGGCCATCTTCTGGATAATCTTCTTAATGTTCTTAATTGCGACTTCAACAACCCCATTCATCTTAGGTTTGTAAGGAGAAGAGTGATGATGTTCAATATTGAAGTCATCACAAAGCTCTTTCATCATCTTATTATTCAAGTTCGATCCATTATCAGTAATGATCTTACTTGGAACACCATATCGGTAAATAATCTGATTCTTGATAAATCGGACCACAACCTACTTGGTCACATTAGAATAAGATGCTGCTTCAACCCACTTGGTGAAGTAATCAATAACTACCAGGATGAAATGATGTTCATTCGAAGCATTTGGTTCAATCATACCAATCATATCAATTCCCCACATAGAGAAAGGCCATAGAGATGAAATAACATTGAGAAGTGTCAGAGGCACATGAATCTTATCAGCATAAATCTAACATTTATGGTACTTCTTCAGATATTTACAATAATCAAATTCCATTGTCAACCATTAGTAACCTGCCCTTAACATCTTTTTAGCCATTGCATGTCCATTGGCATGAGTACTAAAGGATCCTTCATGAACTTCTTGCATTAACATGTCAGCTTCGTGTCTATTCACATATTTGAGCAAGACCATGCCAAAGTTTCTCTTGTACAACACATCTTCATTCAGAAAGAAATTTCCATCCAGTCTTCTCAAAGTCTTCTTATCTTTTCTAGAACTGATAATCAGGGAATGTGAAGCACCGGTAAACAGGATCATAGAACTGAACCAAAGTACAAAGAAGACCATCCTCAACATGAGTAGATAGGACAAATAGAAGTCTTCCAAAAAGGTCTCTGAAACCCTTAGGATTATCCATAAAAGATGCTAGCTTCTTTAATTCCATAAGATCGGGACATCTGAAACTATATTTCTGAGTATTCCTTCTTCCAATATCCATGATCAAAATATTTACGATGTTTGTAAAAAGAGTCTCTATGTTCCTTGAAAACTGAGAAAAAATCTCATGAATGCCATGAGTGCATGATGCAACAATTACAAACAAGATCACACAAAGCATACAAGCAAGGTCCAAAGGTTCGGAGTCACGAGCATGGAGCCAAGGGTAAGAACCAACCCACATTGTATGTACTAAGGGTATAATCATCTATAGAACAAGGTTCTAAAAAGTTCCCAGAGTCATAATTCCATCTTTTGGATATTATTGGCTTAAACGACTACTCGTCAACCAATAATATTCTCAAGAGAAACTCATCTGAGTGTAGTATTGTATAACAACTAATTCAAGTCTACACCTGAATAGCCACTGCACTACGTCCTAAAAGGCCAAGATGTGTTAAGGGTTCTAAGGTCCTTAACTTCTCGGGCTCCCAGGTCGAAAAAAGTAATGAAAACTACAATTACTCGTGTGACATTAGTAATCTTAAAAGGGCCACTACTGAGCGGGGGATCTCAAGTCAGCTTATTAAGGATTAACTCCACGTAAGCCAAACATGACTATACCACCCTCCTATCATAAGAGCTCTCAAGCCCGAGTATAAGACTTATCTCACCATACAAATATTACCAAGCACCACATAGAACAAACAATAACAAATAACATGAAACATAATATATACACAAAACTAAAGATGGGCTTAACCCACTAGGGACTACTCCCTAGCAGAGTCGCCAGTTTTCTATAGAGGTAAATTTTTTGAGATTAAGCTATCAATTAACTTAACTCGCAAGGCAAGATACGCCATCACGCTTTTATTATTTCCAAAGGAAAAGGTGAAAAACCATGAACAAAACCTGAAGAAGTTTTAAAACAAAACTAATAAAAAGAGAACAAGGGTCCGAGGGTTAGTTATACAAAGGGAAGGTATTAACACCCTAAACATTCATGGTACTCCATGGGAACCTCTTTGAAAATGTGTCTTTTGGTTTGAAAATGGGTGTTGTTTGTAAAAGATTAGAGAGATGGGAAAAGAAATATTTTTTTATGATTTTTGTGTTTGCCAAGACTTTTAAAGTCCCGTGCCTACATACCAACAAAGTACAATGGAGGATCAAAACCTCATAGTTCGTTGTAAAAATAACAAAGGAGTTTGTTTTGATTCATTTTTATGGAAAAATACATATTTTCATTTTAAGGAGAATACTCAACTAGTCACCCACAAGTATGAGTACTTTGCATCATCATCAGAAGGGCTCCAACTTGGATAAGGATTAACAAGTTAGCCACTAGATCTCATAGATGGAAAAGAATTGTTATTAATACTACGGGGATAGGATAATTATATCTCAACTATGGAAATGACTCATGTCTAATACCTTGAGAAAAATTTTAAAAGGAAAAATGCACAAAGGCACAAAATGATTTGAATAAGTTATGCATTTTTAGTCTTTTGAAATTGGTCTAAACATGCTTAAGATGGATTAACATTTATTTAAGAAAAAAGGTTTTGAAAATCTCTTGACAAAAGTCAAGGTTTATTGAAAAAGTAGTTTAAGTTTAAAAAATATGATTTATTTTTTTTAAAAAAGAGAGAAGATTTTGAAAATTAAAGAAGGGTGGAAGAGAAGAAGAGACTATCCTAAAGCATAAAGTAAAAGTTAGGGAGGAAAGATTTAACCAAGAAATAGAAAGCCTTTTGACATAAATCAAGCAAGAATTCCCTCCTTTGGATTAAGCCTCAAGCAAGCTAGAATAAGCAAATAATAATCCATGTATCAGATGAAACCAGAGTAACTCAACCAAGTCTTCAAAAGGAAATCCCAAGTCAAAGGTACCAGATGAATTCTAGGGTCTAAAATCATAAGTCCCAAAGCAAAGGTCAAGATCCTAATTCTAAGTCCATAACTCCACAATTATGCCAAGGATAGTAACCACAAGTCCATGAATTAGGATAACCAAGTTTCTTTTTTAGGTTTTTCTTTATTAACGTCTTCTTTACAATGATATAAAAGAAAGGTCCAAATGTACAAAGAACAAAATAACAAAAAAACAAATAATATGATATGGAATGCTAAAAATAAAGTATAAAGTAAATGACATAAAATAAAGGAGCATAAAGTAAATAACTTTGAAATAAAAGTTATTACAAGTAAAGTGTTAGTAAAGGATGTTAGTAATTAAATATGAAAGATGGTTTGGTCACTTTTTGCAGAACACTCAACTATCCATTCACAAATATGAAAATATGAACCTATACATCATTTATGAGAAGGGATCCAACTTGAAAAAATCAACAAGTATGCCACTGGCTCTCACAAAATGGAAAAGGAGCAAAATTTTCATACAATACCATGAGTAATAGGAGACTTACAATCTCCCCTATAAAAATGTCTTTGTTTTCATTGGGACAACTTTAGCACCATGTTAAATAATCATAATTAGAATTATGTAGAAAACACAATTAATTGACGTGGAGCGTTGGATCACGCCTCATTAATTGACGTGGCAGATCCAACACTCTATAAGTTAGAGAACACGATGGAACACGCTGTAAGCCAAACACAAGATACAGTTCAAATCCAACCAATCAGAACATTTCATTCTGCCAACGTGTCTGATCAAACTCAGACAACCTGAGAAAACTCCGGTCATCTTCTCCGGTAAGGTCTCATCGGAGTTTCATCATTTGGTAAATTCAAGACACGAGACCACCACCATTGTAATCCTCTTCTCATCCCGAATTCAACCTTATGCTTCAAATTTATTTATATAAACTGAGCAAAGGGAATTTCAGAAAAGTTTCAAAAACAAGCAAGCCACAAAAAATAAAATTAAATGATGAACATGATCAATCAACACCAGATGAGTTTGGGAAAAGCATAAGAGAGTGAAGGTGTAGCGGTAAATTCATGACCATCAAGCTATGGATCAGCTAGACGTCAATAAAACCAGAGTCGCCATCGCGCTTTAATTATTTCCAAGGAAAAAGGGAAAAGTATGAACATAACCCAAAAATAAGAAGTTTTCAAATCAAAACTAATAAAATGCTAGAGATTACAGGTAAGGGGGTTAGTTACACAGAGGGAAGGTGTTAACACCCAAAGTGTCCTAGGTACTCCTAGGGAGCCCTTTCTTGTGTGCATATGTGTTTTTGTAAAAAATAATGTTGGCAATAAATAGAGTGGAGGGATGAGAAAAGAATTCATTAACTATATTTTTGTGTGTGACAAGACCTTCGGACTTGTGCCTACGTACCAACATAAAATGAGGGATCAAAACCTCGTAGTTCGTGGTAACAATTTCAAAGTGGATGCATTGCTTTTAACAAAATTTTAAGTTTAACAAAGTCACAAAGGGCCTAAAAATGGTTTGGATGGGTGTTAGTTCTTTTTGAGCTTTTGAAATTTTAAGTCAAGTATAATTAAGTTCATTTACAAGTTGATTAAGAAAAGAGTTTAAAATTTCAATGGCATAAGGCCAAAGTTTCTAATTTGCAATATGGTCTAAGTTTAGAAATCACAAACAAATAAGATTTTGAAAGAGGGGAGAGATTTGAAATTAAATAAGTGGGGAAGAGATGAAGAGACTAATCCTAAGCAAAAATTTAAAAGTTAAGAGTTGAAAAGATCTGACCAATGGGCTGCAATCCAATAGACAAGAATGATATAGAAACCCAAATTTCCCTTGGACTTTAGAATCAAGCAATATCAATGCACAAATAGAAAGATGAAGAGCAAGGAATCAAATAAATATATCCATATCCAAGCTTAGCAACTTCATGATCTTTCTTCATAATTCCCCATGTATCAGATAACTTCAAAGAGGAGCATTAGACACAGGTTCAAAATAACAGCTTCAATATGATCATGTTGCAGATGAACTCCAATGGATCTTCAATATTTGTATCAGATGAAAGTTCAATTCACAAGCATTTGATTTCATGAAAGTTGGCATTGGCCAAGTCCTTTGCATAGGGAGTGTTGCCTAATTCTAAGTCCAATGTCTCAGATCAATCCAACAGTCCACATAAAACATTTTTTAGGGTTTTTGTTCTTATTATGTACATTAAGGTCAAAAGACCATAAATACAAACAAATATATTCAAACACAATATATTCACAAAGTATGGCTCAAATGAGCAAAGTGAAAATGGCATTATGTAAAAAAATTGAATGATATGAATAATGGCAAATGAATAAAGACTTGAAATTAAAGTGCATAAAGTAAATGGATTGAAATTATATCTTAATTGTTAGTTGATTAGAAGTTAGTATTGCTTTTGTTTTTATTTTGTTTAAGTCATTCTTTGGAGAACACTCAACCCACTTATCACAATCATGGATCCTTGAACCAAGACATCTTCCAAAGGAAGGAAAAAAGCCAAGTTTCCACACAATACCATGAAAGAGGGGAGACTTACAATCTCACTTACTAGAATGCTAGCCTTTGTGTCAACAATTTAGCGCTACGTTAAGCAATCGTAATTGGACTTACGTAGAAGTCACAACTATTTGAGGTCGGGCAATAGAATTTTGGTGTTAATGCATGTTAGAGACATAGTATAATGGACTATGCTCATAAAACATACCACACAAAAAAAGAATATGCAAAAGGATGGATCTAATCTCATCCACACTCATGTTGATTTTTCAATTAACTAGCCTTAGGATATGGAGATATCGTAGGTCCATGACATAAATGAATAAAGAAGGGGAATGAGATGAAGAGGGAGGGGAAATGGAATCAACACAAATTGGTCAAAGGAGGAATTTTACCAAATTAATATCATTCATTCATTTTGGGAGATGAAATGTACATTTCATCAATCCCCTAAATCCAATTATCTTAACTCAACAAAGTCAAATTAACCTTGACCAAGACCCAACAACACAAGTCAAACTCAACAAGTCAAAATTAGAAGCTTAACAATATTTATTTTGCATTTAAATAATTAAAATCAACTAAAATATGCATTAAATTAAATTATGGTTTATCAAATTCCTAAAACCTCATCAAAACACCAAAGAAATGACCATGAGATTTATCATATGTCAAACAAGGTCAAAGGACCTTTGAGAAAAAAATTCATCATTTTTGGAAACTTAAAACTATTTTTAAACAATTAAAAATATTCACAAAATCAATTAAATCATGAAAAATATTAATAATGATCCAAAAAATAATTTCAATTAAGAAAATGAAAGAGGAAATTATTTGAAATTTTTTGGTGAAACTCTCATATTTTTTGGATCAATATTAAAATTAATATGAATTAATGAAAATAAAACAAATAAAATGAAAATCAAATAATCAGAAAAAACGTGGGCCATTTGATCTCCCTCATTAATTGAGGTGGCAGATCAAGTGGTCACAAGTGCGCAATCCACGATGGTCTCTAGTCAGCATGCTGCAAACTTGGTAATTCAAACCAACGCTCATGATTAAATCAAATTAAAAGGATCATGTGGCTCTGAACACGCCAACTCACCACCGGAGCTACAACTCCGGTCTCCTTCTCAGGTGTGCCTCGCCGGACTGATTTAGTCATAACCATCACAAAAATTAAAAAGAAGGACATGATTTCAAAGTAAAAATGGCACTGAACTCGAATCTGGCCTCAATTCATCCTAACTCCAAGTATATTGAGAGATACAAGGAGTTGAAATTTAAGGTGCATGAATTGAGTTCCTTCAATTTGACCTCAAAGCAACTCAATCTTGTTGCCTACATTGGTAGAACTTCAGACAACCAAAGATCCAAGAGAATTATGAAGAATTGAGTGAGAATCGAAGAGATGAAATTTTCTGAAAAATACCTTCAACGCAGGTCTGAATTCGATGGTTTTTGCTTTGGTTTGTGCTTGATCTTGCTCAGAATGCTTGTAGGAGTAGATTAGAATGGTCAAAAGGCTTTGGATCCTTGGAGTTTTGAATCTCAAAACAGTGAGATTCAAACTCAATTTCCAATGGAAATTCTCATATTTATCCTCTCAAATGGAAGGGTTTCGTGTTTAAGATCAAAGCTGGCGCGAAGGGGTCCTCATTTCTGATGCATAGGGTCTCTATTTATAGCTGAATCAAATGATATTTGCACCCTTGAAGTGAACTTCCAAATTTGGAAATGTGTGATGCATGAGTCCATGGGCGTGTACAGGCCCATGAAATCATTCCTTTTGGTCCATAATTGAGTGTACACAAGTCTAAAATCAAGTTGGAATGCTAGGAAAATGTGCATGGATGTTTGAAGTTCAATCTTACCAAATGATGATGCAATGTTCCAGCCACGCGCAACCCGTTCAAATCTTATCCAAAATGGATGAAATTGGACTTTCATGTTGAACACTTTTCCATTTTAAGCTTGTATCATGATGACTTTTGAGGTGGAAGTTTGGAAAATTAAACATATCAAAAACATTTCTAAGTGTCAAGCCATATGTTCACTTATTCCACCTTGGATAACTTTTTATTTGAGCTTCAAATGAGAAAAAGTCCTTCATCAAAGTTGTATATTTCTCAAATTCCTTCAAAATGGTCAAAAATTGGACCTCATTTGGATTCGATATGAAGTAGTTATGCATTTTTGAAGTGGAGGAAAATCACTTGTTCAATGGTATTGGTCCAAAATGGCCTATAATGTATCCTCATATCACATGCTCATAAAAGTTGAATTAGCTATTCCTCAAAACATCAAAGTTGAAGTAGACATATTGAATTTGAATTTACAACTTGCAAATCTTTCATCTCATAAAAATTGAGCAAGTTATGGCCTTGGGAAGTTTACCTCCAAATTAGGGTTTAGACAAAATGACCTATAATCTTTCACCATAAAAAATGACTTTACAAGAAAAACTAGCTCTAGACCTCAACATAAAAGTTGTTTGGAATGTCATTTGGAGTAAATTTTCTCTTGGAATCGTTTTCATATAACAAAAATTGTAGGAGATAGGGTCTAGGGGACCCCAGATTTGATCAGATGAATTCCTCTGGTCAACCACCATCGACCAACTTGCTAGCTTGCAATTCTCTTGACTTTTGGGACTCATGGGAGATCATATATGCATAAGGGGATGAAATTTTAAGTATCCCTTGAATTATTTGATCAATTGTTGAAGAAGCTTGTTGAAGAAGTTACACAAGATACCCAGATGAACCAGGGTTCCCAAGGCAAACCAATTCCAAACTCTTGATGATATCTTGATCAAAATAACATGTGAAGCTCATGAGGATTCATATATGATGTCTAGAGCTATTGTAGACCATTTTTGATTGAGCTCTTATCAATGAGGGTCTTAAACCCTAGATATGAACTTGATAGATCAAAGGTGAGCATGTGCCCTACCTACAAAAGAGTTAGATATATACAAAGGCATACTTTATTGGTATTTTGGTTAGTAAAATGATAAAAATACAAAGTATGACACAATCTCATGACACTTGGTGATCTCTCCTAATGCAAACCCAATGAAGGAGGGGGGAAGGAGGATGCCAAGGTATGATCCCAATGCAAATGCATATGATGAGATAGCATGAGGGATCTTAGGGTCAAAATTGGGGTCTTACAGCTGCCCCTATTTAAGGACGTTCTAATTGAGGAGATGAAGGTTAAAATCTTCACATTGACTCAGTAGAATGGGCTTAAATAACAACATATAGAAATAAATTTTGGTCCCTAAGAGACCTCATGATGCATATGATATGAATGTTAAAAAGAATCTTTGTGGGGAAATGTTGCCACAAAGGAAAAGAATTCGGAGAGACTGAAAGTCCGCAAGAGTATAATGCCTTCCGTAAGGGAAACTCATTGGGGAGACAAAGACTCTAAGGGGATAAAAAGGGTTATGCGTAGGCCAGGCTACGTCTTAAAACTGCAAGGGGAGACACGATGGATTCCATGATGATAAATCAATGGAAAGACTCATCCAGGGGACAAAAAGGAACATCTACAAGGGAAACGGGTAGATCAAAATAAAATTGAAATACTCGACCCAAGCAGGAAAAGGCGATCTCACTGAGGAAATACGCACTCAAACTCGACTGGGGAAGAAACAATCCTCAACATAGGAGGAGTATAAATCTATTATCCGCTACCAGTTATTGGGTACGGGGATAACAAAATCTGATAGGCATATTCATTACCAGTTATTGGATAAGAATAGACTGCTGGGGAAAGCCAAAATAGGATTTACAACTACCAGTTACTGGACAGAAGACGAAAGGGAAAGAATATCCGTCACTGATTAAAGTGAACATATCAAGGATATACTCAAAGGAAAGAAAATCCGTCATCGATTAAGATGAACATATCAAGGATAGACTTGACTAGGGATGTTAAGGAGGATACCCGTCATCGGTTAAGACGAACATATCAAGGATAAACCGCCGGAACAAAGTAGGAATTATATCTATCGAATGCTGGATAGAATACCAAAAAGAGAATATCCATCACCGGTTAAGATGAACATATCAAGGATAAACTCCGCAAAGGGGAGAAAAGCAGGATTTATAACTACCGATTATTGGGCAGAAGACCGCAAAGAGAAGGAAACCCGTCATCGGTTAGGATGATCATATCAAGGATTAACTCTCTGGGAAATAAAATAGGGATTACAACTACCTTTTTACTGGGTAGAATAGAAAAAGGAGAATATTCGTCACCGGTTAGGATGAACATATTAAGGATAGACTCACAACAGGGGAAGAAAAATATCCGTCATCGGTTAGGATGAACATATCAAGGATATGCTTCCTGGGAAACGTGAAAACGACCCCGCCGGGGGGGGGGGGGGGGAAGAGGGGATACTTTTTCCGGGTATTGGGCAAGACATAACAAATCACAAATTAAGAAAAATATTACCAGTTACTGGGTAATATACTCTTAGATGACCAAGGACATTTATCTAGGTAAGATCTAGAAAGAAGCGGTCAATCAAGACTCAACCTAATGAGGATATAACTCAAGGGTAGTGGTTCCATCCATATAATCAACCGGGGAGGAAACTGAAATAATAATCATCCATGAGGAAATAACTCAATGGGGAATAGGAGAAAGGTTAAAGTCTTTCTGCTTAAGGGGTTGACGCTCTACAATTAATGGAGGACAGACACATCAAACCTGCATGGGGATAAAGTACCACCTGTAGCGGTAAATACATGATCATCAAGCTGTGGATAAGCTAGAGATCAAATAACAAGAGTCGCCACTGCGCATTTATTGTTTCCAAGGGAAAAGGGAAAAAGTACGAACAAAACCCAAAAGTAAGAAGTTTTCAAATCAAAACTAATAAAATGTCAGAGATTACAGGTAAAGGGGTTGGTTACACAGAGGGAAGGTGTTAGCACCCAAAATGTCCTAGGTACTCCTAGGGAGCCCTTTTTGTGTGCATATGTATTTGGTACAAAATGATGTTTACAAATAAAATAGAATGAGTGGATGAGAAAAGAATTCATTAATTATATTTTTGTGTTTGACAAGACCTTCGGACTTGTACCTACGTACCAACATAAAAATGAGGGATCATAACCTCGTAGTTCGTGATACAAATTTTAAAGTGGATGCATTGCTTTTAACAAAATTAAGTTTAAAAGGCACAAAGGCCTAAAAATGTTTTGAATGAGTTAGTTCTTTTTGGCTTTTCTGAAAGTTTAAGTCAAGTATAGTTAAGTTTATTTACAAATTTGATTTAAGAAAAGAAGTTTGAAAATGCAATGGCATAAGGACAAAGTTTCTATCTTTTTGCATAGTGGTCAAAGTTTAGAACAAAATAAGTTCAATCAAAGAAGATTTTGAAAAGAGAGGGAGAGATTTTGAAATTAAAGAAATGGGGAGAAGATGAATAGACTAATCCTATGTACAAAATTAAAAGTTAAGAGTTGAAAAGATCTAACCAATGGGTAGCAATCCAATAGACAAGAATGTCATTAGAAACCCAGAATTCCCTTGGACATTTAGGATCAAGCAACACACAAATGCACAATTATATTATCTTGAAGAGCAAAGAACCAAATAAAGATAGCCACATCCAAGCTTTATCCATTCTATAATATTCTCCAAAAATAACCCATGTAGCAGATGAATTCCATTAGTTACAGGTTCAAAATAACAGCTACATAATGATCATGTTACAGATGAACTTAGAGGGATCTTCAATGATGTATTAGATGAAGTTCCAAATTGCAAGCACTTGGTTTTTCAATAAGTTGCCATTGGCCAAGTCCTTTAGCATAGGAATGTTGCCTAAGTTCTAAGTCCATTTGTCCAAGATCAAGCCAACAATCCACACAAAAGTTTTTAGGGTTTTTTGTTGTTATTATGTACATTAATTGTCAAAGACCACACAAACAAGCAAAGTATATACAAACAAGATATATCACACAATATGGTCCAAATGGACAAAGTTAAAATTGCATTAACATAAACAATTAGAATGATATGAACAATGGCAAATGAATAAAAGCTAGAATTAAATGACATTAAAGTAAATGGCTTGAAATTAAAAGTTAGTTGTTAATGGGTTAGAAGTTAGTATTGTTTTGCTTTTGCTTTTCATTTTTTAGACATTCTTTGGAGAACACTCAACCCACTTATCACAAGCATGGATCCTTGAGCCAAGACATCTTCCAAAGGAAGGAAAAAAGGCCATGTTTCCACACAATACCATGAAAGAGGGGAGACTTACAACATCACTAACTAGAATGCTATGCCTTTTATGTCACAATGAGATGAATTCATAAAGAAGGGGAATGAGATGAAGAGGGAGGGGAATGGATCAAAACTCAAATTGATCCAAGGAGGTCTTTTACCAAATTAATATCATCCATTCATTTTGGGATATGGAATGTACATTCCATCAATCCCCTAAATCCAATGATATTAACTTGACAAAATCAAATCAACCTTGATCAAGGCCCAACAACAATAGTCAAACACAAACAAGTCATTACAATTGGTCAACCAAATTATTTGGAATTTATTCAAATTAAAAATACTAAAATAAGGCATTTAAATTAAATATGGTTTGTCAAATTCCTAAAACCTCATCAAAACACCAAATAAATGGCCATGAGATTTATCATAGGTCAAACAAGGTCAAAAGACCTTGGAGAAAAAAATTCAGAATTTTTAAAGACTTAAAAGTATTTTTAAACAATTATAAACAAATGCAAAATCAATTAAATCATGAAAAATATTAATAATGATCCAAAAAATAATTTTAATTCAGAATATGAAAGAAGAATTTTTTTGAATTTTTTTTGGTGAAACTCATATTTTTTGGATCAATATTAAAATTAATATGAATTAATGAAAATCAAAGGAATAAAAAATTAAAATAAAAAAAATCAAAAAAACGTGGACCACTTGATCTCCCTCATTAATTGAGGTGGCAGATCAAGTGGTCCTCAACGCGCTTTCCATCGTGGACTTGAGTCAATGCGCCATAGGAATGGTAATCAGTACCAACGCGTGAGATTAGATCATTTTAAATGGATCCTATGGTTGGAGACGTGCCAACACACGGCTGGAGCTGTAGCTCCGGTCTTCTTCTCTGGTGGACCTCACCGGACTGATCCACCTTCAACCATCACCAAAAAAAAAAGAAGGACATGATCTGAAAGAAAAAATGGCGTAGAGCACGAATCTGACCTTAATTTCATCCAACTCCAAATATATAAAAAGATATGAGGATTGAATTTTGAGGTGTGTCAACTGAGTTGCTTCGATTTGACCTCTAAGCAACTCAATGTTCTTGCCTACATTGGTAGGACTTCAGACAACCAAAGATCCAAGAGAATTGAGTGGAATTAAGAGAGAATCGAAGGGATGAAGTTTTTTGAAAATTACGTTCAATGCTATGCAGTTCTTGATGTTGCTTTCTCTAAACACGATCTGATCACACTTGAGAGGCTAGCAGGAAGTGATTAGAGAGGTTGTAAAGCTTTGGATCCTGGAGTTTTTGAATCTCCAATAGTTGAGATTCAAACTCAAATTTCAAGTTGAAATTTATCAGGTTTTCCTTAGAATGAGAGGGTTTCAATGGGGGGCAAAGCTGGCGCACAAGGTGTGATTCAAATGAGCACAGAGAGCACGTATTTATAGCATGAATGAATGATATTTGCACACTTCAAATTTTGTCCAAATTTAGCAATGTTGATGGCACGAGTGCATGGGCATGTGCAGGCCCATGATGCAATGCAAAAAGGTCCACAATCAATCCAAATGAAGTCTGAATGGAAGCTTGATTGGCAAGGAAAAGTGAACTGAAATTTTGAAGCTTGATTCTTGCCAAAGATGGAGCTCTGTTAAATCAATGCACAGACCAAGCAAACCACATCCAAAATGCATGAACTTGGGTTCTTTGGAAATCTTGGATCAAGGGGAACAAGTTTAATGTTCAACACTTTTTCACTTGGAACTTGTAACATGGAGAATTTTGAGGTGGAAGTTTGGAAATTTCAAGATGTTGAAATTTTTTCTAAGTGTCAAGCCATATATCTCAATATTTCACCTTGCTTAAATTTTTATGTGAGCTTCAAATGAGAAAAGTGTCTTCATCAAAGTTGTAGCTCTTTCAAATACCTTAAAAATGGTCACCGATTTCATGTCATTTGGATTTGGAATGATAGAGTTATGCATTTTTGAAGTTTGGAAAAATCACTTGCTCAATGGTATAAGTAAAAAATGACCTATAATGTAACCTTATATCACATGCTCATAAAAGTTGAATTAGACACCTTTAATTTGATTTTGCAACTTGGAAATCTTTCATCTCATAAAAATGGAGCAAGTTATGGCTTTGGGAAGTTGACTCTCAAGTTAGGGTTTAGACAAAATGACCTATAATGTTTAAACATAGAAAATGATTTTCCAAGCAAAAATAGCTCTAGGTATCAACGTGAAAGTTGTTTGGAATGTCATCTAGAGTAACTTTGAACTTGGAATAATTTTCATATGGTGAAAATTGTAGGAGATAGGGTCTAGGGAGACCCAATTTTGATTAGACGAATTCATCTGGCCAACCACCATCAACCAACTTGCTAACCTTCAATGCCTTTGACTTTCTTGGCACATGGTAGCTCATATATGCATAAGATGATGAATTTTAAAGTGTCCCTTGAGAAATTTGATCAATTGGTGAGATAGCTTGTTGGAGAAGTTACTCAAGATACCCAGTCAAACCAGGGTTTCCAAGGCAAATCACCCTCGAACTCTTGAAGAAAATTTGATCAATATAACATGTAGGAATCAATGGAACTCATATATGATGCTCATAACCATTATTGGATTAATTCATGGTTGTGATCTTTGGCATGAGGGTCTCAAACCCTAGATATAAACTTGATGAATAAATGGAGATCATGCCCTACCTACAAAAGAGTTAGGCAAATGCAAAGACATATTTTTGTATTTTGGTTAGTAAAATGATAATATACAAGTATGATACAATCACAAAGTGCTTGGTGACCTCTCCCAAAACAAACCCAATGAAAGAGGGGTAAGGAGGATACCAAGGTATGATCTTAAAGCTAATGCTTATGATGAAATTACATGAGGGATCTTAGGGTCAAAATTGGGGTCTTACAGCTACCCCTATTTAAGGACATTCTAACTGAGGAGGCGAAGGTTAAAATCTTCATGTCGACTCAGTAGAATGGGCTTAAATAACAACATACAGAAACAAATTTTGGTCCCTAAGAGACCTCATGATACATATGATATGAATGTAAAAAATAATGCTCTGTGGGGAAAGCTTGCCACAAAGGAAAAGAAATCAGAGATACCGAAAGTCCATAGGAGTATAATGTATTCCGTAGGGAAAACTCACTGGGGAGACAGAGACTCTGTGGGAAAAAGGAGTTATACATAGGCCAGGCTACGATTTAAAAGTACTAGGGGACTCGAGGAATTCCATAAAAATATGGAAAAGACTCAGTCGGGGAACAACAACATCTACAGGGGATACAAGTAAGTCAGGATAAAACTGAAGTACTTGAATCATGCAGGAAACGCGATTTCACTAAGGAAATACGCACTCAACTCGACTGGGGAAGAAATAAACTTCAACACAGGAGGAGCAAAAATCTATTATCTACTACCTGTTACTGGGTAAGGAGATAATAAAGATTTGACAGAGAGGACATTCGTCATCGGTTAGGATGAACATATCAAGGATGACTCGTTGAGAACCCACAAGAGGGAGTATTCATTACCGGATACTGGGTAAGAATAGCCTTGCTGGGGAAAACTGCAGAAAATAGGATTTACAACTACCAATTACTGGGCAGAAGACCAAAGCTGAGAATATCTGTCATCGGTTAAGATGAACATATCAAGGATAAACTCGACAGGGAAAAAAATCCGTCATCGATTAGGATGATCATATCAAGGATAGACTTGCTTGGGAAATGTCAAGGAGGATACCCGTCATCGGTTAAGATGAACATATCAAGGATAAACCAACTGAATAAAAAGTAAAAATTACATTTATCGAATGCTGGATAAAAGACCATCAAAGAGAAAAATCCGTCATCGGTTAAGATAAATATATCATGGATAGACTCTGAGAGGGGAAAAAAAAGGAATTACATCTATTGGTTACTAGATAGAATACCAAGAGAGAATCCGTCACTGGTTAAACTGAACATATCAAGGATTAACTCTACGAGGGGGACAAAAGCAGGATTTACAACTATCGGTTACTGGGTAGAAGACCGCAAAGAGAAGGAAACCCGTCATCGGTTAGGATGAACATATAAAGGACTAACTCTCTAAGGAACAAGAATAGGGATTACAACTACCTTTTTATTGGGTAGAATACCAAAGGTGAGAATATCCGTCATCGGTTAGGATGAACATATCAAGGATAAACTCAATAGGGGAGAGAAAGATACCCGTCACCGGTGAGGGTGAACATATCAAGGATATACTTTCTGGGGAATAGATCCACTGGGAATTCTACTGAGGAGAAAAAATAGGGGTACTTTTACCGGGTATTGGGCAAGAAGTAACAAACTGCAAACTAAGAAGAATATTACCAGTTACTGGGCAATAAACTCTTAGGAAACTCAAAGCATCTATCTAGGTAAGAGCTAGAAAGAAACAATCAATCAAGACTCAACCCAATGAGGATATAACTCAAGGGGAGTGATCCATCCAGATAAATAACTGGAAAGGAAACTGAAGTAATAATCATCCACGAGGAAACAAACTCAGTGGGGAAGAGGAGAAAGGTTAAAATCTTTCTGCCTAAGGGGCTGACGCTCTACAATTGAGGGAGGACAGACACCGAAATTTGTATGGGGATAAAGTACCGCCATACAGAGAATAAGAATCTCAAACCAACAAGTTAATCAAATATGCTGGTGCAAATATGTAATTATGAAATTATATGAATGTATATGTATATGTATTATATATATATATATATATATATATATATATAATATATTATAATATATATATATTATTATATATATATATATATATATATATATATATATATATGATGATGATGATTATGCTGACAAAACAATCACAAAGGATATAAAGGTGTCGCAAAGAAATTGAATCATCGGTACAATCCTCGGTCAATCCACAAAAGAGGGAGACAACTGCTGGAGAACAAAGAGATCAAAAACTCAAAGGCCCAAACCTAGCCGAGGGAGGAGATCCGCTGAGGAGAGGTGAAGTTATCGAGTCTACAAGGAATTTTAGGTCAACACCATATCAAATGGGAGACAACCATGCAGAAGATAAACACAAATAGCTGCTCAGAAACCAGGAGGGAACTCTGACTGGGAGCGAGTCGGATGGCGACTGATGGGGAAACCAATGCGATCTACTGGGGAAAGATCTTACTCTGCTGAAGATCAACCCTGTTGGGGATACAGAAACACTGCCAGGAAATAACACGCCGCAAGGTACTGAATCAACCACCTTAGTTGGGAAAAAGAATTGGAAATCCGCTAGGGAACAAACACTCCACGGGGGAACCAGATCGACACAAACGACTAGGGATACCCGAAGGGTCAACTGCTTGGGGAACCTCTGATGCTTATCACTTAAGGGCCTGCTGCTCTTGAAGTGTTGTTGATATTTCCTTTTAATTTCTTTGAAAATTTCTTGTTTTTATATGCTTTAAGAAAAAGATTTTGATTTTAAATTTTCAAAATGATCATAATAAAATTTAAACTATTGGCTGAAGTAAATAAGAGTAGAAACAATTGGATAAAAGCTCAAATTTATTTAATGGGATGGTAGTCTATAAATGACAAGACTCCATAGATTTTTACCAAGTTGAAAATGGTAATTTACATGGAAAAGGGTTACATTGAATACAAATGATCCTTAATCCTTCTACCAACTCTTGATATCCACTGTGCTCTTGACTGCTGCTGGGATGAGAATCGACGTCAACCCTTGTGCTCAACAAAGTCTCCAAAATTGGAGGATCAATAGACTGCAGTTACTTGCCATAGTCCCTAATTTTTGCATAAGTTTCCCCAAGGTGGGGTACTCAACTCATCGGGAAATCGTTTCTATTTTTTTATGTCTCTAACTTTTTCCTTGACCGCCCTTTCGGGTTTTCAATCCACCGAGACGCTCTTTTTTTCCTAAGCCGCCCTTTCGGGTTTTCAACTTCACGAACTATTCTTTTCTTTTTAGGTGAAGTATTTATTGACTGCATCTGCATTCACGAGACGAGTGAACTCTTCACCATTCATAGTTGTAAGAATCAAAGCACCACCTGAAAAGGCTCTCTTAACAACATATGGACCTTCATAATTGGGAGTCCATTTTCCCCTAGAATCTGGTTTGAACAACAAGATCTTCTTGATATAACTAACCATGACACATGGCAGTCAATCGTTTCTCTTCAATCAAATTCAACGGGTTAAACCTAGTCTGGCACCACTCAGCTTCAGTCAACTTGGCTTCCACGAGCACACGCAATGAAGGAATCTCAACCTCTACGGGGAGCACTGCTTCCATACCATACACAAGTGAGAAAGGGGTTGCCCCTGTTGAATTGCAGACGGATGCACGATACCCATGCAAAGCAAATGGGAGGATCTCATGCCAATCTTTGCACGTGACAACCATCTTCTGAATAATCTTCTTAATGTTCTTGTTTGCAACTTCAACAACTCCATTTCTTCTTGGGTCTGTAGGGAGAAAAATTATGATATGTAATCTTAAAGTCTTTGCAAAGAGATTCCACCATATTTTTATTCAAGTTTGATCCATTACCAATAATGATCTCACTTGGCACACCATAACGGCATATGATTTGATTCTTGATAAACCTCACAACAACTTGCTTGGTTACATTTGCATACGATGCTGCTTCGACCCATTTTATGAAGTAGTCAATTGCCACCAAAATGAAACGATGTTCATTCAAAGCTTTGAGCTCAATAATCCCAATCATATCAATTCCCCACATGGAGAAGGGCCATGGGGAAGAGATGACATTCAATAGTGTCGGAGGAACATGAATCTTATCAGCATAAATTTGACACTTATGGCACTTCTTCACAAATTTGCAACAGTCAGATTCCATTGTTAGCCAATAGTAACCTGCTCGCAACATCTTCTTCACCATTGCATGTCCATTGGAATGAGTAACAAAGGAACCTTCATGCACCTCAATCATCAACAAGTCTGCTTCGTGTTTATCCACGCATCTGAGCAAAACCATGTCGAAGTTTCTCTTGTACAGTATATCACCGTTCAAGTAGAAATTATCGGCTAATCTTCTCAAAGTCTTCTTATCTTTCACAGATGCCCCAGGCGGGTAAATCTGACTTTGGAGGAAACATTTGATGTCGTAATACCATGGTTTCTCGCCTTTGATCTCTTCAATAACAAACACATGAACTGGCTTATCAAGACGCATCACAGACAAATTGGGAACTTTATTCCAATACTTCACTATAATCATTGATGCCAACGTTGCAAGAGCATCTGCCATCCGGTTCTCTTCTCGAGGGATATGATGAAACTCAACCTTTGTAAAGAAAGTTGAAATCCTCCTCGCATAATCTCTATATGGTATCAAACCGGGTTGATTTGTCTCCCATTCACCTTTGATTTGATTCACAACCAAAGTTGAATCTCCGAAGACATCTAAATACTTGACTATGAGATTCATGGCCTCTTCAAGCTCCATAATGCAAGCTTCATATTCTGCCATGTTGTTTGTACACTTGAAAGTCAATCTAGCTGTAAATGGTAGATACGTGCCTTGATGAGTAATAATCACTTCCTTAATGCCATTTCCATATTGGTTAACAACTCCATCAAATACCATGCCCCAACGGGAACCAGGTTCTGGCCCTTCTTCAAGAAATGGTTCATCACAATCCTTCATTTTCAAGTACAAAATATCTTCATGAGGAAAATCATACCGTACTGACTGGTAATCTTCAATTGGTTGGTGAGCCAAGTAGTCAGCCAAGATACTATCTTTGATCGCTTTCTGAGATCGGTATTCGATATCATACTCTGATAACAACATATGCCAATGGGCAATCCTCCTAGTTAAAGCAGGCTTCTCAGATATATATTTGATTGGATCCATTTTGGATATCAACCAAGTGGTATGATTTAACATATACTAACGCAAACGCTTAGCAGACCAAGCCAATGCACAACAAGTTTTCTCAAGCATAGAATACCGGGTCTCACAGTCGGTGAACTTCTTACTGAGGTAGTAAATCGCAAATTCTTTCTTTTCAGTCTCATCTTGTTGACCAAGGACACAACCCATACTATCTTCAAGCACAGTCAAATACATGATCAACGGTCTTCCTTCAACAGGTGGAGATAAAATCGGAGGCTCAAGCAGATATTCTTTGATACTGTCAAAACCTTTCTGGCAGTCTTCGGTCCAATCACAAGATTGATCTTTCCGAAGAAGCTTGAATATAGGCACACATGTGGCAGTCATGTGGGAAATGAATATGGAAATATAATTCAAGCGGCCAAGAAAAACTTTGACTTGCTTCTCAGTTTTGGGCGTAGGCATCTCTTGTATTGCTTTGACCTTGGCAGGATCAACTTCAATACCCTTCTCACTGACAATAAATCCCAACAACATACCAGAACGAACACCAAAAGTACACTTATTTGGATTCAAGCGGAGTTTATACTTCCTCAAACGCTGGAATAGCTTCAACAAATGCTCAACATGTTCCTTTTCATCAATTGATTTAGCAATCATGTCATCGATATATACTTCAATCTCTTTGTGCATCATATCATGAAAAAGAGTAGTCATTGCTCTTTGGTAAGTTGCACCAGCATTCTGTAGACCAAAATGCATCACTCTATAACAGAATGTTCCCCAAGGTGTAATGAATGTGGTCTTCTCCATATCTTCAGGTGCCATCTTGATCTGATTATATCCGAAATATCCGTCCATAAACGAAAAGACTTTGAATTTAGTAGTATAGTCTACCAACATAGCAATGTGTGACAGAGGGAAATCATCTTTCGGACTGACTTTATTCAAATCTCTATAATCGACACACATGAGGACTTTTCCATCCTTCTTTGGCACATCCACAATATTGGCCACCCATTGCGAATACTTAGCGGTCACAAGGAAACCAATATCAATCTGCTTCTGCACTTCCTCCTTGATTTTCACAGCCATATCAGGATGCGTTCTTCTCAACTTCTGCTTGACTGGCGGGCATTCTGGATTTAACGACAATCTATGCTCCACAATCTCAGAATCCAAACCAGGCATGTCTTGATAGGACCAAGCAAACACATCTGAATACTCTCGAAGAAGATCAATCAACCCCTTCTTGACATCTGAACACAGGCGAGACCCAATCTTGACTTCCTTCACATCATCCTCGGAACCCAAGTTGACAAGCTCAATCTGATCTTTGAACGACTGAATAGTTTTTTCATCTTGCTCAAGAAGACGAGATAATTCATGACTCACTTTTACGTCACTTTCCTCCTCGGCCTCAAACACAGGGAATTCAAAATTTGGAGAAGGAGAAGGATCATTGTATTCAATGGGGTTAGTAACCAACCGGCATAATGATTTGATATTTTGATTTTAGAGAAGTGGATTTGTGACCAAATATTATGCAGATGGACAACTATATTGTTTATTTATGTTTTTTGTGATTACCATTTTCAGAATAAAACAAAAAGTAAAAACAAACATCATAGATGTGGATGGGTAGAATTAATTTTATTAATGATCAATTCGAAAATGCCCAAACAATATTCACTTCTCCCTTAGGCATAGGAGAAGGATTTAAAAAAATAAGCAATTACTTAGATCAATGCAAAATAACAGTAATATCAACAACAATCCAATTGTTGCAAGCTTTTCCATGCGTTACAAAATTGGTGCAGTCTTCCTCTTCGTCATCCTCTAGCATGACAACTAAGTGTTGTTCATTGCCATGAATGAACCCTCCGCTACGGAAGCTAAGTTGCATATCTTCAGACCTTGCAGTTGATGAACCTTTCTGGAACCCCAAACCGGTTCTTCCTTTGTTATCGGAGACCTCTACCATGCACCCCCACTGATCAACATTGCCTTCTTCCACAATCTTCTTAGCATCTTTCAATGAGGACATAGGTGCCCCAACTCTCTTTTCAGCAAGAATGGATAAGGCCTGGAATGGAGTTCCAACCTCATCCTCAGCTTCAACGTAAGAGAAAGATGACAAGTGGCTAACCAACAATGCCTTCTCTCCTCCAACAATCACTAGCTTGCCATTCTTCACAAATTTGAGCTTCTGGTGCAAAGTGGAGGTAACAGCTCCTGCCTCATGAATCCATGGCCTTCCCAATAAGCAACTGTAGGCCGAGTGGATATCCATTACTTGAAAAGTAATCTGAAAATCACTCGGACCTATCTTAACAGGAAGGTTCACTTCACCAATAACTGTTTTGCGCGAACCGCCAAAGGCCTTGACGATTACACCACTATACCTCATAGGCTCTCCTTGGTAAGATAGCTTTGACAGAGTTGACTTCGGAAGCACATTCAGCGACGACCCGGTATCAACAAGAACATTTGACAAAGCATCCTCTTTGCAATTCATAGAAATGTGCAAATCCAGATTATGATTTGTTCCCTCCTCAGGGAGCTCTTCATCACAGAAGCTAATATTATTACAAGAAGTGATGTTAGTCATGATATGATCGAACTGGTCTACTATAACATCATGTTCTACAAAAGCTTGTTCTAGAACTCTCTGTAGTGCTTCTCTGTGTGCTTCAATATTCATGAGCAGAGACAAGACTGAGATTTTTGAGGGGGTTTGGAGCAGCTGCTCTACCATATTAAACTCAATCCTTTTGATCAAATGAAGTACCTCATCATCATCGTTGGCCTTCAAATTGCTGGGTTCACCAGACTTACCCTTTGAAACACCAACTGGATCTTCAACAGGAACTTCCACCTTCTTACTCACAACTGAATCTTCCTTATCCTTTAGGGACACCGGTCCAAACACACGACCACTGCGGTTCACCTTGGTAACATCAACAATGCTCACCACAGAGCTAGTCGGAGGCAATGGAACCTCATGACCACCCTTGATCATTATATCATTATACTGGTACGGAACAACTTTATCAGACGAATACGGGACTGGGCCTGCCAACCGTATTACCAACGGCGATACTGATCTATTGCTAACATTGTTACTGTTGTTGCTATCATACTGGATTACCAATCTCTCTGGCTGCTTAAAAACGGGCACTATAACATTCACATCGTCATCTACATGAAGGGATTGAAAAATTTGAATCATGCCTTCATCCATCAGTCACTGGATGTCCCTTTTCACAACTTCACAACCCCTCGGGTTCACACTACAAACAGTACAACCATCATGGTCATGCTCACAATCAGTTACCAAACAAACATCCTTATGCATCTGTACTAAGGATCTTCTGATAAAATACACGTCAAAAAATTTGAACTCTCCAGGACAACCATCCACCATATTCACAGAAGAGTTCCCATGGGCGGGCAACGAATTTGCTTTCACATTCGGCGTGCGGTCCTCGAAGGACACCATCCCACTCTTCATCAGCTTTTGAACCTCATACTTGAGTGGGTAACAGTTCTCGATATCATGTTCGGGTGCTCCTTGGTGAAAAGCATAACAGAGCTCAGGCTTATACCACCAAGGTAGTGGTTCTGGAATCCGCGACGAGTTTCTTGGTTGAATCAGGTTCTTGAGAACCAAAGATGGGTAGAGTTCTGCATAAGACATAGGAATCGGGTCGAAAGAGACCTTCTTCCTCTCAAAGTTTTGTTGATGATGGTTGTTGTTGGTATTGTTGTTGTTGTAGGTGTTTTCTCGTTGTTGCGGTTGTTGTTGTTGACGTTGTGGTTGTTGTTGAACTGGTGTTGATTGTTGATTAGAAAATACCAGGATAACGGAAGATACTTGATGGTGATGTTGATGGGATGTTGGATTCCTTCTGATCAGAGGCCTCCTCTGCCTCCCACTGCTTATTGAATTCGCCTCATTGTCCTTCTTCTAGCTAAAACCGCTGCCATACCTCTTACTTGTCGATGCCTCATCTTTCGACAAACATCCCTCTCGGACTCCTTCCACAAGCCTCATCCCCATGTTTACCATCTCGGTAAAGTCACTGGGGGCACTAGCAATCATACGTTCATAATAAAATGAACTCAGGGTCTCTAGAAAGATCTTTGTCATCTCTTTTTCCTCCAAAGGAGGAGTGATCTGGGCAGCCAATTCCCTCCATCTATGCGCATACTCTTTGAATGTCTCTTTATCTTTCTAAGACATAGACCTCAACTGGTCTCTATCAGGCGCCATGTCCACATTATACTTATACTGCTTGACAAAAGCCTCTCCTAGGTCATTAAAAGTGTGAATGCTTGCACTATCCAATCCCATATACCATCTGAGTGCATCACCGGTCAGACTGTCTTGGAAATAATGGATCAACAGTTGATCATTATCGGTTTGAGTAGACATATTACGAGCATACATCACTAGATGACTAAGCGGACAAGTACACTTTATACTTTTCAAAATCCGGCACTTTGAATTTCACCGGGATCTTGACGCTGGGCACTAAACACAACTCAACAACACTCTTTCCAAACAAATCCTTACCCCTCAATGTCTTCAATTCCTTGTGCAGCTCAATAAAATTATCTTTCATTTCATCCATTTTCTCGTAGACATCCGGACCCTCAGACGGCTCGGAGTGATAAATGGTGTCCTCTACACGAGGTAAGGTGTGCACAACGGGAGGTGGCACGGACATGACCGGGCTAGATGCCGACATGGAGGCAAATGTAGGCGCAAAGCCTTCAGGCACAAAGTTGGACGGCATTCCCCACGGGAATCCAACAGTCATAGTGGGTGCAAAATGAGCGGCAGTAACAGGCATGGTAGAGGTGGCCACCTCTGAAATAATGGTCCTCGCAGGAGGAGTTGTAGGCGTTGGAGAAGATTGACTCTAAGCAGCAAGAACTGACTCCATCATGGCAGTCAGGTCGGCGATCTCGTCCTTCAGCTCTCTGTTCTCTTGCTCTAGATGCTCCATAATTTTGAAGTGATTGGCGCGGGTGTTGTATCGATGAGTCAGCTTTGCTAAAACACAGAAGAAACACCAATGAGACATCGGGCGAAAGAGAAACCTGCTTATGCAAATGATGCATGAAATGCAATGCTTGATTTTTTTATTTTATTTTCAAGAAACTTATCATTTGCAAACATATATATATATATATATATATATATATATATATATATATATATATATATATATATATATATATATTATTATATATATATATATATATATATATATATATATATCTATATATATATATATATAATATATATATTATATATATATATATATATTATATATATATATATATATATATATATATATAATATATATATATATATATATCAATAATTGCAATAATTTTTATATGACCAAAAATCTCTTTTCAATTATATAATTGGAAGGATTACACTGAGTACAATTTCAAAAACCAAATGAAAAATACAAGAGAAAAGGAGACTAGTCATCCTAAGGATCCCTAACAACGTTAGAAGATCTTGCTGAAGGCGCGTACTTCCTTCGAATGCGTCGGATCTCAATCTCAAAAGAAGCCTTCATCTGAGTCTTCTCGAGGACAAGCTGGTCAACAATTTTCTTCCAAGCAACGGAAGGCTGAGGCATGCTAGAAGATGAAACCTCTGGCTCTCTCGGTCTCTTTGTCACTCGGTCTTCAAGTAGCTCAATAAGTGCATCTTTATCCTTAGACTCCAACTGTAACTCTTCCTGCTTCTTGCTCAAAGCGCAGAAACGCTCTTCCCACATATCCTTCTCTTGCTTCATCTTGGTGAGCGCGTCTTCCAACTCCTCTACATCTTGGTTAGGGAGAGTTAATGGCTCAACCACAACCATATACATAGGTCTTTCACAAGGATAAGGCATATTTAATTCCAAAGCTCTCTTCTTCACCCAAAGAGTGTAAGCTTCCAAAGCTAAGCAATTGCGCGGACAAAGCTCGGATCTTCCTTTCCTATGCACATTATGCTAAGCATGCACAATCTTCTGCTTCAAATGTTAGGGATCTTTACCCTCTTGATAGAAAAGACCTTTTAACAAAGTGTTATTAGGTTTGTCTCTCAAGGGGAACCCAAGTCGACGACGAGCCAAAGCAGGGTTGTAGTTAATTCCTGCTTGTGTACCAATGAGAGGCACATTAGAGAATTCCCACAACTATCAATAATCTCCAAGCTTCTTAAAGACGGATCATACCAAACTATATTGAAATTCTGGTATCAGATATGAGATGTCGAAGGTAATGTCACGACACTAATATCTGAGTAAAACAAACAGGATAAGGATAAAGAATATTAATGCAAGAGACACAAGCAATTGTTAACCCAGTTCGGTCCAACTCACCTACATCTGAGCGCTACCAAGCCAGGAAGGAAATCCACTAAATAGAATCAGTTCAAAGACTCTCCGTACACTTCAAAAAGTTACAATCTTTCTCACCTAATCTCTACCCGTGCAATTTCTACCTAAGCACTCTTAGATTTGAGAACCCACTCCCTTCCCTTCAATCACACCTATGATTTTAAACAACAATTCCTTGTGAAAAGAAAATACTTTTCAATAACACACACTTGATTTTACTTCACAGTTTCAATCAAGTAGACACACACTTGATCTTCCTTAACAACTTTGATCAAGTAGACACACACTTGATCTTGCTGAACAACTTTGATCAAGTAGACACACACTCTTGCTTACAAGATTTGAGTGAAAAATTACAACCACAAATCAGACCAATTCAATCATCTATGGATGACTTGAATGGCTTACAAGTCTTACGACTAAACAAAACACAAACCCTAGCTCTCTCTCAGTATTTCGCTCAGTATTAGTTGTGTACCAAATCAGGTTTTCCAAGTCCCTTTTTATAGAAGCTTTCAACTGGGCTTGGACATCTTGAAAACCCTAAACTATTTTCCAATTAAATCTTCTCATGACAGTTGGTTAGATCTCCTTGGAAAATAAGTAAATCAGGTTGTAATCAATGATTGAATGCGCCTGCAAATGAGATCTTCAATCATACATATATTGCCATTAAATGTGCAATCACAAAACACATAACATTCTTCCTGAATGTTCCGTGTATAGGATGTCATGACATCGGGTCTGACATCCTGGAACAATCCTGTATAATTCCACAATTCCATTTATAATTTCCAGGAGGTACAAATATATCAGATGCCATGACATTGTGTATGACATCCTGAAATAATCCTACATAATTATGTTTTTAAACTCCAGCAGGTACACCAAATCAGATGCCATGACATGGTGTATGACATTCTGAAACAATCCTGCATAATTATGTTTTTAAACTCCAGCAGGTACATAGATATCTTATGCTAAGACATCACAAACAACATCTTGTGAACACTCTTTGTTTTACCAAAATTGCTGCCAACACTTAGAACCAACAAACTCCCCCTTTGACAAATTTTGGCTAAAACATATATCTGTCCATTTTGTTCACAAGGAAAACACATCAGCAGTTAAACAACATAACAACAGTTTAAATAGCAGCAGAAGCAAACACAATTACTAGCTATAGCTACTAGTAATACACACATGCACAAGGGTACTTCTTCTCCCCATAAATCCGTGCAACACAAACAGAATTACTAGTTATAGATGCAACTAGTAAGACACACAAATGCACAAGGGTACTTCTTCTCCCTCTAACTCTGTGCATCACAAACATCTCCTTTAATGATAACAACATTCAGAATCACATTCTGACATCTACTTCAACATGTTAACATTCAAAATTTCCTTCTGACATCTCCTTCAACATGTTAACATTCATAATTTCCTTCTGACATCTCCTTCAACATGTTAACATTCAGAACCTCCTTCTTACATCTCCTTCAACATCACCTGTACAACATAGAGCTTGCACAAAACATCAGACATCTCCTCCAACATCTCAGAACAGAACACTATTCTGTCTTACATCAGACATCTCTTCCAACATCACAAAACAGAACATCATAGAACATCATTTTATTCAACATCATCAATTGTCATCTGTTTAGCCTAGCTAGCTACATCAGCACTGCAGATCTCCACAACCACATATTTAACTGCAGCTCTCCATATAATCACTTCTCCCCCTTTTTAGTCAAAATTGACCAAAGGTGACTTAAAACATAAATGCTAGGAGATACAAACCATAATTATACACAACTGTAATACCTGAGATAATTAGAAATCCATGGAACTCATTAAGATCCCAAATATTACATCAAGGCATCAGTAAGGACTGCCACAAAATACAAACATTTCAACAGAAACAAAACATCCAAGCTTTCAAAACAGTCATAACAGCATCCAGAACAGCACACATGTCATCATAGCAGGGGGACTATCTTCACCACAACTCAATCTAAAGAGGTAACATCTTCTTCACTTTCAGATTCAGAACTGCCACTAGATTGATCTTGAGAAGTAGACCTCTCACTTGAGGTATGGGCATCTGACTCCTTGGCTTCATCATCTTCCAGATGGAAGGAAATGTTGTCCAAATGCACAGCTGCAACCTTAGCTGGAGACTTTCTAACAATTTTCCTTTTAGCAGGTGAGATGTCTGGGACATCGTCTTCGACATCATCTTCAGAATCAGAGCTTTCTCTGACCTTCCTCTTATGAACCTCTACTTTACTCCATGAATTAGAAGGACCTACAACAGCAGCCTTCCTACTAGTTCTAGCTGTCAACATCTCAGCCACAATCTTGCCTTTCCTGGTTTTCATTTTCTTTGCAACACTTGGTTTCAAGTGATGAACCAAGGTGTCATATTCCTCTTTTGAACTCTCTTCCTCCAAATCAATTACTCTCTCAGCAGTGTCATGCTTCTTGCTTGGCCATTCTTTGACTTGACCAACAGTGATAGTCCTACAGACTTCATTGTCTGTGGATTCTAACTCAACAGCTCCTTCTGTTCCTCTCCCTAGGAAGTTATTCATTATAGTTGGGGAGAACCTTACACACCTTCTTCTCACAAAGACCTTGCAGAATTCTTTGCTATTCTTGTCAGAAATATCCTCTGGGATATTCACCACAAACTCCTTCACTAAACCTTCAAAACATTAGGGCAATGCACTAACTGTTTTCATCAAACCAGCAAACTTGATTAATTCCATAACCTCCTTCACTTCTACAGACTCCTTCCCTAGCTCCCTTTCTACAACAACTCTCCTATGTATAACAAATTTCCACTTTAATTGCTATAAATTCTCATGAATAAAAATCCCCAATTTCCCTCTTAAACATTGAAACTGATTAGCATCCAAAGCTTTTCTAAATATGTCAGCTAATTGCATTTCAGTAGTAACATGCTTCAGTGCTATGATTTTCTCTTCCACAAGTTCTCTAATAAAGTGATGACAAATATCAATGTGCTTTGTCCTGCTGTGCTGAACAGGATTTTTGGAAATAGTTGTAGCACTCAGGTTGTCACAGTACACTGTCCTGACATCTTGTGTGACATTGTGTTCAGTCACCATTAGTTTCAACCAACCCTGTTGAGGACAACTACTTCCAGTTACTATGTATTCAGCTTGATATATGGCACAAACACCATTTTCATCTTTGAATACTTTCGAATGTGTAGGAGCAGGAGTACTTGCACTCTTCATGCCAATCTTCTTAACATTGTTCTTGGCACATTTGCTTTGAGATAGAAAAATAGACTCTTCTATCTGCCTGACTTGTAGCCCAAGTCCAACAAAGCTCTTCCCAACTTCAGACTGCATTTGACGAGAAACATGTTCTACCATCTGATCGGACCTCCTACCAAAACCAATATTATCCATATCTGTTTGAGCCACCATGAGCTTTTCTCCTTGAGGTTTCAGACAACAAACTTTGAAGATTTCAACCACATCAGATTTGTTTTTCGTCCAGATGTATCTGGAGAAATCATCCACCACTGTAACCTTCTTTCCACCAGGGCTTCCCATCTGCATGGGTACCATTAAATCCATATGGAGGAGTTTCAAACCTTTGGAAGTGATTTCATGTCTGAGTTTCTGGTGTGACATCCTTATCTGACATTTCCCACAGACTTTTCTTTCATCAATCTTCAATTTGGGAGTTCTTCTAGCAGATATAATCATCTCTTTAAGATGCAGATGGCTCAATCTTAGATGCCAGGTCTTCACTCCTTCTTCTTTGAATAAGGTACCCTTTGAAGAATAACCAATTTGAGAACTCCATATGTAACAGTTGTCTTTGGTCCTGACTCCTTTCATGATCACTTCACTTTCTTTGTTAGTAATCAGACATTCAATTTTAGTGAAGTTAACATTTAGACCTTGGTCACACAGTTGACTGATGCTTATTAGATTTGCAGTTAAGCCCTTAACAAGTAGGACATTGTCAAGATCAGGAATTCCAGGGCAATTAAGCTTACCAATCCCCTTGATCTCACCCTTTGCTCCATCACCAAAGGTTACATAACTCATGGCATGAGGATGAAGGCCAATTAGCAGGTCTTTGTTTCCAGTCATATGTCTGGAGCACCCACTGTCAAAATACCAATCTTCTTTGGCTGAAACTCTGAAGAAAGTGTGAGCTATTAGACTTGTAACATTAGTCTTAGGAACCCATTGCTTCTGGTTGACAGACCTGTGATGTTTGGGTCTTGGTTGATAGTGAGTCTGATGATGAACATGGCTAGGATAACCATACAGCTTATAGCAGAAGGGCTTTAGGTGGCCAAATTTTCCACAGTAGTGGCATCTCCATCTTTAGTGTTTCCCTTTCTGCTATCTTCCCTTCTGATGTTGTGACATATGATGTGACATCTCAGGTTTGCTTTTAATATGGCTGCACTCAGGCTTAGAGTCATTATACCCAATGCCAGATTTGTCTCCTGTTATTTGTCCAGTTTGGAGAATCTTGTCTAATGAGTCAGATCCATTGTTTAACATTCTTACATACTTGGTAATCTCTTCTAGTTTAGAATTCAAGAACATAACTTCAGTTTTTAACTCGGAGATGGTTTCCACATGTTCTGCCTTCTCATTCTCCAGCTGTGTTATCACTTTCTTCTCGCTGTCAACTTGTTGACTCTCATCTAGTTTGACATTCAGTAACACAACTTCAGTTTTTAATTTAGAGATGGTTTCCAAGTTTTCTACCTTTTCATTCTCCAACTGTGCTATCACTTTCTTCTGGCTTTCAACTTGTCTACAAACTTCTGCACTTCTGTGACACAACTCTCTGTAGGTAGTGGCCAACTCTTCAAAGGTTACTTCATCATCACTTGAGTCTTCATCAGAACCCCATCCTCTAGTCAAGGCAGTCACAAGATTTACAGACTCTTCTGTTTCACTTTCATCTGACCAAGTGGCAGCAAGACTCCTCTTCTGTTTCTTGAGGTAGGTCCCACATTCAGTTCTAATGTATCCATACCCATCACATTCATGGCACTGAACTCCTTTTTCTTCTTTGGGCTTTTCATCTGACCTTGTTCTTCTTCCAATATTGTTGGATTTACTGATGTCAGATGCGATGTTCTTGACATTAGCCTTAGATATTACATCCATCTTTTTCACAAGCTTGTTGAACTGTCTTCCCAGCATTGCTACATCATCTGCCAAATCTTCATCAATATCTGGACCACCTTCCTCCTCTTCCTCCTCAGTGTTTGACTTGAATGCTATGCTTTTGGCTTTCTTTTCAGATCCATCACACATTCCCATCTCAAATGTTTGAAGGGATCCAATTAGCTCATCAACTCTCATATTGGAAATGTATTGAGACTCTTCTATGGTTGTCACTTTCATGGCAAATCTCTTAGGGAGTGACCTGAGTATTTTCCTCACTAATTTTTCATCTGACATCTTCTCACCCAGGGCTCCTGAGGCATTAGCAACTTCAAGGATATTCATATGAAATTCATGAATATTTTCATCTTCTTTCATCCTTAAATTTTCAAACTTGGTAGTGAGCAGTTGCAGTCTAGACATCTTCACTCTAGAGGTGCCTTCATGAGTGGTTTTGAGAATGTCCCAAGCATCTTTAGCCACTTCACAGTTGTTTACCAATATGAAGATATACTTATCTACACCATTGAATATAGCATTCAATGCTTTAGAGTTCGCAAGGGCTAAGTCATCCTCCTTCTTGGTCCATTGTTCTTCAGCCTTCTTATCAATAGTAGCTTTTCCATTCTTGGTAATTACTGGATGTACCCAGCCTGTTAACACATCCTTCCAAGCCTTATTATCCATAGATTTTAAGAAAGCTACCATTTGAGGTTTCCAATAGTCATAGTTAGATCCATCCAAAATTGGTGGCCTGTGAACAGATCCTCCATCTCTCTCCATTGTACCAGAAAGTATTGTCCCTAGATCTCACCCAGAACCTGAGCAGGATGCCTGCTCTGATACCAATTGAAATTCTGGTATCAGATATGAGATGTCGAAGGTAATGTCACGACACTAATATCTGAGTAAAACAAACAGGATAAAGATAAAGAATATTAATGCAAGAGACACAAGGAATTGTTAACCCAGTTCGGTCCAACTCACCTACATCTGGGGGCTACCAAGCCAGGAAGGAAATCCACTAAATAGAATCAGTTCAAAGACTCTCCGTACACTTCAACAAATTACAGTCTTTCTCACCTAATCTCTGCCTGTGCAATTTCTACCTAAGCACTCTTAGATATGAGAACCCACTCACTTCCTTTCAATCACACCTGTGATTTTAAACAACAATTCCTTGTGAAAAGAAAACACTTTTCAATAACACACACTTGATTTTACTTCACAGTTTCAATCAAGTAGACACACACTTGATCTTGCTTAACAACTTTGATCAAGTAGATACACACTTGATCTTGCTTAAAAGCTTTGACCAAGTAGACACACACTCTTGCTTACAAGCTTTGAGTGACAAATTACAACCATAAATCAGACCAATTCAATCATCTATGGATGACTTGAATGGCTTACAAGTCTTACGACTAAACAAGACACAAACCTTAGCTCTCTCTCAATATTTCGCTCAGTATTGGTTATCTACCAAATCAGGTTTTCCATGTCCCTTTTTATAGAAGCTTTCAGCTGGGCTTGGACATCTTGAAAACCCTAAACTATTTTCCAATTAAATCTTCTCATGACAGTTGGTTAGATCTCCTTGGAAAATAAGTAAATCAGGTTGTAATCAATGATTGAATGCGCCTGCAAATGAGATCTTCAATCATACATAGATTGCCATTAAATGCGCAATCACAAAACACATAACATTCTTCCTGAATGTTTTGTGTACAAGATGTCATGACATCGGGTCTGACATCCTAGAACAATCCTGCATAATTCCATAATTCCATTTATAATTTCCAGCAGGTACAAACATATCAGATGCCATGACATTGTGTATGACATCCTGAAACGATCCTGCATAATTATGTTTTTAAACTCCAGCAGGTACACAATATCAGATGCCATGACATGGTGTATGACATTCTGAAACAATCCTGTATAATTATGTTTTTAAACTCCAGCAGGTACATAGATATCTTATGTTAAGACATCACAAACAACATCTTGTGAACACTCTTTATTTTACCAAAATTGCTGCCAACACTTAGAACTAACATATATCATCATTAGTGACAGACATAAGTCTCTGAGACCACCTTAGACATTGTTTGTTCTCCATAAAAGCAGGTGTCTGAGGCAAGTGCGAAATAAACCACTTGTACAGAAGAGGAATGCAACAGACAATAGTTCCACCACCCTTAGAATTACTTAGATGCAAAGAGAAATACATATCACCCAACAAAGTAGGCATAGGATTCCCAATGAAGAAAAGTCTAATGGCCTTAACATCAACAAAACCGTCAATGTTAGGGAACAAAGCTAATCCATAAATGAGCAACACAAAGATAGCTTCAAAAGCATCCACACTACCGGCATGAGCAAAGGCAGTAGCTTCCTCGATGAGGAAATCAGATGGCAACCCAAACAATCCTCCTTTCTTCACCCAATGAGCCTCTATCTCAGACTTCTTCAAGTGAAGAGCTTCAGCAATAAGATTAGATCGGGAAATCTCCTCCAATCAATAAAAGGCACTCTACTAGAAACAGGTATCCCCAAGAGATGAGAATACTCCTCCAATGTAGGCACAAGCTGAAAATATGGGAAAGTGAAACAGCGGTAGAGAGGATCTTAGAACTACACTAGTACACTCAAAAGTCCTTCAACCACATCAGCGGACAAGATAGACAAAAGCTTCACATGAAGTTGTTTGAAGTCCAAGGGATATAATACAATAGATGCTAGCTTCCTTAACTCTTTTAAGTCGGGACATCTGAAACTATACTTCTTAGTATTCCTTCGTCCACAATCCATGGTCTGAAAATATTTGCAAATGACACCTTAGTTCCTTGAAATTTTCGTTTGATGAATGTTATGATGCACATGAATGCATGGATGCAACAATCACAAATAAGGGATCACACACAAGGAAAACAAAGGTCAAGGGATGAATCAAGTCATTGTCAAGATCAATCATCCATTTTGGTGGATTATGGTTTAGACCTTATCAACACCCAAGTTCCATTGATATTGACAAGACTTGATTGGATCAAACAAGAATAAAGGGTTTGTTGTAAGTCACGAGCATGGAGTCTGGGTAAGAACCATCCCAAAGGAGTGAACTAAGGATAAAAACCTGTAGATCATGTTTTAAAAAGTTCCCAGAGTCTTAATTCCATCTATCGGATATTACAGGTTAAGATGACTGACTCATCGACCCATAATATTCTCAAGAGAAACTTGCCTGAGTGTAGTATCGCGTAACAACTGTTATCAAGTCTACACTTGAACAGTTTCCGCACTACGTCCTAAATAGGCCAAGAGGGGGTAAATGTTCTACGGTCCTCAGCTTCTCAGACCCAAATTAGAGATAGTAATTCCTAACCACAAATACTTGTGTGACATTTCCAAATCCAAAAGAGTCTCCACTGAGCAGATGGATCTCAAGACAACTTGTTAAGGACTACTCCACACAAGTCGAACATGACTATACCATCCTCCTATCTTAATTGCACTCAAGTTTGGGTTAGAACTTATCTCACCACTCAGAGATCACCAAACACAACAAGAAGATTATATCACACATACATATATACAAACATCACATATATACAAATATATACACACAAAGAGTAGGCTAAACCCACTGGAAACTACTCCCCGGCAGAGTCGCCACTTAATTTTGTAGCAGTAAATTCATGATCATCAAGCTATGGATAAGCTAGAGATCAAATAATAAGAGTTGCCCCCACGCTTTTATTGTTTCCAAGGGAAAAGGGAAAAAGTATGAACAAAACTCAAAAGTAAGAAGTTTTCAAATCAAAACTAATAAAATGTCAGAGATTACAGGTAAGGGGGTTGGTTACATAGAGGGAAGGTGTTAGCACCCAAAGTGTCCTAGGTACTCCTAGGGAGCCCTTTCTGTGTGCATATGTATTTGGTACAAAATGATGTATACAAACAAAATATAATGGAGGGATGAGAAAATAATTCATTAATTATATTTTTGTGTTTGACAAGACCTTCGGACTTGTGCCTACGTACCAACATAAAAACGAGGGATCAAAACCTTGTAGTTCGTGATACAAGTTTCAAAGTGGATGCATTGCTTTTAATAAAATTAAGTTTAAAAGGCACAAAGGCCTAAAAATGATTTGAATGAGTTAGTTCTTTTTGGATTTTCTGAAAGTTTAAGTCAAGTATAGTTAAGTTTATTTACAAATTTGATTTAAGAAAAGAATTTTGAAAATGCAATGGCCTAAGGCCAAAGTTTCTATCTTTTTGCAAAGTGGTCAAAGTTTAGAACAAAATATGTTAAATCAAAGAATATTTTGATAAAGGAGGGAGAGATTTTGAAATTAAAGAAATGAAGAGAAGATGAAGAGACTAACCCTATGTACAAAATTAAAATTTAAGAGTTGAAAAGATCTGACCAATGGGAAGCAATCCAATAAACAAGAATGTCAATAGAAACCCAGAATTCCCTTGGACATTTAGGATCAAGCGACATACAAATGCACAATTATATTATCTTGAAGAGCAAGGCATCAAATAAAGATAGCCACATCCAAACTTTATCCATTCTATAATCTTCTCCAAAAATAGCCCATGTAGCAGATGAATTCCCCAAGTCACAGGTTCAAAATAACAGCTACACAATGATCATGTTGCAGATGAACTTAGAGGGATCTTGAATGATGTATCAGATGAAGTTCCAAATTGCAAGCACTTGGTTTCTCAATAAGTTGGCATTGGCCAAGTCCTTTAGCATAGGAATGTTGCCTAAGTTCTAAATCCATTTGTCAAAGATCAGGCCAACAGGCCACACAAAAGTTTTTTAGGGTTTTTTGTTGTTATTATGTACACTAATGGTCAAAGACCACACAAACAAGCAAAGTACACATAAATAAGATATATCACACAATATGGTCTAAATGGACAAAGTTAAAATTGCATTAACATAAACAATTAGAATGATATGAACAATGGTAAATGAATAAAAGCTAGAATTAAATGACATTAAAGTAAATGGCTTGAAATTAAAAGTTAGTTGTTAATGGGTTAGAAGTTAGTTTTGTTTTGCTTTTGCTTTTCATTTTTTATACATTCTTTGGATAACACTCAACCCACTTATCACAAGCATGGATCCTTGAGCCAAGACATCTTCCAAAGGAAGGAAAAAAGGCAAAGTTTCCACAAAATACCATGAAAGAGGGGAGACTTACAATCTCACTAACTAGAATGCTATGCCTTTTATGTCACAAATTTAGCGCTATATTAAGCAATCGTAATTGGATTTATGTAGAAGTCACAACTATTTGAGGTCGGGCAATAGAATTTTGGTGTTAATACATGTTAAAGACATAGTATAATGGACTATGCTCATGAAACATACCACACACAAAAAGAGATATGCAAAAGAGGTGGCCTAATCTCATCCATACTCATGTTAATTTTTAAATCAACTAGTTTTAGGACTTTGAGATATCATAGGCCAAATGAGATGAATGTATAAAGAAGGGGAATACGATGAAGAGGGAGGGGATTGGATCAAAACTCAAATTGATCAAAGGAGGACTTTTACTAAATTTATATCATCCATTCATTTTGGGAGATGGAATGTACGTTCCACCAATCCCCTAAATCCCATGATATTAACTTGACAAAGTCAAATCAACCTTGATCAAGGCCCAACAACAAGAGTCAAACACAAACAAGTCATTACAATTGGTCAACCAAAATATTTGGCATTTATTCAAATTAAAAATACTAAAATAAGGCATTTAAATTAAATATGGTTTGTCAAATTCGTAAAACCTCATTAAAACACCAAATAAATGGCCATGAGATTTATTATGGGTCAAACAAGGTCAAAGGACCTTGGAGAAAAAATTTCAGAATTTTTAAAGACTTAAAAGTATTTTTAAACAATTAAAAACAAATGCAAAATCAATTAAATCATGAAAAATATTAATAATGATCCAAAAAATGATTTTAATTCAGAATATGAAAGAGGAAATTATTTGAAATTTTTTGGTGAAACTCTCATATTTTTTGGATCAATATTAAAATTAATATAATGAAAATCAAAGGAATAAAAAATTAAAATAAAAAAATTAAAAAAACGTGGATCACTTGATCTCCCTCATTAATTGAGGTGGCAAATCATGTGGTCCTCAGCGCGCTTTCCATCGTGGACTTGACTCAATGCGCCACAGGAATGGTAATCAGTACCAACGCGTAAGATTATATCATTTTAAATGGATCCTATGGTTGGAGACGTGCCAACACACGGCCGGAGCTGTAGCTCCGGTCTTCTTCTCTGGTGGACCTCACCGGACTGGTCCACCTTCAACCATAACCAAAATAAAAATGGAGGACATGATCTGAAAGAAAAAATTGCATAGAGCACGAATCTGACCTCAATTTCATCCAACTCCAAATATATAAAAAGATATGAGGAGTTGAATTTTGAGGTGTGTCAACTGAGTTGCTTCGATTTGACCTCTAAGCAACTCAATGTTCTTGCCTACATTGGTAGGACTTCAGACAACCAAAGATCCAAGAGAATTGAGTGGAATTAAGAGAGAATCGAAGAGATGAAGTTTTCTGAAAATTACGTTTAATGCTATGCAGTTCTTGATGTTGCTTGCTCCAAACACGATCTGATCACACTTGAGAGGCTAGCAGGAAGTGATTAGAGAGGTTGCAAGGCTTTGGATCCTGGAGTTTTTGAATCTCCAACAGTTGAGATTCAAACTCAAATTTCAAGTTGAAATTTATCAGGTTTTCCTTTGGAATGAGAGGGTTTCAATGGGGGGCAAAGCTGGCGCGCAAGCTGTGATTCAAATGAGCATAGAGAGCATGTATTTATAGCATGAATGAATGATATTTGCACACTTCAAATTTTGTCCAAATTTAGCAATGTTGATGGCACGAGTGCATGGGAAAGTACAGGCCTATGATGCAATGCAAAAAGGTCCACAATCAATCCAAATGAAGTCTGAATGGAAGCTTGATTGGCAAGGCAAAGTGAACTGAAATTTTGAAGCTTGATTCTTTCCAAAGATGTAGCTCTATTAAAGCCATGCACATACCAAGCAAACTTCATCCAAAATGCATGAACTTGGGTTCTTTGGAAAGCTTGGATCAAGGGGAACAAGTTTGATGTTCAACACGTTTTCACTTGGAGCTTGTAACGTGGAGAATTTTGAGGTGGAAGTTTGGAAATTTCAAGATGTTGAAATTTTTTCTAAGTGTCAAGCCATATATCTCAATATTCTACCTTGCTTAACTTTTTATGTGAGCTTCAAATGAGAAAAGTGTCTTCATCAAAGTTGTAGCTATTTCAAATTCATTCAAAATGGTCACCGATTTCATGTCATTTCGATTTGGAATGATAGAGTTATGCATTTTTGAAGTTTGGAAAAATCACTTGCTCAATGGTATAAGTCAAAAATGACCTATAATAAAACCTTATATCACATGATCATAAAAGTTGAATCATCTCTCACTCCAAACATCAAAGTTTAATTAGACACCTTTAATTTGATTGTGCAACTTGGAAATCTTTCATATCATAAAAATTGAGCAAGTTATGGCCTTGGGAAGTTGACTCTCAAGTTAGGGTTTAGACAAAATGACCTATAATGTTTCAATATAGAAAATGATTTTCCAAGAAAAAATAGCTCTAGGTCTCAACATGAAAGTTGTTTGGAATGTAATTTAGAGTAACGTTTCTATTGGAATAATTTTCATATGGTGAAAATTGTAGGATATAGGGTCTAGGGAGACCCAATTTTGATCAGATGAATTCATCTGGCCAACCACCATCAACCAACTTGCTAACCTTCAATTCCTTTGACTTTCTTAGCCCATGGTAGCTCATATATGCATAAGATGATAAATTTTGAAGTGTCCCTTGATAAATTTGATCAATTGGTGAGATAGCTTGTTGGAGAAGTTACTCAAGATACCCAGTCAAACCAGGGTTTCCAAGGCAAATCACCCTCAAACTCTTGAAGAAAATTTGATCAATATAACATGTAGGAATCAATGGAACTCATATATGATGCTCATAACCATTCTTGGATCAATTCATGGTTGTGCTATTTGTCATGAGGGTCTCAAACCCTAGATATAAACTTGATAAATCAATGGAGATCATGCCCTACCTACAAAAGAGTTAGGCAAATGCAAAGACATTTTTTGTATTTTGGTTAGTAAAATGATAATATACAAGTATGATACAATCACAAAGTGCTTGGTGACCTCTCCCAAAACAAACCCAATGAAAGAGAGGTAAGGAGGATGCCAAGGTATGTTCCCAATACTAATGCTTATGATGAAATTGCATGAGGGATCTTAGGGTCAAAATTGGGGTCTTACACCACCATAGCAGAGAATTTTAGATCAACACCATATCACATAGGGGAGAACCCTGCAGGGGATAAACACAAATAACTACTCAAAACAAGGGAGAAACTCTGATTGGGGACCAATCTGATGGAGACTTGTGGGGAAACAAAGTTCTGCCGAAGCCATGCAAACCACTGCAATAAAATGCCTACAACTCAAGGGAGGCCAATCACAAACTCAGCTGGAGAAGATGAACAACTCGGTTGGGGAAAACAACAAACACCGGGTGCTTACATACTGTCGGGGATGAAACAGGGATCATGTTAACTGCTCGGGGAGAACCAATAGTGCTACACATTTAGGGCTTACTGCTTTCAAACCACCGTTGATATTCCTTTTAAATGAAATTGATTGCTTGAAATTAATGTTTTTATATGTTTAAGAAAAAATATCATTTTTGATTAAAATTTTAATTTCAAAAATGATCATAATAAAATTTAAATCTATTTGATTGAATTTAACAAAAGTAGAAACAATTGGATAAAAGCTCAACTTTATTTAATGGAATGGTAGTTTGTAAATGACGAGACTCCATAGATCTTTATACAAGTTTGAAAAATAGTAATTTACATGGAAAAGGGATACACTGAATACAATGATCACTATTCCTTCTACCAAATTTTGATGTCCATTGTGCTCTTGGAGATGGCTGGAGATGACAAACTAGATTTTGACAATGTACTCAAGACAAGTCTTCAGACCTAAAGATCAGCAGGATGCAGTTACTTGCCATAATCCCTAATTTTGCATAAATTTCCCCAAGGTGGGGTACTCAATTTATCGGGATAATTCTTTCTGTTTTATCTCTCTAACTTTTGCCTGGATCGCCCTTTCGTGTTTTCAATCCACCGAGATGCTCATTTTTGCCTAAGCCGCCCTTTCAGGTTTTCAACTTAGCGAGTTGTTCTTTTCTTTTTAGGCGAAGTATTTCTTGACTGCACCTACATTCACAGGACGTGTGAACTCTTCACCATCCATAGTTGTAAGAATCAAAGCATCGCCTGAAAAGGCTCTCTTAACAACATATGAGCCTTCATAATTAGGAGTCCATTTGCCCCGAGAATCTGGTTTAAAAGATAGAATTTTCTTGAGCACAAGGTCATTTTCTCGGAACACACGAGGTCTAACCTTCTTGTCAAAAACTTTCTTCATCCTTTGCTGATATAACTGACCATGACACATGGCCATCAACCTCTTCTCTTCAATCAAATTCAGCTGGTCAAACCTGGTCTGACACCATTCAGCCTCAGTCAACTTGACTTCCATCAGCACACGCAATGATGGGATCTCAACCTCCACGGGGAGCACGGCCTCCATGCCATAGACTAGTGAGAAAGGGGTTGCCTCTGTTGAAGTGCGGATAGATGTACGATACCCAGGAAAAGCAAATGGGAGCATCTCATGCCAATCTTTATATGTTACAACCATCTTCTGGATGATCTTCTTGATGTTCTTGTTTGCACCTTCAACATCCCCATTCATCTTAGGTCCGTAGGGAGAAGAATTATGATGTGCAATCTTGAAGTCTTTGCAAAGAGCTTCCACCATATTGTTATTCAAGTTCGATCCAGTATCAGTAATGATCTTACTTGGCACATCATAACGACATATAATCTGATTCTTGATAAACCTCACAACAACTTGCTTGGTTACATTCGTATACGATGTCGCTTCAACGCACTTTGTAAAGTAGTCAATAGCCACCAAAATGAAACGATGTCCATTCGAATCTTTAGGCTCAATCATACCAATCATATCAATTCCCCACATGGAGAAGGGCCATGGGGAGGAAATGGCGTTCAACAGTGTTGGAGGAACATGAATCTTATCTGCATAGATTTGACACTTGTCGCATTTCTTCATAAACTTGCAACAGTCAGATTCCATTGTTAGCCAATAGTAACCTGCTCGCAACATCTTCTTTGCCATAGCATATCCATTGGAATGAGTACCAAAGGAACCTTCATGGACTTCAGTCATCAATAAGTCTACTTCGTGTCTATCCACGCATCTGAGCAGAACCATATCGAAGTTTCTCTTGTACAATACATCACCATTCAGGTAGAAATTGCCAGCTAATCTTCTCAAGGTCTTCTTATCTTTCAAAGATGCCCCAAGTGGGTAAATCTGACTTTGGAGGAAACACTTGATATCAAAATACCACGGCTTCTCATCTTTGGCCTCTTCAACAGCAAACACATGAGCTGGCCTATCAAGACGTATCACAGTTAGATTGGGAACTTCATTCCAGAACTTCACCACGATCATTGAAGCCAACGTTGCAAGAGCATCTGCCATCCGGTTGTCATCACGAGGGGTATGATGAAACTCAACCTTTGTAAAGAAAGTTGAAATCCTCCTCGCATAATCTCTATATATTATCAAACCGGGTTGATTCATCTCCCATTCACCTTTGATTTGATTCACAACCAAAGCCGAATCTCCATAGACGTCCAAATACTTGATTCTGAGATCAATGGCCTCTGCAAGCCCCTTAATGCAAGCTTCATACTCATCCATGTTGTTTGTACATTTGAAAGTCAATCTAGATATAACTGGAAAATGAGTTCCTTGAGGAGTAATAATCACTGCCCCAATTCCATTACCATATTGATTAAGAGCTCCATCAAATACCATGCCCCAACGGGAACCAGGTTCTGGCCCTTCAGCAAGCAATGGTTCATCACAATCTTTCATTTTCAAGTACAAGATCTCTTCATCAGGAAAATCATATTGTACTGACTGATAGTCTTCAATCGGTTGGTGAGCTAAATGGTCAGCCAAGACACTACCTTTGATCGCTTTCTGAGATCGGTATTCAATGTCATACTCGGATAACAACATCTACCAACGGGCAATCCTCCCAGTTAAGGTAGGTTTCTCAAAAATATACTTGATTGGATCCATTTTGGATATCAACCAAGTGGTATGATTTAACATATACTGACGCAGGCGCTTAGCAGCCCAAGCCAATGCGCAACAACTCTTCTCAAGCATAGAATACTGAGTCTCACAATCGGTGAACTTCTTACTCATGTAGTAAATAGCATATTCTTTCTTTCCAGTCTCATCTTGCTGACATAGAACACAACCCATACTCTCATCAAGCACAATCAAATACATGATCAATGATCTTCCTTCAACAGGCGGAGACAGAATCGGATGCTCAAGCAGATATTCTTTGATACTGTCATAAGCTTTCTGGAAGTCTTCGGTCCAATCAAAAGACTGTTCTTTCTAAAGAAGCTTGAATATAGGCGCACATGTGGCAGTCATGTGCGAAATGAATCTTGAGATATAATTCAAGCGGCCGAGAAAACCTCTGACTTGCTTCTGACATTTGGGCGCAGGCATCTCTTGTATTGCTTTGACCTTGGCGGGATCAACTTCAATACCCTTCTCGCTGATAATAAAGCCCAACAACTTACCAGAACGAACACCAAAAGTACACTTATTGGGATTCAAGCGGAGTTTGTACTTCCTCAAATGCTAGAATAGCTTCAACAAATGCTCAACATGTTCCTCTTCATCAATGGATTTAACAATCATATCATCAACATAAACTTCAATATATTTATGCATCATATCATGAAAAAGAGTAGTCATTGCTCTCTGGTAAGTTGCACCAGCATTCCTTAAACCGAAAGGCATCACTCTATAACAAAATATTCCCCAGGGTGTAATGAATGTGGTCTTCTCCATATCTCCGGGTTCCATCTTGATCTGATTATATCCGGAAAATCCGTCCATAAAGAAAAAGACTTCGAATTTAGCCGTATTGTCTACCAACATATCAATGTGTGACAGAGGGAAATCATCTTTCAGACTGACCTTATTCAAATCTCTATATTCAATACACATACGGACTTTTCCATCCTTCTTCAGAACAGGCACAATATTGGCCACCCATTGCGGATACTCGATCGTCACAGGGAAACCAGCATCAATCTGCTTCTGCACTTCTTCTTTGATCTTCACTTCCATATCATGATGAGTCCTCCTCAACTTCTGCTTGACCGGCGGGCATTCTGGATTCACGATAATCTATGCTCCATAATCTCAGAATCCAACCAGGCATGTCTTGATAGGACCAAGCAAACACATCTGAATAATGTTGGAGAAGATTAATCAACCCCTTCTTCACTTCTGGGCATAGTTGAGACCCAATATTGACTTCCTTAACATCATCCTCGTAACCCAAGTTAACTAGTTCAATCTACTATTCGAAAGGTTGAATGACTTTTTCCTCGTGCTCAAGAAGACGAGATAATTCATCTGATACTTCTTCATCACTTCCTTCCTCGGCCTCAAACACAGGGAATTCAAAATTTGGCGAAGGAGTAGGATCATTATTTTCAATGGGTTTAGAAACCAACCTGCATAATGATTTGATATTTTGATTTTAGAGAAGTGAATTGTGACCAAATATTATATAGATGGACAAGTTATTATTTATTGATTTATGTTTTTTTTTTGTGATTACCATTTTTCAGAATAAGACAAAAAGTAAAATAACAAAACATCATAGATGTGGATGAATAGAATTATATTTTATTGATGATCAAATTTGAAATGCCAAACAATGTTCATTTATCCCTTAGGAATAGGAGAAGGATTTTCAAAAATATATAAAAGCAATTACTTAGATTGATGCACAATAATGGGAATATCAACAACAATCCAATTGTTGCAAGTTATTCCATGCGTCACAAAATTGGTGCAATCTTCATCTTCATTACCCTCGATCGCGGCATCTAAGTGTTGTTCATTGCCATGAATGAACCCCTCCGCTATGGAAACTGGGTGGTACATCTTTAGCTCTAATCACAGATGATCCTCGTTAGAAACCCAAACCGGCTATACTCTTGTTGTCGGAGACCTCTACCATCTGTCCCCACTGATCAGAATTACCATTTTCAACGATTCTCTACGCATCTTTGAATGAGGACGTAGGTTCCCCAACTCTCTTTTCCTTAGCAATAGATAAGGCTTGGAACGGAGTTCCAATCTCATCCTCAGCTTCTACATAAGATAAAGACGACAGGTGGCTTACCAATAAAGCCTTTTCCCCACCAATAATAACAAGCTTACCATTTTTTACAAACTTCAATTTCTGGTGCAATGTTGAATTAACGGCTTCTGCCGCATGTATCCATGGCCTTCCTAACAAACAACTATAGGTCGGCTGGATATCCATTACCTGGAAAGTAATATGGAAATCACTCAGACCTATCTTCACAGGAAGATCTACTTCACCGATCACAATTTTGCATGAGCCGTCAAAAGCTTTGACAATCACGCTACTATATCTCACAGGAGCTCCTTGATATGACAATCTTTACATAATAGACTGTGGGAGTACGTTCGAAGAAGAATTGGTGTCGACCAATACATTTTACAAAGCATCCTCCTTGCAGTTCATTGAAATGTCCAATGCCAAGTTGTGATTTCTACCCTCCTCAGGGAGTTCTTTATCATAGAAGCTAAGATTGTTGTAGGAAGTGATGTTAGCCACAATATGGTCGAACTAATCTACTGTAACATCACGTTCCACATAAGCTTGCTCTAATACCTTCTGCAGTGCTTCTCTGTGCGCCTCAGAGTTCATAAGCAGAGACAACATTGAAATCTTGGAGGGGGTTTAGAGTAGCTGCTCCACCATATTAAACTCGCTCTTCTTTATTAATCGAAGTACCTCATCATCATCGCTAGGCTTCAAACCGCTGGACTTACCAGACTAACACTTTGGAGCGCTAACTGGATCTACTGCAGGCACTTCCAAACTCTTACCAACTGAATAATCTTCTACTTTCTTAGGGAACACCGGCCCAAAGACACGACCACTACGGGTCACCTTAGTAACATAAGCTATATTCACAGCAGAATTGGTCGTAGGCAAAGGAACCTCTTTACCATTCTCTAACATGGTAGCATTGTACTGATATGGGACAACCTTATCAGATGCATACGGAACAGGGCCCGCTAACCGTATTACCAACAGCGATATCGATCTATTGTTGACACTATTACTGTTGCTGCTATCAAATGGAATCACCACTCTCTCTGGTATCTTGAATACTAGCACTATTACATTCACATCATCATCTATGTGACGAGACTGGAGAATCTGAATCATACCTTCATCCATCAACCTCTGGATGTCTCTCTTCACAACCGTACATCCTCTAGGATTGACACTGCAGATTGCACAACCATCATGGTCATGCTCACAATGGCTAACCAAACAAATATCCTTGTGCATCCTCACCAAGGATCTTCTAATAAAGTGTACATCAAATACCTTGAACTCCCCAGGACAGCCATCCAGCATATTGACAGATGAATTACCATGAGCAGGTAGTGGGTTAGCTTTGACATTTGGTGCACGATCCTCAAAGGACACCATTCCACTCTTGACCAGCTTTTGGACTTCATACTTCAGGGGGTAACAATTCTCAATATCATGACCGGGAGCTCCTTGGTGAAAAGCACATCGGAATTCCGATTTGTACCACCAGGGAAGTGTTTCAGGGATTTGAGGCGGATTTCTTGGTTGCAAAAGGTTCTTGAGAACCAATGATGGATACAGTTCAACATAAGTCATAGGAATCGGGTCAAAAAAGACCTTCTTCCTCTCAAAGTTTTGTTGTTATTGATGATTATTGGTATTGTTGTCGTTGTAGGTGTTTGTTCGTTGCGGTGGCTGTTGTTGTTGAATTGGTGTTAATTGATTGTTAGAAAATACCGGAATTACAGATGATACTTGATGATGGTGTTGACGGGATTGTGGACTTATTCTTACATGAGTCCTTCTCTGCCTTCCAACAGATATTGCATTGGCGTCGTTCTCTTTCTTCTTGGAAAACCTACTGCCATACTTCTTGCTAGACAAAACCTCCTCTCTAGATAACCGTCCCTCTCAGACACCTTCTTCCAACCTCATCCCCATGTTTACGATCTCGGTAAAATCACTGGGGGCACTGGCAATCATGAGCTCATAGTAAAATGAGCTCAGGGTCTTGAGGAAAATCTTATTCATCTCCTTTTCTTCCAAAGGAGGGGTAATATGAGCGACAAGCTCTCTCCATCGCTGAGCGTACTCTTTGAACGTCTCATTGTCCTTTTGAGACATTGGCCAAAGTTGGCCCCTATCCGGCGCCATATCCATGTTATACTTGTACTACTTCACGAATGCTTCACCCAAATCGTTGAATGTGCGGACACTCGCACTACCCAAACCCATGTACCACCTCAGAGCGACACCAGTCAGACTGTCTTGGAAATAATGAATCAATAACTGATCATTATCAGTTTGTGTCAACATCTTTCTAGCATACATGATAAGATGACTGAGCAGACAAATATTCCCCTTATACTTTTCAAAGTCAGGGACTTTGAACTTTGTAAGACCCCAATTTTGACCCTAAGATCCCTCATGCAATTTCATATTAAGCATTAACATTGGGATCATACCTTGGCATCCTCCTTACCCCTCCTTCATTGGGTTTGTTTTGGGAGAGATCACCAAGCACTTTTTGATTGTATCCTACTTGTATTTTATCATTTTACTAACCAAAATACCAAAAATATGTCTTTGCATTTTCCTAACTCTTTTGTAGGTAGGGCATGATCTCCTTTGATCTATCAAGTTCATATCTAGGGTTTGAGACCCTCATGACAAAGAGCACAACCATTGAATTGATACAAGAATGGTTATGGGCATCATATATGAGTTCCATTGATTCTTACATGTTATATTGATCAAGTTTTCTTCAAGAGTTTAAGGGTATGCCTTGGAAACCCTAGTTTGACTGGGTATCTTAAGTAACTTCTCCAACAAGCTATCTCACCAATTGATCAAATATCTCAAGGGACACTTCAAATTTCATCATCTTATGCATATATGATCTACCATGAGCCTAGAAAGTCAAGAGAATTGAAGATTGGCAAGATGGTTGATGGTGGTTAGCCAGATGAATTCATCTGATCAAAACATGGTCTTCCTAGACCCCATCTCCTACAATTTTCACCATATGAAAATTATTCCAAGATCAGACTTACTCTAAATGACATTCCAAACAACTTTTATGTTGAGACCTAGAGCTAGCTTTTCGTGGAAAATCATTTTTTATGTTGAAACATTATAGGTCATTTTGTCTAAACCCTAATTTGAAAGTCAACTTCCCAAGGTCATAACTTGCTCAATGTTTATGATATGAAAGATTTCAAAGTTTCACAATCAAATTCAAGATGCCTAATTCAACTTTGATGTTTGGAGTGAGAACTAATTCAACTTTTATGAGCGTGTGATATGAGGCTACATTATAGGTCACTTTTGACCTATACCATTGAACAAGTGATTTTTCCAAACTTCAAAAATGCATAACTCTATCATTTTAATTCCAAATGACATTAAATTTGTGACCATTTTGAAGGTCTTTGAAATAGGTACAACTTTGGTGAAGACACTTTTCTCATTTGAAGCTCACATAAAAAGTTATGCAAGTTGGAATATTGAGATATATGGCTTGACACTTAGAAAAAATTTCAACTTGTTGAAATTTCCAAACTTCCACCTTAAAATTCATCATGATACAAGCTCCAAATGGAAAAGTGTTGAACATGAAAGTTGTCCCTCTTGATCTAACCTTTCCAAAAATTCCTAGTTCATCCATTTTGGACTAGAATTGCTAGGGTTGCGCATGGCATGAACATGGTATCATCAATTAGTAAAGATCAAACTTCAAATCTTCACACACACTTGCCTTGCAATCCAAGTTGATTTCAGACCCTCTCACACTCATTTGTGGACCTTAAGTAATGATATCATGGGCCTGTACGCACCCATGCACCCATGCATCATCATTTGCCAATTTTGGAAAGTGAATTTGAAGGTGTAATTATCACTTCCTGCAGCTATAAATAGAGCCCCTTCTGCTCAGAATTGAACACACATTGCACGCCAGCTTTGCTCCCCCATTGAAACCCTCTCATTCCAAACGAAAACCTGATAAATTTCAACTTGAAATTTGAGTTTGAATCTCAACTGTTGGAGATTCAAAAACTCCAGGATCCAAAGCCTTGCAACCTCATCAATCACTTCCTACTAGCTTCTCAAGTATGATCACATCGTGTTTGGAGCAAGCAACATCAAGAATTGCACTGCATTGAGGGTAATTTCCAGAAAACTTCATCTCTTTGATTCTCTCTCAATCTTGCTCAATTCTCTTGATTCTTTGGTTGTCTGAAGTCCTATCAATGTAGGCAAGAAGATTGAGTTGCTTAGAGGTCAAATTGAAGCAACTCAGTTGACATACCTCAAATTTCAACTCCTCATATCTTTCTATATGTGAGGAGTTAGTTAAAATTGATGTGATATTCGTGATCTACACCATTTTTTCTTTCAGATCATGCCCTCCTTTTTTATTCTGGTGATGGTTGAAGGTGGACCAGCCCGGTGAGGTCCACCGGAGAAGAAGACCGGAGCTACAGCTCCGGCCGTGTGTTGGCACGTCTCCAACCATAGGATCCATTTAAATTGTTTTAATCCTGAGTGTTGTTTCTAATTACCACGCATGTTGCTCAGTTGACTAGAGACCACATGGAACGCGCGCTGAAGGCCACTTGATCTGCCACCTCAATTAATGAGGGAGATCAAGTGGTCCACATTTTTTCTGATTATTTGAATTTCATTTTAATTGCTTTATTTTCATTAATTCATATTAATTTTAATATTGATCCAAAAAATATGAGAGTTTCACCAAAAAATTTCAAATATTTTTCTCTTTCATATTCTGAATTAAAATCATTTTTTGGATCATTATTAATATTTTTCATGATTTATTTGATTTTTCATTTGTTTTTAATTGTTTAAAAATACTTTTAAGTCTTTGAAAATTCTGAAAATTTTTCTCCAAGGTCCTTTGACCTTGTTTGACCTATGATAAATCTCATGGCCATTTATTTGGTGTTTTGATGAGGTTTTAGGAATTTGACAAACCATATTTAATTTAAATATATTATTTAAGTATTTTTAATTGGAATAAGTGCCAAATAAATTTGTTGACCAATTGTGATGACTTGTTGGTGTTTGACTATTGTTGTTGGGCATTGATCAAGGTTGATTTGACTTTGTCAAATTAATATCATTGGATTTAGGGGATTGATGGAATGTACATTCCATCTCCCAAAATGAATGAATGATATTAATTTGGTAAAAGTCCTCCTTCGATCAATTTGAGATTTCATCTATTCCCCTCCCTCTTCATCTCATTCCCCTTCTTTATGCATTCATCTCATTTGGCCTATGATATCTCAAAGTCCTAATGCTAGTTGATTGAAAAATTAACATGAGTATGGATGAGATTAAGCCACACCTTTTGCATATTCTTCTTGTGTGTGGTATGTTTCATGAGCATAGTTCATAATACTATGTCTCTAACATGCATTAACACCAAAATTCTATTGCACGACCTCAAATAGTTGTGACTTCTAAATAAGTCCAATTACGATTGCTTAACATAGCGCCAAATTTGTGACATAAAAGGCATATCATTCTAGTTAGTGAGATTGTAAGTCTCCCCTCTTTTATGGTATTGTGTGGAAACTTGGCCTTTTTTCCTTCCTTTGGAAGATGTCTTGGTTCAAGGATCCATGCTTGTGATAAGTGGGTTGAGTGTTCTCTAAAGAATGTCTAAGAATGAAAAACAAAAACAAAACAATACTAACTTCTAACCTATTAACTACTAACTTTTAATTTCAAGCCATTTACTTTAATGCCATTTAATTCTAGCTTTTATACATTTGCCCTTGTTCATATCATTCTAATTGTTTATGTTAATGCAATTTTCACATTGTCCACTTGGACCATGTTGTGTGATATACTTTGTTTGTCTATGCTTTGGTCATTTGTGTGGTTTTTGACCATTAATGTACATAATAACAACAAAAACCCTAAAAAACATTTGTGTGGACTGTTAGCTTGATCTTGGACAAATGGACTTAGAATTTAGGCAACATTCCTATGCTAAAGGACTTGGCCAATGCCAACTTATTGAGAAACCAAGTGCTTGAAATTTGAAACTTCATCTGATACATCATTCAAGACCCTTCTGAGTTAATCTGCAACATGATCATTGTGAAGCTATTATTTTGAACCTGTGACTTGTGGAATTCATCTAATATTTGGGTTACCTTGAAGAAGATCATGGAATGGATAGGCTTGGATGTGGCCATCTTTATTTGATGCCTTGCTCTTCAAGATAATATAATTGTGCATTTGTGTGTTGCTTGATTCTAAAAAGTCCAAGATATTCTGGGTTTCTATTGATATTCTTGTCTATTGGATTGCTACCCATTTGGTCAGATCTTTTCAACTCTAAAATTTTAATTTTGTACATAGGATAGTCTCTTCATATTCTCCCCATTTCTTTAATTTCAAAATCTCTCTCTCCCTTTTTCAAAACCTTCTTTGATTGAATTTATTTTGTTCTTAACTTTGACCACTTTTTTGCAAAAAAGGTAGAAACTTTGGCCTTATGCCATTGAATTTTCAAATTTCTTTTCTTAAATCAAACTTGTAAATAAACTTAACTATACTTGACTTAAACTTTCAAAAAGCCAAAAAGAACTAACTCGTTCAAACCATTTTTAGGCCACTGTGCCTTTCAAACTTAATTTTTTGTTAAAAGTAATGCGTCCACTTTGAAATTTGTATCACGAACTACGACCTTTTGATCCACATTTTTAAGTTGGTACGTAGGCACAAGACCGAAGGTCTTGTCAAACACAAAAATATAATTAATGAATTCTTTTCTCATCCCCCCATTCTATTTGTTTGTAAACATCACTTTATACCAAGTACATATGCATATAAAAAGGGCTCCCTAGGAGTACCTAGGACACTTTGGGTGCTAACACCTTCCCTCCGTGTAACCAATCCCCTTACCTGTAATCTCTGACATTTTATTAGTTTTGATTTGAAAACTACTTACTTTTGGGTTTTGTTCGTACTTTTTCCCTTTTCCCTTGGAAACAATAAAAGTGCGGTGGCGACTCTTGTTATTTGATCTCTAGCTTGTCAATAGCTTGATGATCATGAATTTCCCGCTACAGAAATTAATTGGCGACTCTGCTGGGGAGTAGTCTCTAGTGGGTTTAGCCTACTTTTTGTGTGTATATATTTGTACATATGTGATGTCTGTATATATGTAGGTGTGATATAATCTGCTTCTTGTGTTTGGTGATCTTTGAGTGGAGAGATAAGCTCTAACCCGAACTTGAGTGCAATTAAGATAGGAGGATGGTATAGTCATGTTCGACTTGTGTGGAGTAGTCCTTAACATGTTGGCTTGAGATCCATCCGCTCAGTGGAGACTCTTTTGGATTTGGAAATGTCACACAAGTATGTATGGTCAGGCATTACCCCCTTTTGGCCTATTTAGGACGTAGTGCGGAAACTGTTCAAGTATAGACTTGATAACAGTTGTTACGCGATACTACACTCAGACGAGTTTCTCTTGAGAATATTATGGGTCGATGAGTCAGTCATCTTAATCTGTAATATCCGATAGATGGAATTAAGACTCTGGGTACTTTTTAGAACATGATCTACAGGTTTTTATCCTTAGTTCATTCCTTTGGGATGGTTCTTACCCAGACTCCATGCTCGTGACTTACAACAAACCCTTGATTCTTGGTTGATCCAATCAAGTCTTGTCAATATCAATGGAACTTGGGTGTTGATAAGGTGTAAACCATAATCCACCAAAATGGATGATTGATCTTGATAATGACTTGATTCATCCCTTGACCTTTGTTTTCCTTGTTTGTGATCCCTTATCTGTGATTGTTGCATTCATGCATTCATGCGCATCATAACATTCATCACACGAAAATTTCAAGGAACTAAGGTACCATTTGCAAATATTTTCAGACCATGGACTGTGGACGAAGGAACACTAAGAAGTACAATTTCAGATGTCCCGACTTGAAAGAGTTAAGGAAGCTAGCATCTTTTGTATTAGATCCCTTGGACTTCAAACAACGTCATGGGAAGATTTTGTCCATCTTGTCTGCTGATATGGTTGAAGGACTCTTGAGTGTATTGGTACAGTTCTATGATCCTCTCTACCATTATTTCACTTTCCCAGATTTTCAGCTTATGCCTAGCTTGGAGGAGTATTCTCATCTTTTGGGGATACCTGTTTCTAGTAGAGTGTCTTTTAGTGGATTGGAGGAGATTCCCCGATCTAGTATTATTGTCGAAGCTCTTCACTTGAAGAAGTCTGAGATAGAGGCTCATTGGATGAAGAAAGGAGGGTTATTTGGGTTGTCATCTGATTACCTCATCAAGGAAGCTACTGCTTTTGCTCAAGCCAGTAGTGTGGACGCTTTTGAAGCTATCTTTGTGTTGCTCATTTATGGATTAGCTTTGTTCCCTAACATTGACGATTTTGTTGATGTTAACACCATTAGACTTTTATTGATTGGGAATCCTGTGCCTACTTTGTTGGGTGATATGTGTTTCTCTTTGCATCTAAGGAATTCTAAGGGTGGTGGAACCATTGTCTGTTGCATTCCTCTTCTATAAAAGTGGTTTATTTCGCACTTGCCTCAGACACCTGCTTTTGTGGAGAACAAACAATGTCTAAGGTAGTCTCAGAGACTTATGTCTCTCACTAATGATGATATAGTTTGGTATGATCCATCTTTAAGCAATTTGGAGATTATTGATAGTTGTGGTGAATTCCCTAATGTGCCTCTCATTGGTACACAAGGAGGAATTAACTACAACCCTGTTTTGGCTCGTTGTCAACTTGGGTTCCCCTTGAGAGACAATCCTAATAACACTTTGTTAGAAGGACTTTTCTATCAAGAGGGTAAAGATCCCCAAAATTTGAAGAAGAAAATTGTGCATGCTTGGCATAATGTGCATAGGAAAGGAAGATCCGACTTGGTCCGTGCAATTGTGTGGCTTTGGAAGCTTACACTCTTTGGGTGAAGAAGAGAGATTTGGAGTTGAAGATGCCTTATCCTTGCGAAAGACCTATGTCTATGGTTGTGGTTGAGCCATTAACTCTCCCTAACCAAGATGTAGAGGAGTTGGAAGACGCGCTCATCTAGATGAAGCAAGAGAAGGATATGTGGGAAGAGCATTTCTGTGCTTTGAGCAAGAAGCATGAAGAGTTGCAGTTGGAGTCCAAGGACAAAGATGAACTTATTGAGCTACTCAAAGATTGAGTGACGAAGAGACAGAGAGAGCCAAAGGTTTCATCTTCTAGCATGCCTCAGCCTTCCGTTGCTTGGAAGAAGATTGTTGACCAGCTTGTCCTCGAGAAGCATAAGATGAAGGCTTCTTTTGAGACCGAGATCCGTCGCATCCAAAGGAAGTACGCGCCTATTGCCAGATATTCTGACATTGTTGTTAGGGATCCTTAGGATGACTAGTCTCCTTTTCTCTTGTATTTTTATTTTGGTTTCTGAAATTGTACTCGGTGTAATCCTTCCAATTTATATAAATAAAAAGATATTTTTGGTCATATCAAATTGTTGCAATTTCAATTAAAATATATATATTTGAAAATGATATAGTAAGTTCCTTGAAAAATAAAAACAATCAAGCATCGCATCTCATGCATCATTTGCATAAGCAGGTTTTCGCCAGATGTATGATTGGTGTTTCTTCTGTGCTTTAGCCAAGCTGACTCACCGGTACAATACCCGAGCCAATCATCTGAGAATCATGGAGCACCTAGAGCAAGAGAACAGAGAGCTGAAAGACGAAATTGCCCGCCTGACTGCCATGATGGAGTCAGTTCTTGCCGCTCAGAGTCAATCTTCTCCAACGCCTGCAACTCCTCCTGCGAGGACTGTTATTTCAGAGGTGGCTACCTCTACCATGCCTGCTACTGCCGCCCATTTCGCACCAATTATGCCTTCCGAATTCCCGTGCGGAATACCTTCCAACTATGTGCCCGAAGGCTTTGCGCCTACCTTTGCTTCCATGCCGGCATCTAGCCCAGTCATGTCCGTGCCACCTCTCGTTGTGCACACTTTGCCTTGCATAGAGGATACTATCTATCATTCCGAGCCGTCTGAGGGTCCGAATGTTTATGAGAAGATGGATGAAATGAAAGATCAGTTTCTTGAGTTTCGCAAGGAATTGAAGACGTTGAGAGGTAAGTATTTGTTTGGGAAAAGTGCTGCCGAGTTGTGTTTGGTGCCCAACGTTAAGATCCCGGTGAAGTTCAAAGTGCCTGACTTTGAAAATTATAAGGGGAACTCTTGTCCGCTTAGTCATCTTGTAATGTATGCTCGCAAGATGTCTACTCAGACCGACAATGATCAATTGCTTATCCACTACTTCCAAGATAGTCTGACTGGCGCTGCGCTTCGTTGGTATATGGGATTGGGCAGTGCCAGCATTCGCACTTTCAATGACTTGGGGAAGCTTTTGTCAAGCAGTATAAGTATAATATGGACATGGCGCCAGATAGAGACCAACTAAGGTCTATGTCTCAGAAGGATAAAGAGACATTCAAAGAGTATGCGCGGCGATGGAGGGAGTTGGCTGCCCAGATTACTCCTCCTTTGGAGGAAAAAGAGATGACAAAGATTTTCTTGAAAACTCTAAGTTCATTTTACTATGAACGAATGATTGCTAGTGCCCCCAGTGACTTTACTGAAATGGTAAACATGGGGATGAGGTTGAGGAAGGAGTCAGAGAGGGACGTCTGTCAAGAGATGAGGCATCAACAAGCAAGAGGTATGGTAGTAATTTTGGTAAGAAGAAGGATAGTGAGACGAATGCAATAAGCAGTGGGAGGCAGAGGATGCCTCAGATTAGAAGGAATCCAATATCCCGTCAACATCATCATCATCAAGTATCTTCCATTATCCCGGTATTTTCTAATCAACAAGCAACACCAGTTCAACAACAACAACGTCAACAATAATAACCGCAACAATGAACAAAAACCTACAAGAACAACAATACCAACAACAATCATCAGCAACAAAACTTTGAGAGGAAGAAGGTATCTTTCGACCCGATTCCTATGTCCTATGCAGAATTGTATCCATCTTTGGTTCTCAAGAACCTGATACAACCGAGAAACCCACCACAAATTCCAGAGCCACTTCCCTGGTGGTATAAACCTGAACTCTGTTGTGCTTTTCACCAAGGAGCACCTGGACATGATATTGTAAATTGTTATCCGTTCAAGTATGAGGTTCAGAAATTGATGAAGAATGGTATGGTGTCCTTCGAGGACCGTGCGCCGAATGTGAAAGCAAACATGTTTCCTGCTCATGGGAACTCTTCTGTGAATATGGTGGATGGTTGTCTTGGAGAATTCAAAGTTTTTGATGTGCGTTTTATCAGGAGGTCCTTAGTGTAGATGCATAAAGATGTTTGTTTCGTAAGTGAATGTGAGAACAACCATGATGGTTGTGTTGTTTATAGTGTTAACCCAAGAGGTTGCGAAGTTGTGAAAAAGGACATCCAACGACTGATGGATGAAGGCATGATCCAAATTATTCAATCCTGTCATGTAGATGACGATGTTAATGTCATAGTGCCTGTTTTCAAGCAGCCTGAGAAGTTGGTAATCCAGTATGACTTCAGTAACAGCAACAGTCAAAGATCAGTATCACTGTTGGTAATACGGTTAGCGGGCCCAATCCCGTATTCATCTGATAAAGCTGTGTCGTATCAGTATAATGATACAATGATGAAGGATGGTCAAGAGGTCTCGTTACCTACGAATAGTTCAGTGGTGAGAATTGCTGATGTTACTAAGGTGACCCGAAGTGGTCGAGTGTTTGGGCCGGTGTTCCTAAAGGATAAAGAAGAAGAAATTGTGAGTAAGAAGGTGGAAGTGCCTGTTGAAAACCCAATTGGCTGTTCTAAAGATAAGTCTGGTGAATCCAGCAACTTGAAACCCAATGATGATGATGAGGTACTTCATTTAATTAAGAGGAGCGAGTTTAATGTGGTCGAGTAGCTGCTCCAAACCCCCTCAAAGATCTTAGTACTGTCTCTGCCTATGAATTCAGAAGCCCATAGAGAGGCACTGTAGAGAGTTCTAGAGCAAGATTTTGTAAAACATGATGTTATAGTGGATCAATTCGATCATATTGTGGCTAACATCACTTCTTGCAATAATCTCAACTTCTGTGATGAAGAACTCCTTGAGGAGGACAGGAATCAAAATTTGGCTTTGCACATCTCGATGAATTGTAAAGAGGATGCTTTGTCAAATGTGCTTGTTGACACCGGTTCGTCACTAAATGTGCTTCCGAAGTCAACTTTGTCAAAGCTATCTTACCAAGGAGCGCCCATGAGGTATAGCGGTGCAATTGTTAAAGCCTTTGATGGTCAGTGCAAAACAGTTATTGGAGAAGTGGACCTTCCAGTTAAGATAGGTCCGAGTGATTTTCAAATTACTTTTCAAGTAATGGATATCCACCCGGCCTACAGTTGCTTATTGGGAAGGCCATGGATCCATGAGGCAGGAGCAGTTACCTCAACTTTGCACCAGAAGCTCAAATTTGTGAAGAATGGGAAGCAAGTGATTGTTGGTGGAGAGAAGGCATTGCTGGTTAGCCATTTGTCATCTTTCTCTTATGTGGAAGCTGAGGATGAGGTTGGAACTCCGTTCCAAGCCTTATCTATTGCTGCTGAGAAGAGAGTTGGGGAACCCATGTCCTCATTGAAAGATGCTTAGAAGATTGTGGAAGAAGGCAATGTTGATCAGTGGGGGCGCATGGTAGAGGTCTCCGATAACAAAGGCAGAACCGGTTTGGGGTTCCATAAAGGTTCATCAACTGCAAGGTCTGAAGATATGCAACTTAGCTTCCGTAGCGGAGGGTTCATTCATGGCAATGAATAACACTTAGCTGTTGTGCTAGAGGATGACGAAGAGGAAGACTGCACCAATTTTGTGACGCGTTGAAAGGCTTGCAACAATTGGACTGCTGTTGATATTCCTGTTATTTTGCATCAATCTAAGTAATTACTTTTATATGTTTTAAAATCCTTCTCCCATGCCTAAGGGAGAAGTGAACATTATTTGGGCATTTTCAAATTGATCATTAATAAAATTAATTCTATTCATCCATATCTATGATGTTTGTTTTTACTTTTTGCTTTATTCTAAAAACGGTAATCACAAAAAACATAAATAAACAATATAATTGTCCATCTGCATAATATTTGGTCACAAATTCACTTCTCTAGAATCGAAATATCAAATCATTATGCAGGTTGGTTCCTAACCCCATTGAATATAATGATCCTTCTCCTTCTCCAAATCTTGAATTCCCTGTGTTTGAGGCCGAGGAGGAAAGTGATGTAGAATTAAGTGATGAATTATCTCGTCTTCTTGAGCAAGATGAAAAGACCATTCATCCGTTCGAAGAGCATGTCGAGTTAGTCAGTTTGGGTTCCGGGGATGATGTGAAGGAAGTCAAGATTGGGTCTCGACTGTGTCCAGAAGTCAAGAAGGGGTTGATTGATCTTCTTCGAGAGTATTCACATGTGTTTGCTTAGTCCTACCAAGACATGCCTGGGTTGGATTTTGAGATTGTGGAGTATAGAATGCCGTTGAAGCCAGAATGCCCGCCAGTTAAGCAGAAGTTGAGAAGAACGCATCCTGATATGGCTGTGAAGATCAAAGAGGAAGTGCAGAAGCAGATTGACGTCGGTTTCCTTGTGATCGCTGAGTATCCGCAATGGATGGCCAATATTGTGCCTGTACCGAAGAAAGATGGAAAAGTCCGCATGTGTGTTGACTATAGAGATTTGAATAAAGCCAGTTCAAAAGATGATTTCCCTCTGTCACAGATTGATATGTTGTAGACAATACTGCTAAATTCAAAGTCTTTTCGTTTATGGATGGATTTTCCGGATATAACCAGATTAAGATGGCACCCTAAGATATGGAGAAGACCACATTCATTACACCTTGGGTAACATTCTGTTATAGAGTGATGCCTTTCGGTTTAAAGAATGCTGGTGAAACTTACCAGAGAGCAATGACTACTCTTTTTCATGATATGATGCATAAAGAGATTGAAGTTTATGTCGACGACATGATTCCTAAATCAATTAATGAAGAGGAACATGTTGACCATTTGTTGAAGTTATTCCAGCATTTGAGGAAGTATAAACTCCGCTTGAATCCCAATAAGTGTACTTTTGGTGTTCGTTCTGGTAAGTTGTTGGGCTTTATTGTCAGCGAGAAGGGTATTGAAGTTGATGCTGCCAAGGTCAAAGCAATACAAGAGATGTCTGTTCCCAAAATTGAGAAGCAAGTCAGAGGTTTTCTCGGCCGCTTGAATTATATTTCCAGATTCATTTCCCACATGACTGCCACATGTGCGCCTATACTCAAGCTTCTTCGGAAAGATCAGTCTTGTGACTGGACCGAAGACTGCCATAAAGCTTTTGACAGTATCAAGGAATATTTGCTTGAACCTTCGATTCTGTCTCCACCTGTTGAAGAAAGACCGTTGATCATGTATTTGACTGTGCATGATGATAGTATGGGTTTTGTTCTTGGTCAGCAAGATGGGACTGGAAAGAAAGAATTTGCAATTTACAACCTCAGTAAGAAGTTTACTGACTGTGAGACTCGGTATTCTATGCTTGAGAAAACTTGTTGCGCATTGGCTTGGGCTGCTAAGCGTCTGCGCCAGTATATGTTGAATCATACCACTTGGTTGATATCCAAAATGGATCCAATCAAGTATATATTTGAGAAGCCTGCTTTAACTGGGAGGATTGCCCGTTGGCATATGTTGTTATCAGAGTATGATATCGAATACTGATCTCAGAAAGCAATCAAAGGTAGTATCTTGGCTGACCATTTGGCTCACCAACCAATTGAAGATTACCAGTCAGTGCCATATGACTTTCCTGATGAAGAGATTTTCTACTTGAAAATGAAAGATTGTGATGAACCATTGCTTGAAGAAGGGCCAAAACCTGGTTCCCGTTGGGGCATGGTGTTTGATGGAGCTTTTAATCAATATGGAAATGGCATTGGGGCAGTGATCATTACTCCTCAAGGCACGCATCTACCATTTACAGCTAGATTGACTTTCAAGTGTACAAACAACATGGCAGAATATGAAGCTTGCATTATGGGGCTTAAAGAGGCGATGAATCTCAGAATCAAGTATTTGGATGTCTTCGGTGATTCGGCTTTGGTTGTGAATCAAATCAAAGGAGAATGGGAGACAAATCAACCTAGTTTGATACCATATAGAGATTATGCGAGGAGGATTTCAACTTTCTTTACAAAGGTTGAGTTTCATCATATCCCTCTAGATGAAAACCGGATGGCAGATGCTCTTGCAACGTTGGCATCAATGATTATGGTAAAGTATTGGAATGAAGTTCCTAATTTGTCGGTGAGGCGTCTTGATAGGCCAGCTCATGTGTTTGTCATTGAAGAAATTAAAGACGAGAAGCCGTGGTATTATGACATCAAATGTTTCCTCCAAAGTCAGATTTACCCGCCTGGGGCATCTTTGAAAGATAAGAAGACTTTGAGAAGATTAGCTAGTAATTTCTACTTGAATGGTGATATACTATACAAGAGAAACTTCGACATGGTTTTGCTCAGATGTGTGGATGGACACGAAGCAGACTTGTTGATGACTGAAGTGCATGAAGGTTCCTTTGGTACTTAATCCAATGGACATGCAATGGCGAATAAGATGTTGCGAGTAGGTTACTATTGGCTGACAATGGAATCTGACTATTGCAAGTTTGTGAAGAAGTGCCACAAGTGTCAAATTTATACTGATAAGATTCATGTTCCTCCGACACTATTGAATGTTATCTCTTCCCCATGGCCTTTCTCCATGTGGGGAATTGATATGATTGAGCCCAAAGCTTCGAATGGAAATCGTTTCATTTTGGTGGCAATTGACTACTTCACAAAATGGGTCGAAGCGGCATCGTATGCAAATGTAACCAAGCAAGTTGTTGTAAGGTTTATCAAGAATCATATTATATGCTGTCATGGTGTGCCAAGCAAGATCATTACTGATAATGAATCGAACTTGAATAACAATATGGTGGAAGCTCTTTGCAAAGACTTCAAGATTGTACATCATAACTCTTCTCCCTACAGACCCAAGATGAATGGGGCTGTTGAAGTTGCGAATAAGAACATTAAGAAGATTATTCAGAAGATGGTTATCGCGTACAAGGATTGGCATGAGATGCTCCCATTTTCTTTGCATGGGTATCGTACATCCATCCGCACTTCAATAGGGGCAACCCCTTTCTCTCTTGTGTATGGTATGGAAGCAGTGCTCACCGTAGAGGTTGAGATTCCTTCATTGTGTGTGCTTATGGAAGCCAAGTTGACTGAGGCTGAATGGTGTCAGACTAGGTTTGACCAGTTGAATTTGATTGAAGAGAAGAGATTGACTGCCATGTGTCATGGTCAGTTATATCAGCAAAGGATGAAGAAAGTTTTTGATAAGAAGGTCAAACCTCTTGTGTTCAGAGAAGGTGACCTTGTGCTCAAGAAGATTTTATCGTTCAAGCCAAATTCTAGAGGAAAATGGACTCCTAATTATGAAGGCCCATATGTTGTTAAGAGAGCCTTTTCCGGTGGTGCATTAATACTTACAACTATGGATGGTGAAGAGTTCACTCGTCCTGTGAACGCAGATGCAGTCAAGAAATACTTAGCCTAAAAAAGAAAAAGAACAGCTCGCTAAGTTGAAAACCCGAAAGGGCGGCTTAGGCAAAAATGAGCGTCTCGGTGGATTGAAAACCCGAAAGGGCGATCCAGGCAAAAATTAGAGACATTAAAAAAATAGAAAGAATTTCCCGATAAGTTGAGTACCCCACCCTGGGGAAACTTATGAAAAATTTAGGGATTATGACAAGTAACTGCATTCTGCTGATCTTCAATGTTTTGAAAATTTGATTGAACACGAGGGTTGACATCAATTCATCACCCCGACAGCGGTCAAGAGCACAGTGGATATCAAAAGTTGGTAGAAGGATTAAGGATCATTTATATTCAATGTAACCCTTTTCCATGTAAATTACCATTTTCAACTTTGTAAAAATCTATGGGGTCTTGTCATTTACAGACTACCATTCTATCAAATAAAGTTGAGTTTTTATCCAATTGTTTATACTCTTATTTATTTCAGCCAATAGTTTAAATTTTATTATGATCATTTTTTGAAAATTAAATTTTTTAATCAAAATCTCTTTTTCTTAAAACATATAAAAAGCAAGAATTTTCCAAAGCAATTAAAAGGAATGTCAACAGCATCTCGATGGATAACAAGTCTTTAAGTGTGAAACATCATAGGTTCCCCAAGCAGTTAACCCTTCGGGTATATCTAGACAATTGTGTTGATTCGGTTCCGTGGCGGAGTTTTGGATTCCCCAGTAGAGCTTTGTTTTTTTTCCTAGCTGAGTTGGTTGGTTCAGGTACCCTGTGACTTGTCTCCCCCGACAGAGTTCCTACCTTCCCCGGTGGAGTTTGGTTTTCTTCAGCAGATGTGGTTGATCTCCCAGTAGATCGCATTGGTTTTCCTGCCAATCGCCAGTCGACCTGCTCCCCTGTCAGAGTTTCCTCCTGGTTCCTGAGCAGTTTATTTTTCCCCATAGGGTTGTCTCTAATTTTTATGGTGTTGACCTAAAATTCCCCACAGGTTTGGTGATATTTCTCTTCCCTCAACAAATCTCCTCCTTCCCCAATTAGGGTTGAGCCTTTTTGGACTATTGATCTCTCTGTTCTCCGGCAGTTGTCTCCATATTTTGTGGATTGACCGAGGATTGTACCGATGATTCAATTTCTTTGCGACACCTTCGTATCCCTTGTGATCGTTTTGTCAGCATAATCATCATATATATACATATACATTCATATACATTCATATAATTTCATAATTGCATATTCGCATATCTGTTTAAATTGCTTGTTCCCTGTATGGCGGTACTTTATCCCCGTACAAATTTCGGTGTCTGTCCTCCCTCAATTGTAGAGCGTCAGCCTCTTTAGGCAGAAAGACTTTAACCTTTATCCTTCTCCCCACTGAGCTTGTTTCCTCGTGGATGATTATTATTTCAGTTTCCTTTCCAGTTGTTTATCTGGATGGAACCACTTCCCTTGAGTTATGCCCTCATTGGGTTGAGTCTTAATTGACCGTTTCTTTCTAGCTCCTACCTAGATAGATACTTTGAGTCTCCTAAGAGCCTATTGCCCAGTAACTGGTAATATTCTTCTTAGTTTGCAGTTTGTTACTTTTTTCCCAATACCCGGCAAAAGTGTCCCAGCAGTAGAGTCCCCGTTAGATCTGATTCCCTAGCAAGTATATCCTTGATATGTTCACCCTAACCGGTGACGGGTATCTTTCTCTCTCTTGCTTGAGTATATCCTTGATATGTTCATCCTAACCGATGACAAATATTCTCTTTTCGGTATTCTACCTAGTAAAAAGGTAGTTGTAATCCCTATTGTTGTTTCCCAGAGATTTAATCCTTGATATGTTCATCCTAACCGATGACGGATTTCCTTCTCTTTGCGGTCTTATACCCAGTAATCGATAGTTTTAAATCCTGCTTTTGTTCCCTCTACAGAGTTGATCCTTGATATGTTCACTTTAACCAGTGATGGATTCTCTCTTGGTATTCTATCTAGTAACTGATAGATGTAATTCCTATTTTATCTCCTCACAGAGTCTATCCTTGATATGTTCATCCTAACCGATGACAAATTTTCTCTTTGATGGTATTCTATCCAGTAACCGATAGATGTAATTCCTATTTTATATCCTCACAGAGTCTATCCTTGATATGTTCATCCTAACAGGTGACGGATTTTCTCTTTGATTGGTCTTCTATCCAGCATTCGATAGATGTAATTCCTACCTTTTGTTCAGTTGGTTTATCCTTGATATGTTCATCTTAACCGATGACGGATATCCTCCTTGACATTTCCCAGGCAAGTCTATCCTTGATATGTTCATCCTAACCGATGACGGATTTTCTTCCCTGTCGAGTTTATCCTTGATATGTTCATCCTAACCGATGACAAATACTCTTACCCTTGGTCATCTGTCCGGTAACTGGTAGTTGTAAATCCTATTTTCTGCAGTTCTCCCCAGCAAGGGTATTCTTACCCAGTAACCGGTAATGAATATTCCCTTCTGTTGTTTCCCCAGTGAGTCATCCTTGATATGTTCATCCTAATCGGTGACGGATATTCTCTCTATCAGATCTTTATTATCTCCTTACTCAGTAGCAGGTAGTAGATAATAGATTTTTGCTCCTCCTATGTTGAAGTTTATTTTTCCCCAGTTGAGTTGAGTGCGCATTTCCTTAGCGAAATCGCTTTTCCCTGCATGATTCAAGTATTTCAGTTTTATCCTGACTTACTCGTATCCCCTGCAGATGTTGTTGTTTCCTCGGCTGAGTCTTTCTATTTCGTATGGAATTCCTCGAGTCCCCCAGTAGTTTTAAGTCATAGCCAGGCCTACGCATAACTCCTTTATCCCCCAAGAGTCTCGGTCTCCCTAGTGAGTTTTCCTTACAAAAATGCATTTTACTCTTGCGGACTTTCGGTCTCTCCGATTTCTTTTCCTTTGTGGAAATATTTCCCCACAAAGAATTTACTTTTGCATTCATATCATATGCATCATGAGGTCTCTTGGGGACCAAAATTTGTTTCTATATGTTGTTATTTAAGCCAATTCTACTGAGTCGACATGAAGATTTTAACCTTTGGCTCCTTAGTTAGAATGTCCTTAAATAGGGGCAGCTGTAAGACCCCAATTTTGACCCTAAGATCCCTCATGCAATTTCATCTTAAGCATTAGCATTGGGATCATACTTTGGCATCCTCCTTACCCCTCCTTCATTGGGTTTGTTTTGGGAGAAATCACCAAGGACTTTGTGATTGTATCATACTTGTATTTTATCATTTTACTAACCAAAATACCAAAAATATATCTTTGCATTTGCCTAACTCTTTTGTAGGTAGGGCATGATCTCCTTTGGTATATCAAGTTCATATCTAGGGTGTGAGACCCTCGTGACGAAGAGCACAACCATTGAATTGATACAAGAATGGTTGTGGGCATCATATTTGAGTTCCATTGATTCCTACATGTTATATTGATCAAGTTTTCTTCAAGAGTTTGAGGGTGATTTGCCTTGGAAACCCTAGTTTGACTGGGTATCTTGAGTAACTTCTCCAACAAGCTATCTCACCAATTGATCAAACATCTCAAGGGAAACTTTATGTTTCATCATCTTATGCATATATGATCTACCATGAGCCTAGAAAGTCAAGAGAATTGAAGATTGGCAAGATGGTTAATGGTGGTTGGCCAGATGAATTCTTCTTATTAGAACTGGGTCTCCCTAGACCCTATCTCCTACAATTTTCCCCATATGAAAATGATTCAAAAATAAAACTTACTCTAAATGACATTCCAAACAACTTTCATGTTGAGACCTAGAGCTAGATTTGCTTGGAAAATCATTTTTTATGTTGAAACATTATAGGTCATTTTGTCTAAACCCTAATTTGAAAGTCAACTTCCCAAGGCCATAACTTGCTTAATGTTTATGACATGAAATATTTCCAAGTTGCACAATCAAATTAAAGATGTCTATTTCAACTTTGATGTTTGGAGTGATAACTAATTCAACTTTTATGAGCATGTGATATGAGGCTACATTATAGGTCACTTTTGACCTATACCATTGAACAAGTGATTTTTCCAAACTTCAAAAATGAATACCTCTATCATTTCAAATCCAAATGACATGAAATTGGTGACCATTTTTAAGTTCTTTTAAATATCTACAACTTTGATGAAGACACGTTTCTCATTTGAAGCTCACATAAAGAGTTAAGCAAGGTGGAATATTGAGATATATGGCTTGACACTTAGAAAAATTTTCAACATGTTGAAATTTCCAAACTTCCACCTCAAAATTCATCATGATACAAGCTCCAAATGTAAAAGTGTTGAACATGAAAGTTGTTCCTCTTGATATAGCCTTTCCAAAATGTCTAAGTTCATCCATTTTGGACTTGAATTGCTAGGGCTGCGCATGGCATGAACATGGTATCATCATTTGGCAAAGACCATACTTCAAATCTTCACACACACTTGACTTGCAATCTAAGTTGATTTTAGACCCTCTCAAACTCATTTGTGGACCTTAAGCAATGATCTCATGGGCCTGTACCCGCCCATGCACCCATGCATCATCATTTGCCAATTTTGAAAAGTGAATTTGAAGGTGCAATTATCACTTGCTGCAGCTATAAATAGAGCCCCTTCTGCTCAGAATTGAACACACCTTGCGCGCCAGCTTTGCTCCCCCATTGAAACCCTCTCATTCCAAAGGAAAACCTGATAAATTTCAACTTGAAATTTGAGTTTGAATCTCAACTAATGGAGATTCAAAAACTCCAGGATCCAAAGCCTTGCAACCTCATCAATCACTTCCTGCTAGTTTCTCAAGTGTGATCAGATCGTGTTTGTAGCAAGCAACATCAAGAATTGCACTGCATTGAAGTTAATTTTCAGAAGACTTCATCTCTTCGATTCTCTCTCAATCTTGCTCAATTCTCTTGATTCTTTGGTTGTCTAAAGTACTACCAATGTAGGCAAGAAGATTAAGTTGCTTAGAGGTCAAATCGAAGCAACTCAGTTGACATACCTCAAATTTCAACTCCTCATATCTTTCTATATGTGAGGAGTTAGTTAAAATTGATGTGATATTCGTGATCTGCGCTATTTTTTCTTTCAGATCATGTCCTCCTTTTTTATTCTGGTGATGGTTGAAGGTGGACCATTCCGGTGAGGTTCACTGGAGAAGAAGACCGAAGCTACAGCTCCGGCCGTGTTTTGGCACGTCTCCAACCATAGGATCCATTTAAATTGTTTTAATCCTAAGCGTTGTTTCTAATTACCATGCTTGCTGCTCAGTTGACTAGAGACCACATGGAACGCGTGCTGGTGGCCACTTGATTTGCCACCTCAATTAATGAGGGAGATCAAGTGGTCCACGTTTTTTTTCTGATTATTTGAATTTCATTTTAATTGCTTTATTTTCATTAATTCATATTAATTTTAATATTGATCCAAAAAATATGAGAGTTTCACCAAAAAATTTCAAAAATTTTCCTCTTTCATATTCTGAATTAAAATCATTTTTTGGATCATTATTAATATTTTTCAAGATTTAATTGATTTTTCATTTGTTTTTAATTGTTTAAAAATATATTTTAAGTCTTTTAAAATTCTGAAATTTTTTCTCCAAGGTCCTTTGACCTTGTTTGACCTATGATAAATCTCATGGCCATTTATTTGGTGTTTTGATGAGGTTTTAGGAATTTGACAAACCATATTTAATTTAAATATATTATTTTAGTATTTTTAATTGGAATAAGTGCCAAATAAATTTGTTGACCAATTGTGATGACTTGTTGGTGTTTGACTATTGTTGTTGGGCCTTGATCAAGGTTGATTTGACTTTGTTCATTCCATCTCCCAAAATGAATGAATGATTTTAATTTGGTAAAAGTCCTCCTTCGATCAATTTGAGATTTCATCTATTCCCCTCCCTCTTCATCTCATTCCCCTTCTTTATGCATTCATCTCATTTGGCCTATGATATCTCAAAGTTTTAATGCTAGTTGATTAAAAAATTAACATGAGTATGTATGAGATTAAGGCACACGTTTTGCATATTCTTTTTGTGTGTGGTATGTTTCATGAGCATAGTTCATAATACTATGTCTCTAACAAGCATTAACACAAAAATTCTATTGCCCGGCCTCAAATAGTTGTGACTACTACATAAGTCCAATTACGATTGCTTAACATAGCGCTAAATTTGTGACATAAAAGGCATATCATTCTAGTTAGTGAGATTGTAAGTCTCCCCTCTTTCATGGTATTGTGTGGAAACTTGGCCTTTTTTCCTTCCTTTGGAAGATGTCTTGGTTCAAGGATCCATGCTTGTGATAAGTGGGTTGAGTGTTCTCCAAAGAATGACTTAAAAATGAAAAGCAAAACAATTCTAACTTCTAACTCATTAACAACTAACTTTTAATTTCAAGTCATTTACTTTAATGCCATTTAATTCTAGCTTTTATACATTTGGTATTGTTCATATCATTCTAATTGTTTATGTTAATGCAATTTTCACTTTGTCCACTTGGACCATGTTGTGTGATATACTTTGTTTGTGTATGCTTTGTTCATTTGTGTGGTCTTTAACCATTAATGTACATAATAACAACAAAAACCCTAAAAAACTTTTGTGTGGACTGTTGGCTTGATCTTGGACAAATGGACTTAGAATTTAGGCAACATTCCTATGCTAAAGGACTTGGCCAATGCCAACTTATTGAGAAACCAAGTGCTTGCAATTTGAAACTTCATCTGATACATGATTCGACCCTTTTGAGTTCATCTACAACATGATCATTGTGAAGCTGTTATTTTAAACCTGTGACTTGTGGAATTCATCTGATATTTAGGTTACCTTGAATAAGATCATGGAATGGATAAGCTTGGATGTGGCCATCTTTATTTGATGTCTTTCTCTTCAAGATAATATAATTGTGCATTTGTGTGTTGCTTGATTCTAAAAAGTCCAAGGGAATTCTGGGTTTCTATTGACATTCTTGTCTATTGGATTGCTACCCATTTGGTCAGATCTTTTCAACTCTAAACTTTTAATTTTGTACATAGGATAGTCTCTTCATCTTCTCCCCATTTCTTTAATTTCAAAATCTTTCCCTCCCTTTTTCAAAATCTTCTTTGATTGAACTTATTTTATTCTAAACTTTGACCACTTTTTTGCAAAAAAGATAGAAACTTTGGCCTTATGCCATTGCATTTTCAAATTTCTTTTCTTAAATCAAACTTGTAAATAAACTTAACTATACTTGACTTAAACTTTTAAAAAGCCAAAAAGAACTAAATCATTCAAACCATTTTTAGGCCTTTGTGCCTTTTAAACTTAATTTTTTGTTAAAAGTAATGCATCCACATTCAAATTTGTATCACGAACTACGAGGTTTTGATCCCTCATTTTTATGTTGGTACGTAGGCACAAGACCGAAGGTCTTGTCAAACACAAAAATATAATTAATGAATTCTTTTCTCATCCCCCCATTCTATTTATTTGTAAACATCACTTTATACCAAGTACATATGCACACAAAAAGGGCTCCCTAGGAGTAGCTATGACACTTTGGGTGCTAACACCTTCCCTCTGTGTAACCAACCCCCTTACCTGTAATCTCTTACATTTTATTAGTTTTGATTTGAAAACTTCTTACTTTTGGGTTTTGTTCGTACTTTTTCCCTTTTCCCTTGGAAACAATAAAAGCGCGGTTGCGACTCTTGTTATTTGATCTCTAGCTTATCCATAGCTTGATGATCATGAATTTACCGCTATAGAAATTCACCGGGATTTTAACATTTGGAACCAAGCAAAGTTCTGCAACACTCTTACCAAACATATCTTTCCCCCTTAAGGTCTTCAACTCCTTTCGCAGCTCAAGGAATTGGTCTTTCATTTCATCCATCTTTTCATAAACATCCGGACCCTCAGACGGCTTAGAATGATAGATAGTATCTTCAACTCGGGGCAATGTATGAACAACCGGTGGTGGCACCAACATGACTGGGCTAGGTGCCGGCATGGAAGCAAAAGTAGGCGCAAAACCCTTAGGCACAAAATTGGGCGGCATTCCCCACGGGAATCCGACAGGCATGGTAGGCATAAAGTGAGCAGCAGTAGTAGGGATGGTAGAGGTAGCAACCTCAGAAATGACAGTCCTCTGATTAGGAGGAGTTGTAGGTGTTGGAGAAGATTGGCTTTGTGCAGCTAACACTGACTCCATCATGGAAGTCAGGTGGACGATATCGTTCTTCAAATCTCTGTTCACTTGCTCTAGATGTTCCATGATTTTTGAGTGATTGGCGCGAGTATTGTATCGATGAGTCAGCTTGGCTTAAGCACGGAATAAATACCAATAAGACATCTGACGAAAGAGAAACCTGCTTATGCAAATGATGCATGAGATGCAATGCTTGATTGTTTTTATTTTCAAGGAACTTACTATATTATTTGCAAATATATATGTTTATAACAACAATTGCAACAATTTGATATGACCATAAAAAATCTCTTTTAATCATATAATTGGAAGGATTACACTGTGTATAATTTCAGAAACCAAAATACAAGAGAAAAGGAGACTAGTCATCCTAAGGATCCCTAACAACAGTGTCAGATGATCTGGCTGCAGGCACGTACTTCCTTCAGATGCGTTGAATCTCTGACTCAAAAGAAGTCTTCATCTGAGTCTTCTCGAGGACGAGCTGATCAACAATCTTCTTCCAAGCAATGGAAGGATGAGGCATACTTGAGGAAGATGAAACCTCTGGCTCTCTCTATCTCTTCGTTACTCGGTCTTCAAGAAGCTCAATAAGTGCATATTTGTCCTTAGACTCAAGCTGCAACTCTTCATGCTTTCTGCTCAAAGCACATAAATATTCTTCCCATACATCTTTCTCTTGCTTCATCTTGGTGAGTGTGTCTTCCAACTCCTCTACATCTTGGTTAGGTAGAGTTAATGGCTCAGCTACAACCAAAGACATAGGTCCCTCACAAGCATAAGGCATCTTCAATTCCAAAGCTGTCTTCTTCACCCAAAGAGTGTAAGCTTCCAAAGCTACACAATTGCACGGACCAAGCTCGGATCTTCCTTTCCTATGCACATTATGCCAATCACGCACAATATTCTGCTTCAAACGTTGGGGATCTTTACCCTCTTGATAGAAAAGTCCTTCTAACAAAGTGTTATTAGGTTTGTTTCTCGAGGGGAACCCAAGTTGACGATGAGCCAAAGAAGGGTTGTAGTTGATTCCTCCTTGTGTACCAATGAGGGGCACATTAGAGAATTCACCACAACAATAAATAATCTCCAAGCTACTCAATGAAGAATCATACCAAACTATATCATCATTAGTGAGAGACATAAGTCTCTGAGACCACCTTAGATATTATTTGTTCTCCATAAAATGGGCGTTTGAGGCAAGTGCAAAATAAACCACTAGTACAGAAGAGGCATACAACAGACAATAGTTCCACCACCCTTGGAATTCCTTAGATGCAAAGAGAAGTATATATCACCCAACAAAGTAGGCACATGATTTCCAATAAAGAAAATTATAATGGAGTTAACATCAACAAAACCGTCAATGTTAGGGAACAAAGCCAACCCATAAATAAACAACACAACAATAGCTTCAAAAGCATCCACACTACCGGCTTGAGCAAAGGCAATAGCTTCTTTAATGAGGAACTCAGAAGTCAATCCAAACAATCCTCCTTTCTGCACTCAATGAGCCTCAATCTCAGACTTCTTCAAGTGGAGAGCTTCAGCAATAATGTGAGATCTGGGAATCTCTTCCAATCCACTAAAGGGCACTTTGCTGGAAACAGGTATTCCCAAGGGATGGGCATACTCCTCCAACATAGGCAAAAGCTGATAATCAGGAAAAGTGAAGCAATGGTAGAGAGGATCATAGAATTGAACCAACACACTCAAAAGTCCTTTAACCACATCAGCAGACAAAATAGACAGAAGCTTCCCATGATGTTGCTTGAAGTCCAAGGGATCTAATATAAAAGATGTTAGCTTCCTTGACTCTTTCAAGTCTGGACATCTGAAACTGTACTTCTTAGTGTTGCTTCGTCCATAATCCATGGTCTGAAAATATTTGCAAATAAGACCTCAGTTCCTTGAAATTTTCGTGTGATGAATGTTTTGATGCGCATGAATGCAACAATCACAAATAAGGGATCACACACAAGTCAAACAAACAAAGATCAATGGATGAATCGAGTCATTGTCAAGATCAATCATCCATTTTGGTGGATTATGGCTTTCACCTTATCAACACCCAAGTTCCATTGATATTGACAAGACTTGATTGGATCAACCAAGAATCAAGGGTTTGTTGTGAGTCACGAGCATGGAGTCTGGGTAAGAACCATCCCAAAGGAGTGAACTAAGGATAAAAACTTGTAGGTCATGTTCTAAAAAGTTCCCAGAGTCTTAATTCCATCTATAGGATATTATAGGTTAGGATGACTAACTCATCAACCCATAATATTCTCAAGAGAAACTCGTCTGAGTGTAGTATCGTGTAACAACTGTTATCAAGTCTACACTTGAACAGTCTCTGCACTATGTCCTAAATAGGCCAAGGGGGGTTAAATGTTCTACGGTCCTCAGCTTCTTGGACCCCAAATCAGAGAAAGTGGTGCCTAACCACAAATAACTTGTGTGACATCAATAGCTCCAAAAGGGTCTCCACTGAGTAGATGGTGAAGGAGATTTGCCATCCAAGGTGCAGCGGAATTTAAAAATTTCTCCATTTAGTGATATTTACAAATGGGCATGATCAGTGATAGAATCTTTACCTCTTGTGGCGATCACGAACGTTGAACGATGACAACGTCTCTACTCAGTCCACACGAACGGATTCCTTCAATCTCAGTGTTAGCTGGTACGAATGAAGGCTTTGAGTGAGAGAAAGAGAGATACGAAATTCCAACTCTTCAGTTGTGTTGTATTCCCATACAAGGCTTCTGCACAAGAGTTCTATTTATAGAACCACTTGTGTGGGCTTCAAGCCAAAAAGCCCACTCAAGTGTATTTTGGCCCATATCTCATAATATGCCAAAATCACTTAAGTATTTGGTACCTTACCATATTTCGTATTCTACTTAAGTACACCGTACCTTACGATGTTCCTTAGTTACTCTATCTCTCATCAATCCGTCCTTTGTGTGTGACCCTGTAGGTTTTCGCGACGTTGGCAATTATATTAAATCACGCATTTAACATAATAAACACTGAGCGGTATCTAGCAACACATCACTGCTACCCAAGACACGAAAATGTCATGTGATCTGACAAAACCTCCTTTGATAATAATTATGTGTATAATTACCTTTTTACCCTTATGTCTATTTTGAGCACAAGGTATAGACTGTGTCATCCTTGTCCAGTTCAATATTGGGCCCATAGACATTTATCCTGTTACGCAGAATGGGCAAATTCCATCTAGGACACTCATGTCCCTCAGCATGCTTTATGGAGTATCCATCAACTGTCTTTATGGTCATCCAGTTACAGACAATGTTGGATTAGCAACAAAGCACTCGTTTCTACATCTAGGGTCCATAGTGGTTTCAGGTTGAAGAGTGGTATACACTATTGTCACGATGAGAATAACTTATGACACTTTGCATAACTTTCTATAGAGTATTCTCATAGCGGGTTAATCCGGTATAAATATTACTCTTAATATTCATACCTATGTTTAAGACTTGATAACTCTTTATCCATGATCCATGAGATGTGATCATCAGTCTACAAACATAATAGTCTCAATGCTTTAATGTTATCCCACTTCACAATAAAGCTCGACTACGGATACTTTAAGAATAGTGTCCTTATGTTTAATGTGGTCTCATGATCAAGTCACACTTCATGCATTAAACGGACTAACTATTCTAGGGACTTTATTAAACAAACGTAATAAAGAAAAAGCCTTTTATTATTAATAAATTATTCGATACAAGTACCAAAAGTATTGGCCTCTAGGGCTTACACCAACAGATGGGTATCAAGCCAACTTGTTAAGGACTACTCCACACAAGTCGAACATGACTATACCATCCTCCTATCTTAATTTCACTCAAGTTCGGGTTAGAACTTATCTCACCACTTAGAGATCACCAAGCACAACAAGTAGATTATATCACACAAACAAATATACATACATCAAATATACAATTATATACACACAAAAAAGTAGGCTAAACCCACTAGAGACTACTCCCCAGCAGAGTCGCCACTTAATTTCTATAGCGGTAAATTCATGACCATCAAGCTATGGATAAGCTAGACGTCAATAAAACCAGAGTCGCCATCGTGATTTTATTGTTTCCAAGGGAAAAGGGAAAAGTACGAACAAAACCCAAAAATACGAAGTTTTCAAATAAAAACTAATAAAATGCCAGAGATTACAGGTAAGGGGGTTGGTTAAACAGAGGGAAGGTGTTACCACCCAAAGTGTCCTAGGTACTCCTAGGGAGCCCTTTCTTGTGTGCATATGTGTTTTTGTACAAAATGATGTTTGCAATAAATAGAGTGAAGGGATGACAAAAAGAATTCATTAATTATATTTTTGTGTTTAACAAGACCTTCGGACTTGTGCCTACGTACCAACATAAAATGAGGGATCAAAACTCGTAGTTTGTGGTAACAATTTCAAAGTGGATGCATTGCTTTTAACAAAAGTTTAAGTTTAACAAAGGCACAAAGGGCCTAAAAATGGTTTAGATCGGTGTTAGTTCTTTTTGGGATTTTGAAATTTTATGTCAAGTATAATTAAGTTCATTTACAAGTTGATTAAGAAAAGAATTTAAAATTTCAATGGCATAAGGCCAAAGTTTCTAATTTGCAATATGGTCTAAGTTTAGAAATCACAAACAAAGAAGATTTTGAAAGAGGGGAGAGATTTGAAATTAAATAAGTGGGGAAGAGATGAAGAGACTAATCCTAAGCAAAAATTTAAAAGTTAAGAGTTGAAAAGATATGACCAATGAGCTGTACTCCAATAGACAAGAATGTCATATAGAAACCCAAATTTCCCTTGGACTTTAGAATCAAGCAATATCAATACACAAATAACAAGATGAAGAGCAAGGCATCAAATAAAGATAGCCACATCCAAGCTTAGCAACTTCATGATCTTTCTTCATAATTCCCCATGTATCAAATGACTTCAAAGAGGATCATTAGACACAAGTTCAAAATAATAGCTTCAATATGATCATGTTACATATGAACTCCAATAGATCTTCAATAATTGTATCAGATGAAAGTTCAATTCATAAGCATTTGATTTCATGAAAGTTGGCATTGGCCAAGTCCTTTGCATAGGGAGTGTTGCCTAATTCTAAGTCCAATGTCTCAGATCAATCCAACAGTCCACACAAAATGTTTTTTTAAGGTTTTTGTTCTTATTATGTACATTAAGGTCAAAAGACCACAAATACAAACAAATATATACAAACACAATATATTTACAAAGTATGGCTCAAATAAGCAAGTGATAATGACATTAAGTAAACAAATTGAATGATATGAATAATGGCAAATGAATAAAGACTTGAAATTAAAGTGCATAAAGTAAATGGCTTGAAATTAAATGTTAATTGTTAGTTGATTAGAAGTTAGTATTTCTTTTGATTTTGTTTTGTTTAAGTCATTCTTTGGAGAAAACTCAACCCACCTATCATAAGCATGGATCCTTGAACCAAGACATCTTCCAAAGGAAAGAAAAAAGGCCAAGTTTCCATACAATACCACGAAAGAGGGGAGACTTACAGTCTCACTTACTAGAATGATATGCCTTTGTGTCAACCACTTAGCGCTATGTTAAGCAATTGTAATTGGACTTATGTAGAAGTCACAACTATTTGAGGTCGGGTAATAGAATTTTGATGTTAATGAATGTTAGAGACATAATATAATGGACAATGCTCATAAAACATACCACACACAAAAAAGAATATGCAAAATGGTGGACCTAATATCATCCACGCTCATGTTGATTTTTCAATCAACTAGCCTTAGGATATGGAGATATCTTAGGTCCATGACATGAATGAATAAAGAAAGGGAAGGAGATGAAGAGGGAGGGGAAATAGAATCAACATAAATTGGTCAAATGAGGATTTTTACCAAATTAAGATCATTCATTCATTTTGGGAGATGAAATGTACATTTCATCAATCCCCTAAATCCAATTATCTTAACTCAACAAAGTCAAATCAACCTTGACCAAGGCCCAACAACACAAGTCAAACTCAACAAGTCAAAATTAGAAGCTCAACAATATTTATTTTACATTTAAATAATTAATATCAACTAAATTATGCATTAAATTAAATTATGGTTTATCAAATTCCTAAAAACTCATCAAAACACCAAAGAAATGACATTGGTGAAAAAATTTCATCATTTTTGGAAACTTAAAACTATTTTTAAACAATTAAAAATATTCATAAAGTCAATTAAATCATGAAAAATATTAATAATGATCCAAAAAATAATTTTAATTCAGAAAATGAAAGAGGAAATTATTTGAATTTTTTTGGTGAAACTCTTATATTTTTTGGATCAATATTAAAATTAATATGAATTAATGAAGATAAAACAAATAAAATGAAAATCAAATAATCAGAAAAAACATGGACCACTTGATCTCTCTCATTAATTGAGGTGGCAGATCAAGTGATCACAAGTGCGCAATCCACGATGGACTCTAGCTAGCGCACTGCAAACATGGTAATTCAAACCAACGCTTATGATTAAATCAAATTAAAAGGATCATGTGGCTCTAAACACGCCAACTCACCACCGGAGCTACAACTTCGGTCTCCCTCTCATGCGAGCCTCGCCGGACTGGTTCAGTCATAACCATCACTAAAATTAAAAAGAAGGTCAGGATTTCAAAGTAAAAATGGCACTGAACTCAAATTTGGCCTCAATTCATCCTAACTCCAAGTATATTGAGAGATACAAGGAGTTAAAATTTAAGGTGAATGATCCGAGTTGCTTCGATTTAACCTCAAAGCAACTCAATCTTGTTGCCTACATTGGTAAGACTTCAAACAACCAAATATCCAAGAGAATTATGAAGAATTGAGTGAGAATCGAAGAGATGAAATTTTCTGAAAAATACCTCCAATGCAGGTCTGAATTCGATGGTTCTTGCTTTGATTCGTGCTTGATCTTGCTCAGAATGCTTGCAGGAGTAGATTAGAATGGTCAAAAGGCTTTGGATCCTTGGAGTTTTGAATCTCAAAACAGTGAGATTCAAACTCATTTTCCAATGGAAATTCTCAGGTTTATCCTCTCAAATGGAAAAGTTTGGTGTTTGGGATCAAAGCTGGCGTGAACGGGTCCTCATTTCTGATGCATAGGATCCCTATTTATAGCTGAATCAAATGATATTTGCACCCTTGAAGTGAACTTCCAAATTTGGCAGTGTGTGATGCATGAGTGCATGGGCGTGTACAGGCCCATGAAATCATTCCTTTTGGTCCATAGTTGAGTGTACACAAGTCTGAAATCAAGTTGGAATGCTAAGCAAATATGCATGGATATTTGAAGTTCAATCTTGCCAAATGATGATGCAATGTTCCAGCCATGCGCATCCCATTTAAATCTTGTCCAAAATAGATGAAATTAGACTTTTTGGAAAGGTTAGATCAAGAGGAACAACTTTCATGTTGAACATTTTTTCATTTGAAGCTTTTATCATGATGAATTTTGAGGTGTAAGTTTGGAAAATTAAACATATCAAAACATTCCTTTATAAAAATTGGCTAACTAAGTTTGGAAAATCTAAGTGTCAAGCCATATGTTCACTTATTCCACCTTGGCTAACTTTTTATGTGAGCTTCAAAACATTCCTTTATAAAAATTGTATCTCTCTCAAATTCCTTCAAAATGGTCACAAATTTGACCTAATTTGGATTTGATATGAAGGAGTTATGCATTTTTGAAGTTGAGGAAAATCACTTGTTCAATGGTATTGGTCCAAAATGACCTATAACGTATCCTCATATCACATGCTCATAAAAGTTGAATTAGCTCTTCTTCCAAACATAAAAGTTGAAGTATACATATCAATTTTGATTTTTCAACTTGTAAATCTTTGATGACATAAAAGTTTAGCAAGTTATGGCCTTGGGAAGTTGACATCCAAATTAGGGTTTAGACAAAATGACCTATAATATTTCACCATAAAAAATGAATTTCTAAGCAAAAATAGCTCTAGATCTCAACATGAAAGTTATTTGGAATGTAGTTTATAGTAACTTTGTTCTTGGAATTATTTTCATATAACAAATATTTTAGGAGATAGGGTCTAGGGGACCCCAGATTTGATCAGATGAATTCCTCTGCTCAACCACCATCAACCAACTTGCTAGATTGCAATTTTCTTGACTTTTGGGATCATGGGAGATCATATATGCATAAGGTGATGAAATTTTAAGTATCCCTTGAATTATTTTATCAATTCTTGAAGAAGCTTGTTGAAGAAGTTACACAAGATACCCAGATGAACCTTTTAATTTGATTTAATCATGAGCGTTTGTTTGAATTAACATGTGAAGCTCGTGGGGGATTCATATATGATGTCTAGAGCTATTGTAGACCATTCTTGATTGAGCTCTTAGAAATGAGGGTCTTAAACCCTAGATATGAACTTGATAGATTAAAGGTGAGCATGTGCCCTACCTACAAAAGAGTTAGATATATACAAAGGCATATTTTTTTTTGTATTTTGGTTAGTAAAATGATAAAAATACAAAGTATGATACAATCTCATGATGCTTGGTGATCTCTCCCAATGTAAACCCAATGAAGGAGGAGGGAAGGAGGATGCCAAGGTATGATCCCAATGCAAATGCATATGATGAGATAGCATGAGGGATCTTAGGGTCAAAATTGGGGTCTTACAGAAGGACTACATTATGGTAACTTGTTTGAGTTCAAATGATGATCATAACTACCTTGTCCAAACGATGATCAGAAGTTGATGAAGCTTGACTTGGTTAGAGCACTTTAGAAGGTATCAGAGCATGGGAATTGTTGCAAAAGTTTTAAAGGATACCCAAGGTGCTAATGGAATCAAGAAATTGGATTGAAACAAGCTAAAACTCAAAACACGATAATTAAATTTTCTGGAAAAATTTCAAGTTGCAGCAGGGATTTCTTGGCTCTCAAAAGCTTGAAAATGAATGCAATAGATTCTTCTATTTTTAGGGAAAGTGATTGGATCCAAATACGTGTGAAATGTTTCATAATTCATGCAAAATGAATTTGATCCGAGTATGTGAAAAGTGTGACTTACGACTCATCAAAACTCAGCCAAATGATGCGTTTTAAGGGTCAATTAACTTCTAGAGACTTGGTTAAACATGTTTAGGTCCTAAATACATGCTAATTTGGATTGGAATTGAGATTATTGAAGTTCAAAACTCGGGCAATGGCAACTTATTCAATTACAAGTCACCATGTTTAACCTAATGGGCCCCCCTACTCATGAGGCGTTTTGATCCTATTACTTTTGCATTGTGTTAACTGTTCGTGTAATCCCTAGAGGCCAATACTTTTGGTACTTGTATCAAATTATTTATTAATAATGAAAGGCTTTTTATTTATTATGTTTGTTTAATAAAGTCCCTAGAATAGCTAGTCCATTTAATGTATCAAGTGTGACTTAATCATGAGATCCCATTAAACATAAGGACACTATTCTTAAAGTATTTGTATCCGAGCTTTGTTGTGAAGTAGGATAACATTAAAGCATTAAGACTATTATGTATATAGACTGATGATCACATCTCATGGATCATGGATAAGGAGTTATCAAGTCTTAAACATAGGTATGAATATTAGGAGTAATATTTATATTGGATTGACCCGCTATGAGAATAATATATAAAATGTTATGCAAAGTGTCATAAGTTATTCTCATGGTGATAATGGTGTATACCACCCTTCGACCTGAAACCACTATGTACACTAGATGTAGAGTCGAGTGCCTTATTGTTGATCAAACATTGTCCGTAACTAGATGATCATAAAGATAGTTGATGGGTACTCCACGGATCATGCTGAGGGACATGAGTGACCTAGATGGAGTTTGCCCATCCCGCGTAATAGGATAAATGTCTACGGGCCCAATATTGAACTGGACCAGGATGACACGGTATATGTCTTGTGTTCAATATAGACATAAGGGAAAAAGGGTAATTGTACACATAAGTATTATCACAAAAGGATTTGTCAGATCACATGACATTTTGGTGTCTTGGGTAGCAATGATGTGTTTCTAGATACCGCTCACTGTTTATTATGTTAAATATGTGATTTAATATAATTGCCAATGCCGCAAAAACCTACAGGATCACACACGAAAAGGACGGATTGATGAGAGATAGAGTAAATAGGAACACCGTAAGGTACGGTGCACTTAAGTGAATTGTATAACATCGTAAGGTACTATGCACTCAAGTAGAATACGAAATATGGTAAGGTACCACGCGCTTAAGTGATTTTGTTATATCGTAAGATATAGGCCACATACACTTAAGTGGGCTTTTTAGCTTACAACTAAAACAATTGGTTCTATAAATAGAACCATTGTGCAGAAGCATTGGTTTAGATAAAAAAAATTGTTTCTCTCTTTCTCACTCAAAGCCTTCATTCGTAGAAGCTAGCACTGAGACTGAAGGAATACGTTCATGTGGACTGAGTAGAGGCGTTGTCACCATTCAACGTTCGTGATCACTCCTTCGATCTGCATCAAGGGTTTCAATTGCCACAAGAGGTAACAATTCTTCCAAGCATATTTTGACGTTGGTCCTTGAAGTAAACTTGTAGAGGGTATCACGAATGTCATTGTTCAACACGAATCAACATCATATGTTGAAAATTGATCTTTGAAAGTAGGGAAAAAGTCACTTGAAAATATGTTAAATTTCACTAAATCCACAAATGACCTATAACGTCTCCAAACTTTTGATGATCCTCCAAGCATATTTGGCTCTTTTCATGTAAAGAGAAGTTGTAAAGGATGTTGAAAAGAGTCATATGAAAAAATAATCATTAAAAAATGTTGATAATTTAAGGAGTTGTGATCCTTGGAACCTTGACTTCAAAATGTTGACCTTTTGGTCAAACCCCTTGGAACACGCTTTTGTACTTGGAATTTTCTTGCATTTCAAAGCACATGGGTGATCATATGAAATCAAAATAAGGTGTCATTAATTTCCTCTTGATTAAATTTCTCAAAGCTTTAAGTTTCTCGTTGAAGAAGGCATGGAAATAAACATATGCACCTTTGACTTTCTTTGAGAAGTAAGCCACAAAACTTTGATATGTTCTTGATTAAAAAACCCTTACCTTGCATAATAAAATTAAGGGAAACAAGACATATTTTTTTTGTATTTTTATTAGTTCTTAGATAAGCAATTAATCATATAAACACAAAGGTAAAACAAACCAACAAAAAGGTGCTTGATGATCCCTGCAAGAAGCAAACCCAGAGATGGATAGGGGGAAGGACCAAGATGCGAGCTTGTTTGTGTGAAATGATGCAAATGATATGTGGCATCTTAGGGTTAAAAATTAGGGTATGACAACAATAAAGTGACCAAACTTCTTACAACAGTAGCATTGAACCTTCTTCTTTTCAAACATATCTTTTCCCTTTTAATGTTTCTTCTCATCAGAGATGGAGACTTCTGACTTCTGATAACCACTACCATGTCTCTTCTTGGCCTCTGACCAAGACTTCTTCTGATTCTTCTTACTAGAAGATGCTTTCAGAGCCTACTCTACCTCTCTTTCAGAGTTTTGCTTAGTCAGACGTAACTCTTGTGCCTCTAGACTGCTTTGCAACTCTTTAATTCTCAGGGTGTTGAGGTCCTCAGAATGTTAAATTGCTACAAAAATATAATCAAACTGAGGAGTAAGTGGTCTCAGTACCTTCTCAATGATTACTTCTTCAGAGAGAGTCTCTCCACAAGATTTCATCTTATTTATGATCATAATCACTCTAGAGATGTAATCTGGTACATTCTTATTGTTCTTCATGTTGAGATTTTCATACTACTTACGTAGAGTCTGAAGTGTCACCTTCTTCACTGATGTGTCACCTCCATAGCGTTGTACCAATATGTTCCACGCAATCTTCATAGTCGTTGAATAAACAATATTCTCAAACACATTCAGATCCACACACTGATGGATATAGAACAAATCTTTCTTATCTTTCTTCCTCGTCTCTCTCTATATGTTCCTTTGTGCTTCAGTTACATCTGTTGCAATAGTTGCATAATTATAATTGATAAGATCTAGAACATCTTGAGCACTAAACAACACACACGTCTGAATCATCCATCGGTTCTAGTTCTTTCCATCAAATACTGAAAGCTTCGTATTCAAGCTACCGTCTCTACTATTTATCTTCGATCTTGTGCAAGAATTCACTCAGATCTCACCAAACACTTGTATTTCTCAAACCCTCAGAATCAAGAAATATGATTATGTTACAATTTCAAACTTCAATTCACTGTGAATTTCAGAACCGAAATCAATCACACACGCCTCACGTTCACTTGCGTTTCCCTTGATGTTTCCCGTGGATCTGAACTGGAGTTCTAGATACCAATTGTTGATGCACAAGAAGGAAGAACATGAAGATGATGAAGATGTAAGAGAGAGAAAATGTTGTAACTAACTTCTACTGAAATTGAAATTCTATTACAATCCAGAGTCTGTTACTTCACATTCACAAAACTGAAACGTGTCTTATATACTATCAGAACCTAAATGATATTCAAATGCAAGCCAAATTAAACTCTAAATTCAAATAAAATGAAAATGAATTATATATAACAAAACTAAAGGGTGGTGATCTTCATAAACAACCTTGAGTTTTCCTCGTAATTCCTTAAAAATTGGTGTGCCTAGGGGCTTTGTTAGCGTATCTGTTATCTGAGTTGCAACTGGAACATGTTGAATTAACATTCTTCTAGAAACTACTCATTCTCTCACAAAGTGTATATCCATTTCGATAAGTTTAGTACGAGCATGTAAGACCATATTATGAGATAACAGAACAACATTAAGGTTGTTGCATAAGAGTGTCGGTGTGTGAATTGGAATGTTGAGTTCAAAAAGTAAGGATTCTAACCAGAGCAATTCAGAAGTGGAATGAGAAAGAGCTCGATATTTTACTTCAGTGCTAGAACGGGCCACCAGAGAATGCTTATTAGAACTCCAAGACACCATATTTGGGCCAAAAAATATGCACGAGCCAAAGGTCGATCTTCTATCATCTAGGTCACTTGGGAGATGAGATAGATGGAGATAATAAAAGACCATATTTAATTGTACCACTTAGATACCTTAAAAATCTTCTAATTGTTGACCAATTAGTGTCAAGCAGACATGCCATGAACTAACATTCTTTGTTGACACTAAATGCAATGTCTAGCCTTGTAAAAGTTACATACTGAGCATCCACTATAGACATGTATAACTGGGGATCAAAGAAGTGGTTTGTACCATGCTTGCTTAGTTTACAAGTTCTTAACATAGGAGTTGGAACACCATTGGCATTATCCATCTTGTCCCTTGCTAGTATATCCTTTATGTTTTTGACTGAGTTAGGAGCAGAGATCACGAAGGTGTGAAAAATACACAAGAAGGAAGGGGGGTTGAATTGTGTATGCCAAAATTTTTTCACTTACGATTGTACAACTTCAGAGTCTGAACAATGTTCAGAGTCTAATATCAGAAATGGTAGAAGAAACTGAAATAATAATGATCAGAAGTAAAAGCAAGCAACACACAAAGTTTATCCTGGTTCCTCTCCTCAACTGAGAGTAGTCCAGTCCCCTTGCCTTAACTAGAACGTTTCCCTATAATCAACATGTTACACTTTGCTCAAGCACACTTGCAAGAGACTTCACTTGCTCAATCAACCTAAAAAGTGACTTCTGCTCAAGCAACCTTGCAAGAGACTTTTTCTCAATCAACCTAGAAAGAGACTTCATTGCTTAAGTCCACAAACAAGAGACTTTCTGCGCAAGAAGGCAGGAAAAAAAATTCCTTGCTCAAGCATGTAGGCAGGAGAATTCCCCTACTTTAAACAAATAGTTTAGTAGAAATGGTAACCAATATACTTAGATACACAATGAAAAGTATACTAGTTGTGCAATAATCACAAAGGTTCTTAACCTCTTAAGATTTCTAAGATATACAAAGATAAGAAATATTAAGATCTTATGCAATTACATTTAGAAATGAAAGCTCAGAGTTATGCTCAAGATATTATATTGCGTTGTTGTTGTACACCTTTATTCAAATCTCCAGCTTCCTTTTATAGAGGTAGCGAAAGAGTCATCGGAGGGTTAGAACATAAGAGAAAACTTAATGAATAAGCATGCCAAGAGAGTCGTTGGAGAATGTATCTAGTTAGAAGCATTGTCCACTGAATAACAACATTGTTCATAACACCTTTAGAAATACTAGGCATATACCAAAAGGTAGAACATACTGAAGACGTCACATCACCATTCCTTGAACCTTGCAAACTGAAACCCTAGTTGACTCTGTCCAGAAATCTGGGGCTTTGAGAAGACTAGTCTGCTTTGGTACAGTGTACGAATTAAAGGCTCTTCAAACCTTCAGAGTCTGAGCGGTCACTAGAGGAAAGAACATATGAACAGAGTATAAACCTTCAGAGGTTGATGATTACATTCAGAGTCATCAGGTTCTAATCAATCAAAATCAGACTTATATTACTTCTCTACATATGCTTTCAATCAAGATTAATTATATGCTTGTGATCCTGGACACTTGAACAATCTTGTTCTAACAATATCCCCCTTTTTTATGATGACAAACAAATGTATTTAAGAACAATCGTTGGTCCATTTAACTAACTTTACAACATCAGAGTCTGAGGTTTGTAAGCTCCATTGATTCTAATAGTCCATAGGTTGAGTTTTGTAAGCTTCCCCAAAGTCATATCCAAGTTAATTTAACCTTATTTTGATGAAACAATGTTCAGATAAAAGCATTATAAAAATAAATAGGGTTCAATTAAATTAAAAGAATTCAAAAAATAATTTTAATCCTCTTAAATATTCCCATAAATTTCTCCCCCTTTTGTTATCAACAAAAAGTTAATAAAAAAACAGATACTGATGACTGATAAGCATATGTACCACGAATTTCAAGATGGTCAAAAAGTAGATTCTGACAACATGGTTTTCAAGAACTAGGATTCACGTAGGCACAAAACTCTAAGAACAGTCTTCAAGATATAGGAGATTTGAAACATACCCTTATAAGAGCTGATGCATAAACAACACAAAAACACATAACTCTAGAGTTTCTTTAGGAGACACAAGAATGGGAAAAAATAAGACATTCAAGGATGATAGGAGAGATTTTTCAAAAGAGATACGTAATTTGATGATAAATAATGCAAGAAAATAAAAGAAGAAGGATGAATAAATAACAAAGGCTCGGAGATCCACAGCAGCAGATGAAGAAGGCACATCTGGTGGAGTCTTCGAGGAAGGCAAGATTCCAGATACAGATCTGAAAAATTCTTACAGAGGAAGAGTGTGATTTGGACTGGAAAGCATTTCTAGAGACACAGAACACAAATGATCAGTTCTGAAAATAGATTTAATATTTTCAGGATTAGATCATGTAATGTATTTTGAATGAATAAAGTTTCCATTTCTTTTCCAATATTCATAATCTTCGTTTAAAATACTTCAATTATGGTAATGCTTTTTCAATCAGTCAGTACGAAAGACAAAACAAATAAAGTAAATAAACAAATATTTTATAAAATAAAAAATAAGTTGTAAAGATAAATACAAAACAATATAACTAAATAGAAGAAGATGATCCATCTACAGAGACCACCTTGACATTAAACGAGTCACCAGTTTTCTTAGGACCGATTATTGCACCACAGTTAAGTGTTAGTACAAATCATGCTCTGATGCCAACTAAATTTGATAAAAGTACACAAGAGGGGGGGGGTGAATTGTGTATGCGAAAATCGTTTCGCTTCTGATAGTACAACTTCAGAGTCTGAACAATGTTCAGAGTCTGATATCAGAAATGGTAGCAGCAACGAAAATAATAATGATCAGAAGTAAAAGAAAGCAACACACGAAGCTTATCGTGGTTCCTCTCTTCAACTGAGAGTAGTCCAGTACCCTTGCCTCAGCAAGAGCTTTTCACTATAATCAACAGATTACACTTTGCTCAAGAACACTTGCAAGAGACTTTACTTGCTCAATCAACCTAGAAAGAGACTTATACTCAAGAAAACTTGCAAGAGACTTCTACTCAATCAACCTAGAAATAGATTTCACTGCTCAAGTACACATACAAGAGACTTCCTTGCTCAAGCACGCAGGCAAGACACTTTCTTGGTCAAGCATACAGACAAGAGACTTCTTCTATTTTAAATAAATAGTTTAATAGAAATGGTAACCACTATACTTAGATACACAATCATAAGTATAGTAGTTGTGTAACAACCACAAAGGTTCTTAACCTCTTAAAATTTATAAGATATACAAAGATAAGAAATCTTAAGATCTTATGCAATAAAAACTACAAATGAAAGGTCAGAGTTATGCTCAAGATATTGTATTGCATTGTTGTTTTACACCTTCCTTCAAATATTTAGATTTCTTTTATAGAGGTAGAAAAGGTTTATTAAAGGGTTTGAAAATAAGAGCAAAATTAGTGAAGAAGAATGTGAAGAGAAACATTGGAGAATGTATTTGGTTAGAAGTATTATCCACTGAATAATGGCATTACTCATAACACCTTTCGAAATACTAGGTTTCTACCAAAAGGTAGAATAGACCGAAAAGGTCACATAACCATTCCTTGAGCCTTGCAAAACAAAACCCTAGTTGACTCTATCCAAAAATTTGGGCCTTTAACAAGACTAGTCTGCTTTAGTACACTGTACGGATCAGAGGCTCTTCAAACCTTTATAGTGTGAGTTGTCACCAGAGGCAAGAACATATGACCAGAGTCTGAACCTTTAGAGGATGATGAACACATTCAGAGTCATTAGATTTTGATCAATCAGAATCAGACTTATATTGCTTCTCCCCATATACTTTCAATAAGGATTAATTATATGTTTGTGATCCTGCACACTTGAACATATGGTAGTATACCCATTTGTTATTTAAGTATTTTGTTATCATCAAAACTCAAGGGATATGAACAATCTTGTTCCAACAAATCGATTGTTGCAAAATTCCACATTAATACATAGAAAATAACTAGGTAGACCCAACTTCTTTAAAGCGAAAGCATTATGAAATTTGTTGATTAAGTCATGAATGAATGAAGAACTAGAACCAATAATGAGTATGTCATGTACATAAACGATAACATAAAGAGTTATACGTTGCTTGCAATAGACAAAAAGAGAGTTATCACACTTAGAAGTAGTGAACCCAATCTGGAGCAGAGCTTGAGTCAGTTTCTCATACCAGTCCCTTAGGGCTTGTTTAAGGCCATATATGGCTTTGTTGAGTTTTCACACAACAGTTTTATAAGTACTTACAAAGCCAGAAGGTTGTGTCATATAGACCTCATCCTATAGACTACTGTAGCGGTAAAAAAATTGAGATTAAGCTATTGATTAACTTAACTCATAAAGCAAGAGTCACCACCGCGCTTTTATTATTTCAAAAGGAAAAGGGAAAAAGTACGAACAAAACCCAAAGAAATTTTAAAACAAAACTAATAAAAAGAGATAAGGGTCTGGGGGTTAATTATGCAAAGGGAATGTATTAGCACCCTAAACATCCACGATACTCCATGGGAACCTCTTTGAAAATATGAACATTTTAGCTTGAAAATGTATTGTTTGCAAAAATATTGGAGAGATGGGAGAAGAAGTATGTTTTTTTTGTTTTTTTATGTTTGCCAAGACTTTTGGAGTCTCACGCCTACGTACCAACAAAGTGCAATGGAGGATCAAAACCTCATAGTTCATGGTAAAAATATCAAAGATGTTTGTTTTGATTTATTTGAGATGAAAAGACATTTTGTCATTTTTAGAAGAATACTTAACTAGTCACCCACAAGTATGAGAACTTTGCATCATCATGAGGATGGCTCCAACTTGGATAAAAATCTACAAGTATGCCACTAGCTCTCTTAAATGGAAAAGAATTATCATCAATACTATAGAGATAGGAGAATTATATCTCAACTATTGAAATGACTCATGTCTAAACTTTGGAAAAAAGTTTTAAAAGGAAAAGTTCACAAAGGGCATAAAATGATTTGAGTGAATTATGCATTTTTTTGTCTTTTGAAATTGGTCTGAATATGCTTAAGATGGATTAGCATTTATTGGGAAAAGGTTTGAAAATCACTTGACAAAAATTCAAGGTTTATTGAGAAAGTGAGTCAAGTTTGAAATCAAGAATATTTTTTAAAAGATGGAGAAGATTTTTAAAATTAAAGAAAGGAAGGAGAAGAAGAGACTATCCTAGAGCATACAGTAAAAGCTGAGGAGGAAGGATCTAACAAAGAGATAGCAAGCTTTACGACATAAGTCAAGCAAGAATTCCCTCCTTTGGATTAAGCCTCAAGCAAGCCAAATGAGCAAACAATAACCCATGTATCAGATGAAACCAAAGTAACTCAAACAAGTCTCTAAAAGAAGTCCAAAGTCAAAGGTATCAGATGAATCCCAAGGTCTCAAATCTCAATCTCCCAAAGCAAAGGTCAAGGTCCTAGCTCTAAGTCCATAACTCCATAACAATTCTAAGGATAGTAACCTCAAGTTCATGGATAAAGAGAATAATTTTTTTTAGGTTTTTTTCTTTATTAATGTTTTTTACAAGGAAATGAAAGTCCAAATGGACAAAGAACAAATAATAAGCCATAAAATAATATGATATGAGATGCTAAAGTAAAAGCATAAAGTAAAAGTATAAAATAAATGACATCAAAATAAAGCTAATGTAATAAGATGTTAGTAAATTATGTTAGTGATAAAAAATGAAAGATGTTTTGGTCATTTTTTGGAGAACACTCAACTATTCACCCAGAAGCATGAAAGTATGAACCTATACATCATCATGAGAAGGGCTCCAACTTGGATAAAATAAACAAGTATGCCACTAGCTCTCACAAATGAAAAAGGAGCAATATTTTCACACAATACCATGAGGAATAGGAGACTTACAATATCACTTATGAAAATGCCTTACTTCCAGGATAAATTTAGCGTTATGTTAAGCAATAGTAATTGAACTTTTGTAGAAGTCACAAGTATCTGAGGTCGGTCAATAATAATGTTTGTGTTAATACATGCTAGATAAATGATATGTAAATCACTCTCCTAAAACTATGCCACACCAAAAGAAAAAGAGAAATGGTCAAGCACAAAGGCTAGGAGGTTGGTCCATTACTTCAATCCATACTTCATAGAACTCAGGACAAACTTGTATATCAATCCAAAGTACCTTAAATGATTCATGATCAACTAAGAGGTAGATTTGAAATGATAAAGCTTCATCAAGTACCAATTCATACATCATGAAAAAGATGGACACAGGTCATCCAATTGATCAAACAGGAAAAGAAAGAGACCAGGAAGAGAGAGACAAGAGAAATCACACCCAAATTTGATCAAAGATTTGATTAGGTCATCATCAAAATCAATCATCCATTTTGGTGGATTAGGTTTTCACCCCATCAACACCCAATATCCATTGAGTTTGATGAGACTTATGGTCCAAACCATCATGACCCAAAGCCAACAGAAATACACAAGGATCAAAAAACATATAAAAATGCAAAGAGATAAAATAAAATGCACCAAAAAGATTTTTAAAGTGAATTTTAAAATAGAAATAAAGTGAAAAAATCCATAAAGTCCTTCAAAAGATCAAATAAATGCCAAAGAAAATTATGGAAGATTAGAAATAAAATAAGAAGCATATAATAATTTTCTTAGAATTTAAAAATGCAGAAAAGTATTTTTTAACCAATTAAAATAAAGGAGAAAAGAGTAATTCCATGAAAAATAGAAAATCAGTTAGATAAAACGTGAAAAAGTAAAAATCATATGAAGAGAAATAAAAGAGAATTTTAGAAATTAGTTTGGGATATTTTGGATGAAAAATGAAATTACTATGATCTTTAAAAGAAAAAGAAATTAAAAATAATAAAAGAAAAAGAATAAAAATCAGGAAAAACACGGAGCGTTAGATCACGCCTCATTAATTGACGTGGCTGATCCAACACTCATAAGTTTAGGATGCACGATGGAATTCAACACAAACAACACACATGATCTAATTCAAAATGAAGCAATCAAAACATTTTGTTTGTCCAACGTATCTGGCCAACCTCAGACGTCCAGGAACACTCCGGTCATCTTTTCTGGTGATCTCTCACCAGAGTTTCATCATTTGGTAAATTTAGAACATGAGACTACCACCATTGCGATCCTCTTCTCATCCTGAATTCAACCTTATGCTCCAAATTCATTTATCTAAATTGAGCACGAGAAATTACAGAGAAGTTTCATAATCAAGCATGCTACGAAAAATAAAATTAAATGATGAACATGATCAATCAACACCAGATAAGATTGAGGAAATCATCAGAGAGTGAAGAGCTACATTGTAGTAACTTGTTTGAGTTCAAATGGTGCTCATAGCTACCTTGTCCAAATGGTGATCAGAAGTTAATGAAGCTTGATCTAGTTAGAGCAGTTCAGAAGGTCTCAGAGCTTGGGAATTGTTGCAAACGTTTCAGAGGATGCCGAAGATGCTAATGGAATCAAGAAATTGGATTGAAATAAGCTGGAATTAAAAACACGATAGTTGAATTTTCTGGACAATTTTAGTTTGCAGCAGGGGTTTGTTGGCTCTCCAAAGCTTGGAAATGAATGCAGTAGATTCCTCTATTTATAGGAAATGTATTTGGATCCAAATACGTGTGGAATGAAATCTGAATTTTTGTTAAACGAATTTGATCATGAAGTGAGAAAAGTGTGACTTGTAACCCATCAAAACTCAGCCAAATGATGTGTTTCAAGGGTCAATTAACTTCTGGAGACTTAGTTAAACATGCTTAGGTCCAAAACACATGCTAATTTGGCTTGTAATTGAGATTAGAGAAGTTAAAATTTTGGGCAATGGTGATTTCTTCATTTCTAAGTCTCCACGTTCAACTCAATGAGGCATCTTGCTTATGAGGCTTTTTAGTCCCATTCTTTGTGAAATATGTTGAAATCATAACAAAGATTACAATTTTACAAGAAATGTTTCATTTGTATGCTTGAGCGCAAAGTTATGGCATGTTGAAGTTGGCATGAAAAACTTGTCATGTAACTTAGAAAACTTTAAGTATCCAATGACTGAAAATGACTTGTAATGTCTCAATGAATTTCATGGCATTCAAAGCATATTTTGACTTTGACCCTTGAAGAAAACTTGTAGAGGTAATCATAAATGATATTATGTAAAAGAATCAGACTCAAATGTTGAAATTGAAGAAGTTACAATCCTTGAAAGTTGAGAAAAAGTCACTTGAAAATAGGTCATATTTCAGTAAGTCCACAAATGACCTATAATGTCTCCAAACCTTTGATGATCCTCCAAGCATAATTGTATCTTATCATGTAAAGAGAAATTTTAGAGGATATTGAGAAGAGTCATAAAAAATAAGCATTAAAAAATGTTGAGAATTGAAGGAGTTGTGATCCTTGGAACTTTGACTTTAAATGTTGACTTTTGGGGTCAAACCAATTGGAACAAGCTTGTGCACTTGGACTTTTCTTGCATTTCAAGGTACATGGATGATCATATGAACTCAAAATAAGGTGTCCTTTAATTTCTCTTGATTATATTGCTCAAAGCTTGTGGTAACTTGGTGAAGAAGACATGGAAATAAACACATGAACCTTTGACTTTCTTTGAGAAGTTAGCAACACAAATTTGATGTATTCTTGATCAAAATGCGATTGAAATGTGCTTTAGAACTTTAGAGGTCATGTTTTGAGATGTGTAGCCCCTTGAGAATCAACTGGTTAAATACACTTCTACTTGAGGAATCAACACAAACCCTAGCTAAGGAGCCATGCTTGATACTCTTGATGGGAAACCATATCTTGCATAATAAACTTAAAAGAAACAAGACATATTTTAGATATTTTGATTAGGGGTTAGATAGGAAATGAACATATAAACACAAAAGGTAAAGTACCCACAAAGAGGTGCTTGGTGATCCCTACAAAGAGCAAAACCCAAAGATGAGAGAGGAGGGATCAAGAGGTGATCTTGATTGTGTGAAAGGATGTCAATGGTATGTGGGATCTTAGGGTTAAAAATTAGGGTATGACAGATACCCCTATTTAAGTTTCTTCAATTAAGAGATATGAAAATTAAAATCTTTGTCTCGACGAGATTGAAGAGAAATAAATACCAAAGACCCAATCTTTTGCCCTAACATACTGCAAAATGCATATGATATGATATGAATGTAGACAAGGATCCTTGTGGGGGAATAATGCCACAAGAAATAAAGAACTGATGGTGGAAAGAAGATTCTAAAATTCCACAGGGGAACTAACAGTTTAAAAAGGGGGAAAACCCAACTAGGGACAGACCAAGTTCCATAGGGGGACGACTCGGATCGGGAGAAACTATTGTATTGGAAAGAAACCAATGCATAGTTAGAAAATAAACAAACCAAAGTCCCAACGGGGGAAGACTTAACAAACATAAGACTTTGTCGGGGGAAAGAAATATTACCTAACTATCAGCCAAGTGATAGCTTAACAAAGGTAATAAGCAAAAGGAAAGATTACCAACTACCAACCAAGTGATAACTTAACAATTGTAAACAACCAAAGGTAAGAGAAAAATTATTACCTATTATCAGCCAAGTGATAGCTTAACAAAGGTAGTAAGCTAAATGAAATATTACCAACTACCAGCCAAATGATAGCTTAACAAAGGTAATCAACCAAAAGTAAGAGAAATTATTACCTACTATCAGCCAAGTGATAAGTTAACAAAGGTAATAAGCTAAAGGAAATATTACCAACTACCAACCAAGTGATAGCTTAGCAAAGGTGATCAACCAAAGGTAAGAGAAATTATTACCTGCTATCAACCAAGTGGTAACTTAACAAAGGTAATAAGCTAAAGAAAAGATTACCAACTACCAGCCAAGTGATAGCTTAACAAAGGTAATCAACCAAAGGTAAGAGAAATTATTACCTACTATCAGCGAAGTGATAGCTTAATAAAGGTAATAAGCTAAAGGGACCAAATTTCAACCCAGGAATGAACTGGAGAGAAACGGTCAAAGAAGACTCAACCCAATAAGGGAATAAACTCAATTGGGAGTTAATTCCATCCAGATATTGAACTGGGAATGGAAACTGAAACGAAACCTTCCACGAGGGTCAAACTCAGTGGGGAATTAGAAAGGATAAACTCTTTCTACTTAAGGTCAACACTCTATTGGAGAGAGTATGCACACACTCTGTGGGGGAGAAAAAAACACCAGAGAGTGGGGAAGCACCAAGAAATGTAAAATGCACAAATAAACATCATGATGATATGCACACGCGTATGAATATGCAGACAAAACAGGCACAAAAGGGTTAGACCGACAACACTGTACAATCAGATACTCGGCTAATCTCAATGAGAAGGAGATGTTATCGGGGATCTTGCTAGAGATTCTACCACAGAGAAATCTGCAATAAAAGATCAAAAATGCATCAGGGGAGCTAAGTCCTGATACAAGGCTAAAAACCTTCTAGAAAGAGAAAAAGATACTGCTTGGAAACCCAAAACTTAATCTTTTAGAATCATGAACTCTATTTTGAGGGGGGTTTGTCGGGGATAAAGGACATCCGACCAAACTTCTTGCCGAAGACCTGCTGGCAACCTCAATATGGATTCTGTCATTCCCACAATCTTGTGCTGGGGAGACTGATGTTCTTGGGTACATGCAATCAAAGATAAATCATGTCTAGGGGATACTGAGCTCCGCTCTTCAAGATCTTACCATCCTCGAGATTGATGTTGATGTTCCTTTCTTATATTCACAAGTCGAGGAAATATATATTTTTTGTAAAGTTCAAAACACGATTGTTTCTATATCTTTTTTTTCAAAAATTATTATCATAAATAAATGAAATTTTGTAAACTGAAACAAGATAAGAATAGTAAATGAATGGGCAAAAGGCTAAAATTTTATTGATAGAACGATAGTCCGCAAATGGGGTAACTCCATGGATCATTATAAAGTTGAAAAATGATAAATACATGGAAAGGGCTACATTGAAATATAATGACCACTATTCTCCCTAACAACTTTGAATTCCACTATATTCTATACTTCGGTCGAGGATGACTGAATGAGAACCTTTGATAGACAATGTTGCTTTAAACGATCAAGTATGGCATGATGGAGTTGCTTGCCATAATCCCTAACTTTTGCCTAGACTTCCCTTTCGGGTTCAATCTACCGTGATGATTACTTTCTGTTTATATCTCTAACTTTTGTCTAGACCGCCCTCTTAGATTTTCAATCCACCGAGACACTCATTTTTGCCTAAGGCTCCCTTTAAGGTTTTCAACTTGGCGAGCTGTTCTTTTATTTTTTTTAGGTGAAGTATTTCTTGACTGCATCGACATTCACAAGACAGGGGACCTCCTCACCATCTATAGTTGTAAGGATTAATGCACCACCAGAGAAAGCTTTATTAACAATGTATGGGCCTCCATAATTAGGAGTCCACTTGCCCCTAGAATCAGTGTTGAAATACAAGATCTTCTTGATCACAAGGTCACCTTCTTAGAACACATGAGTTCAAACCTTCTTGTCAAACGCTTTCTTCATTCTTTTTTGATATAATTGGCCATGACACAAAGTCGTCATTCTTTTCTCTTCAATCAAATTCAACTGATCATATCTATTTTGATACCATTCAGCCTCTGACAATTTGGCTTCCATCTAGACTCACATTGATAGTATCTCAACCTCTATAGGGAGCAGTGCTTCCATGCCATACACAAGAGAGAAAGGGGTTTCCCCTGTCGAAGTGAGGAATGATGTACGGTACCCATGCAAAGCAAAAGGGAGCATCTCATGCCAATCCTTATACGTCACAACCATCTTCTGGATAATCTTCTAAATATTCTTATTTGCATCTTCAACAACCACATTCATCCTAGGTATGTAAGGATAAGAGTTTTAATGTTCAATCTTGAAGTCGTCACAAAGCTCTTTCATCATTTTGTTTTTCAAGTTCGACCCATTATCGGTAATGATCTTACTTGGAACACCATATCGGCAAATAATCTGATTCTTGATAAATCTGACCACAACCTGCTTGGTCATATTAGCATAAGATGTTGCTTTAACCCATTTGGTAAAGTAATTAATAGCTACTAGGATGAAACAATGTCCGTTCAAAGCTTTGGGTTCAATCATACCAATCAGGTCAATTCCCCACACAGAGAAAGGCCATGGGGATTAAATAACATCGAGAAGTGTCGGAAGCCCATGAATCTTATCAGGATACATCTGACATTTATGGAACTTATTCACATATTTACAACAATCAGATTCCAGTGTCAGCCAATAGTAACCCGCCCTTAACATCTTTTTATCCATTGCATGTCCATTAACATGAGTACCAAAGGATCCTTCATGAACTTCTTGCATTAACATGGATGATTCGTGTCTATCCACACATCTGAGCAAAACCATGTCAAAGTTTATCTTGTACAACACATCTCCAATCAGAAAGAAGTTGCCATCCATACTTCTCAAAGTCTTCATCTATTTGCTCGATGCCCCGAGCGGGTACTCCTGACTTTGGAGGAAACACTTAAAATTCTGATACCAATGCTTATCATCTGTAACTTCTTCTGCTACAAATACATGAGCAGGTTTATCAAGGCGCATAATTTTGATACTGGGTGCATCATTCCAACGATTTACTTTGTACTTAGAAGACAAAGTAGCCAAAGCATCTGCCATTTGATTCTCTTCATGAGGTATATGATGAAATTCAACTTTATTGAAGAAAGCCAACAACCTTCTTGCATAATATTTGTAAGGAATCAAACCAGGGTGACGAGTCTCCCATTCTCCTTTAATTTGATTAACCACCAAGGATGAATCTCCATATACATCAAGGATCTTAATCCTCAAATCAATGGCCTCTTCAAGACCCACGATACAAGCTTCATACTCTACCATGTTGTTCATACAATCAAACATCAATCTTGCAGTGAAAGGGATATGAGAACCCTGAGGAGTAATAATGACTGCCCCAATTCCATTACCATAAGCATTAACAGCTCCATCAAACACTAAACCCTGCCAGGATCCAGGGTCTGGATCTTCCTCAGGCAACGATTCATCACAATCTTTAGATTTTAAGTACATAACATTGTCATCAGGGAAGTCAAACCTGATGGATTGATAATCATCGATCGACGGGTGAGCCAAATGATCTACAAGAATACTGCCTTTAACCGCCTTCTAAGTACAATACTCAACATCATATTCAGACAATAACATCTGTCAACGAGCAATCCTTCCAGTCAAAGCAGGATTTTCAAAAATATACTTGATAGGATCCATTTTGGATATCAACCAAGTGGTATGATTAATCATATATTGGCGTAGACGTTTGGCAGCCCAAGCTAAAGCACAACAGGTTTTCTCGAGCGTGGAATACCCTAAATTCACAATATGTAAACTTCTTACTCAAATAGTAGATAACATGCTACTTTCTACCAGTTTCATCTTATTGTCCAAGCACGCAATCGATGGACTCTTCTAAAATAACTAAATACATAATCAACGATTTTTCTTCCACTAGAGGAGACAAGACAGGAGGTTCATGAAAATACTCCTTGATGTCGTCAAAATCTTTCTGGAAATCTTCTGTCTAAACATAACCTTGATCTTTACGGAGAAGCTTGAATATTGGCCCACACGTGGCAGTCATGTGAGATATAAATCTGGATATGTAATTCAGACGCCCGAGGAATCCTCTGACTTGTTTTTCTGTCTTTGGTGCAGGAATTTCTCGAATGGCTCTGACTTTATCAGGATCTACTTCAATACCTTTCTGGATGACAATGAAACCCAACAACTTTCCTAAACGGAAACCAAAAGTACATTTATTAGGATTTATACGAAGTTTAAACTTTCTCAACCGTTGAAATAGCTTCAACAAATACTCAACATGATCTTCTCCAGTCTTCGACTTAGCAATCATATCATCGACATAGAATTCTATCTCTTTGTGCATCATGTCATGGAAAAGAGTAGTCATGGCTCTTCAGTACGTTGCACCAACATTCTTTAAATCGAAAGGCATCACTCTATAGCAGAATGTTCCCCGTGGTGTAATAAATGTTTTCTTTTCCATGTCCTCGGGCGCCATCTGGATATGATTATAACTGGAGAAACCATCCATAAAGGAGAAGACATTGAACTTAGATGTATTATCTACCAACATATCAATGTGTGGTAGAGGAAAATCATCTTTTGGGCTTGCTTTGTTCAAGTCTCTATAATTAGTGCATATCCGAACTTTACCATCCTTCTTTGGAACAGGTACAATGTTGGCCACCCATTGAGGATACTCTGAAGTAACAAGGAAACCATCATTAATCTGCTTTTACATCTCCTCTTTAATCTTGACAGCCATATCAGGATGAGTTCTTCTTAACTTCTATTTAACCGACAAACATTTTGGCTTCAATGGCAATTTATGCTCCACAATATCAGTATCTAAATCTAGCATATCTTGATAATACCAAGCAAACACATATAAATATTCTCTAAGAAGCTCTACCATCCTCTTCTTAACATATGGACAAAGTAGTGCCTCAATCTTGACTTCTTTCTTGTTATCTTCGAATCCTAGATTAATCACTTCCAACGGCTCTTTATGAGGCTGAATGATATTTTCTTCATGCTCAAGCAAACGGGAAATATCATTAGGAACCTATTCAACATCCTCTTCATCCATTTCAAACACAAGGAATTCAAAGTTAGGCGAGGGCATAGGGTCATTGTTTTCAATGGGTCTAACAATCAATATGCACAATGATTTTATGCTTAATTTTAGAATATGAACAAATAGACGCACATTGTGATGCAGATATAAAAGCGATTATTATCCTGGTTTTTTATGTTACCATTTTTCTGAAAAAAGAAAAAAGCAAAAACATAATATGGATAAATGAAATAATATTTTATTAATGATGACAAAATCTGAAACAAAGCCCACATAGATTCACTTTCACCTTGGGCATAGTGAAAGGATTTTGAAAATAACAAAAAACATATTACTTTGAAAAGTGAGTAATAGAAGGAACATCAACAAATGTCCAATTCAGGCATATCAATCCATGTGTCACAAATTTTGGCGCTTCTTGTTCTTCATCATCTTCCAGGATTACGGCAGCAAACCAATCTTTGGAATGAATAAAGCCAACACTATGAAATACTTCCTGAATTCACTTCAAATCTCTTCGGGCTAAACCAGGTGAAAAGCCCAAAGCAGCCATGTTCTTGTTCTTGGTAAGTTCAACAACTTGTCCCCATCTAGAAGGTTGACCATTCTCCACCACTTGTTGGGCATCTTTCAAAGATGTAATGGATTACCCATTTTTCTTAACAACATTATCATCAACCGAAAGAGCTTGAAATGAAGTTCCCACTGCCTCGTCAACATCAATGTAAGAAAATGAAGAGAGATGACTCACCAACATGGCCTGCTCGCCACCCATGATCACTAACATCCCATTCTTGACAAACTTTAGCTTCTGATGGAGAGTTGACGTCACTGCCCCAACTTAATGAATCCATGGACGACCCAGGAGAGAACTATAGGCAGGATGAATATCCATCACTTGAAAAGTGATCTGAAATAAGCACGAACCTACCTTCATTGGGAAATCAACTTCTCCAATTACGGTATTCCTCGATTCATAGAAGGCTTTCACAAGAACTCCACTAAACCTCGTCGGAGCACCTTGATAAGATAGTTTGGACAGAGTGGACTTGGGCATAACATTCAGAGAAGAACCAATGTCGACCAACACATTGGACAAGGCGTCTTCTTGACAGTTCATAGAAATGTGCAGAGCCAAGTTATGATTCCTCCCCTGCCCGGGAAACTCTTCATTACTGAAGCTCAGGTTATTACATGCGGTAATACTAGCCACAACGCCATTAAACTGATCAATTGTTACATCGTGATCCACATAGGCTTGCTCTAAGGCCTTCTGCAAAGCCTATCGATGAGCTTATGAATTCATCAACAAAGATAAAACAGATATCTTAGACGGGGTGTGCAATAACTTATCCACCACATTGAAATCACTTCTCTTAATCAATTTTAACACTTCATCTTGGTCATAATTTTGATCCACACCGCTGGATTGGCTAAACTGCTTAATAGAAGTTTTTGCTTGAGTTGGTTTCTCCACCACAACATCTTCGGTTCTCTTAATAGCTCAGCTCGCACAAAGTTGCATGCATCTTGACCAAAGATCTTCTGATCAGATTGACATCAAAAACACGGTACTTTCCGGGATATCCTTCGACCATATTCACAATTGTACAACCATGTTTAGGCAATGAATTGGCTTGTAGTTTGGGACTAGAGTCTTCAAAAGACAAAATACCACTTTGCATTAATCTTCTCACCTCAGCTTTGAAAGCAAAACAATTTTCAATATCATTACCTGGTCCACCTTGATGGAATTCACAATGATGATCAAGATTATACTATAGCACCTGAGGTCGGAGAGGGTGGATAGTGGTTACATATAACACTCGAGGACGAGGGAGGGGTTGTCGGTGCACGAGGCATGACAATGAGACACTCCTAGCAGCTTCTAGGGAAAAACCGAATTCACATCGTAATGAGAGGGATCTTGAGGTTATGCAAGTATGAGGATACATGGTTGAAGGAATGCTTATAAGGATTAATTGGTACTATCTATACCAACAAGATGCATCTTCTTTTTGGTAGCCTAACAGATAAGAACTCCATTGTTAAGCGTGCTTAACTTGGAGTGGTATTTGGATGGATGACCTTTTGGGAAGTTTCCCGGAAAGTGTGTGAGTGAGTACAAAACATGCTTAAAATCCGGATTGTATTTGATTCCTCCTTGTGTACCAAGAAGAGGGACATAAGAGAACTCCCCACAACTATCAAAAATCTTGACGTTATCGTAAACAGAATAATACCAAGTTATGTCATCATTAGTGAGAGACATAAGTCTTTGAGACCACCCTAAACAACCCTTTTTTTCTTTGAAGATATGAGACTGCGGCAAGTTCAAAATAAACCACTTGTACAGTAAAGGTGCACAACACATAATAGTTCCACCCTCCTTAGAAGTCATATGATGAATGGAGAAATAGGTGTCACCAAACAAAGTTGGAACATGATTCCCAACCAAAAAGATCCTAATAGCATTAACATCAACAAAATTGTCAATGTTGGGGAAAAAGACCAAACCATAGATGAGCAAGGCAAGGATAGCTTCAAAAGCCGCCATGCTACCAGCATTGACCAAAGAAAAAGCTTTCTCAATCAAAAAATTTTAAGTCAACAATTTGATACCTTCTTTGACAATCAGATTATCATTTATGTCAGATTTCCTCAGATGAATAGCCTCAGCAATAACTCGAGACTCGAGAATTCCTTCCATCACACTAAAAGGAACTCTATCAAAAATTGGCATTCCCAAAAGATAAGCATACTCCTCCATGGTAGGCAACAACTGATAATCAGGGAAAGTGAAGCATCGGTAAATGGGATCGTAGAACTAAACCAATGTACAAAGAAGACCATCTTCAACATCAGTAGATAAAACAGACAAAAGTCTCCCCAAAACGATCTCTGTAATCCTTAGGATCATCCACAAGAGATGCTAGCTTCCTTAATTCCATGAGATCGGGACGTTTGAAACTATATTTTCGAGTGTTCCTTCTTTTAATATCCACAGTAAAAATATTTATGTTGTTTGCAAAGAGAGTCTCTAAGTTCCTTGAAAACCGAAAAAAAATGCTCATGAATGCAATGAATGCATGATGCAACCAAAATCAAGATCACACAAGGTACACAAATAAGGTCCAAAGGTTCGAAGTCACGAGCATGGAGCCAAGGGTAAGATCCAACCCATAATGTGTGTACTAAGCATAAAATTACCTGTTAAACAAGGTTATAAAGAGTTCCCAGGATCATAATTCCATCTTTTGGATATTACCGGCTCAAATGACTACTCACTAACCAATAATATTCTCAAGAGAAACTCATTTGAGTGTAGTATCGCGTATAAACTAATTCATGTCTACACCTGAATAGCCACCACACTACATCCTAAAAGGCCAAGATGGGTTAAGGGTTCTAAGTTCCTCATCTTCTCAGGATCCCAGGTCAGAAAAAGTAATACCAACTACGACTAATCGCATGTAACCAGTAATCCCAAAGGGGTCTCCACTGAGCGGGGGATCTCAAGTCAACTTATTAAGGATTAACTCCATCTAAGCCAAACAAGACTATACCACTCTCCTATCTTAAGAGCTCTCAAATCTAGGTATAAGACTTATCTCACCATACTGAGATCACCAAGCCCCATACATCACAAACAATAACAAACATAATATATACACATAAACAAAGATAGGCTAGACCCACTAAGGACTACTCCCAAGCAGAGTCGCCACTTTTCTATAGCGATAAAATTTTTAAGATTAAGCTATTGATTAAATTAACTTATAAAGCAAGAGTCGCCACCGTGCTTTTATTATTTCCAAAGGAAAAGGGAAAAAGTACAAACAAAATCCAAAGAAGTTTTAAAACAAAACTAATAAAAAGAGATAAGGGTCTGGGGGTTAATTATGCAAAGGTAAGGTATTAGCACCCTAAACATCCATGGTACTCCACGGGAACCTCTTTGAAAATATGTACATTTTATCTTGAAAAAATGTTGTTTTCAAAAAGATTGGAGAGATGGGAGAAGAAGTATGTTTTTTTTTGTTTTTTTGTGTTTGCCAAGACTTTTGGAGTCTCATGCCTACGTACTAACAAATTGCAATGGAGGTTCAAAATATTGCAGTTCTTGGTAAAAATATAAAAGATGTTAGTTTTGATTCATTTTAATGAAAATAAATTTTGTCATTTTTAGGAGAATACTCAACTAGTCACCCACAAGTATGAGAACTTTGCATCATCATGAGAAGGGCTCAAACTTAGATAAAAATCTATGGTATGCCACTAGCTATCTTAGATGGAAAAGAATTATCATCAATACTATAGAGATTGGAGAGTTATATCTCAACTATTGAAATGTATCCTGTCAAAACTTTGGAAAAAAGTTTTAAAAGGAAAAGTCCACAAAGCGCACAAAATGATTTGAGTGAGTTATGCATTTTTTAGTCTTTTTAAATTGGTCTGAATATGCTTAAGATGGATTAGCATTTATTGGAAAAAGGTTTTGAAAATCACTTAACAAAAAGTCAATGTTTATTGAGAAAGTGGGTCCAATTTGAAATCAAGAAGATTTTTTGAAAGAGGGAGAAGATTTTGAAAATTAAAGAAAGGGAGGAGAAGAAGAGACTATCCTAGAGCATAAAGTAAAAGCTAGGGAGAAAGGATCTAACCAAGAGATGTCAAGCTTTATGACATAAGTCTAGCAAGAATTTGCTCCTTTGGATTAATCCTCAAGCAAGCCAAATGAGAAAACAATAACCCATGTATTAAATGAAACCAAAGTAACACAAACAAGTCTCCAAAAGAAGCCCAAAGTAAAAGGTATCAGATGAATCCCAAGGTCTCAAATCTCAATCTCCCAAAGCAAAGGTCAAGGTCCTAGCTCTAAGTCCATAACTCCATAACAATGCTAAGGATAGTAACCTTAAGTCCATGGATAAAGAGAACCAAAATTTTTATGGTTTTTTTTCTTTATTAATGTTTTTTACAAGGAAATGAAAGTCCAAATGGACAAAGAATAAATAACAAGTCATAAAACAATATGATAGGAGATTCTAAAGTAAAAGCATAAAGTAAATAACAAGAAATAAAAGCATAAAATAAATGACATCGAAATAAAGATAATGTAATAAGATGGTAGTAAATTATGTTAGTGATAAAAATTGAAAGATGGTTTGGTCATTTTTCGGAGAACACTCAAATATTCACCCATAAGCATGAAAGCATGAACCTATATATCATAATGAGAAGGGCTTCAACTTGGATAAAATTAAAAAGTATGCCACTAGCTCTCACAATACCATGAGGAATAGAAGACTTACAATCTCACTTATGAAAATGCCTTACTTTCGTGACAAATTTAGTGTTATGTTAAGCAATCGTAATTGGACTTTTGTAGAAGTTATAACTATGTGAGGCTGGTCAATAATAATGTTTGTATTAATATATGCTAGAGAAATGATATATAAATCATTCTCCTAAATTTATGTCACACAAAAAGAAAAAGAGAAATGATCAAGCACAAATGCTAGGAGGTTGGTCCATTACTTAAATCCATACTTCATAGTACTCAGGAAAAACTTGTGCATCAATCCAAAGTACCTTAAATGATCCATGATCAACTAAGAGGTAGATTTAGAAATATGAAAGTTCATTAAGTACCAATTTATACATCGTGAACAAGATGGACACAAACCACTCAATTGATCAAAGAGGAAAAGAAAGAGATGAGGAAGAGAGAGACAAGAGAAATCACACCTAAATTGGATCAAAGATTTGATCAAGTTATCATCAAAATCAATCGTCCATTTTGGTGGATTAGGGTTTTCACCCCATCAACACCCAAGATCCATTGAGATTGATGAGACCTTTGGTCCAAACCATCATGATCCAAGGCCAACAGAACTACACAAGGATCAAACAAATATAAAAACGCAAAGAGATAAAATAAAATGCACTAAAAAGATTTTGAAAATAAATTTTAAAATAGAAATGAGTGAAAAAAAATCCATAAAGTCCGTCAAAACACCAAATAAATGGCCAAGGAAATTATGGAAGATTATAAATAAAATAAGTAGCATATAATAATTTTCTCAGAATTTAACAATGCGTATTTTAAACCACTTAAAACAGAGGAGAAAAGAGTAATTCCATAAAAAATAGAAAATCAGTGAGATAAAATGTGAAAAAATAAAAATCAGATGAAGAAAAATAAAAGAGAATTTTAAAAATTAGTTTGGGATTTTTTGGATGAAAAATGAAATTACTATGAATTTTAAAAGAAAAAGAAATTAAAAATAATAAAAAGAAAAAGAATAAAAATCAGAAAAAACACGAAGCGTTGGATCATGCCTCATTAATTAATGTGGTAGATCCAATACTTCTCTAGTTAGGACGCATGTTGGAATTCAACACAAACAACAAATGAGATCTAATTCAAAACGAACCAATTTAAACATTTCATTTGTCCAACGTGTCTGGCCAAACTCAGACGACCTGGAATACTCCAGTCATCTTCTCCACTAATCAATCACCGGAGTTTCATTGTTTGGTAAATTCATAACACGAGACCACCACCATTATGATCCTCTTCTCATCTCGAATTCAATCTTATGCTCCGAATTCATTTATCTAAATTTAGCACGGGGAATTTCAGAGAAGTTTCAGAAGCAACCAAGCCACGAAAAATAAAATTAAAGGATGAACATGATCAATCAATACCAGATAAGTTAGGGGAAAGCATTAGAGAGTGAAAGGCTACATTGTGGTAACTTGTTTGATTTCAAATGATGCTCAGAACTACCTTGTCCAAATAGTGATCAGAAGTTGATGAAACTCATTATGGTTAGAGCACTTCAGAATGTATCAGAGCTTGGGAATTGTTGCAAAAGTTTCAGAGGATGCCGAAGAAGCTAATGGAATCAAGAAATTGGATTGAAATAAGCTGGAATTCAAAATCCGATAGTTGAATTTTTCTGGAAAACTTCAGATTGCAGCATGGGTTTCTTGGTTCTCCAAAGCTTGGAAATGAATGCAGTAACTTCCTTTATATGGAATGTGTTTGGATCCAAATATGTGTGGAATCAAGTTGAATTTGTTTAAAACGAATTTGATCATGAATTGAGAAAAGTGTGACTTGTAACTCATTAAAACTCAGCTAAATGATGCGTTTCAAGGGTCAATTAACTTCTGGAGACTTAGTTAAACATGTTTAGGTCTAAAACACGGGCTAATTTGGCTTGGAATTGATATTAGTGAAGTTCAAATTTTGGGCAATTGTGATTTCTTCAGTTCTAAGTCACCATGTTCAACTCAATGGGACATCTTGCTCAGGAGGCTTTCTGGTCCCATTCTTTTGGCAATGTGTTAACATTATAGCAAAGATTAAAATGTGCCAATAAAGGTTTCATTTGGATGCTTAAGAACAAAGTTATGGCATGTTGAAATTGAAATGAAAAACTGGTCATGTAACTTAGAAAAAATTAAGTATCCAATGGCTGAAAATGACCTGTAATGTCTCAATGAATTCCTTGGCCTTACAAGCATGTTTTGACTTTGACCCTTGAATAAAACTTGTAGAGTGAATCACAAATGATATTATGCAAAAATAATCAGCCTCAAATGTTGAAAATTGAAGAAGGTACAATCCTTGAATGTTGAGAAAAAGTCACTTGAAAATAGATCAAATCTCACTAAGTCCACAAATGACCTATAATGTCTCCAAACTTTTGATGTTCCTCCAAGCATAATTAGATCTTCTCATGTAAATATAATTTTTATAGGATATTGAGAAGAGTCATATGTAAAAAGAAGCATTCAAAAATGTTGAGAATTGAAAGAGTTGTGATCCTTGGAACTTTGACTTTAATTGTTGACTTTTTGGGTCAAACCACTTGGAACAAGCTTGTGCACATGGACATTTCTTGCATTTCAAGGTACATGGATAATCATATGAACAAAATGAGATTGAAATGTGCTTTATAACTTTAGAGGTCGTGTTTTGAGAGGTTTAGCCTCTTGAGAATCAACTTATTGAACATACTTTTGAAGTTAGAGAAAAACAAGAAAGGGGGGTTTGAATTGTTTTCACAATAGTTAAAAACTTTTGCAACACCACACACACAAAATATATACTAGCAACCCAAATAATTTTTCCTAATTCACTTTAAATTCAAAGTTACTCCATTCCACCCGGCCAAGGTGATTTCGACTTCAATGAGGACATAATTCAATAATCTCAACAGATTACAAAAACCCCTAAGAGTTTGACAACCTCATAGCCCTCTCAAGTCTACAGACTTAAACAAGTCGCTTGAGGAATTACAACCAATTTCAAGAGTTACAAGTGTTTCACTCAATGCTTATAGATAAGCAGTATAAACACACTTTAAGAGCTATGGAACTCAACCACAAAAGATTGAGCAACAACTCTTGTATGGAAATTGTTTCTTACAACAATGATAGTGAGAATATTTGAAGTATGAGAATGTTATTGTAGCAAAATTGTTTCGATGTGTATCAAGTAAGTTTCTTTCTAGCAAGTGTAAGGAGGTCTTTGATACATCTCGTGACTGTATATAAAATATAGTCTATCGGGTATTTGAATGCAAGTGCACAGTCTAGTCGTTTTAGATTTAAAAAATATCGAACCCACAGGGACTGATGGTCAAACTAATACTGTCGATGTTACTATGTTTAGCTAAGGAGATGATTTTTAGAGGTTTGGTTGAACAAAAATTAAATCTAAAGGAAGTTAAGTATTTAAGAAAATATTAATCAAAGGATATCAGTATGCAACGCACTAATCGTCAGGGATTCGATAAGTCACCGATGTATATTTTAATTACCAAATATCTTTTAGTAGAAAATACTCATTTAAAAGGATTCATCTCACCCTCTCGTGATTGGTGACTCGGACTATACTTTTAAGTCAGAATGTATGCTCTCGTTGTCCCATTTGAAGTTAAAAATACTTTTTCAAAATAAATAAGTTCTAATTGCTTTTAAAGTGCTCTCGCCATTTTTAAAATCAATGCCTAGTTTTTACTATCCAGTTCGACCCTCACGCTCTCGCGATTGTCGGTTCTCACCTTAGTTAATTTCCCACTCGTAGAAAAACCGTATTAAATAGCTTCTCACTCTCATGAAAAAGTTAATTAAATTTAACTTAAAAACTACAGCCAAAAAGATTGTTTGAGAAAAGAAGTTTTAACTTCTGTTGAACAATTCCATTATGTTGCTTTTGGCCTTGTGACGGTCGTGATGGGTCTGTGACGTTCGTGACAACCAGGGCGTGACGGTCATGACAGGGTTTGTGATGGTCGTCACATGCACAGGATTTGTATTTTCTGCTTTTCTGCTGTTTTTCTCTTCTGTTTCTTCTTATTTTCCTTCCTTTTATATACTTTGCTCATTTAAACATGAGAATTGAAATACCTGCAAAAATAAATCGAACACTTGCGGAATAATCGAAATATAAATGAAAGTGGTACATATTTTAGTGTAAATCAAGGCTAATATACGATGTATTTTCGCGTTATCAAACTCCCCTAAACTTGAATCTTTTCTTGTCCTCAAGCAAATAATCAGTATAAAGTTTGAAACACTAGTTAAACGCGAATACATGACAAATTTCTAATTCGTACGTGGTTGTTAGGTACTTCGTTAAGATGACAGATACTCAAGTAAAACACTAAAGATAGAGTGACGACACAAGCAATAAGCATTAACATAGATCTCTCTTTTGTACAAACCAGTTCGAATCATGCTATTATAGCTCAACCTAATGCTTCTCGTTCCTATTTCACCCGGTTTCATTCAAGCGCAATCACATTAAGCCCTTTGCCTTTACACGCACTTAGTGAAGTAACCGGTTAGTGGCTTTGATCCTTTTTTAGCATGAGGTCTGGTACACTAGTGTGGTACCCTTTTATATATCCCATTTGAAGGTTGTGGGGGATCGAACCCTAGTTCTCCCTACCGAGTCTAGTACCAGGTACCTCTGAACCAACCAACAACGGGTTTTTCTTTCCTTTTGTATATCTTGCAACTGTTTGTATGGTGCATTTTCAATTTCTCGATAGCAAAAGTATGAAGGATCTTCTTAATTTGTAGGCATCAATCACTTATATTCATCGGCTCTTCACATGGTTTGTGTTTAAGACAGTGCTGACTGCTAGTATAAACTACTAGGGGTTAATCTAGAACAGAGACTTAAGGTATCGGTATAATGGGTATTCAAATTCATCTCGTGAAAGTGAGAGATCTAAGGTGTCAGGACGGTATCAATCTTGTTAGATTTTTCTCAGTTTCCTAACAGAATCTATGTAAGACAACATATATACTCGTGGTATGCATTTAACATAAAAACAAAAAATTTTGTTATGGCAAATTAGATAGAAATAAATGAACGCTTAGATAGGAACAAATAAACGAAAGACAAAAATTTTGTTATGGCTAAAAATATAAACAAATAAAGAAAAGAAAAGGATTCCCTCCCACACTTAAACAAAGCATTATCCTCAATGCGACAATATAAAGAATGAAAAGGGAAGAAACAGGAGGATTGCTACTCCTCGCCACGATGTTAGGCTCTACGTGCTCTAACTCTTGCTCGTGCACGTTCACTTCTACCACACAAAGAAGGAAAATGCTTAAAATTCAAAACATAAAAATAAAAAAATCGATAACAAATTAAAAAGAGGTGGGTTGTCTCCCACTAAGCACTTTGTTTAATGTCGTAAGTTCGACAGTAACGTTGCAATACATTAGTTTTGGGGTTGAGCGGGCAGCTCTGTAAGTCTTAGACTATTTGAATAGTCTTTATTGTCAATATCATGATAATGTTTTAATCTCTGCCCGTTTACCATAAACGGTTCATTATTTCTACCTTTGATTTCTATCGCACCGCTTTTAAAAACTTTTGTAATTTCAAAAGGGCCTGACCACCTAGATTTAAGTTTTCTCGGAAAAAGCTTAAGTCTTGAATTAAATAGTAGCACTATGTCGCCGGCATTAAACTCTTTCCTAGATATACGTTTATCGTGCCATTTTTTGGTTCGTTCTTTGTATATCTTAGCATTCTCATAGGCATCTAGTCGAAGTTCTTCCAATTTGTGAATTTCTAAAATTCGCTTCTCGCCTGTGGAAGTATAATTTAGATTTAGGGTCTTAATTTGCCCAATAAGCTTTGTGTTCTAATTCCACAAGGAGATGACATGATTTACCATAGACTAATTTAAAGGGTGTGGTCCCTATTGGGGTCTTGTAGGCTGTCGTATAGGCCCACAAAGCTTCATTTTGTTTGATCTCACTATTCGAAACTTTTACTTGCCCACTGGTTTGTGGGTGATAAGGTGTTGCTACACGGTGTCGGACTCCATACTTCAGAAGAAGTTTTCCAAAGATATTTGATATGAAATGGGAGCCACCGTCACTAACGACTAGTTTTGGCACACCGAATCTAGTAAAGATTATGTTCTTGAACAACTTAATCACTACCCGTGTGTCATTTGTTGGAGAAGCTGTAGCGAGAAATTCATGATCATCAAGCTATTGACAAGCTAGAAATCAATTAACAAGAGTCGTCACCGCGCTTTTATTGTTTCCAAGGGAAAAGGGAAAAGTACAAACAAAACCCAAATAGTAAGAAGTTTTCAAATAAAAACTAATAAAAATCAGAGATCACAGGTAAGGGGGTTGGTTAAACAGAGGGAAGGTGTTAGCACCCAAAGTGTCCTAGGTACTCCTAGGGAGCCTTTTTTGTGTGCATATGTATTTTGTACAAAGTGATGTTTAAAAACAAATAGAATGGGGGATGAGAAAAGAATTCATTAATTATATTTTTGTGTTTGACAAGACCTTCGGTCTTGTGCCTACGTACCAACAAAAAAATGAGGGATCGAAACCTCGTAGTTCATGATACAAATTTTAAAATGGATGCATTGATTTTAACAAAATTTAAGTTTGAAAGGCACAAAGGCCTAAAATGGTTTGAATGAGTTAGTTTTTTTTGGCTTTTTGAAAGTTTAAGTCAAGTATAATTAAGTTTATTCACAAGTTTGATTTAAGAAAATAAGTTTGAAAATGCAATGGCATAAGGCCAAAGTTTCTACCTTTTTACAAAAGTGGTCAAAGTTTAAAACAAAAATAGTTCATACAAAGAAGATTTTGAAAATGGAGGGAGAGATTTTGAAATTAAAGAAATGGGGAGAAGATGAAGAGACTACCCTATGCATAAAATTTAAAAGTTTAGAGTTGAAAAGATCTAACCAAATGGGTAGCAATCCAATAGACAAAAATGTCAATAGAAACCCAGAATTCCCTTTGACTTTTAGAATCAAGCAACACACAAATGCACAATTATATTCTCTTGAAGAGCAAAGGCATCAAATAAAGATGGCCTCATCCAAGCTTATCCATTCCATGATCTTCTTCAGAAATAGCCCATGTAATAGATGAATATCAGAAGTCACAGGTTCAAAATAACAGCTTCACAATGATCATGTTGCAGATGAATCCTAGAGAGGTCTTCAAAGATGTATCAGATGAAGTTCAAATTGCAAGCACTTGGTTCTTCACAAGTTGGCATTGGCCAAGTCCTTTAGCTTAGGGAGGTTGCCTAGATTCTAAGTCCATTTGTCCAAGATCAAGCCAACAGTCCACTCAAAAGTTTTTTATGGTTATTATATGCATTAATGGTCAAATACCACACAAACAAGCAAAGTATATAAAAACAAAATATATCACACAATATGGTTCAAATGGACAAAGTGAAAATTGCATTAACATAAACAATTAGAATGATATGTACAATGGCAAATGAAATAAAGTGCTAAAAGTAAAATTGCATTAAGATAAAAACTTGAAATTAAAAGTAAATAGTTAGTAGGTTAGAGGTTAGTTTTGTTTTGCTTTTGCTTTTTCAAGGCATTCTTTGGAGAACACTCAACCCACTTATCACAAGCATGGATCCTTGAACCAAAACATCTTCCAATGGAAGGAAAGAAGGCCAAGTTTCCACACAATACCATGAAAGAGGGGAGACTTACAATCTCACTAACTAGAATGCTTATGCCTTTTGTGTCAAAAAATTTAGCGTTATGTTAAGCAATCGTAATTGGACTTATGTAGAAGTCACAACTATTTGAGGTCGGGCAATAGAATTTTGGGGTTAATGCATGTTAGAGACATAGTATAATGAACTATGCTCATGAAACATACCACACACACAAAAAATAATATGCAAAAGGTGTGACCTAATCTCATCCATACTCATGTTAATTTTTCAATCAACTAGAATTAGGACTTTGAGATGTCATAGGCCAAATGGAATGAATGAATTAAGAAGAGGAATGAGATGAAGTGGGAGATGAATGAGATCACAAATTGGTCAAATGAGGACTTTTATTAAATTAATATCATTCATTCATTTTGGGAAATGGAATGTACATTCCATCAATCCCCTAAATCCAATGATATTAACTTGACAAAGTCAAATCATCCTTGACCAAGACCCAACAACAAACAAGCAAACTCAATTAAGTCAATACAAATGGTCAACAAAATTTAAATGGCATTTATTCAATTAAAAATAATAAAATAGTTCATTTAATTCAAATATGCTTTGTCAAAATCCTAAAATCTCATCAAAACACCAAAGAAATGGCCATGAGATTTATCATAGGTCAAACAAGGTCAAAGGACCTTGGAGAAAATTTTTTCATAAGTTTTGGACATTTAAAAATATTTTTAAGAAATTAAAACCAAATGCACAATCAATTAATTCATGAAAAATATTAATAGTGATCCAAAAAATAATTTTAATTCAGATTGTGAAAGAGAAAAATATTTGAAATTTTTTGGTGAAAGTCCCATATTTTTTGGATCAATATTGAATTTTGTTGGTTCTAAGTGTTGGCAGCAGCAATTTTGGTAAAACAAAGAGTGTTCACAAGATGTTATGTGTGATGTCTTAACATAAGATATCATGTGTACCTGCTGGAGTTTAAATGGAAAACATAATGTTGCAGGATTGTTTCAGAATGTCATACACAAGGTCATGGCATCTGATATGTGTGTACCTGCTGGTATTTAAGAAATATAATTATGCAGGATTGTTTCAGGATGTCATACACAATGTCATGGCATCTGATATGGTTGTACCTGCTGGAAGTTATAAAAGGAATTATGGAATTATGTAGGATTGTTCCAGGATGTCAAACCCGATGTCATGACATCCTGTACACAGAACATTCAGTATGAATGTCTGATGTTTTGTGATTGCACATTTAATGGCAATCTATGTATGATTGAAGATCTGATTGCAGGCGCATTCAATCATTGATTACAACCTGATTTACTTATTTTCCAAGGAGATCTAACCAGCTGTCAAGAGAAGATTTAATTGGAAAATAGATTTAGGGTTTTCAAAATGTCCAAGCCCAGCTGAATGCTTCTATAAATAGGACATGGAAAACCTGATTTGATACACAACCAATACTGAGCGAAATATTGAGAGAGTGCTAGGGTTTGTGTCTTGTTTTGTCGTAAGACTTGTAAGCCATTCAAGTCATCCATTGATGATTGAATTGGTTTGATTTGTGGTTGTAATTCGTCACTCTAAAGCTGTTAAGCAAGAGCGTGTGTCTACTTGATTAAAGCTGTGAAGCAAGATCAAGTGTGTGTCTTCTTGATCAAAAGTTGTTAAGCAAGATCAAGAGTGTGTCTTCTTGATTGAAACTGTGAAGTAAATTCAAGAGCGTGTTATTGAAAAGTGTTTTCTTTTCACAAGGGATTATTGTTTAAAATCACAGGTGTGATTGTAGGGAAGTGAGTGGGTTCTCATATCTAAGAGTGCTTAGGTAGAAATTGCACGTGTAGAGATTAGGTGAGAAAGACTGTAACTTGTTGAAGTGTACGGAGAGTCTTTGAACTCATTCTATTTTAGTGGATTTCTTTCCTGGCTTGGTAGCCCCCAGATGTAGGTGAGTTGGACCGAACTGGGTTAAAAATTGCTTGTGTCTCTTGCATTACAATTCTTTATCTTTATCCTGTTTGCATAACTCAGATATTAGTGTCGTGACATTACCTTCGACATCTCATATCTGATACCAGAATTTTAATTGGTATCAGAGCAGACATCTTGCTCTGGTTCTGGGTGAGATCTAGGGGCAATACTTTCTGGTACAATGGAGAGAGATGGAGGATCTGTTCGCAGGCCACCAATTTTGGATGGATCTAACTATGACTATTGGAAACCTCGAATGGTAGCTTTCTGAAAATCTTTGGACAATAAGACTTGGAAGGCTGTGTTAACAGGCTGGGTACATCTAGTAATTACTAAGGAAGGAGCAGCCACAACTGACAAGAAGCCTGAAGAACTATGATCCAAGGAGGATGATGATCTAGCCCTTGGAAATTCTAAAGCATTGAATGCCATATTCAATGGATTAGACAAGAACATCTTCAGGTTGATAAACAATTGTGAAGTGGCTAAAGATGCTTGGGACATTCTCAAAACCACTCATGAAGGCACATCTAGGGTTAAAATGCCTAGACTACAGCTGCTCACCTCCAAATTTGATAATTTAAGGATGAGAGAAGATGAAAATATACATGAATTTCATATGAGCATTCTTGAAATTGCTAATGCCTTAGTAGCCCTGGGAGAGAAGATGTCAGATGAGAAGCTGCTAAGGAAAATACTCAGCTCACTCCCTAAGATATTTGCTATGAAAGTAACAGCCATAGAAGAGTCCCAAGACATCTCCAACATGAGAGTTGATGAGCTAATTGGTTCCCTCCAATCATTTGATATGGGATTGAATGATGGTTCTGATAAGAAAACCAAAAGCATGACCTTCATGTCAAACACAGAAGAGGAAAATAGTCAGGATGGTGATGAAGATTTGGCCAATGAAGTAGCAATGCTGGGAAGACAGTTCAACAGACTATTGAAAAAGATGAAGGTAAGATCTAAGGCTAATGTCAAGAACATCTCATCTGACATCAGTAAGTCCAACAATGCTGGAAGGAGAGCTAGGTCAGATGAGAAGCCCAAAGAAGGAAAAGAAGTTCAGTGCTATGAATGTGATGGGTATGGACACATTAGGAATGAATGTGGAACCTACCTCAAAAAGCAGAAGATGAGTCTTGCTGTCACTTGGTCTGATGAGAGTGAAACAGAAGAATCTGCAAATCTAGTAACTGCCTTGATTGGAAGACGGGGATCTGATGAAGACTCAAGTGATGATGAAGTAACCTTTGAAGAGTTGGCCACTACCTATAGAAAGTTGTGTCACAAGATTGTAGAGTTGTGTAAACAGGTTGAATGCCAGAAGAAGGAAATAACTCAACTTGAGTATGAGAAGGTATAACACTTGGAAATCATCTCCAAATTGAAAACAGAAGCAGTGGTTCTGAAGGCCAAGATAGATGAAATTCAACAAGTTGAAAGCCAGAAGATAGTACAGTTGGAGAATGAGAAGGCAGAACATGTGGAAATCATCTCCAAGTTAAAAACTGAAGCTATGTTCTTGAGTTCTAAACTAGAAGAGATGACCAAGTATGTAAGGACGTTAAACAATGGATCTGACTCCCTAGACAAGATTCTCCAAACTGGACAATTAACAGGAGACAAATGTGGCATTGGGTATAATGAATCTAAGCCTGAGTGCAGTTACACTGGTTGCAAACTTCAAGCCAAACCAAAGTGCAGCCATAGTAAAAGCAAACCTGTGATGTCACATCATATGTCACAACATCAGAATAGAAGATAGCAGAAAGGGAAATACCAAAGATGGAGATGCCATTACTGTGGGAAATTTGGTCACCTGAAGCCCTTCTGTTATAAGTTGTATGGTTATCCTTGCCTTGTTCATCATCAGACTCACTATCAACCCAGACCCAAACAGCACATGCCTATCAACAAGAAGCAATGGGTTCCTAAAAATAATGTTACAAGTCTAATATCTCACATTCCCCTCAGAGTCTCAGCCAAAGAAGAGTGGTATTTTGATAGTGGTTGTTCCAGAAACATGAATGGAAACAAAGACCTGATAACTGAACTTCATCCTCATGCCATAAGCTATGTAACCTTTGGTGATGGAGCAAAGGGTGAAATCAAGGGGATAAGCAAGCTTGATTATCCTGGAGTGCCTAAACTGGACAAGGTCCTACTAGTTAAGGGCTTGACTGCAAATCTAATAAGCATCAGTCAACTATGTGATCAAGGTCTGAATGTTAAGTTCACCAAAACTGAAGGTCTGATTACTAACAAAAATAGTGAAGTGATCATGAAAGGAATCAGGACCAAAGACAACTGTTACATATGGAACCCTCAAATTGGTTATTCCTTAAAATGTACCTATGTCAAAGGAATGAAGATGAGTATATCTGCTAGAGGGACTCTCAAGAGTGATGAAAGACAAGTCTGTGGGAAATGTCAGACAAGGATGTCACACCAGGAGCTCAGACTTAACATCACTTTCAAAGAAGAAAAGCTCATGATGGCTCAAATAGATAGGAGGTTAGATCAGATGGGTGAACATGTTACTAGTCATATGCAGTCTGAAGTTGGAAAGAGCTTTGTTGGACTTGGGCTACAAGTCAAGCAAATAGAAGGGCCTATGTATCTATCTCAAAGCAAAAGTGCCAAGAGCAAAGTTGAGAAGATTGAGATGGAGAGTGAAAGGACACCTGCTCCTACACATTTGAGAGATGAAAATGGTGTTTATGCTAAAGATATAGCAGATGGTAGCAGTTGTTCTCAACAGGGTTGGTTGAAACTACTGATGATTGCATACAGTGTCACACACGATGTCATGACATTGTATTATGACAATATGAATACTACAACTATGTCCATAAATTATATTCAGCATAGTTGTGCCAAGCACATTATTTGCTGTCATCACTCCATTAGAAAATTTGTGGAAGACAAATTCATAGCTCTAAAGCATGAAATACAATAAGCTGACAAGTTTGCAAGGGATTTGAGTGATAATCAGTTTGAATATGTAAGAGGGAAATTAGGGATTTGGATTCTTGAGAAATTATGGTAATTAATGTGGAGTGGAAAAGGTAACAAAAATATTGTCTGCTCAATTAAAAGAAAGAGCCACATTAATGATGAATCATTCCCTAGCATTGGAAATAGTATCTATGTCATTTGCACACGCTACCTGAACACAACTCTTTCCATCCTCATCAAACTTCTCAGAGAACCTCTGCTAGGGAAAAGAAATTTCTCTCAAAAGTTCAACAACATGTCTCAACATCCTTCATCATCTAGGTCAAAACCCTCTCATCATGCAAAGACTCCCTCCATGGAGTTTCTAGATGAAGACGTGTTAGACGTCACTCCTCTTTGTGTGATGCCCGGTGACGCCCCTCTTCCACGTCTGGAAGTAAACAAGGTAATATCCCTGATAAATCTCCTCTTCCAAATGACATGCATTATGTTGATCGTGCCATTAGGAACCTAGTTACTAGGATTCTAAGTAAAGGGAATTCAGTCAAGGGTGTTTCTACCCCTCTGTCCAGAAGGGATCCCTCACCTGAGGAGGAACCCCAAGATGAGAAAGATGATGACTCATCTAGATCAAAAAAAGAGGTGGCTGCTGAGGGGTTATGTTCCCTAGGTAAAAACTTACCTAGCAAGAAACCAGCAAGTATGTCTCATGAAACTGCTGAGGATATTGTTAATCTGGAGGAAGAGAGTTCAGAGGAAGAGGATGACACCTTGGTTCATCATGTAAAACCAAGTGCTGCTAAAAAATTGAAGACCAGAAAAGGGAAGACTATGGATGAAATGCTGAAAGCCAGGACTAGGAAGAAGACTACTGGTGTAGGACCCTCCAAATCATGGAGCAAAGTAGAGGCTAGGAAGAGGAAAGTCAGAGATACTTCTGACTCTGAAGAGGATGTCAAAGACGATGTCCCAGACATCACCCCTGCTAAAAAGCAAGTTGTTAAGAAGTCTCCAGGCAAAGCTGCAGCTGTGCACTTAGATAACATCTCTTTTCACTTAGAAGATGGTGCTGCCAAATGGAAGTTTGTCATTCAGAGGAGAGTAGCGGTTGAAAGAGAGCTGGGAAAAGAGGCTGTGAGGTGAAGGAAGTCATGGATTTGATCAAGAATGCTGGATTGATGAAGATTGTGGTTTCTCTTCCCCAATGTTATGAGGGGTTGGTAAAAGAATTTGTTGTGAATATCCCTGAGGATATTTCTGAAAGGAGCAGCAGGGAATTCTGTAAGGTGATTTTAAGAGGAAGATGTGTGAGATTCTCCCCAACCATAATCAAAAAGTTCCTAGGGAGAGGAACTGATGGAGGAGTGGACTTGGAGACTACAAACAATGAGGTATGTAGGACTATTACAGCTGGCCAGGTTAAGGAATGGCCTAGTAGGAATCACCTATCAGCCGGCAAGCTAACTGTCAAGTATGCCATCTTGCACAAGATTGGATCAGCCAACTGGGTGCCTACTAATCATATCTCAACCATCTCTATTGGTCTTGGAAGAATCATTCATGCTATTGGAACAAGGATAAACTTTGACTTTGGAAGATTTATGTTTGATCAAATTGTTAGACATGCTTCCACAAATGCAGTGAAGCTACCCATTGCCTTCCCATCCATCATTTGTGGTATTATCTTGAGCCAACAACCAGGCATTCTTAATACAAGTGACATTCCAAGTAGAAGAAAGCCCCCACTATCAATTCACTACAATCTGTTTGAGGGAAGTCCTGTCAATGATGTTGTCATGACATCTGCCAGAAAGGAGCTTGCATCTCAAGGTAGTTTGATTGATCAATTAAAGGAAACCTGCAAGGAACTGGATAATGGTATAAGGGTTGCCAAGGCAAGAAAAGAGGCTTTGGAGGTTCTTATTAGTGGCTTAGAGAAGGAAGAAATGGAGAAGGCTGGTGAGACCAAGGATTCAGATGCCAATACCTCAAGTGAGAGGTCCAATGCTCAATCTAGTGGAAGCTCTGATTCTGAAAGTGAAGATGAGGCCTCTTCCTCAGATTAAGTGAAGTTTCCCCTGGTATGAAGACTGTGTGTGGTGTGTGTGTTGTGATGAAGACTGTTTTGGGTTGGTTGTTCTGGAGGCTATTGTGTGTGCTATTATGGAAGTTGTTCCCCCTTGCTGTTTGGATGCTGAAGAATTTTTTTTGTTTTAATGTGTGTAATTTATGGTAGTCCTTACTGATGCCTTTTTGTAATATTTTGGGCTCTTAATGAGTTCCATGGATTTGTTCATTATCTCAGCTATCACAGTTGTAAGAACAAAAATTGTTCTACAACAGATTCCTTGATTTTGATGATAACAAAGGATGAAACCAAAAATGGCACCCTAACGAAAAGTTTCTAAGTGTGCAGGATTCTAAAGAAAGAAGGAAGAAATATGATGATGTCATCAGATACAAAACCAGATCAGATACAAATTATCAAATTATCAGAAGCATCTGAAGTGAAGACAAGTTCAAGAAAGTCTAACTCTGAGTAATACATCAGAAGCATCTAACCAAGAATACGCTCTAGAAGTTCTGACTCTGAACAACGGTTGTCTAACTCCAGAAGTTATCAGCGCTATCTGAAGAAATCCATCAGAACTCAAAAGAGATTTACATCAGAAGCAAGATTCCAAGATTCTCAAATACTTGAAGACTCTGATCATGGAATTGCTAATCATGAAGGAGTAACGTTTAAGTCAAGAAAAGATTTGCAAATGGATTTCCTAATTGAGAAAGAGACGTTAATCTCCAATCTCAATAAAGAAAATACTACTTGTGGTAAGTAGTCATTTCAAGAAGAAAAAGTCATCCTGCAGAAGCTATTTATGTGATGGTGTAACTTCATCTCAATATCCACCAGTTTCAACTACTACTTCAACGAATATATAAATAGGCTGCAAATCAACCTTGAACGATCAGCAAGCCAACAAGCCAAAATTATACTGAAACATCAACACTCAAGAAAAACACTCTCTAAGATCTTCACAAAGCTTTTGCTTATAACGTGAAAAACTCTTGTTCTTAATACTGTAATATTTGCTTTCTTAGAAGCACTCTAGATTACATAAATCTTTCATTTATTGTTTGTTGATTTCCTCAAGTGACTTAGTGTAGTCTGTAAACTTGAGAGGACTAAGAGATTTTTCTCTTAGGCGTTGTTTGTAATCTTTCAAGATTAGTGGATTAAGTCCTTGTTGAAGGCGAAATCACCTTGGCCGGGTGGACTAGAGTAGCTTTGTGTTATAAGCGAACCAGTATAAAATCCTTGTGTGATTTTCATTTTGAAAAGCGCTTATTTTTCCAAACAATTCAAACCCCCCCCCCCCTTTCTTGTTTTTCTCACCTTCAATTGGTATCAGAGCTCCGGCCCTGTTATTGATTTTCTAATCAAACACTTAACCGTGTAGAGAGATCCAGTACGAGAAAAACAATGGCCCACTCAAATGAAAGAGATTCTTACAATGCTAAGCCTCCTGTTTTTGATGGAGAGAAATTTGATTACTGGAAAGATAGAATCGAAAGTTTCTTTCTGGGTTATGATGCTGACCTCTGGGACATTGTCACAGATGGATATACACCTCCAGTCTTGGAAAATGGAGCTGAAGTTCCCAGAAACAAGATGTCAGAAGATCAGAAACGTATCTTCAAAAATCATCACAAGGCCAGAACAATACTTCTAAATGCTATATTATACAACGAATATGAAAAGATCACCAACAGAGAGACAGCCAAAGATATACTTGACTCTCTGAAGATGACCCATGAAGGAAACTCCCAAGTCAAGGAGACGAAGGCTCTGGCGCTTATCCAGAAATATGAAGCCTTCAAAATGGAAGATGACGAAGCTATAGAGGCTATGTTTTCCAGATTTCAAACTCTTATTGCAGGTCTTAAAGTGCTAGACAAAGGATACACAACTGCAGATCATGTTAAGAAGATAGTCAGAAGTCTGCCAAAGAAATGGAGACCTATGGTTACTGCTCTGAAGCTGTCAAAGGATCTGAACAATATCAGCCTTGAAGAACTTGTTAGTTCTCTCAGAAGTCATGAGATAGAACTAGAGGAGGATGAACCTCAGAAAAGGAACAAGTCCGTAGCGCTAAAGTCCAGATCTGAAAGATGGAAACCTGACAAAACCAAAGCTCTCCAGGCAGAAACTGAAGATACTGACGACTCTGAACCTGAAGACTCTGATGATGAAGAAGAGTTGTCCCTACTAACCAGAAGAGTTAAGCAACTCTGGAAAAAGAGGAACAACAACTTCAGAAGACCAAGACCCAGAGGGGATCGATCAGAGTCAACTTCAAAAGGTAAAGCTAACAAAGATATTACTTGTTATGAATGTAAAGAAACAGGTCATTACAGGAATGAATGCCCTAAGCTAAAGAAAGACAACCCTAGAAAAGAAAGCTTCAAGAAAAACACCTTCAGAACAAAGAAAGGACTGATGGCTACTTGGGATGACAGTGAATCTGGATCATCAGAATCTGACTCTGATGAACAGGCCAACGTAGCACTTATGGCTACCACATCCAACAGCTCAGACGAAGAATCTGAAGAGGTATTTTCTGAACTTTCTCGATCTGACTTAGAATCATGTTTGTCAGAAACTCTTACCTCTTATCAGAAATTAAAACAAAAGTTTAAAAACATTAAAGGCTGTCTTAAAACAAAATTTGAAGAATGTAGTGAACTTGAGATAACAATTCTAGCACATGAAGATACAATCAGATCTTTAACGTTAGAAAGAGATGGAGAAAAAACAAAAAGCTTAGAATTAGAAGAAGCGTTGTCTCAAGCACCACAAACTTCAAATAAAATTATTTATAAATATGAAGAAGCCTTTCAAGAATTTCTGAAGAATGGGATAGATAGGAGTATTATGGCATCCATGATTTATGGAGTAAGTCAGAACAATAAAAGGGGAATTGGGTATGATCCTAAGGAAGATAAAACTTCTACAAGTGATCAAATTAAATCTCCTTTTTCATATCATTACACACACACACAAGAACAAAAATTTAAAAATGCTAGAAAACCCAAAGTTATAAGAAACTCTGGGAAAACTAATCTGAAAGGACCCAAGAGATTCTGAGTACCGAAAGATAAGATTATCTATGTTGCAGATATCCTATGCAGCAAAGTTCAGACACCAGTCATGGTACCTGGACTCTGGATGCTCGCAACACATGACGGGAAGAAAGTCTATGTTCCAAAGTCTGGAACTTAAAGACGCTGGATTTGTAGGCTTCGGAGGAGATCAGAAAGGAAGGATCAGAGGCTCCGGAACTATTGGTAATGGTACTCTTCCCTCTATATCTGATGTTCTTTATGTAGAAGGATTAATGCATAACTTGTTATCCATAAGTCAATTAAGTGATAACGGTTATGATGTAATCTTCAATCAAAAAACATGTAAAGCCATTAATTAGAACGATGGCTCTGTCCTTTTCACAGGCAAGAGGAAAAACAACATTTACAAAATAAATCTTTCTGATTTAAAAGATCAAAATGTTAAATGTCTAATGTCAGTTCACGAAGAGCAATGGGTATGGCATAGACGCTTGGGCCACATTAGCATGAGGAAACTTTCTCAGCTAACTAAACTCGAGTTAGTCAGAGGCCTACCTAAACTGAAGTTTTCTTCAGATGCTCTGTGTGAAGCTTGTCAGAAAGGAAAATTTTCAAAAACATCTTTTAAAAAGAAAAATGTTGTTTCTACCTCTAAGCCTCTGGAACTTCTTCACATTGACTTATTTGGTCCTGTGAAAACAGCATCAGTTAATGGAAAGAAGTATGGACTAGTCATTGTTGATGATTACAGTCGCTGGACATGGGTAAAATTCCTAAAGCACAAGAGTGAGTCTCACTCTGTATTCACAAGTTTCTGTTCCAAAGTGCAAAAAGAATTTGGCTCTAAAATTATTAGAGTCAGAAGTGATCATGGTGGAGAATTTGAAAATAAAGATTTTGAAGAATTATTTGATTCTAATGGAATATCCCATGATTTCTTCTGCCCTAGAACTCCACAACAAAATGGAGTTGTAGAGAGGAAGAATAAGACACTCCAAGAGATGGCCAGAACCATGATTAATGAAACTAATGTAGCAAAGCACTTTTGGGCAGAAGCTGTAAATACAGCGTGTTACATTCAGAATAGAATCTCTATAAGACCTATTCTAGAAAAGACTCCCTATGAACTGTGTAAAGGAAGAAAACCAAACATTTCATATTTTCATCCTTTTGGATGTTCTTGTTTTATATTAAATACTAAAGAACATCTGAACAAGTTTGATTCCAAAGCACAGAAAGGTATTATGTTAGGATACTCAGAACGCTCTAAAGGCTACAGAGTATACAACACAGAAACCAAAATTGTGGAAGAATCAATTCATGTCAGATTTGATGATAAGCTTGACCCTGAAAAGTCAAAGCTAGTTGAAAAGTTTGCAGATTTGGAAATCACTCTTGTAGAATCTGATAAAACTCCAGAAGCAACTGTCACTCAAAACTCTGAAGAAATTAAATCTCCAAAAATCCCAAAGAAAGTCAAAAGTCGTATCAATGTATCTGAAGATTTGATTCTGGGAAACAAGGACGAACCTGTCAGAACCAGATCTACCTTCAGAACGTCTGAAGATACCACTCTGGGACTAGTGTCTCTGATTGAGCCTACGTCTTGTGATGAAGCACTTCAGGATAACGACTGGGTGGCAGCTATGCAAGAAGAATTGGATCAATTCTCAAAGAATGATGTCTGGGATCTCGTTCCTAAAGCCAGAGGCACTCATGTCATTGGAACCAGATGGGTTTTCAGAAACAAGCTGAACGAGAAAGGAGAAGTTGTCAGAAATAAAGCTCGACTGGTAGCTCAAGGTTACAGTCAACAAGAAGGTATTGACTATAATGAAACCTTTGCTCCAGTCGCGAGGTTAGAATCTATTCGTCTTCTTGTATCTTTTGCTATTAATCATTCTATTAAATTATATCAAATGGATGTCAAGAGTGCATTCCTTAATGGTTATATATCAGAAGAAGTGTATGTCAACCAACCTCCAGGTTTTGAAAATTCAAATTTTCCAGAACATGTTTTTAAACTTAAGAAATCCTTATATGGACTTAAACAAGCTCCCAGGGCTTGGTATGAACGATTAAGCAATTTTCTTCTGGAACAAAATTTTATCAGAGGGAAAGTTGATTCTACACTCTTCTGTAAAAACCTTAATAATGATCTCATGATATGCCAGATTTATGTTGATGATATTATTTTTGGTTCTGCTAATATCTTTGTTTGCCAAGAATTTTCTAAGTTAATGCAGGCAGAATTTGAGATGAGTTTAATGCAAGAACTAAAGTTCTTTCTGGGAATTCAAATTAATCAAACTTCAGAAGTCACGTACGTCCATCAAAGTAAATATATTAAATACGTTCTGAAGAAGTTTGACATGACTGAATGCAACTCTGCAAAAACTCCCATGCACCCAACTTGCATTCTGGAAAAGGAAGAGGTAAGCAACAAGGTTTGTCAGAAGATCTATCGAGGTATGATAGGCTCTCTTCTCTATCTGACTGATACTCGTCCTGATATTCTCTTTAGTGTCTGTCTTTGTGCCAGATTCCAATCAGATCCTAGAAAATCTCATTTAACAGCAATTAAGAGAATTCTTAAGTATCTGAAAGGAACTCCTAACCTGGGCCTGATGTATAAGAAAACATCAGAGTATAGACTCTCGGGTTATTGTGATGCAGATTATGCAGGAGATAGAATAGAACGAAAAAGCACGTCTGGGAATTGCCAGCTTTTGGGAAACAATCTAATCTCCTGGGCTAGCAAAAGACAGTCAACTATTGCTCTATCAACTGCAGAAGCAGAATACATCTCAGCATCACTGTGCACAACTCAGATGCTCTGGATGAAGCATCAGCTAGAAGATCTACAAATCTTTGAGAGTAACATTCCTATCTTTTGTGATAATACTGCTGCTATTTGTTTAAGTAAGAATCCCATTCTACATTCCAGAGCCAAACACATTGAAATAAAACATCATTTTATCAGAGACTATGTTCAGAAAGGGATAGTAACATTGAAGTTCATTGATACTGAACATCAATGGGCAGATATCTTTACTAAGCCTCTAGCTGAAGATAGATTTCTTTTTATCTTAGAACATCTGAACATTAAAAATTGCCCTGAATGAAGTGTGGCTCTGAAAAAGTAAAATGAGACTCTGATGTAAACAAATATATTTCTGCCTCTGACTCTGATACTTCTACCAAGTTAAGAAGATATCTGAGTTAGAAATCTTCAGAAACCTATCCTTTGGTATTCCTGAAGATCAGATACATCAACACGTGGAGCACCAAGCGTCTAACCCTAGAACTTCTAGACAGCTGTCAAAAGAAATTCAAAGGTCAGAACGTTTGAAATCTCCTTGAGCAGTGTGCGTACTGTGGGATTAGACATTCATTAATTAGCTGTAATCATTTTTCCCCCAAACGTGCTATTTTGATTCTTGTGCTAACGCTGGAATGTGTGTCGTTTTGCATGTGTTTGAACTTAGAGTATATAAACACTTTTCTCACATTTCACACACTTATCACTCTCACTCACTCTAAAACCCTAAACCCTCTCTGAAGCATTCTCTGCAAGTTCTTCATCTTCATCAATCTTCTTCTTCTTCACCATGGACGCTCAACAACAAGAAGTCTTTAACTTCTCTCAACAAATGGAATCTAGTTCTACTGCTCAAACCTCAAACACTCAAACTCCAACGGTTATAGGCGTCTCTATCACCCCTGTTTACAAAGAACCTCATGTTCTTGACCGTGAACGCCATATTAACCTATCAACCCCTTTTGAAGGTTTGGATGTGTTGTGCGAATCGCTTCTTGATTTCGAAAACTTGAGAAGAAATGGCGTTGATCTTACTGAAGAACTTCGCAAGCAAGGGTGGGAAAACTATTTCCAAAGGCTTTATGGTCCCATTTACCCACTTCTCGTCAAGGAGTTCTGAAGATTTGCAGATGCAGATGACAACTTCATCGTCTCCTATGTTCTAGGAGTAAAGATTGTTATTACTGAAGGGTCTATTGCCTCTCTGCTGAACATGGAGAGAAGTGGAGGAAAAAGGATTTACAACATCCCTCCTAGGTCAAAGCGCATCACTGAAGTCATCAACCCAACAATCTTCAAGCCCAACGTTGAAGGAAATCCTTCAAAGAACAAAGAGCTGCATCAGAACCTCAGAGTGTGGCTGAAGATCATTCTCGGAACCATTCACCACCGTCCAGCCTCTAACTCTTCTGACTACATCAATGCAGACCAGAAATGCATTCTGTACTGCATTCAGAAGGGTGTGAAGATCTCCCTCCCTGCTCTCCTTTTCAGATATCTGAGAGATTCGGTCAGAGAAACCAGAAACAACATGAAGCCCAGATCCTACATTCCTCTGGGAAGATTGCTATCTGATGTCTTCATTGAGCATGGACTGGTAGACCATCTGGAAAAGACCAAATTGATGGATGATCTGGCAATAGATGTTGGGAAGCCTCTGAATGCCAGAAATCTCAAGAGTATGGGGATAATTAAGAAGATTCAAGTCAGACCCACTCTGGACACATCCTGGGATTGTTTGAAAGATCAGAGGAAGATGCCTCATGGCCTTGCCAGATTCTTCAAGAATGAACCCAGAGACGCTGTTGCTATCTATCTTCAGCGTCTGCTGGATGATGGTGTTGACATCTCTGATTTCAGCCTCGACGACTGTCTGGATTCTGAAGAAGACTTCGTCAGATACAAGAGAGGTCTTTCTGAAAAGAAGGTAGCATCTCAGGCAAAGAAGGCCAGACTTGGAGAAGCTTCTGGAAGCAAATCTTCAGCTCCTCTGAATATATCTACTGGTACGTCTGTTCCTCCTGTTACCTCTAATCCTCTGATGGCTTCTTCTAACCCTCTCTCTTCACAACCTATTTTTACTATCTCTGAAATCCCACCTTCAACCACCAGAACCTCCCAACCTTCACCAATTCTAAATGTAGCCCGTACTTTCATACCTCCCTCTAAACCTGCACAAACCCACCAAAGCACTTCATCTTCTTCATCCTCAGAACCAGAATCACCCCCATATGTTTCCCTCTCTTCTGACCCAGAATTTTCTGACCCTGATTCCCCAACCATAGCCACAATTTACGCTCATAAACTTGCTTCACAACAACAAACACAAACACAATCTGAAGCAACTTCACCTCCACCACAACAAACAACCACCATACCTTCTGAAACTCAACCCTCTGAACCTCACACCTCTGATATCACCCCACCAAACATCTCCGCTGCACCTGAAGTTGAAACTGAACCCTTAGATTTAAACCCTCTTTACGCTTCACCCCAAACATCTGAACCTCAACCAGAAGCAGAATCTGAACCCCAACCTGAATCAGAATCTGAACCTCACACATTAAATCTCAGCCCTCCAAACTCTCCACCTCATACCTCTGAACCAGAACCTGAACCTGAACTTTCTAAACCTACCCTTAAGGAAGCCATCTTGATGATTGCAGAGGCTTCAGTTCAAAAGGTCGATTCTCTGGTCACTAACTCTGAAATCAGTGATGATCCTAAATCTGTAAGGACACACTGGAACAGAGTCATTGGCTGGATGACATCTGAGGCCTTTAGACTGAAGGGCATCTCTGAACAAGTCAGAAATGGCTACATCAGAGATGCTGAGGCAAGACTCCAGGAGAGACTTGCCAGAGAAGCTGAAGCCAGAAGGCTAGAGGAAGAGAGATTGGCCAAGGAAGCTGAAGAAGAAGCAAGAAGGCTAGAAGAAGAAAGACTTGCTAAGGAAGCTGAAATCCTAAGGGAAAAGGAAGCTGAAGCTAAGGCTCTGGCGGATGCAGAAGCACAAGCTGCTGCTGAAGCTGAAGCTCAGCAGGCTCTGACTCTGGGGGAGTCCTCTTCTGTGATCCCTATGGTTCTTCAGACTCTGAAAAAACTCAAGCAAGATCAGAATGAACTCCGGGCCAGAATGGACAAGCAAGATACTGTCAACGACAACATCCAGAATATGCTTGCAATGCTGCTTCAGAGAATGCCTCCGCCTCCGAACCCCTAGGCACTTAGGATTTTTTTTTTTTTTGCTTGCCTGTTGTTTCTGTTTCTTGCCTTCTCTGGATCTGATGTTTTCTTATTGTCGTTGTGCTTCTATCTATGAATTCAAGTTTTTCTCTTTTTTTTTTTTACTATGTCTTTTTGATTTTGACAAAAAGGGGGAGAAGTCATTAATAGCTCTGATGAAAACATTGTCTAATACCTTAAGCATTCTGCAACATATTTTTTTCTTAAAAATAAAATTTATCTAACCTGGACTTAAGAAATTGCAGAAAGTTTCAGAAACCTCTGTACTTAAGAAACTCTGGTAAGAACTTCTGAACTCCCTAGCATTATCTCAGGGGGAGCTTCTGTCTATCTGATCTAATATTATTCATGTTTCATCTGCTAATTAAGGTTGTTTTGTCATCATCAAAAAGGGGGAGATTGTAAGAACAAAAAATGTTCTACAACAGATTCCTTGATTTTGATGATAACAAAGGATGAAACCAAAAATGGCACCCTAACGAAAAGTTTCTAAGTGTGCAGTATTCTAAAGAAAGAAGGAAGAAATCTGATGATGTCATCAGATACAAAACCAGATCAGATACAAATTATCAAATTATCAGAAGCATCTGAAGTGAAGACAAGTTCAAGAAAGTCTAACTCTGAGTAATACATCAGAAGCATCTAAACAAGAATACGCTCTAGAAGTTCTGACTCTGAACAACGGTTGTCTAACTCCAGAAGTTATCAGCGCTATCTGAAGAAATCCATCAGAACTCAAAAGAGATTTACATCAGAAGCAAGATTCCAAGATTCTCAAATACTTGAAGACTCTGATCATGGAATTGCTAATCATGAAGGAGTAACGTTTAAGTCAAGAAAAGATTTGCAAATGGATTTCCTAATTGAGAAAGAGACGTTAATCTCCAATCTCAATAAATAAAATACTACTTGTGGTAAGTAGTCATTTCAAGAAGAAAAAGTCATCTTGCAGAAGCTATTTATGTGATGGCGTAACTTCATCTCAATATCCACCAGTTTCAACTACTACTTCAACGAATATATAAATAGGCTGCAAATCAACCTTGAACGATCAGCAAGCCAACAAGCCAAAATTATACTGAAACATCAACACTCAAGAAAAACACTCTCTAAGATCTTCACAAAGCTTTTGCTTATAACGTGAAAAACTCTTGTTCTTAATACTGTAATATTTGCTTTCTTAGAAGCACTCTAGATTACATAAATCTTTCATTTATTGTTTGTTGATTTCCTCAAGTGACTTAGTGTAGTCTGTAAACTTGAGAGGACTAAGAGATTTTTCTCTTAGGCGTTGTTTGTAATCTTTCAAGATTAGTGGATTAAGTCCTTGTTGAAGGCGAAATCACCTTGGCCGGGTGGACTGGAGTAGCTTTGTGTTATAAGCGAACCAGTATAAAATCCTTGTGTGATTTTCATTTTGAAAAGCGCTTATTTTTCCAAACAATTCAACCCCCCCCCCCTTTCTTGTTTTTCTCACCTTCAACAGTTGTGTATGATGATGGCTTGTATCTCCTAACAATTATGTTTTAACATTTTTAATGTTATAACATCTAATCTGACATTCTCTGCTAGGCTAATTGAAATTAATTTTGTCTAATTGGTCACCTTTGGTCAATTTTGACTAAAAAGGGGGAGACGAGTGATGTGGAAGCACTTAAATATGTGCAGGTGATGCTGATGCGGAGATGTATGTGTTGTATGTAGCTGAATAGATGAACAACTATTATTGGAGGAGATGTATGACAGAATGCTGCTGTTCTGTTTACAGATGTCAAAGGGGATGTCTGATGTGGTGCACAGGTGATTGTTACAGGTGTTGTGGTTATAGGTGCTGTTATTATCAAAGGAGTTGTATGTGGTGCACAGATTTAAGGGGAGAAGAAGTACCCTACCCATGTGCATTTGTGTGTCTTACTAGTTGCATCCATAACTAGTAAGTATGTTTGTGTTGCACAGATTTAGGGGGAGGAGAAGTACCCTTGTGCATGTGTGTATTACTAGTAGCTTAGCTAGTAATTGTGTTTGCTTTTGCTGCTGTTTAAACTGCTATTATGCTGTTTAACTGCTGATAGTTTTCTTGTGAACAAAAAAGACAGATATATGTTTTAGCCAAAATTTGCCAAAGGGGGAGTTTGTTGGTTCTAAGTGTTAGCAACAATTTTGGTAAAACAAAGAGTGTTCACAAGATGTTATGTGTGATGTCTTAACATAAGATATCCTGTGTGCCTGCTGGAGTTTAAATGGAAAACATAATGATGCAGGATTGTTTCAGAATGTCATACACAAGGTCATGGCATCTGATATGTGTGTACCTGCTGGTATTTAAGAAACATAATTATGCAGGATTGTTTCAGGATGTCATACACAATGTCATGGCATCTGATATGGTTGTACCTGCTGGAAATTATAAAAGGAATTATGGAATTATGCAGGATTGTTCCAGGATGTCAAACCCGATGTCATGACATCCTGTACACAGAACATTTAGTATGAATGTCTGGTGTTGTGTGATTGCACATTTAATGGTAATCTATGTATGATTGAAGATATGATTTGCAGGCGCATTCAATCATTGATTACAACCTGACTTACTTATTTTCCAAGGAGATCTAACCAGCTGTCAGGAGAAGATTTAATTGGAAAATAGATTTAGGGTTTTCAAGATGTCCAAGCCCAGCTGAATGCTTCTATAAATAGGACATGGAAAACCTGATTTGATACACAACCAATACTGAGCGAAATATTGAGAGAGAGCTAGGGTTTGTGTCTTGTTTTGTCGTAAGACTTGTAAGCCATTCAAGTCATCCATTGATGATTGAATTGGTTTGATTTGTGGTTGTAATTTGTCACTCTAAAGCTATTAAGCAAGAGTGTGTGTCTACTTGATTAAAGATGTGAAGCAAGATCAAGTGTGTCTTCTTGATCAAAAGTTGTTAAGCAAGATCAAGAGTGTGTCTTCTTGATTGAAACTTTGAAGTAAAATCATGAGTGTGTTATTGAAAAGTGTTTTCTTTTCACAAGGGATTGTTGTTTAAAATCACAGGTGTGATTGTAGGGAAGTGAGTGGGTTCTCATATCTAAGAGTGCTTAGGTAGAAATTGCACGAGTATAGATTAGGTGAGAAAGACTGTAACTTGTTGAAGTGTACGGAGAGTCTTTGAACTGATTCTATTTTAGTGGATTTCCTTCCTGGCTTGGTAGTCCCCATATGTAGGTGAGTTGGACCGAACTGGGTTAACAATTGCTTGTGTCTCTTGCATTACAATTCTTTATCTTTATCATGTTTGCATAACTCAGATATTAGTGTCGTGACATTACCTTCGACATCTCATATCTGATACCAGAATTTCAAATTTAATACTAATTATTGAAGAAAATGCAATTAAAACAAAAATTCTGAAATTCTAAATTACTTGGACCATCAGATCTCCCTCATTAATTGAGGTGGCAGATCTGCTGATCCAAAACGCGCGTTCCACATGTACATTAGTCAAATGCGTTGTACCAATAGTAATTAAAAGCAACGCTCAAGATTAGAACGTGATACATGGATCCTATGGTTCACAGCCTTGCCAAGTCACCGTTGGAGCCAGAGCTCCCGTCATCTTCTCCGGTGAACCTCACCAGACTGGTCAGCATGAACCATCACCAAAAAAAGAAACAAGGACATGATCTTAAAGAAAAAATGGCACTGAGCTCGAATTTGACCTCCATTCATTCCAATTCCAAGTATATTGAGAGATTGTGGAATTGAAATTTGAGGTACATGAACTGAGTTGCTTCGATTTGGCTTCAAAGCAACTCAATCTTCTTGCCTACATTGGTAGGACTTCAGACAACCAAAGAATCAATGGAATTGAGCAAGAAATAGAGAGAATCGAAAAGTTTAAATTTTTTGAAAATCACCTTCAATGTAGGTCTGAATTCGATGGATCTTGAGCTTGCTTGTGCTTGGACTTACTTCACTTGCTTGTAGGAAGAGAATGGAAAGGTTTAGAAGCAATGGATTCCTGGAGAATTGAATTCCAAAATAGTGGAGATTCAAGCTCAAATTCAAATGAATTTATCAGGCTTATCCTTTGAGTAATGAGGGTTGGCAATGGAGGATCAAAGCTGGCGCAATTGGGTGTGAATTTCTGAGCATATGAAGCTCTATTTATAGAGGAATCATGTGCTATTTGCACACTCACTTCCACTTTCCAAATTTGGCAAATGTGATGTAATACTGCATGAGCGTGCATAGGCCCATGAAATGATATCTTGAAGTCCATAATTGAAGATCAGATATGTTGAAGTAGGATTGGATTGCAAGGCACATGTACATTGATGTTTGAAGATTGACCCATGCCAAATGATATCAGCCTGTTTAAGCCATGTGCAGCCTATGCATTTCTCATCCAAAATGGATGAATCTGAGCTCTTTGGAAAGGTGATATCAAGAGGAACAACTTTGGTGTTCAACACTTTTTCATTTGGAGCTTGGAACTTGGAGAAATTTGAGGTGGAAGTTTGGAAATATTAGACATATCAAAATTTTTCTAAGTGTCAAGCCATATGTCTCAATATTCCACCTTGCTTAACTTTTTATATGAGCTTTAAATGAGAAAAGTGTCTTCATCAAAGTTGTAGCTCTCTAAAAGACCTTCCAACTAGTCACCAATTTCATGTCATTTGGATTCGAAATGATAGAGTTATGCATTTTTGAAGTTTGGAAAAATCACTTGATCAATGGTATAGGTCAAAAGTGACCTATAATGTAACCTCATATCACATGCTCAAAAAAGTTGAGTTAGCTTCCACTCCAAACATCAAAGTTGAATTAGACACATTGAATTTGATTGTGAAACTTGGAAATCTTTCATCTCATAAAAATTGAGCAAGTTATGAACTTGGGAAGCTGACTTTCAAATTAGGGTTTAGACAAAATGACCTATAATGTTTCAACATAGAAAATGATTTTCCAAGAAAAACTAGATCTAGTTCTCAACCTGAAAGTTGTTTATAATGTCATTTAGAGTAAGTTTTCTCTTGGAAACATTTTCATATGGTGAAAAGTGTAGGAGATAGGGTCTAGGGAGACCTAGTTTTGATTAGATGAATTCATCTGGCCAACCACCATCAACCAACTTGCTAATTTCCAATTCTCTTGACTTTATTGGCTCATGGTAGATCATATATGCATAATATGTTTATATTTGAAGTGTCCCTTGAGAAATTTTATCAATTGGTGAGATAGCTTGTTGGAGAAGTTACTCAAGATACCCAGTCAAACTAGGGTTTCCAAGGCAAATCACCTTCAAACTCTTGAAGAAAACTTGATCAATATAACTTGATCAATATAACATGATCCCAATGCTAATGCTTATGATGTAATTGCATGAGGGATCTTAGGGTCAAAATTGGGGTCTTACAGAAGCTACAGCCTCGATCCATTTTGAAACGTAATCGACAGCTACGAGTATGTACTTATTACCAAAAGAAGACGGGAATGGTCCCATGAAGTCAATCCCCCACACATTAAAGACTTCCACTTCTAAGATGCCTATTTGTGGCATTTCATTGCGTCTTGAAACGTTACCAGTGCATTGGCACCAGTCGCAGTTTATAACTGCATTATGGACATCTTTCCATAGAGTAGGCCAAAAGGGGCCCGATTGTAAGATCTTAGCATAAGTTTTTGAAGTGCTTGCGTGCCCACCATAGGGAGCGAAATGGCAATGAGAGATTATATCGTCTATTTCATCCTCAGGAACACATTGACGGAAAATACCGTCGGTACCTCTTTTGAAAAGCAGAGGTTCATCCCAGTAGTATTTTTTTAGATCATGAAAGAATTTCTTCTTTTGTTGGTACGATAGTTCCGATGGAAGTACTCCAACAGCTAGGTAGTTGACAAAATCAGCATACCAAGGCAGAGTTGCATTCACATGAATTCCTCCACGGATTCTTCTATTTCAGTATCATTTAAGGTTAGTTCAGACATGTCGCTTTCCATTTGGGCTATAAGTCGTTCTTAAGGGAAATCATCATTGATTGGAATTTGTTCAGGCTTATTCCCTTCGATTCGTGATAAGTGGTCTGCTACTACGTTCTCAGTACCCTTCTTATCTTTTATTTCTAAGTCATATTCTTGTAAGAGTATGATCCATCTTAAGAGTCTTGGTTTGGCATCCTTCTTACTTAGCAAATATCTAATAGCAACGTGATCAGTAAAGATGATGATTCTCGCTCCTACTAAGTAGGAACGGAATTTGTCCAAAGCGAACACAACGGCTAGAAGTTCCTTTTCAGTGGTGGCGTAGTTCATTTGGGCAGGATCTAATGTTCTTCTTACGTAGTAGATAGCATGAAGTTTTTTATCCTTTCTTTGTCCTAGCACTGCGCCTACGGTATAGTCACTCACATCACACATGATTTTGAATGGTAATCTCCAGTCAGGTGGTTGCATGATAGGTGCGGTGATTAAAGATGTTTTTAATTGTTCAAACGTTGTTAAACATTTCTCATCAAAGATAAAGGCAGCGTCTTTCATTAATAAACCAGTAATTGGTTTGGTAATTTTCGAGAAATCCTTGATAAAGCGTTGGTAGAAACCGGTGTGACCTAAAAAGTTTTGTATTTCTCGTATGGTTTTCGGAGGTTGAAGATTCTCTATAATTTCGATCTTAGCTTTGTCTACTTCAATTCCTTTATCAGATACTACGTGTCCTAAGACTATTCCTTGTTGGACCATGAAATGGCATTTCTCCTAGTTCAAGACAAGATTCACCTTTACGCATCGTTGAAGTACCATTTCAAGGTTTGATAGACACCCTTCGAAGCTCTGCCCACAAACAGAAAAATCGTCCATAAAGACTTCCATAATGTCTTCTATAAAGTCAGTGAAGATTGACATCATGCATCGTTGGAATATTGCGGGAGCGTTGCACAGTCCAAATGGCATTTGTCGATAAGAAAATGTACCATAAGGGTATGTGAAGGTTGTTTTCTCTTTGTCATCAAGATGGATAGAAATTTGAAAGAGTCTTGAATAACCGTCTAGATAGCAGAAAGGGGAATGCTTAGCCAATCGTTCAAGCATTTGGTCAATGAAAGGCAGAGGAAAATGATCCTTTCGAGTGGCTTTGTTTAGTTTCCTATAATCGATGCACATTCTACTTCCGGTCACAACTCTTTGTGTTATAGATTCGCCTTTTTTGTTCTTAACAACTGTAACACCCCTTTTCTTGGGTACTACATGAACGGGACTAACCCATTGACTATCGAAGATCGGGTATATGATTCCTGCATCTAATAACTTCTTTACTTCATCCTTGACTACAATACTTAAGATTGGGTTAATCCTTCTATAGTGTTCTCTAGAGGTTTTACAATCTTCCTCTAGCATAATGCGATGCATATAGATAGAAGGACTTATTCCTTTTAGGTCAGCGATGTTGTAGCCTAACGCAATTGGATATTTTCTTAAGACATCTAGTAACTTTTCAGTTTCAATTTGTCCTAAGTCAGCTTTGACTATTACTGGTCTTTTGAGTTCAGTGTTTAGGAATTCGTATCTTAGGTTCTTTGGTAGTGTTTTTAATTCTAAGTCTGGTTTCTTCAGGCATGGCATGTGGTTGGGTATAAGTGCTATGCATTCGCTTAGACTGTCATTTTGGTATGGTTCATGCCAATTATCATCTGCAAAGATTGGAGGGATTTGGATTTTCATTATATCAGAATATGTGGTTTCTTGCATCTCCATCTCTCTTACGCACTCGTCTATGACATCAAGTAGATAACAGGTATCGTCTATAGCTGGCGCTTGTAAGAATTTTGTCAAGATGAATTCAACTTTTTCTTCTCCAACTTCGAATGTTAGCTTACCTCTTTTCACGTCTATTATGGCTCCGGCGGTAGCTAAGAATGGCCTTCCTAATATAATAGGTGTATTGGCATCTTATTTGATGTCTATGATTATGAAGTCTGTAGGAATGTAGAATTATCCTACACGTACTGGGACATTCTCTAGTATACCAACAGGATATTTGATTGAGCGGTCAGCTAGTTGAACAAACATCTTGGTTGGTCTTAGTTCTCCCATGTTGAGCCTTTTACAGATGGTTAAGGGCATTAAACTAATGTTGGCTCCTAAGTCCCATATAGCTTTGTCTATGACGAACTTTCCAATGAAACAGGGTATGTTGAAACTACCTGGGTCTTTTAGTTTGGGAGGCATGTTGTTTTGGATTATTATGCTACACTCAGCAGTAAGTGTAACTGTTTCGTTATCCTCGATCTTTTTCTTAATGGATAGGATCTCTTTAAGAAATTTGGCATATGAGGGCATTTGTGTGATAACTTCTGTAAAGGGAACTGTAATATTCAGTTGCTTCATAAGTTCAACAAATTTCCTAAATTTTCCTGTAGTTTTAGAATTTGCGAGTCTTTGAGGATACGAAATGGGTGGTTTATAAGGTGGTGGAGGCACATAAGGTTTTTCTTTCTCTTCGGCCTCTTGGGTATTATCTTCATTCTCCTTCAGTTCACTTACCTTCTCAGTTGTTGTTTTGTCAGGTTTTTGGCACATGGCAGGATTTTGGAGTCTTGGATCTACGGGTCCGTCTAGTTATTTTCCACTTCTCAATACAACGGCATTTGAATGTCCTTTTGGATTAGGTTGTGGCTGCCCAGGAAATGTTCCCGCGGGAGCAGCAGTAGATGCTTGTTGTTGAGCCACTTGTGAAATCTGTGTTTCAAGCATTTTGTTGTGGGTGGCTAAGGCGTCTACTTTGCTCGCTAATTGTTTAAGTTGCTCACTAGTATGTATGTTTTGGTTCAAGAAGTCTTTGTTTGTTTGAGCTTGGGTAGCTATGAAGTTTTCCATCATTAGTTCAAGGTTGGACTTCCTAGGCATGTTAGGAGCATTATTAGCTGGCTTTTGATATCCAGGCGGAACAGCGAGTGCTTGGCCAGGTGCATATAGGGTGTTGTTGTTCTTATACGAAAAGTTAGGATGATTTTTCCAACCTGGGTTGTAGGTATTCGAATAAGGATTTCCTTGTGCTTAATTTACTTGATCAGTGGGGACTCCTGCCAATATCTGACATTCTGGTGCAGTGTGTCCAGGAGTTCCATATAACTCATAGTTTGGAGTCACGGCAGCCACGGTGGCTGCGGGTGGTATGGTCAAGTTGTCTAACTTTTGAACAATGGCATCTACCTTTGCATGGACATGGTCAAGGCTACTGATTTCGTACATTCCACTTTTTGTTTGGGACTTTTCTACTGGAGTTCTTTCACCTCCCCATTGGCAATGGTTTTGGGCCATGTTTTCAATGAGTTGATAGGCTTCGTTGTATGGCTTGTCCATAAGTGCACCACCCGCGGCAACGTCTACTGTTAGTCTTGTGTTATACAGAATCCCATTGTAAAATGTGTGAATGATCACCCAGTCTTCGAGACCGTGATGTGGACATATCCTCATCATGTCTTTGTATCTCTCCCCCGCGTCGTAGAGAGATTCTACATCTTTTTGTCGAAATCCGTTGATTTGTGCTCTCAGCATAGCAGTTTTGCTTGGCGGAAAATATTGGGCTAAGAAAACGTTCTTCAATTCTTCCCATGTAGTAACTGAGTTGGATGACAAGGGTTGCAACCAAGCCCAAGCTCTATCTCATAGAGAGAAAGGAATAAGGCGTAGTCTTATCGCATCTTGAGATACACCATTCGCCTTCATAGTGTCTGCGTACTGCACAAACTTGGTCAAATGTTCATTAGGGTCGTCTGTAGGATTTCCAGCAAATTGATATTGTTGAACAACTGATAATAATGAGGGTTTCAACTCAAAATCGTTTCGATTGATAGTAGGGGCAGCAATGTTGTTGTGAGGTTCTTGTTGGGACGGGGTAGCGTAGAACATAAGAGGACGATTTTGTGGTTCCCCTGTAGCCATGGTTGGTTTTTCAGCTGGTTCTGAATCAGGAAAGAAGATATCGGGAATATCATACCTTCGTTGGTACTCTAGTATTTGGCGTCTTAAATATAAGAAACACTCTAATTTTGCGATTGATGGTGCTAAGTTTTCGCCTTGTGAGCGAGTACTTGGCATACAATCGGGAAATAAGGGAAAGGAAATTAGTTTTTACCTTAGTCTATACTGCGCAACGAAAGAATCATAGTATTTGACTAAATCAGGTCCCCGACAACGGTGCCAAAAACTTGATACGTCTCTTGACTGTACATAAAATATAGTTTATCGGGTACTTGACTACAAGTGCACAGTCTAGTCGTTTTAGTTTTAAAAGATATCGAACCCACAGGGACCGATGGTCAAACTAATACTATCGATGTTACTATGTTTAGCTAAGGAGATGATTTTTAGAGGTTTGGTTGAACAAAAATTAAATCTAAAGGAAGTTAAGTTTTTAAGAAAATATTAATCAAAGAATATCAGTATGCAACGCATTAATCGTCAGGGATTCGATAGGTCACCGGTGTATATTTTAATTACCAAATATATTTTAGTAGAAAATACTCATTTAAAAGGCTTCATCTCACACTCTCGTGATTGTTGACTCGGATTATACTTTTAAGTCATAATGTACGCTCTCGCTGTACCATTTGAAGTTAAAAAAACTTTTTGAAAATCAATAAGTTCTAATTGCTTTTAAAGTGCTCTCGCTGTTTTTAAAATCAATAACTAGTTTTTACTATCCAGTTCGACCCTCACGCTCTCGCGATTATGGGTTCTCACCTTAGTTAATTTCCCACTCTCGTGGCAAAACCGTATTAAATAGCTTCTCACTCTCTTGACAAAGTTAACATGGTGTCATACCCCAATTTTGTCCGGGCATATTTAAATTTTCATACAATTGATTTCATTTTGGTTTGCATCGCATGTTCAGCATGACATGCATATCGTTCGGCCGTACAAGTTTGTTAAAACCTATTGTGATTAAATTCAAGTGTTGATCATGCCTGTTTGATTCAGGATTGGTGGTTCATTAAATTTATAGCTTGGTTCATTAACTAGGTTCATGTGATCAATTAGGGTCATGTTCAAATCTATCATACATATATAGTTAAGACTTGGTCCAAAATCCAATTTTATACTTTTAATCCACCCTTTTCTCTTTAGGATTCACCACCAAAACCATATGTACAAATCATATTCAAGATAATGGTCACATGCCAAATTGCATTTTTCATTTGTGAATTAACTAGCATCATGTACAAAGTTACTTGCTTCACTTTCCATAAACTCATTTCAAACCATTTGACAATGATGGGGGGTTAACACAGTCCAATGGACAAATGCTCTCGGCGGAATAACGGATTTTACATCACAGGATTAGCAAGGATAGGCTCACTTATCACAAGACCATGAGTCTACCACTTGAGGCCTACAACATACCAAGTCATCGGCCTAAATCCCACCCGTCGTTAATGACAAACTTGCTACAGAACCCAATCAAACGCGCATCCTGCTATGACAGCAAACAGAGTTAGTTCTGCCGTTTTGGTTTACAAGGAAAATCTCAATACAACACTTTTTGCTAAGCCAAGTATGGTACGGCAACCATAACCAGCCGCAGACCATTATAAGGGAAACACCAGTTTGTTTCAATAGTACTCCGGTAGATTAAGAACCAATTCAAAGTACAGAGAAATTACATGGCAAAAAAATTTAAACAGGCAATAAAAAAGTTACATGTAACATTCAAGTTTCTAATCCAGTTATGACAGTTTGGGAATAAGCTCAAAAGAAATACAAAAGTTTAGAGCTCACACAAATAAAAGTTAATCACTTTGATTTAATGCGGGCCTATTAAGTATGGAGTTTGAAGTGATGATGTACTGTGATAACTTTCGGCAGAGGTTCTGGTTCTTCTAAAAAGCCAAAGGCCATTCAGCACAATTGCAAGACTTCCAGCTTTGTCAAGAATCCATTGACCATAACATTACACAAGGGCTATGGAAGCCAAACTCAGCACGCTCCAACCGTGACAGGACAACACTAGCGTCTTCCATGCTTTTGGCAATAATTTATCCAAGATATCAAACTGTAGTGGTGGGAAGCATCTGGCCCTTGCCTTTCATCTTGTTAAAAAACCAGTTGCAAGGTCTAAACCATGTGCAGAGTAAATGCAACCAAAACCTGCAGCAGGTTACCAACACGGGTTGAATACACCGGTAACATCATCATACAACACAATGAACAACATGGTTTAAACTTTGTAGGCGATGATACCTGTAGCATTTGCCAATCTTCTTGGAGGATTGCCTCCAGATAGTGACACAGGCTTACCAACGGGAATGAGATAATCAGTACTCAGCAACACATCAGTGGTTACAGCAAAACCTGCGGTAAGTCGCATACCAGATAAAACCCAAAAGTCCCAAGCAAAAAGTCCCAAATTACCAACCTGCAAATTGAAACCGAGAATTAGTCAACTGTTTTTGGTGAATTTAAGTAAAACAGATGGTGACGCAAATGACACGTCACATTCAAAAGCTTACTTTCTGTGACAGTAAATCGAAATTCTCACCATAACAAAATGCAGGTCTTACCACGGTAAAAAGAGGGAAGCCATTGAGAGCGGTTACGTGCTTTCCATAGGGTCTAAAGAATGAAGCCGACTTATCTTTCCACCTGCGAAAACTTTGGTCCCCACCAAATCTGAAAAAGATTTCATTCTAACCAAATGATTTGGAGAATCCTTGACAGCTCATGATTTGGAGCAACCGTTTTCACTCTATATAAGGAGCACGCCAATCACTAAAAAAGAGAAAAAAAATACCGTCACTCTGCTGAAATCGCATCCCAACCTACACACCAAAGCTCAAAGATACCAAAGGGATACTCAAAGTTCATCACCAGAACTTTGAGCAAACCGAGTTAAACCCTGACAAACCAAACACAGAAGTAAGAAGAAGGAGAGGCCGAAAACTAAGCGGAAACAAGAGAAGAGCTCGCACACAAAATCGAAAGGTGCTTACTCGAGTCGGAAGGTTCCGGTGACGTCCTTCACCCTTTGTTCAACCTTTACAAGGCATTATATCACCATGTAGTCGCCGATTGCGTATATGATTTGACGATTTTGTTGTTTATTCATGAAATGTTTTGATTTAAGTATAGACTATGGTAGATCCATGAGGAATGTTGTTGATTTTGGTTTGAAATTGTTTATGTTGTTTGTTTTATTGTGGGGTTTGTTTCATTCTGTTGGAACCGAGGATGGTTATGCTCGGACATGCTGGTTTTCCAATGATGAATACCGTGTGTTCGTCTTCGATTTTGGATTTTTCTTAGGGGTTTCGTTTCTGTAATTTGGGGTTTTATTATTGTTGTGTTTGGAAGGGACGATTGGATGGCGTTTTTCTGTAGGAGTGAATCGTTTGTTTTCGAAAAAACCAGAGGGTTGAACAAGAGAGAGAGAGTGAGGATTAGTTTCTTCATTTTCGTGTGTTGTCTCCTCATGTTTAAAGTAAGTGCAGGTTTTTATTATTATTAATGGTTAAATATTAATATGTGATTTGAAGAATCACTAATTAATTATTATAGTCTTTAATTAACATACGCCGATGGATATTCCCGGAAAAAAGGCCACGCGTCTTCTGCATGGGAAAGGCCAAAGGCCACTTTGCACGCCTAGGGTAGATGTACAACTGCCCATTCAACTGTTGTTTTGTTGTTGGACGGATTCAAGTAGGAGTTGGGCTCAAGGCCCACTCTGACCCACTACCCTTTCCATGACTTTCCCTCTTGGATGAATTGGGTACTTAATTGGGATTGGGCCTTATAGGGGCTTGACCCGAGTTTGCTTCTAAACTCTTTTAATTCTAAATTTTCGATAATAAAAAGGATAGGAGGCGTTCTCCTCATTATCTTCCGATTATTCGAATAATTGGCGTACGACACATTGCTCGAACTTTCATCATCAAATTAAAACCACAATCGAATAAATTCAAATCACATCTTATATCGAATACAATTTCACAAAAATAAACTTTATTACTTACACTTCAATTGAAGAGAATAGGAGGCGTTCGTCTCACCATTCCTTGATTATTTGAATAATTGGCATACGCCACATTGCTCAAAATAATTGACTTTCGACCAAAACCTACCAATTCAAAATTCAAACTATTTTCAAACTATCAAATACAACATCTAAAAACATATCTTTTATAAATTAAACTTCGGATGATAAAAGATGGGAGGCGTTCGCCTTACCATCTCTCGATTGTTTGAATAATTGGCGCTCGCCATATTGCACAACTTATCGACTTCCGACTAAAACACGCTAAATAAACTTGGATAAGGGAATAGGTGGCGCTCGCCTCATTATTCTTTTAATAAGCAAGTAGGAGGCGTACGCCTCAATATCGTGCATATTCAACATCCACAAGCAAACTTTCAAAATAATTCGAACGAAAAAGGGAGTAGAAGGCGGTCGCCTTATTATTCCTCGAAAGAATTGGACGATTGGTGTGCACCACATTGCTCAATCTTTCGTCGTTCTTCAAAAACATCTCAAACAAATCAAATCTAATTTCTCGCCCCCGTGCGATCGAAACCAAACCAAATCAAACATCTAACATGTCAATTCAACTTGTCACCCCCGCGTGACCAAAACTTCTTTCAAAAAGAACACTGTCAATCCTTTCTAATGCGCACAACAAACCAGTGCTAGAGCCTCCACCGAGAGTAGACAAGCCAACGTTTAGCCGTTAGAACGCCGACCTACACAGTCGTTCATCAAACAAAACACACCAAATATTCGTAGTAGCCCGAACTATGAATGCTCTGATTTCCTTATTGCACCATAAGGATACGTAGGCAGGAGATGGCTGTATCTTCGCGAGCACACTAATAAAAAACCTCCCATTTTCCCCCTCCTGAGGTCTTCATCCATATCTATCATCAATTCTAATTACTCGAAGCAAGCGAATAATATTCAATTAACAGTCAAATAGCAAAATCAGACTAAAAGGTTCCCGTTGAGTACAACGGACGTAAGGGGTGCTAACACCTTCCCCTTGCGTAATCGACTCTCGAACCCGAATATGGTTGCGACGACCATTACTCTTATTTTTAAAGGTTTTCTCGATATTTTCCTATTCCTTCATTGGAATAAATAAAGTTCGGTGGCGACTCTGTTTCGAACAACATTTTTCCGCGTCCTATCGCGAGGGACGCATTATCATTTTTTTTGAGGTACGACAGACTGGCGACTCTGCTGGGGACCCTGCTCCAAGCAAGAGAGAGTCTAGCCTAACTTAGTCTGATTTTGCTATGACAGTTGGAAGATATTCTTTTCTTCCATGTTTATTTCTCTGTATTTTATTCTGATTGATTGTGTTGTATATAATTTGCCTTGATACTTTGATATGGGGCTTGATGTATGTTGTGAGATAAGTTCCATACCCGAGCTTCGAGAAAAAACTTAGAACCCGGAGTTGTGTAGTATTGAACCGGGGGGTGTACACCTCATTGCGACAATACGAAGACTCCACCTAGAGTAGATCTGTTTGGAGTTTCCATCACAATATGGCTAGCCCATTATTGTGGGGAGGTTCTAGATACGATCCGTGACTCTAGGGACCTTGCCTTAAACCCAAGTTTTGTTTTCATGATTGGTGATTATGTAGTATTAAACCGAAGGGTCTACACCCTGTTCGAACAATACGAGAATCCCACTTAGATTAGATTAGTGCAAGATTCCCATCACGATGTGGCTAGCCCACCATTGCGAGGAAGTTTTGAACTTGATCCGTGAGTCTAAGTTCCTTCCTTGATAACATAACTTTAGAACCTACCTTTGGGAATTTCTAGTAATCAGAGAAACCCGTACTTCTTCCTATTATACTGATGTACTCGACATGTGGATAGTTTTGAGTCTGTATTCCTCTGCGAAAATCATTGCAAAACTTCGTGCATTTGCATATCATAAACATGCATTGCATATCATCTCCCAGAAACAAAAAACTTACACTATATTCTACCCTTTGTCCAGTAACACTGACTACTCGACACCGGTACGAGACACGCCGCAACTATAGGATGACACTCGAACAGCTTGAAGCAAACCAGGTTTCAATGAGAATAGACATTGATTCCATGCAGGCAAAGATGGATCGCTTGCTTGAAACTATGTTGCTCTTAGCCCAAAAGGAAAAGGATGCTGAGACTAGCGCCGAAGCCAGGAAAGTTGCTACTCAGTTTGGATCGCCATCACCTAGCATCCCTGGAGTAACTAACCTTGATGGTAACCCTGCCCAGCCTAGGGGAGGATCGATCCCTATTCTGATCCCAATGGTCAATGTAAACCCCCATGAGCATTCTACTACATCTGCTCGCCATGGATCCATGATGGGTGATGAGGATCCTTATGAGGCTTTCTTCATGCCCCAATCCGCCAAACCTATTGTTGGAGGTCTCCTAGACCCAGCTGTTGAGAGACTCCACGCTCTAGAAGAGAAGTTTAAGTCCTTGGAGGTTCACACTACTCCCAGTTTGGACGCTGTTGATATGTGCCTGGTGCCAGGTTTGGTGATTCCGCAAAAATTCAAAGTCCCAGACTTTGACAAGTACAAAGGGATCAGCTGCCCAAGAACATACCTTAGAGCTTACTGCCGCAAGATGGCTGCCCACATCATTAATGATCAACTCATGATTCATTACTTCTAAGACAGTCTTAGTGGGGCATCCTTGGAGTGGTACATGCAACTAGAGAGAGGTCATGTCCAATCATGGAGAGATCTGGCTGAAGCCTTCCTTAGGCATTATTAGTACAACACTGATCTAGCACCCAACCGCACCCAGCTGCAAGACATGACTCAGCGTAACAATGAGTCATTCAAGGAATACGCCCAGCGGTGGAGAGAGCTTGCAGCTCGTTTTCAACCTCCTCTCCTTGACAAAGAGCTAATCGACATGTTTATGGGAACTCTGCATACCCAATACATGGAGAAAATGGTAGGCTCTAGCTTCCCAACTTTTGTTGAGGTTGTCTCCGTGGGAGAGTGAATCGAGAGAGCCAGATCAAGAAGGGAAAGCTACCTTGCGCTGCCAATGCTTCAAGTGGGATGAAGAAGCCTTATCCTAACCTACCAAAGAAGCCAAAAGGTCAGACCAATGCCATAATGGGAGAGGGATGATATAGGACACGTCCATATGCTCCTATGCCGTATCATCAGGTTGCCGTTGTCATCCCAACACCATGTCAGCAACCCTATCAACAACAATATCAGCAGCCATATTAACAACCAGCTTATCAGCAACAAAATCAACAGCAACGTGCTCCGCAACAACGTCAACCCAATCAGCAGAGGGCAAGGAGGCCAGAAAGACATTTCGATCCTTTTCCAGTACCATACAGCAAGATCCTTCCCTACCTGCTAAAGGATGGATCAATTGTTTTGAAGGAGCTAACACCTGCAACTCCTCCATATCCACCAGGCTACGACGTTAATGCTCACTGCGAGTATCACATGGGTGCCCCAGGGCACACAGTGGAGAATTGCAAGGCTTTAAAACACAAAGTCCAAGACCTGATTGACAGTAAGGCAGTTACCTTCACACCAGTTAGGCCAAATATTGCAACAAACCCCATGTCGGCGCATGCAGAGCATAGTGAAGCTCAAAGATAAAGCTTCTCACCGTCCTGAACAAGCAGAACAACTCCTAACAAAGAGTCAAGAAACGAAGTCCCGTTGCTTTGAATGACGGCAATCATTATGTCATTTTTACCATTATGCATTCTTGTAATTTGATCTTGTTTGTTTAAGTACTGTATGCTTTAAACATTGTTATTTGTATTTGGTCTTATTAATGGGATGATTATGCATGCTTTGAATCAATCTTTCATATTCACTCATCTATCACATTTACAAATCACAAACACATACTTTTCCACTTCACCTCCTTTATCGCATTATTGTTAGTAAATGTCGGAAAGAGGATGACGAAAACAAAATACTCATACTTGCTGATTGAATGCTTTCGGATAAAATCCTGCTAATGATGTACATGCATTATTTCAAATCCCCAAACACCGGAGAGATAAGGAGTTAATCCCTAGTCAACCACTTCGAGCCTAGAAGTAGGAGTTTCTTTCGAATCTATAAAACCCTTACGCTTAACCTGGGGCAGGGTAGTGTTTAGTTGATTTGACTACACATTCAAATTACAAGATGAAATATCCCATACACGGATCAACCATATGATATTCTTCACACACATCATGAAGTGTCGAAGGAACCATACAAATCCAAATTTTATGTCGGTTGTTCTTCAATGACCAATGACTTGGCAGTCACAATTTCCAAAAAAAAAATCAAAGAAAGAGCCCGCTAAGTCGAACACCTTAAAAGGAGACTTAGGCAAAAACAGGGGCAATCCCGATTGATTAAAGCATCAAACAAAGCGGTCCATGAAAAAATTAGGGATCAAAACAAAAATCGAAAGAGACAATGAAAGTCTCCAACAAAACAAAACAAGATTCAATGACCACCATACCAAAATCAAATGGTCACCGACATCCAAAAAATGAAATAAGGTGGCTGCCATTCCAAGAGACCTTGAATCACCATCTTTATCCTTACACCTGCAAAAGACGAATGTGTGCGAATTAACTGAACGTAGGATTGAAGATCATCATGAAGAAGGGGTGGGTTAAAATAAACTTTGAGCCTTATATCCTTTTGTTTCAATAACCATGAACCAAGCCACGTTACAACCTCAAAAGACCTAATTGAAGTAAGGTTTATTCTGAAAGCATAGTATAGCAAGGTTGAGTAAACTGACTCCTAGAGATTTGCTAATATTCTTTTTCACTATATCATTCACACACTAGCTGAATCAGCACCGCGTTTGGACTCTTGGTCCACTCGTCACACACTACCACAACACTCCCGAGTGAATGATTGTTTTTCAAAACTTGCATAATTGTTGCATTAAAATCACCATTTCTTGGATGACAATTCTTAATTGTCAGTCAGTACTTGACATCGAGTAAATTCCAACAAGGGGCAATTCAAGAGGTATTTGATCGTTGGTACTGACACGAATCAAGAGCATCCTATGAATCAAGGGCATGGCATCTTTTTGATCATGTTGACCTAAGAAGTAGTAAGTATAAGACAAATCTCCAAGCATCGATCGATCAGGGAGGAAAAACACTTCAATACTCAGTCCGTCTGGGACAAGACCCTCAAATGCTAATCAGGGGCAATACAAGTGGCAAGGGGAAAATTCCCTTCATATCTTTAAGTCGTTCAAGCAGATTGCATCAGACATTAGTGACAGCTTGAAGTCACAACAAAAACGTCGAAATTTCATACCAGGGCAAGATCATATATTGACAAGAAACCTTGCAGCACGTCAAAAGCATAATCATCATGCGTTCATCACGTCGCTATGCTCAGTTACAGGCTGGCCAAACACTTCAGAAGAAGAACTGAGATCTTCTCGAAGATAAATACACAATATATTAGCAAGAGATAAAACTTGGGGCACCAAGAGTATCCGCATCTATTGCGTGTTCATCACATCATCAACTACTGAGTGTCGGGAAGTCAGATCCTTTCCACCAACTGATAGTCCAACCCACGTTGACAGTTACAAGAAAAGTCAAAGTCCACCTTGTTGGCATCCACACAAAAACAAATACAACCAGCACTGGTTTCCAAAAATACATTGCCTTTGAAAGGGGGGCCAATCCCAAACAAACCAATCATCCTTTGCATTCAAACATGCATCACATGCATCACTTCATACAAAATGCATACATGACATTTATACATATAGCACGAGTCAAGGTCCAAGGTTTAGTCGTAGGAATCCAAGCCAACCCTCAGCCGAGTCATTGTCACTTCCTCTAAGTGAGTTCCTACCCTGCTATTGGGCGCTCCCCACTGAGCTACATCCTTCAACCTTTTGTTGATAAGATGTTATCCTCAGCTAAGTCAAAATATTGTTTCTCTAAACACTTACCTTGTTTTACGTTGAGCGTCCCTCAATGAGTCATTTCCTGTAACCTTTTGTTGATAGAAACTACATTCCCCAGAGAATATTTGTTCTGCAACCTTTTGTTGTTGATACCCCAAGCAGTTCTTACCCAGCAATGCTCCAATACTGCCCAGTAGATCAGATTTACTGAACTTTGACAGTAGCCTTATTTTTCCAATATTTTTCTCACTATCATCCTTTTGATGAAAGTCCCTTGAGGAATAATACTAATCATTACCCTGTTTACGATAACTGTTATCCTTTTGGTAATGGTAAATCCTTGACATTTGTGATCTTACTGTCATCCTTTTGGTGTCGGTGATCCTTGAAGTTTTGGTCCAATCTTCATCCTTTTGGTGAATGGCGACCTCTCATTATTAAAGCTTATTGTCATCCTTTTGGTGGTAACAAACTTTGTTGTTTGATCTTATTGTCATCCTTTAGATGCCGATGATCCTTGAAGTTATGGCATAACCTTCATCCTTTTGGTGAATGGTGACCTCTGCAACCATTACAGCTTACCGTCATCCTTTTGGTGTCGGCGATCCTTGTGGTGATAAGGATCCTTGTCATTTTGGTTCAATCATCATCCTTTTGGTGATGACGTCCAGTTCAATCTAAATATCATCCTTTTGGTGATAGAGATTATGGAGTTTGGTTTAAGCTATCATCCTTTTGGTGATGGTGACAATTGGAAAGTCCAATCCCACTGTCATCCTTTTGGGTGTCAGCAATATTTGAAGTTATTATAACTTATTATCATCTTTTTGGTGGTAACACGTTTCGAAGTTATGATCTCATCTTCATCCTTTTGGTGATGGTGATTGTTGATTCATTATCATCCTGTTGGTGATAACGAGTCCTGTTGTTGTAGTACCTTCATCCTTTTGGTGATGGTGACTGTCGACTTATTATCATCCTTTTGGTGATAACAAGTTTTATGGTTCGATCCTACCTTCATCCTTTTGGTGATGCTGATTCATAAAAGTTATCGACTTATTATCATCCTTTTGGTGGTAACGAGTTTTGTTTTTTAATCCCACCTTCATCCTTTTGGTGACGGTGACCATTTGAGTTATGGACTCATTATCATCCTTTTGGTGATAACGGGTTTTGTTTTGATCTTACCCTCATCCTTTTGGTGATGGCGATCATTAAGTTTGTTTCGGCTTATTATCATCCTTTTTCGTGATAACAAGTTTCGAAGTTCTGTCCTTATTATCATCCTTTTGGGGGTAACAAGTTTCGTCTTTTATCTGACCTTCATCCTTTTGGTGATGGTGATCGTTTGAGTTGTGTGCTTATTATCATCCTTTTGGTGATAACAAGTTTTAAAGTTTTGTTCTTACCTACATCCTTTTAGTGATGGTTATCGTTTAAGGTTATTGACTTATTATCATCCTTTTGGTGGTAACAAGTTCTGTTGTTGATCTTACCTTCATCCTTTTGGTGATGGTGATTATTTTGACTTATTATCATCCTTTTGGTGGTAACAAGTTTCGTCTTGTAACTTACCTTCATCCTTTTGGTGATGGTGATGATTGAGTTTTGATTTATTATCATCCTTTTTAGTGATAACAAGTTTGTTATGTGACTATACCTTCATCCTTTTGGTGAATGGTGATCATTGAAGTTATTTTACTTATTATCATCCTTTTGGTGATAACAAGTTTTGTTGTTGGATCTTACATTCATCCTTTTGGTGACGGTGATCTTTGAAGTTGATGAGTCAACTATCATCCTGTTGGTGATAGCCTTGATATTATACTCTCTGTAGTAGGAAACTTTATCAAAATAACCATCATTCTTTTGGTGACAGACATCATCCTTTTGGTGATGGAAATCTTTGGATTGTGTTTAACTTTCATCCTTTTGGTGATAGCGAGATTTGTTGTTGATCTTACCATCATCCCTTTGGTGATGGTGAGTTCTACTGTCATCCTTTTGGTGCCAGAAAACATGTTCAATTTTTTCTTTACATCAAAAAATACATGTTCAAGATTTGAATGTCAACTCGAGGGCTGGCATTGATTTGGCATTCTACCCCTATTACCTTGGTGCTGTTAGAATCCATTGCATTTTCTTTCCGCATCCATTCCATTGCATTCCAAAGGACAAAATCTGGGTCTTTTTGTATTTAATTACCTTCCACCATGAATGTATGAAGACTGTTGTTATTCTTACCTTCTAGTTCAAGTTAATTAAACAGGGGCAGCTGTCATACCCCAATTTTGTACGGGCATATTAAAATTTTCATACAATTGATTTCATTTTGGTTTGCATCGCATGTTCAGCATGACATGCATATCGTTCGGCCACACAAGTTTGTTAAAACCTAGTATGATTAAATTCAAGTGTTGATCATGCCTATTTGATTCAGAATTGGTGGTTCATTAAATTTATAGCTTGGTTCATTAACCAGGTTCATGTGATCAATTAGGGTCATGTTCAAATCTATCATACATATATAGTTAAGACTTGGTCCAAAATCCAATTTTATACTTTTAATCCACCCTTTTCTCTTTAGGATTCACCACCAAAACCATATGTACAAATCATATTCAAGATAATGGTCACATGCCAAATTGCATTTTTCATTTGTGAATTAACTAGCATCATGTACAAAGTTACTTGCTTCACTTTCCATAAACTCATTTCAAACCATTTGACAATGATGGGGGGTTAACACAGTCCAATGGACAAATGCACTCGGCGGAATAACGGATTTTACATCACAGGATTAGCAAGGATAGGCTCACTTATCACAAGTCCATGAGTCTACCACTTGAGGCCTACAACATACCAAAGTCATCGGCCTAAATCCCACACGTCGTTCATGACAAGCTTACTACAGAACCCAATCAAACGCGCATCCTGCTATGACAGCAAACAGAGTTAGTTCTGCCGTTTTGGTTTACAAGGAAAATCTCAATACAACACTTTTTGCTAAGCCAAGTATGGTACGACAACCATAACCAGCCACAGACCATTATAAGGGAAACACCAGTTTGTTTCAATAGTACTCCGGTAGATTAAGAACTAATTCAAAGTACAGAGAAATTACATGGCAAAAAATTTAAACAGGAAATAAAAAAGTTACATGTAACATTCAAGTTTCTAATCCAGTTATGACAGTTTGGGAATAAGCTCAAAAGAAATACAAAAGTTTAGAGCTCACACAAATAAAAGTTAATCACTTTGATTTAATGCGGGCCTATTAAGTATGGAGTTTGAAGTGATGATGTACTGTGATAACTTTCGGCAGAGGTTCTGGTTCTTCTAAAAAGCCAAAGGCCATTCAACACAATTGCAAGACTTCCAGCTTTGTCAAGAATCCATTGACCATAACATTACACAAGGGCTATGGAAGCCAAACTCAGCACGCTCTGACCGTGACAGGACAACACTAGCGTCTTCCATGCTTTTGGCAATAATTTATCCAAGATATCAAACTATAGTGGTGGGAAGCATCTGGCCCTTGCCTTTCAGCAGGTTACCAACACGGGTTGAATACACCGGTAACATCATCATACAACACAATGAACAACATGGTTTAAACTCTGTAGGCGATGATACCTGCAGCATTTGCCAATCTTCTTGGAGGATTACCAACAGGAATGCGATAATCAGTACTCAGCAACACATCAGTGGTTACAGCAAAACCTGCGGTAAGTCGCATACCAGATAAAACCCAAAAGTCCCAAGCAAAAAGTTACCAACCTACAAATTGAAACCGAGAATTAGTCAACTGTTTTTGGTGAATTTAAGTAAAACAGTTGGTGACGCAAATCACACGTCACATTCAAAAGCTTACTTTTTGTAACAGTAAATCGAAATTCTCACCATAACAAAACGTAGGTCTTACCACGGTAAAAAGAGGGAAGCCATTGAGAGCGGTTACGTGCTTTCCATAGGGTCTAAAGAATGAAGCCAACTTATCTTTCCACCTGCGAAAACTTTGGTCCCCACCAAATCTGAAAAAGATTTCTTTCTAACCAAATGATTTGGAGAATCCTTTACAGCTCATGATTTGGAGCAACCGTTTTCGCTCTATATAAGGAGCACGCCAATCACTGAAAAAGAGAAAAAAATACCGTCACTCTTCTGAAATCGCATCCCAACCTACACACCAAAGCTCAAAGATACCAAAGGGATACTCAAAGTTCATCACCATAAATTTGAGCAAACCGAGCTAAACCCTGACAAACCAAACACAGAAGTAAGAAGAAGGAGAGGCCGAAAACTAAGCGGAAACAAGAGAAGAGCTCGCACACAAAATCGAAAGGTGCTTATTTGAGGTAAACGCTCATTGGAGTCTCGTCGGAGCCGGAAGGTTCCGGTGACGTCCTTCACCCTTTGTTCAACCTTTCCAAGGCATTATATCACCATGTAGTCGCCGATTGTGTATATGATTTGACGATTTTGTTGTTTATTCATGAAATGTTTTGATTTAAGTATAGAATATGGTAGATCCATGAGGAATGTTGTTGATTTTGGTTTGAAATTGTTTATGTTGTTTGTTTTATTGTGGGGTTTGTTTCATTCTGTTGGAACCGAGGATGGTTATGCTCGGACATGTTGGTTTTCCGATGATGAATATCGTGTGTTCGTCTTCGATTTTGGATTTTTCTTAGGGGTTTCGTTTCCGTAATTTGGGGTATCATTATTGTTGTGTTTGGAAGGGACGATTGGATGGCGTTTTTCTGTAGGAGTGAATCGTTTTGTTTTCGAAAAAACCAGAGGGTTGAACAAGAGAGAGAGAGTGAGGATCGGTTTCTTCATTTTCGTGTGTTGTCTCCTCATGTTTAAAGTAAGTGCAGGTTTTTATTATTATTAATGGTGAAATATTAATATGTGATTTGAAGAATCACTAATTAATTATTACAGTCTTTAATTAACATACGCCGATGGATATTCCCGGAAAAAAGGCCACGCGTCTTCTGCATGGGAAAGGCCAAAGGCCACTTATAGTTGCACGGCTAGGGTAGATGTACAACTGCCCATTCAGCTGTTGTTTTGTTGTTGGACGGATTCAAGCAGGAGTTGGGCTCAAGGCCCACTCTGACCCACTACCCTTTCCATGTTTTTCCCTCTTGGATGAATTGGTTACTTAATTAGGATTGGGCCTTATAGGGGCTTGACCCGAGTTTGCTTTCTGCATCATTGGGAATCTGTTATTCCCACATCCAGCTCCCAACAATATTAAATGAGCCTCATATTTATATCAATTTTTTACTATATTAGCTAATCAAAGTTATTTTAATTAATCATTTAATCTTGACCAAATTACTTTTTTCGATTAACTCTGTTTTAGTTCGAATCCAATTTTTTTATCCATATACTCTAGAAGATTTATTTTAAATTAATTTTTGGATGAAAAGGGGAATAGTGAGCATCCGCTTCACTATCTCTCGATTATTCGAATAATTGGCGTACGCCATATTGCTCGAATTTTCGTCATTCAATTAGAACCCTAAATAAAATTCATTTCATTCATAAACACGAATTCAAACCTTTTTTTCAAACCATTTAACTTCAAAAGAAGTTTCTCTTAACATAAATTTTGGGATGAAAAAGATATAGGAAGCGTTCGCTTCACTATTTCTCAAGCACTTGAATAATTGGCGTACGCCATATTGCTCGAGTTCTTGTCACCCGATTAAACCTTAAATACCAATTTCAAATCACTTTTTCCAAATTAAATATAATTTCTAAATTCAAATCATTTTTAAACTTCAACCATCACATTCAAATCACGTCTTCTAAATCAACTACCAATTCTAAACTCTTTTAATTCTAAATTTTCGATAATAAAAAAGGATAGGAGGCGTTCGCCTCATTATCTTCCGATTATTCGAATAATTGGCGTACGCCACATTGCTCGAACTTTCGTCATCAAATTAAAACCACAATCGAATAAATTCAAATCACATCTTATATCGAATACAATTTCACAAAAATAAACTTTATAACTTACACTTCAATTGAAGAGAATGAGAGGTGTTCGCCTCACCATTCATTGATTATTTGAATAATTAGCGTACGCCACATTGCTCAAAATAATCGACTTTCGATCAAAACCTACCAATTCAAAATTCAAACTATTTTCAAACTATCAAATACAATATCTAAAAACATATCTTTTATAAATTAAACTTCGGATGATAAAAGATGGGAGGCACTCGCCTTACCATCTCTCGATTGTTTGAATAATTGGCGCTCGCCATATTGCACAAATTATCGACTTCCGACTAAAACACGCTAAATAAACTTGGATAAGGGAATAGGTGGCGCTCGCCTCATTATTCTTTTAATAAGCAAGTAGGAGGCGTACGCCTCAATATCGTGCATATTCAACATCCACAAACAAACTTTCAAAATAATTCGAACGAAAAAGGGAGTAGAAGGCGGTCGCCTTATTATTCCTCGAAAGAATTGGACGATTGGTGTGCACCACATTGCTCAATCTTTCGTCGTTCTTCAAAAACATCTCAAACAAATCAAATCTAATTTCTCGCCCCCGTGCGATCGAAACCAAACCAAATCAAACATCCAACATGTCAATTCAACTTGTCACCCCCGCGTGACCAAAACTTCTTTCAAAAAGAACACTGTCAATCCTTTCTAATGCGCACAACAAACCAGTGCTAGAGCCTCCACCGAGAGTAGACAAGCCAGCGTTTAGCCGTTAGAACGCCGACCTACACAGTCGTTCATCAAACAAAACACACCAAATATTCGTAGTAGCCCGAACTACGAATGCTCTGATTTCCTTATTGCACCATAAGGATACGTAGGCAGGAGATTGCTGTATCTTCGCGAGCACACTAATAAAAAACCTTCCATTTTCCCCCTCCTGAGGTCTTCATCCATATCTATCATCAATTTTAATTACTCGAAGCAAGCGAATAATATTCAATTAACAGTCAAATAGCAAAATCAGACTAAAAGATTCCCGTTGAGTACAACGGACGTAAGAGGTGCTAATACCTTCCCCTTGCTTAATCGACTCCCGAACCCGAATATGGTTGCGACGACCATTACTCTTATTTCTAAAGGATTTCTCGATATTTTCCTATTCCTTCATTGGAATAAATAAAGTTCGGTGGCGACTCTGTTTCGAACAACATTTTTCCGCGTCCTATCGCGAGGGATCGCATTATCATTTTTTTTGAGGTGCAACACATGGGAATTGAAATACCTGCAAAAATAACTCGAACACTTGCAGAATAATCGAAATATAAATGAAAGTGGTACGACTTTTGAGTGTAAATCAAGGCAAATATACGATGTATATAGTGAGAATATTTGAAGTATGAGAACGTTATTGTAGCAAAATTGTTTCGATGTGTATCAGTGTAAGTTTCTGATCAAGTGATGTGTTGAGCATATATCGAAGTGAGCGTGATCAGAGTCTTCAGAGTTAGAGTTCAGATATCTCTTACAGATTTCAGATATCTCTTGCAGTCTTCAGATATCACTAGCAGTCTTCAGATATCACTTGCAGTCTTCAAATATCACTTGTAGTCTTCAGATATCACTAGCAGTCTTTAGATACCAGAGCTTGAGCTTCAGCGTCAGATTCTTCAGGTGATCGTTCCTCATATGTGTTCTTGTTTAGAGTCAGATCTAATTTCTTCGTGTTGGATCAGCGTTTTTGGACTATGTCAGATGCCAAATATTAGTTTCGTCAGAGTCATTTTAACTTAGAAACCTACACACTTAATAAAAATCTTAGGATACCAAATTGTTTCATTCTTTATTATCATCAAAACTTAGAGATATATTGTAGAGTCAAAATCTTGTTCTAACAATCTCCCCCTTTTTGATGATGAAAAAACTTAGAACTTTGATGAAGCAATAAGTACTATTCAGAGATACTTAATTGAAAAATGATTAGAGTAAGATAGAGTGACTCCCTCTGAGATTAGCAATCTCCCCCTGAGTCGAATACTTACAAATGTTTTAATGTTTATTATCAGATGGGTTTCTGGGGTAGAGAATTTCTTACCAGATTTTCTTAGGTTACTCGCCTTGTTTATTAGTTTCTCAAATTGAGATTTATTTTCCCTTCGTTCAGATAAATTCTGAAAATAGACTTAGACTATGCAATAATTATGTCAGAATGTAAGCAGTGCATTTCTGAGAGTTAGATAAATTATTTCATCAAAAGGACTTTTATTTCTCCCCCTTTTTGTCAGACTCAAAAAGTAATAAACACAATGATAGGTAAAATTATACATAATCAGAAGGAATATAAGGCCTCAGAGGCAAAAACACTTAGAAAAACAAAAAGAGTCTTAGAGTGCCTAATGGTTTGGAGGAGGAGGCATCCTTTGAAGAAGCTCGGCTAGCAGATTCTGTATGCTGGAGTTGACTTGGTCCTGCTTGTCGAGTCTAGCTCTGACTAGTTATTGTTCTTTCTGCAACTCTTCCAGAGTCCTGATGACTAAGGGAGTAAGGTCAGTTGTTGATGACTCTCCTTGAGTCAGAGCAACTTTTGTGGTCTTCTCAGCATCTTCAGCAGCTTTCTGAGTTGCTTCAGCTTCAGCTTGCTCTCTGGATGCTGCTTCTACAGCAGCTTTCTCAGCTACCTCCCTGGCAGCAGCTTTCTCTGCAACTTCTCTCTCTGCCTCCTTAGCCATACGAGTCTCTAGCTTCTGTTCAACACCTCTAATATAGTCAGTTCTGACTTTTTCAGATAAGCCCTTCAGCTTGAAGACTTCAGAAGGCACCCATCTGATGAACCTATTCTAGTGAGTCCTTACTTCATAAGGATTGTCACTGACGTTGGATTCGTCATAGAGCTTCTTGAGTCTTGAAGCAAAATTCTTTGAGAAATTAGCGTATGCCTCATCAAGGGTAGGAAGAGTGAGGTCAGGTTCAAAGGGTTGAGGAGTGGGTTCAAAAGGTTCATGTATGGGTTCAGATGGTTCAAAATGGGTCCAGAGGGTTCTGGGATGGTTTTAGAAGGTTCTGGTACAAACTGAGTCTTTTCAAAGTCAGCTGTGGCCTGAAGGTCTTCATGGTTTGGGGAGGTTGAGTCAAGGATATCTAAAACAAAATATTCAGAGTTGGATGTTAGGTCATAGTAGGGAGGGGAATCGGGGTTAGAGGAGAGGGGTGATATATGTTCGTTGAGCATTATGGCTTCAGGGATGAGGATGGATGTTATGTGGAGGTTGAATTAAGGTAATGGGGGTAAAGATGTGATAGGGTCAGATGTTAGGGTTCATATAGATTTGGTTCCGAAAGGATGGGTATAGAAGGTGTTGGTTCAGATGCAAAAGGGAGTAAGGTTGTTTGTTGTTGAGATTTTGATTTTTCTATGGGAGTTGTAGTTTGTGTGGAGGGTGAGGTGGAGGAAGTAGTGACAGTGCTTGATAGGGTGGGGGTGGTAGAGGGATAGATGAGGCAATTTTCCTAGAACCAGAAGAAAGTGGGGTTTCTGAGGTAAGATACTTACTTGGTGTTGAAGAGCTCAGAGGCACATGCTGCTTCTGAGTCGCTGAAGATTCTCCCAGCTTGAGACTCTTCTTCTTCTTCTTCTTCTCAGAAGGTTCCCTCTTTCTCTTCAGGAAGTTGGGGGGTTGATTTGGGAGTCAGTCCAAGTTGAAGCCAAAGATATCAATTCCTTGGGCTTCCAGATCCTGCAAGTAGCAAGCGATAACTTTTGGAGGATCTATCTTTGAGAAGAGATACATCTCATATTCTCTCTCTTTATGATCCTTTATAGCTTCCCAATATGTAAGTATTGTGGGTTTGACTTTGACCTTGTCAATTAGGCCCATTGTAATACCCCAAAATTTACCCTTCATTTTTTTTCATGGAAGCATGGGATTATGTTTCACATTTCATTGGCATCATACTAGGTCGTACTCATTGCATACTGCATTAGTGACTGGGAAATCAGGTTTTGATTGACCACTCCTTAACAGAAGGAGCCCACACAAAGCAAGATTGAGAATTGGACTTCATTCTCCAAGTATACAAGTCTCAAGGGTCTCAAGGGGCTCCAAGTATCTTATTGTAGTCCTCAGTTCATCAGTGGAGGATTCAGAGCTCCCAGAGTATGCATCTGGATTTAATCAGAAATTAGGGTTTCATAGCTACTTGCAATAGGCAATGTTTGATTGGAAGTAGAGGGGCTCATCCATGTCATGATTAGAGAGGCATCTTGGCCTAGGAAGATTCACAATTATCTCAGAAAGATCCATTGGCAATCAGTGCAATCAGTTCTTGATCATTTTGCCCTAAAATTAGGGTTTGGTATAAAATCAGTTTATTTATGATTCTTTGGGTGAAACTCTTTTCCATGGCCCTCCATATGTCCACAAGGGTCTACATACAAAAAATCAACTCTTTATTTGAGCCAGAGGTGCTTCAATTGATCAATGGAATCGGGAATCAGACAGTTTGGGAAAAGTCAACTGTGGGGCCAGAAAAGTCAACTCCTGACATTTTGAGAGTGGAATCTCAAAATCCATGCCTAAGGGAGCCTACATGTGAAATTTGATCAAGGTTGGATCATGGATTCATCATTTAATCAGGAGTTGAAAAAGTTACTAAATTTGGAAATGGTTGACTTTCCATTTAGGGCAAGTTTTCATGGTTGTTGCACTCACTTTAAGCCCATTTTCCATCAATATGCAAGCTCCATTTGAAAATTTCTCCAACATAAAATTATTCCTCTTGTTCCAAACTTTCTAGAGATATAAAGTTTTCTCCATTTGGATCAAAGTTGAGAAAGTTATGCTTGGTCAAAGTGAGACATTATTTTAGGACACTTAGAAAATTTTCTAAGTCCAAAATCTTCAAAGTTTGTCAAGACTTCTTGGCTAGTTTTCTTGCATTTCAAGGTATCTTTTTAAAATACTTTATTCATAACAATTGTACCTTGACATGTCCTCTTTCACATCCTTTTAGAATCATCCCATTTGGATCATTGGTTTGGGAGATGCACTCATCTAAAGTTGGCATCATGAACTGAATTTCTAGGCAGCATTTTGGCCAAACTGGCCCAATCTTTTGGCATGATGAAACCTGAACTTTAAGGTCACTTTTCACCTTTTTCCATTCATCGTTTCCATTTGTGCCCAACATGAAAGATGTTAAGCTCCATGAACTCTTCCTATTGTTTGCATTGCCTTGCCATTTGGTAATGTACTCATCAAGATACATAGTCATAAAGTCACCATCTTGAACTTATTTCCAAGCCATGCCATGCTGCAACCAGACCATAAAACCAGCACATGTGTTTCTTTACCTCATTTGGCCATGTACTTTTATTTCCACTAACTTAAGTTTTGCCAAAACAAGAGCTTGCTTTCACCACCTCACTTTTGTATCATAGTGCACATAACCAAAACCAAACATTTCAGCCCATTAAGAATGTTAGATCCATCATACTTAAAGCATTGAAACCCTAATCTGAAGGGAGGCTGAGAAACTTTCGAGCAAAGCAAGCAAGGCAAGCATTGAAGGTCTGTTTTTCATTTCTCTTCCATTTCACAAGCTCTTGAAGTAAAAGCACCAAGAGGCAGCTTCCTTCTTCCTCCATTCCTCCATTATCAAGAAGCAGTGGACTGATTTCCACTAGGTAAGCTTTTCACTCTCTTCCATGACCATATATCCATGCTTATAATCATGCTTACCATTGTTCATTACTGTTTTTCATGCCATTGCCATGCTTGTTTCATGCTGGTTTTCCATGTTAATGTTATGCTATGTTCATTTTTGAAGCCCTCAACATGAGGCATTGTCATTAAGTTGGAGTCTGTGATGTTAATTTTCTGCTCACAGTCGTGCTCATGGTGTCATCTTGCTGTCCACTTTTCACCATGTTTAAGTTACCATTTCACTAGAAACAAAATACCATGATGAACCTCACATTGCATACTTGAACTTTGCTTTTTATGTCGTGCCATTTGGTGAATCATGGAGGTTGCATTTTGTTGTTGAAAATGGAAGAAATCCGCTGCATGTGTCGTGTTCCTGCATGCATGTTGCTAGGGTTTTCCAAGGTTCATGAAGGAGACGATACGTGTCACTCTGTAGGCCATTAGATCCGTCGCTCAGCTTTTAATCATACCCATCCATTTGTTTTTTGTCTCGTAGCGCTTAAGTACCAGCTTGACCGGTTGATATGTTACATGTTTTTTTTAAAATAAATGTACACTTTATAATGTCACGCTGAATAAATCATGTGGACTTTGGGCTTTCCACCATGCGCTATCTGCACCCCACACGCCAGGCCCATTATCATTATTCCTTCACATTTCATTTTTATTTTTTTAATTCATTTTATTTTCTATTTTGTTTTTAATTAATAAAAATATTTTATTTATTCATAAAAATCCCAAAAAATATTTTCTACATTTCTTAATGTTTTATTCAATTTTATTTAATTTTTATTTTCATATTTATTTAATGTTAATATTTTATTTCAATTATTAATTCTAAATGGTTCTTTTAAGCATACATTTATTTCTTGATTTTATTTTCATGACTTAGAATTATTTTTAACTTTTGATTTTTGGGATGAAGGTTGACCAATGTCTCATGGTCAACCTGACCTTTTCTTGGAATTTTATTTCCCATTTTTAATTTATTTTGGATTTATTTTTGACCTAGTTTGTTTGGTTGACTTTTCATTTGACTTCTGTTTTTCTTCAATTAATTTACACACTAATTTTCATTATTTTTGAAATATTTTTGGGGGATGATGATGCCCTGACCCCACCTAACTTAGTTTAATTTTTCATATTTTTCTTGATTAATTTTCTATTTCTTTGATAATTTTTAAGTTGACTTGACTTTTCAGTTGACTTTTCTATGATTGATGTTTGACTTAGGGATTGCTTAAGGCAATTGAAGAGATCTTTTGATCCTCCCTTGTTCATCTCATATGCCATGTATTAGAGGCCTTTCATCTTGATTTTATTTGGTCCTTACCTTATATCCCGATTAAATTATTCAGTGATCCTTTGTGTGCATAGTTTCATCTGTTTGATTAATTTAATACCTGTTACACTTGTTTCTCTCATCCATACTTTCTATTGCTTGATTGTTTAACATGTTTATACCTTCCATACATTGTTTAATGCTCCTTCATTTCATTCTTTGATTCTTTGACTTGATCATATACTTGTTTAACTATTGCCTACTTGTATGATGTATGAGGCATATATTCTTATTTGTTTGATTGCCATGAACAATCCCCATTCATAAAAAATGTACCCCTCTCCCATGAAGTGTATAATGTTTATTCTTTCATTCTTTATTCATTTGTTAATACAAGAATTAAAACGAAAATCCGATAACCATTTCAAAACAAGATCAAAGGCTCGATCCAACGTCGAGTAATCATTTTCAAAACTTAACAGAACCAGCACGTATTCATCCATCCTTTTGTAAGTCGATTGCTTCATGCATCGCCATTTCTCTTGTAAGTCGATTACTTCATGCATCGCCATCTACCTTGTAAGTCGATTGCTTCAGGAATCGCCATCTACCCTTATCTGTGGTTCCTCTCCTTGCTCCATCTGTCGACTCTTGTTCCGTTTAGGTAGAACCCTTTGTATGATAACATAGGTAGAATTCCCTTATTCTTTGCATGCTAACATTAGGTAGATGTTCCCATTTGTAAATCCTAACACATAGGTCCACATTGCATGACAACACTAGGGCAGAGCTTTCCCACTTTTAGACCTTTCGTGCGTCTCCGATCTTGTGGCATGCCAGTCCATTCTATTGCAAAGAGGCAACTGCCTAAGACTCGATTCAGCGAGTTGCAACACCTACTGCTAGGACGTGAACACATTGCCCACTTTCCTTTGACACAACTGGTGTCCTCCTTTGTAAGTCCATGTTCAGATGGAAACCCTTAACCCCTAGTTAGTCGAACTACGACAACTCTGATTCTCATGTTCAGATGAGATACGTAGGCATGAGATGCGATGTCTTGCCGAGTTTTGACTGGCGACTAACAACTAATCCTTGCTTGTTTTCGCCCTTGTTGCGATTCTTTTTTCTCTCGCCCTCGTTGCGATCGAGACCTTTCTTTTCTCTCGCCCTCGTTGCGATCGAGACCTTCCCTTTCTCTTGCCCTAGTTGCAATCGAGACCCTTGTTCCCGTAGTCAGTTGAACTACATTTTTCTCTGATTCTCATTCTAGATGAGATACGTAGGCATAAGACGCGATGTCTTACCGAGCACACTTCTCCTTCACCCATAGGTAGCCGAGCTACGAAGACTCTAATTCTCATATTCAGATGAGATACGTATGTAGTGGATGCAACATCCGTGCGAGTCATTTTCTTTTAACTTTCTTTTAGTAGATAGTACTTTAGATAAACACACACCCTTTAGACTAGAACAACAAGAGTGGATCCCGTAAAGTACTACGGATGCGTAGGGGTGCTAATACCTTCTCTTCAGGTTTTCTTCGATCGTTTCCTTTCCCTCCCTTGGGATAAATAACGAACGGTGGCAACTCTTCTGTTTCTTTTTCGTCGGTTGTTTCGTTTCGCATTTTTTAGGTTGCGACAACTGGTGACTCTGCTAGGGACCCGGTTTCCCTATGCGAGTCCCTCATAGCTTTTGTAATTTCTCGTTTGTTGGGTGTTTTTTTTCTTTTGTACAGTTATTTACTTTCAGCATTTACCTGCTTTATCTTATTGCATCATGTACATATGATTGTTGTATCTGCTGTTGGGTTGGTTGTTTGTTAGGATGGGTGTTCTATGAGAGATAAGCCCACTACCCAGCCTTGAGTGTACACACAGGTTTTAGAGTGGATAGTCATGAGGCTTGCGTAGCATGTTGCTACGTTAAGTCGTTCATGAGACCCACACCCAGACGAGGTTTCTTTTGGATATATTATGTCCTATGGGTGTTCCATAATGACAGATGTTCCTTTAGAAATCGTCGACTCTGCTGACCATTTCCCGAGGACTCAGTCGAGGCCTCTCCTCCGAGACGCGTTTATGTTAGCTCTGGTGGGCGCATTCTCGCTGCTCAATCCGAGGACCCCGAAGCTGGGAACTTGCTTTTAGGATGTCCTGTTGAGGGGAGTCAGTGGAGGTCTTTTGTCTCGTAATAATGCCAAACCTTCAGTGGTAAACGTATTATTCGACTGAAGGGCAAGGAGCTGACGAACTTCTGTTCTCAGAACCTACTAGTGAGGGGCGGGCTAAATTCAGGAAACCTTAACCTTCAACCAACCCGGTTTTCTGGAGCAGGGTTTTGATCTCGTATTATATTCCTCAATGGGTTTCTCTTCAGACAGTGCAACCTGACAGATGTTCAAGCAGATACAACAATCCTGATTTCCATGTCACTGCATTGCATCACATTATTCCGCATTCATATCATTTAACACATGTTTATCCATTCCCAGAGGTTTATATCTTCTTCTTGATTCTAGTCGGGGTTTTCTGGTTCTCCTAAGATGGATATTGACAGGAAAAGACATGTCGCCTACAAGTTTCCTATGGTTTGTTTGGATCCCATTCAGCAGCTGATGAAGTTAATGGATCATGATTCTCTAGAAGGATTCCGGAAGGATTATGGGTTGATTCTAAGCTTCGTTACGGTTCTCTCCAAAGATCAACACGATGCTCTCTTTACACTGCTGCAGTTCTATGACCCTCCATTGAGGTGTTTCACATTCCCGGATTATACCTCGGTCCCTACTTTGGAGGAGGTTGCCAGTTTTCTCAGAGTTCCTATCAAGCCGCAGTTGCTATTCTACAGTTCTGAGTTTCTGCCCGATCTCAGCATGGTTGCTTCAGCCATGTATTTGGGGAAATCAATATTGAAGGCTAATATGTGTCAGAAGGGAGGAGTCAGTGGTTTTCATCTGAGTTTCTTAGTGGGAGAGGCCGAGAAGAAGCTTGGAGATGGTGATCAGGGAGGTTTCAATATTGTGTTGGCTCTTTGCGTATACGGGATTATCCTATTCCCTAATGTTGCGAAATTTGTGGATGTAGACGCAGTACGCCTCTTCGTGTTGGGAAATCCAGTGCCGACCTTGGTTGGAGACTTCTTTCATTCAGTGCATCATAGGAATGAGAATAGAAAAGGAGGATTGGTGAATTGTTGTGCACCTTTGTTTCATAAGTGGTTCAGTTCCCACCTACCCAAGTCAGGAGCGTTCGTCGACTTCAAGGACTCGTTGAGTTGGTCGAAGAGACTGATGGGGATCAGAGATAAAGATATTTCTTGGTGGTTAGACCAGAACTTGCTTCGGGCGGATATTATTCACAGTTTTGGGAACTTCCCGAATGTACCGTTGGTAGGAAGAAAAGGAGGAATCAACTATAATCCTTCTCTAGCAGTCAGACAATTTGGATATGCTCTAAGAACTCCGCCTTTGGAAAAAGATGTGGAAGAATCTCTTTTTTTTCATTCTTCATCTGATCTAACTGCATCCCATAAGGCAGCTGAGGCCTGGCTCAAGGTAATCAAAAGAGGAAGGACTGTGCTTGGAAAAGGGGATTGCAGGACTTACCCTCAGTATGAAGATTGGCTTCAGAGAAGAGTTGAAGAGTTTGGTCTGCCGTTTCCTATTGAAGAACCTTTGTATCCACCTAATCCTGAGAAGTCAACAATGGTGAGTCGAGAGGAGTATGACAAATTGAAGAATGCCATGGAGGGACTTCAAACTGAGAACTCGGAGTTGAGTGTGAAGTTGCAAGACTTTATGCGTCTATACCAGGAGGCAGAATATCAGAAGGGGGAAGCCGTCAGATTACAAGAGGAAGCAGAGAAGAAATTGGCTGTGGAGGTGAACTTCTTCAAGAAGACAGACAAAGCCTTGGGATCATCCAGTTCTGAGTTGAGGCGAGTCAAGCAGCAGTTAACAGATGCCCATGGTAAGTTAGCTGGGTGGCAAGAGCAATGGGATGCATTCTCAGCTTCTCGGAAGGCGAAAGAGGAGGAGATGGTGGCTCAATTGACTGATCAGTTGGAGAAGTTGAAGATTCTGCTGAGGGAGAAGAACAATGAGCTTCTGTGCGCCCGTTCAACCAATGGTTACACCACAGATCAACTCGACAAGGCTCAAGAACAGATTGAAGAACTCAAGGTGCTGGCAGGTTTGAAGAGATCCAGACTTGAAGAGGTATTCGGAGAGGATAATGGGAATTACTACATGGAGCACATCAACGAGCTGGATGGGGTCATTCACAAGAAGAATCTGCTTATCCGTCGTTTGACAGAATCTCCAGATCATCCTGACACGGTGGCACTGCTGGATGAAGTTAGAAGCAGTCCCTATGGGTTGCATACAAGAGGCTGATTCTTGATTTTTGATCCTCTTTTTGCTTGTTGTGTTGTAGTGATGATCCACAGGCTTGTTGTGGGAATCCTCTTTTTATATACTGTTGGCTAAGGCCCTCCCTTTTGAACTTATCTGTATGAAGGTTTTCTCTCTATTGCATCTTGATCGCAGAAGCTTATCCATGACTCTATCTTCTTGCACTATTTACCTGATGTGAGACTGGAATCAAGGGGGTAGAATACCCTTTGAAATGGATAAACATGTCATTGCATTTACATATTCATTAGCATTGTCTTGCATAACAGGTACCACCGCAGTGGTTCTCATTTTGTTTGGATTTCCACTAGCAAGATAGCTGATTTAGGCATTCACCGGTACGGTACCCGCAGGAATCAACAGAGAGCAATGGAAGGCCTACAAGCAGAACTCGTCGAGATGACAATTCGCATGAACCAATTTATGGATGTGGTTCAAGGAGTGGCTCAAGGACAGCAGGAGCTTAGACAGATGATACAGAGGAATCCCCCTACTACTCAACCAGAGGCTGTGATTGATCCTCCAGTTGAAGGAACTAATGGACACAATGGACCGGGGCCTATCCCGATCCCACGTAACAACCCTGATCAATAACCCATTCATGATGATCAAGAGGATCAGTTCACCTTGCTGCCGGAGGACTTTGGTATGGGCCATGCATGGACCCCATGTTTAGGAGATTGGAGGAGAGGCTGAAGGCTGTGGAGGGGCAGAATGCTCTCGGAGTAGATGTTGCTGACTTGGGGCTGGTCCCAGGCGTGAGAGTTCCGTCAAAATTCAGAGTCCCCGTTTTTGACAAATACAATGGCAACTCTTGCCCAAAGACTCATGTGCAAGCCTACTTCCGCAAGATGGTTGCATACTCCGATGATGAGAAGTTGCTTATGTACTTCTTCCAGGATAGTCTAGTTGGGGCATCTTTGGAATGGTATATGAGGCTGGACAAAGCCCACATCCGTTGCTGGAGAGACTTGGCTGAGGCCTTTGTAAAGTAGTATCAGTATAACGCGGACATGGCATCTGAAAGAACTCAACTTCAGAATCTGTCTCTCAAGAGCAATGAATGCTTCAGAGAATATGCTCAACGCTGGAGAGAGACAGCTTCCGTGTTCAGCCTCCGATGTTGGAGAAGGAGATGGCCAACATGTTCATGAATACACTGCCTGGGTCTTACTTGGAGTGTCTGGTGGGTTACAACGCCTCCAACTTTGCTGATGTAGTCTCTATCGGTGAGAGGGTGGAGAACTACTTGAAGACATGTAAGATCCAGAATGGAGTTGGATCATCATCAGGGGTGAAAAAGCCGTTCATTGGAGGACAGAAGCGGAGAGAGTGGGATGCAAACTCTTTGTCTTCATATCAGAGCAGGGGTATCCGGAGGAACAACTTCCAGAATTAACATCAACAACCCTATGTTGCAGCTGTGACCATTCCGACTACGGCACCAGTACAATAACAACAACCTCAGCATCAACAAACCCAGTACCAGCAGCAACAGGGTAACAGACCCGCCTATCAACAGAGACAAAAGATGATGGACAGGCGTTTCGACACTCTTCCGATGTCGTATGCTCAGTTGCTTCCTAGCCTTCAACAATTACGGCTTGTGCAGTTATGCACTCTGGCTCCTCCCGTTGGCAGGCTTCCAGTGGGTTATGACGCCAATGCTAGGTGTAACTTCCACTCTGGGGCACCTAGCCACAATATTGAGAACTGCAAAGCTTTTAAGCACGTAGTTCAGGACCACATTGACTCGAAGGCCGTTAACTTTGCGCCGGCTCCTAATGTTGTCAACAATCCTATGTCGCAGCATGGTGGTGCAAATGTTAGTATGGTGGAGGGAGAAGCCAAGTCCGTCAAGTATGTGTTGAAGTTGAAGACTCCGATGTTGGAGATTAAAGACTACTTGCTGAAGGCCGATATTTTCCCCGGTTGTGGGAGCAGTTGTTTGGGATGTGTTGCACAGAGCGGAGGTTGTTTGAAGTTGCAGCAGGGTATTTAGGCCTTGCTTGACAATGGTATCCTCCAAGCTGAAGACTTGTCTGTCCAAGAGTCTGTTGAAGGGGTTGTGGAAGAGGTGTTTGAAGGTGCTGCTGAAGAATTCACAAATGTTGATCCTGTTGATTGTGTAATTCCCATTGATGTATTTAATTTTTCTGATGTTGTTGCTGATATTCTAAACAATGTAGTTGATTCCGATGTATCTGTTGAACTTGATTCCGATGTTTCAGATGTTTTTGTTTCAATGAATGAGATTTCTGAGTACGACTGTGATGTTGCCACTATCATAATTTTCTACCCTATTGCTTAGATCAGTGTGCCAGAAGCCCAACCAGTGCGACCATCCACTATGACCATCACGACCCCTGGTCCTTTACCTTTCACCAGCAAAAGAGTCATTCCGTGGCATTATGGGGGGAGTGTGTACACGCATGATCATGGAGTGGAGAAGCCACTAAGAATAGAAGAGGTGCAGGGTCAGAAGTTTGAACCTGAAGTTGAGATAAAAGATCCCGCGGTGGACAATGTTGGTGGAATCGGGCGATTCACCAGAAGTGGTAGGCTGTTCTCACCACCCGTTACCCAAGCTGATAGTGTTGACACCGCAGTGAAAGCCAAAGGCAAGCAAGTTGTGAATGAGGGTACCTCTGTACCACAGGTTGGCTCTGAGCCTGCTTTCGCGAAGGATGTGGACGAGCTCTTGAGAATTATAAAGAAAAGCGACTACAAGGTAGTCGATCAGTTGATTCAGACGCCGTCCAAGATATCTATTCTCTCACTCCTGCTGTGTTCGGAGGCACACAGGGAGGCACTTCTGAAGGTTCTTAATGCTGCGTATGTGCCTCAGGAGATCTCGGTAAACCAACTAGAAGGGATCATTGCAAATGTTCATGCAAGCAACAGGTTGGGCTTTACTGATTCTGACTTGACACCAGCTGGTCGCAATCATAACAAGGCTTTGCACATCTCGATGGAATGCAAAGACACTGTGTTATCTCATGTTCTGGTGGATACAGGTTCTTCTCTCAATGTGCTACCCAAGAGAGCCCTGTCAAGGTTAGAAGTAGAAGGTTTGATCTTGAAGCCTTCCGATCTTGTTGTGAGAGCCTTCGATGGTTCTAAGAGGTCGGTGTTTGGATAGGTAGAATTGCCAATTCAGATTGGATCACAAACCTTCAACACCGTCTTCTATGTGATGGATATCAGTCCCTCGTATAGTTGTCTGCTGGGTCGTCCTTGGATCCACAATGCTGGGGCAGTTTCCTCGACTTTGCATCAGAAGATCAAATTCCCGGTCAATGGAAGAATTATCACTGTCTGTGGTGAGGAGGACATTTTGGTCAGTAACCTGTCTATATTCAAGTATGTAGAAGTAGAAGGTGAAATTCATGAGACCCTGTGCCAGGCCTTTGAAGCAGTTCAGGTCAAGGATGCGGCTCCGATGGAAGAGGTTCAAGCAGGTGCCTCTATTTCATCCTTCAAGCAGGCACAGGCCTTGGTAAATTCAGGTGTTGCTCCCGGTTGGGGACGTCTGTTGGATTTACCTGTTAAGGAAGACAAGTTCGGGATTGTGTATCAGCCAGCTCTGACTTCTACAACTTCAGCGCCTCAGACTCGTCAGGGGCCGATTACTTTCTCAAGTGCTGGCATCATTCAGTATGGCCAGATATCTACAATCAACAAAGAAGATGGGGATAGTGATTGTGACATCGACAACTGGGTCCGTCCAAGGATCCTAGGTGAAGTCATCAACAATTGGTCTTCTAAAGAGATTATCCAAGTCACTCTTCTTGAAGAGTAATTTTCTTTGTTTGTTCATGCATATCCAAGTCTTACGTTCCGCCCAGGGCGTAATGACTCATTGTAGGGCTAATCTATGTGGATACCTGTATTTTTTTTATCATAAATAAAGGACGTCTTTTTGCATTCAAATATTTTTGTTTAATGTCATTCTATTTTTGCAGTTTTTCAAAAATCAAAAACAAAAAATACATTTGGCAATGTTTTGTTTAGTTTTCACCTTTTTTTCACACTCATAAGCACATATCATCACTCATGCAGATGCACGTCACTGGGTCCTATTGATAACTATGGCTCGCTTCGACTTTGAAAATCCAATCTTTCAAGCTAAAGAAGAGGGTGATGAAGACTGTGAACTCCCTGAAGAACTTTCCAGGCTATTAAAACAAGAGGAAAGGGTCATTCAACCGCATCAAGAGTCCGTCGAAGTGATTAATCTCGGCACCAAGGACGCTAAGAGAGAAATCAAGATAGGGGTTGCTTTGGAAGATAATGTGATGAAGGGGCTGATTGAATTGTTGCAAGAGTATGTTGACATCTTCGCTTGGTCTTATCAGGATATGCCAGGGCTTGACACAGACATTGTGGTACACTGTTTACCTCTCAAAGAGGATTGTCCTCCGGTCAAACAGAAGCTCAGAAGAACAAGACCAGAGATGGCTGTCAAGATAAAGGAAGAAGTGCAAAAACAGTTGGATGCAGGGTTCCTAGCAGTCACAAATTATCCGCCATGGGTTGCAAATATCGTTCCCGTACCTAAGAAGGATGGAAAGGTACGGATGTGTGTTGACTATCGGGATCTGAACAGAGCTAGTCCTAAAGATGATTTCCCATTACCTCACATCGACGTTTTGGTGGATAACACGGCTCAGTTCTCGGTATTCTCCTTCATGGATGGCTTTTCTGGATATAATCAAATTAAGATGGCACCAGAAGACATGGAGAAGACAACTTTCATAACCCCATGGGGCACCTTCTGCTACAAGGTGATGTCGTTTGGTCTGAAGAATGCTGGGGCAACATATCAACGAGCTATGGTAACTCTTTTCCATGATATGATTCATCATGAAATCGAGGTTTATGTTGATGATATGATTGCCAAATCTCAGACAGAAGAAGAACATTTGGTGAATCTGCGGAAACTGTTTGAACGGTTGAGGAAATTCAAGTTGAGGCTTAACCCGAACAAGTGTACTTTCGGAGTGAGATCTGGAAAACTGCTGGGTTTTATTGTTAGTGAAAAAGGGATTGAGGTGGATCCGGCTAAAGTGAAAGCGATACAAGAAATGCCTGAGCCAAGAACAGAAAAACAAGTTCGTGGTTTCTTAAGGAGGTTGAACTACATTGCAAGGTTCATCTCTCACCTAACAGCCACGTGTGAGCCAATTTTCAAGTTGTTGAGAAAAGATCAGGCTATCAGGTGGAATGATGATTGTCAAAGGGCTTTCGAGAAAATAAAAGAGTATTTGCAAAATCCTCCAATCCTTATGCCTCCAGTCCCAGGGAGACCGCTGATTATGTATTTGACAGTACTTGACAATTCCATGGGTTGTGTTCTCGGTTAACACGACGAGACAGGTAGGAAAGAGCATGCCATCTACTACCTGAGTAAAAAATTCACAGATTGCGAGTCGAGATACTCAATGCTTGAAAAGACATGTTGTGCACTTGCATGGGCTGCTAAGCGATTGAGACAATACATGCTGACTCACACAACCTTACTGATCTCCAAAATGGATCCAGTCAAGTATATATTTGAGAAGCCAGCTCTAACCGGAAGGGTTGCTCGTTGGCAAATGGTACTGACAGAGTACGACATCCAGTATACATCCCAGAAAGCCATCAAGAGGAGTATTCTATCAGACTATCTTGCTCAGCAGCCGATTGATGATTATGAGCCGTTGAAGTTTGATTTTCCAGATGAAGACATCATGTTCCTCAAGATGAAAGACTATGAAGAGCCAGTTGTTGAGGAGGGACCTGATCCAGATGAAAAGTGGACCTTAACGTTTGATGGGGTCGTCAATGCCAAAGGAAGTGGAATTGGTGTTGTCATTACTACTCCGAAAGGTGCCCACATGCCTTTCACCGCTCGTCTGACTTTCGAGTGCACCAATAATGAAGCTGAATATGAAGCGTGTATCTTGGGTATTGAGCAAGCCATTGATTTGAGAATCAAAACTTTGGACATTTTCGGAGATTCAGCTCTAGTGATCAATCAAGTGAATGGTGATTGGAACACTCTCCAGCCCAATCTGGTCCCCTACAGAGATTACACGAGAAGACTGTTGACTTTCTTCGTGATAGTAAAACTGTATCATATATCTCGTGATGAGAACCAGATGGCAGACGCTCTTGCTACTCTATCCTCCATGATCAAGGTGATTCGGTGGAACCATGCTCCCAGGATCGATGTTATGCGCCTTGATAGGGCCGCGTATGTGTTTGTTGCTGAACTGGTAGTTGATGACAAGCCCTGGTATCATGACATCAAGTGCTTTCTTAAGAATCAAGAGTACCCCACAGGGGCATCCAACAATGATAGAAAGACTCTGAGAAGATTGGCAGGCAGTTTCTTCTTGAACAAAGACGATGTGTTGTATAAGAGGAACTTCGACGTGGTTTTGCTCAGATGCGTGGATAGACACGAAGCGGACATGTTAATGCAGGAAGTTCATGAAGGCTCCTTTGGTACCCACGCCGCCGGACATGCAATGGCTAAGAAATTGTTGAGAGCGGGTTATTACTGGATGACTATGGAATCTGATTGTTTCAAATATGCTCGGAAGTGTCATAAATGCCAGATTTATGCTGATAAGGTGCATGTGCCGCCAAATCCTCTGAATGTGATGTCTTCGCCGTGGCCGTTTGCTATGTGGGGCATTGATATGATTAGAAAGATTGAGCCAACTGCTTCCAATGGGCATCGCTTCATCCTTGTTGCCATCGACTATTTCACCAAGTAGGTCAAAGTAGCGTCATTCGCGAAGGTCACCAGATATGTGGTTGCCCGATTCATTAAGAAAGAAATCATTTGTTGTTATGGGATTCACGAAAGAATCATTACTGATAATGGTTCTAATCTTAATAAAAAGATGATGAAGGAGTTATGCAAGAACTTCAACATTCAGCATCACAATTCTTCCCCTTATCGCCCTAAGATGAACGGTGTTGTTGAGGCAGCAAATAAGAACGTAAAGAAGATTGTGTAGAAGATGGTCGTTACATACAGAGATTGGCATGAGATGCTGCCCTTCGCCTTGCATGGGTACCGTACTTCAGTACGTACATCGACCGGGGCGACCCCTTACTCCCTTGTGTATGGTATGGAAGCAGTTCTACCTGTTGAAATGGAGATTCCTTCTCTAAGAGTCCTGTTGGATGTCAAGTTAGACGAAGTTGAATGGATTCAGACAAGGTTCAATGAGTTGAGTCTTATCGAAGAGAAGCGAATGGCAGCCATTTGTCATGGATAGTTATATCAGAGTCGGATGAAGAGAGCCTTTGATCAGAAAGTGTGTCCTCGGTGTTTCCAAGTCGGAGATTTGGTGTTGAAAAGGATCCTTCCTCCTCAGACAGATCACAGGGGCAAGTGGACTCCTAATTATGATGGACCGTATATTGTCACCAAGATTTTTGATGGTGGGGCCTTAATGCTTGCAACTATGGATGGTGAAGACTTCACTTCCCCTGGGAACTCAGACGTAGTTAAAAAATACTTCGTATAAAATAGACCCGATGGACAATAAAAAGAATAGTCCAGGCAAAAAAATGGGCATCCCGGTAAACCAAGAAAATTAAAAAAAGGTTCGGGCAAAAGTTAGGCATTAAAAATGAAAAGATTGTACACCCGATAAGTTGAAAACTTGAAAAGGCAACTTAGGCAAAAATGGGTATCCCGGTGGATTGAAAACGCGAAAGGGCGATCCAGGAAAAAGTTAGGGATTAAGCGAATGACTGCATTCTGAGTAGTTCTAAATCTCATCTTGTGTCGATAACTGGAGACTTTCGAAGGATAGGAAACAATCCAGTCACCTTTTTCAGAAAGCTGATCATCTGGAGAATCTTGAAGACGAGCGAGTCATAGCAGAATTGGAACCCGATAGAAATCCATTTCACATTGCCATTAGATTAATTTTTGTTTTTATCTTTTGTGCGATTTCCTCTTTCCAGGGATTGCTTCCTGATGTAAATGCCTATTCAGAGGCCATTCAATCAATAAAATCATATCATTCATTATATCTTTGCGTTCATTTTCATTTTACTGTTTTGTTTGCAAAAATGACGTCCAAATTTTTGATAAACATTGCATCATGAAACGTAAGAGCTTTACAGGTACATGCTTAATAAACATTTGAAATTGCTCTAAATTTTAAGTGCTTTTGATCGTCTATTCAGAATAGGTACACTCGGGGCATTTCCTTAAGGTTCCCAGTAGATGATCGCAGATGTTTTTCTTCAACAATGATGTTTGGTATCTTATCCCTGCAAAGTTGGTCCAAGCATTGGATTCTTCAATCCCCAGCAGGTTCTCACTATTGTACTTCCCCAAGCGGTTGTTTCAGATTATACACTCCCCAGTAGAGTCGACAGTGCCATACTGTATATCCCCAGCGGAGTTGACAGTGCCAGACTGTATCTTCCCAGCAGAAGCGGCTGCTCTTCAGAGTTCGATGCCAGATCGATGATCTCGATGCCAGATCCATGGTCTCTCTCCTTGAAGCAGAATCTCGGTACCGTATCTGTGTTTGCTTCCCCTGCTGAGTCGTCTCTCTCGCAGATCATGGTTTCCAAAACTACCGTCGCTTTTCTCAACAGCAAGCTTTCAGTGCCATTCTCTCTCCAATCAGAGTCTCGGTATTTCGTTATTGCCTGAACACCGTGTGGCGGGTCATTTCCCCACAGACTTCATTGTGATGTATATCTCCAACAGCATTGCCTGGGTCCAGAAGATTGCGATCATTTCCCCAGCAGAATTCCTTGCCTCGGCTTGGCGTTCTCTCTAACCTAGCATTTTGCATCCCTGCATGTAGAATCATATTGCATTGCATCCTCTCAAATCGCGTAGCATTTCCATTTTCATGGAGTATTACGCTATTGAAAAATTCAAACATACGCATGTAAGCATAAGACATTCTCGGTATCCCAAGTGATAAGCCAGAAGTTGTTTCCAGTGCTCAGACTGAAGGTTGTTCATGACTTATTATTCCCAACAGGGGTCGTTGGCCCACATGCCGCCTCAATTATCATTTTCCCTATTTCTGCCGATGCTGACAGGCATGAAAGTTTTCCGGTATTCAGACCGAAGTGGCATTCAGGCCAGTTTTTCCGGTATTCAGACCGAAGTGGCATTCAGGCCAGTTTCCGGTATTCAAACCGAAGTGGCATTCAGGCCAGTTTTTCCGGTATTCAGACCGAAGTGGCATTCAGGCCAGTTTACGGTATTCAGACCGAAGTGGCATTCAGGCCAATTTTCCGATGTTCAGATCGAAGAAGTTTCCGACGTTCAGGTCGATGCAACTTGTGGCATTCAGGCCAAGTTTCCGGTATTCAGATCGAAGTGGCATTCTGGCCAATTTTCCAATGTTCAGATCGAAGAAGTTTCCGACGTTCAGGTCGATGCAACTTGTGGCATTCAGGCCAAGTTTCCAGTATTCAGACCGACGTGGCATTCAGGCCAGTTTTCCGGTATTTAGACCGAAGTGGCATTCAGGCCAGCTTTCTGGTATTCAGACCGAAGTGGCATTCAGGCCAGTTTTCCGGTGCTCAGACCGATGTTTGCTAATCTCATGTCTTCTGATGCTCAGATCGAAGTCATTTCCAGTATTCAGACTGATGAGCGGCATTCAGGGCATGGTTATTTCTGTGTTACCATTTACTTTGGTATTCAAGCTAACATTCCTTTTTCGGTGTTCAGACCGACTCTCGCCGTACCAGACAGATTCTTTTTTCAAGACTACCTCTTTGCCAATTCTGACAGGAATTTTTACTTCATTTTTCACTTCAGTGTATATTTTCGGGCTTTTTATTGCATTTAATCCCTTGATACCTCAAAAGTGCGAAAGCCGTTGCTATACTCCTTTCGGGTCTCCAGTTGATTGAATAGGGGCAGCTGTAATACCTCAAAATTTACCCTTCATTTTTTTTCATGGAAGCATGGGATTATGTTTCACATTTCATTGGCATCATACTAGGTCGTACTCATTGCATACTGCATTAGTGACTGCGAAATCAGGTTTTGATTGATCACTCCTTAACAGAAGGAGCCCACACAAAGCAAGATTGAGAATTGGACTTCATTCTCCAAGTATACAAGTCTCAAGGGTCTCAAGGGGCTCCAAGTATCTTATTGTAGTCCTCAGTTCATCAGTGGAGGATTCAGAGCTCCCAGAGTATGTATCTGGATTTCATCAGAAATTAGGGTTTCATGGCTACCTGCGACAGGCAATGTTTGATTGGAAGTAGAGGGGCTCATCCATGTCATGATTCTACTCCTTGATTAGGGAGGGTTGAAGGCCCAACCATAACCATAGGGGTAGGTCTCGGATACTCGTATGGCATGCGGTACTCGAGAGCTCTCTTCCTCGCCTAAGAGGTGTAAGGTTCCAAAACAACACAATTCTTTGGACCAAGCTCATTCCTCCCTTTCCTATGAACCTTGCGCCAGGCGCGGACCATCCTATCCTTCAAGTTTTGGGGATCTTTACCCTCTTGAAAGAAGAAGCCTTCCAACAAAATATTGTTAGGTTTATCCTTTAAGGGGAACCCAAGCTAACGGCGAGCCAAAGCAGGGTTGTAGTTAATTCCACCACATGTACTAAGAAGAGGTACATTGGAGAACTCACCACAAGAGTCAATAATCTGAACGCCATCATAAACACGGTTATACCAAGAGATATCATCATTAGTGAGAGATATAAGTCTCGTGGACCACCGTAGACATCCCTTATTCTCCTTGAAGGCAAGCGTCTGAGGAAAGTGCGAAATAAACCACTTGTACAACAGAGGCAGACATCACACAAAGGAACCACCATCCTTTGCATTCCTCATATGCAAAGAGAAATAAGTGTCACCCAACAGAGTCGGAATGTGATTAAGAGAAGAGAAAATCCTAATAGCATTCACATCCACGAAGTTGTCGATGTTGGGAAATAACACTAGCCCATAGATGAGGAGTACAAATATGGCTTCAAAAGCTTCCTTACTCATGGCTTTCCCAAACAAGGTAGCTTTGGCAATCAGAAAATCAGATGGGAGACCTTGAATTCCACCCTTGGTAGTCATATTGGCAACAATGTCAGATATATCCACATGAAGCATGTCAGCAATCTCTTGAGAAGACGGAATCTTCTCCAAACTACTGAACGACAACTGGTCCAGAATAGGTATACCCACATGATAGGCATACTCCTCTAGTGTAGGCAAAAGCTGGAAATCGGGAAAAGTGAAGTACCGATACAGAGGATCGTAGAACTGCACCACACCCTCATCAGACCTTCATCCACCTTGGTAGAAAGAATAGACAGAAGCTTCCCATGGCGAGCTTTGAACTCCAAAGGCTCTAATACATAAGATGTCAAACTCCTTAACTCTTTCAAGTCGGGTTGTCTGAAACTATACTTCTTTGTATTCCTTCTTTGCTTATCCATGTTTGAAAAATTTGTAAATAGACCTCTTAAGTTCCTTGTGAAATCTTTATTGTTGATAACATGAATGCGAATGAATGCATGGATGCAACAAACACACTCAAGGATCAAGCAAGTCACACCACACAAAGGTCACTGGATGGCTCAAGTCATCATCAATATCAATCATCCATTTTGGGGGATTATGGTTTACACCTTATCAACACCCAAGTTCCATTGATATTGAGGATATACGAGAACTGATCAACCGCGAATCAAGGGTTTATTGTAAGTCACGAGCATGGAGTCTCGGTTAACAACCACCCAATGGGAGTGTACTACAGTTTAAACCTGACAATCATGTTCTACAAGGTTCCCATAGTCATCATCCCATCTTTTGGATATTATCGGATAAAACGATTACTCGTCCTCCAAAAAATATTCTCAAGAGAGACTCTTATGAGTGTAGTATCGCGTAACAATCGTATCAAATCTTACACTTGAACGACTTTCGCACTACGTCCTAAAATAGGCCAAGATGGGCTAGGCATCTAAGGTCCTTGGCTTCTAAGGATCCTGATGGAAAGAGTAATGCCTAACCACGACTACTCGTGTGACATTATTGATCCCAATAAGACCTCCACCAAGTGAATGGACTTGCAAGTTAACTTGTTAAGGAATAACTCCACACAAGTCAACAAGACTATGCCATTCTCCTATCATAAGTGCACTCGAGTTCGGGTATAGAACTCATCTCACAGGAAACCACCAAGCATACAAGCAATTCATACATTACAAATAATACATTCATCTCAAATTTGCACAAAAATATGCCACAACTAAATATAAACATACAACACATACAAGCAAAAAGTAGGCTAAACCCACTAGGGAGATAAGCTTTCAGTTGTCTCCCCAGCAGAGTCGCAACTTTTCTGTAGCGGGGTTTTTGTTACCTTTAGGTTTATTGGCTAAACCAAAAGTCAACATACAATTCAAGTCGCCACCGCATTTTTATTTGTCCAAAGGAAAGGCTAAAGGGCAAACAAAAGCCAAGGTAAGAAGTTTTTCAAATCAAAAACTAATAAAAATGTCAGAGATCTAGGTAAGGGGGTTGGTTATGAAATGGGAAGGTTTTACGCACCCAAAACATCCTTAGTACTCTAAGGGAACCCTTTTTGCAAATATGTGTTGTAGGTTGGTATTTGTGAAAATATTTGTACAAAAGATTGGAGGGATGAGAAGAGAATATATTGTATTTACAAATTTGTTGTTTGAATGGATGAACCCATTGCCTACGTACCATCACAAAGGAGGATCAAAACCTCGTAGTTCGGGGTAAAAAAATTTCAAAGATTGGTGAATTGATTTGACCAAAAGCCTTAAGGTCTTTTGTTATCAAAGGGAGGAAACTCAACCTAAACCAACAATCCACCATGTGAGGAAGGCTTCAACATGCTAGTGAGGGGTTAACCTTAGATAAGCATGGAAGGCTTATAATCCAACACTAAGGATGAGGTGAGATTTACATCAACCACTATGATAACTCAAACCTATGACTAATGTTTTTGAAATTTTTTAACAAGTTGCCATTAGAACCATAAAAACAACTTGAAGTGAGTTATATTTACAAGTTAGACTTATTTACAAAATGAAGTCAAAGTTTGGATTAAAGTTTATTCACAATGATTATTTATGAAAAGAGTTTTGAAAATTCAAAGGCTTAAGGCCTAGGTTTCTAGTTTGAAACAAAGTCAAAGTTTTGAAAATGATTTTTGGCTTGGTTAGTGTAGGGAGAAGAAGAGAAGGGCTAGTCCTAAAGCATACAAAGATAAGAGGGGAAAGATAAACCCTTGGAGTTCCTTTTCTTGGAATCATAGAGATGATTCAAGATGCTCCTTTCCTTTGGACTTAGCATACAAGCAAGCAATCACACAGTAGAATTCAAGCTCCTAGGATCTCCATTTGGCTTGTCTCTTAACTTGGTTGCTCATGACAATGGTTCTCTTTTCTCAATCTCAAAGTGGGATCTCTATCACACACAAGCAAACATCAAAAAAGTCACAACACTATAAGGGGAATGGACAAAGAATAAGTTTGGGTGAGAAGTCCTTTGAAGTCAACTTTGAAATTTAGCATTCTAAAGGCATGAGGCCTAGTTGCTCTTCAACAAGTTTTTGCATTCTAAAGGCATGAGGCCTAGTTGCTCTTGAACTCCTTTAAGCATAGGTAAATCCTAATTCTAAGTCCTTTCTCCTTTTGCATTTGGTTCACACAAAACAAACACAAAGCCAACACAAGATAACATTATATTTATATACAATAATAGGCTCAAATGAGCAAAAGGAAAATGACATAAACATAAAATATTTGCTCAAGTGAGCAAAGAGAAAGTCAAACGCGCTGCATATGGCCTTAAATGAAGTATACACAATGGATGCACACGATTAGAACGTGATAACCAAATCCAAGGGCTGTGAAGGTGCACACGTGGGGATGGTGGTGGAAACCACCATCTTCTCCGATGGAATAACAATCTTCGGCCACCAGTTGCAGGAAAATGAAATTTAATAAAAATTAAAAACAAAGCCATGGAAATGAAGCTCGTGTGATGGAGATCACCATTGTATCCATGGATCTTCCTCACTCTTCCTATATTGAGAGAAATGTGAAGTGGAAAATCATGGTGTTCAAACTGAAAGTGCACGAAATGGAAAATTGAAACCACCATTGGCTTGTCTCAAGTGTGAGGACTTCAGAAAACCACACAAACACAAGGATACTACATTGAATTGAGAGTTCTAGATCCAAAAAGTTTGAATGTATACCTCTAAATTAGATCACTTCAGGCCACGATTTCTTCAAGATCTTGACTCCTCTTTGCTCTTGGGATGTAGTGGAAGTGAAAGGCTAAGGAATTAAGCTTTGAAGATAAGCTAATGATGCTGAATTTCAAGCTCGAAAGTGAGAAAAATTTATGGAAAATTCCTTTGGTATGGCTATGGTTTCAATGTTGCAGCAATTTAGATCTCCAAAAGGTTGATGAATGAATGAGAGGGAAGCTCTATTTATATCTGAAAGTCTCAAATGATCACACTTCTCATGTGTGCATGACAAATTGAAATTGGATACATGGGCCTATACAGGCGCGTGTGAGGCCCAGTGATGGCTGCAAAATCATGCTGAGTTTATAAGGAATGGATTTGGACGTGTACATGAAATGGAATCAGCTTGCATACCAAGTTATAACATGAAATGCCAAAATGCACATAAATGGAAAGGTCTTCGAAACTCCCAAATGGTAAGTCCAAAAGAGCATTGTGAGTAATGGTTGGAAAGCCCTTGAAATAAGGAACAAAAGTAATGTTGGGAAAAATTTCATTTGGCATTTCGAAATTGATGAAAACTGGCTGTGAAAATCCAAGCACAAAACATGTTTAAGTCACATTTGAAAAATTTCACCAAAAGTAAGCCCAATCAAACCCCTCTGTTTTCATTATGCAAGCTTCAAATGGAAAAAACCTCCAACATCAAAGTTGTATATCTTTTCAAGATGATCAATTTAGACTCAAATTTTTCATCATTTGGATTTTCTATGACAAAGTTATAGGCATTTGAAGTTGGGTACTTTTTCAAATTCAATGAATTAGGTCCAATATGACATATAATATTTTGTATTATCACATGTATTTATATTTGGATTATGAAATTTTGTCCAACATAACATTTTAAGTAGACACCTCAAACTTTCCAATTCATTTGGTATCACCCTAAAATCATAAAAATTAAGGAAGTTATACCCTTGGTAAGTTGACCCAAAATTAGGGTTTCAGTCAAAATGACCTATAATGTTTTGAAATGAATGATGACCTTCCATGTTTCAAATGGATTTTTAGTGAACGTGAAAGTTTCTCATATGGTTTTTAAGAACATTTTTTATCTTAAGGTCATCTTCATTTGACAAACACATCAAAAGGTATATCTCAATGACACTTAATTTAGTCAGATGACTTGACTGGTCAACTTTTCAAGGCCAAACTTCCAATATTGATGAATAAATGATTGAGGATCCTCAAATTGGCTCATATATGCATAAAATAATGAACTAAAGAACTTCCCTTGATTAAATTTGATCATAGGTTGAGGTTGCTTCATGAGCAAGGCACAGTCAAAGCACAGTTGAAATTAGGGTTTCCTTGGGAAACAATCCTCAAGCCCTTTGGTTTATCTTGGCCAAATTGACAAATTGAGATACCTGGGAGACATATATGATGAGTAGGAGATTTGTAGACCATTTTCATGCTTTTCCTTATCTTCATCTAGCCATTGTATTTGGGCTTAGGAGCCTCCTAGGAGCATTGGAGCACATGATCACTTGAGCTTAAAAAAAAGAGTTAGTGACATATTTTTGTGCTTTTGGTTAGTTAATAAAATAATAAAAGCAATAATATACAATAAAATCATGCTTGGTGGTCTCAAACCACTCACACAAGTCCCACCCTAGGGTTAAGGAGCCAAACATGTTATGATCCTTGAGGCAATGCACTTGTGCAATCACATGATGCCATGAGGGATCTTAGGGTCAAAATTAGGGTCTTACATGAAGTCCTACCAATGTAGTCAAGAAGATTGAGTTGCTTTGAGGTTAAATCGAAGCAACTCAGTTGACACACCTCAAAATTCAACTCCTCATATCTTTCTATATATTTGGAGTTAGTTAAAATTGAGGTTAGATTCATGCTCTATGCCATTTTCTCTTTCAGATCATGTCCTCTTTTTTTATTTTAGTCATGGTGATGATTGAACCAGTTCGGCGAGGTTCACCTGAGAAGGTGACCGACCTTTGGCTCCGGCAGTAAGGTGGCACGGTTCAGAACCATTGATCCATTTCAAATTGTTTTAATCATAAGCGTTGGTTCTGATTACCACTTGTATGGCGCGCTGACTGAGTTCCATCATGGAATGTGTGTTTGTGTCCACTTGATCTACCACCTCAATTAATGAGGGAGATCAAGTGGTCCACGTTTTTTTGTAATTTCTGATTTTAATTTTATTCCTTTGATTTTCATTAATTCATATTAATTTTAATATTGATCCAAAAATATGAGAGTTTCACCAAAAAAACTTTAATAAAATCCTCTTTCATATTCTGAATTAAAATTGTTTTTTGGATCATTATTAATATTTTTCATGATTTAATTGATTTGGTGATTATTTTTAATTGTTTAAAAATACTTTTAAGTTTCCAAAAATTCTGAAAAAATTTCTCCAAAGTCCTTTGACCTTGTTTGACCTATGATAAATCTCATGGCCATTTCATTGGTGTTTTGATGAGGTTTTAGGAATTTGACCAACCATATTTAAATTAATGCATTATTTTTAGTATTTTTAATTGAGGAAATGCCAAATAATTATGTTAAGCCATTTTGATTGATTTTTGTAAGTTTGACTTGTGATGTTGGGTATTGGTCAAGGTTGATTTGACTTTGCTAGGTTAAGATCATTCGATTTAGGGGATTGATGGAATGTACATTCCATCTCCCAAAATGAATGAATGATCTTAATTTGGTAAAAGTCCTCCTTTGTCAAATTTGAGTTTGATCCACTTCTCCTCCCTCTTCATCTTATTCCCCTTCTTTGTGCATTCATGTCATGGTCTTATGATATCTCTATATCCTAAGGCCAGTTGATTGAAAAATCAACATGAGTATGGATGATATTAGGCCACCACTTTTGTATATTCTTTTTGTGTGTGGTATGTTTCATGAGAATAGTCTATCATACTATGTCGCTAACATGCATTAACACCAAAATTCTATTGCCCGACCTCAAATAGTTGTGACTTCTACATAAGTCCAATTACGATTGCTTAACATAGCGCTAAATTATGACACAAACGGCATAGCATTCTAGTTAGTGAGTTTTTAAGTCTCCCCTATTTCATGGCATTGTGTAGAAACTTGGCCTATTTTACTTCCTTTGGAAGATGTCTTGGTTCAAGGATCCATGCTTGTGATAAGTGGGTTGAGTGTTCTCCAAAGAATGACTTAAACAAAAAGCAAAAGCAATACTAACTTCTAACTCATTAACAACTAACATTTAATTTCAAGTAATTTACTTCAATGTACTTTATTTTTTAAGCCTTATTCATTTTCCATTATTCATACCATCTTAATTATTTATGTTAATGTCATTTTCACTTTGTCCACTTGGACCATATTGTGTGATATATTTTGTTTGTGTATATTGTGTTTGTTTGTGTGGTCTTTGACCATTAATGTACATAATAAGAATAAAAACCCTAAAAAATATCTTGTGTGGACTGTTGGTTTGATCTGAGACAATTGGACTTAGAATTTAGGAAACACTCCCCATGCAAAGGACTTGGCCAATGCTAACTTTCATGTAACTAAGTGCTTATGATTTGAAACTTCATCTGCTACATCATTGGAGATCCATTTTGAGTTTATCTGCAACATGATCATTGTGAAGCTATTATTTTGAACCTGTGATTTATGGCATCTTAAAACTCATCGGCTACATGGGCAAATTTGAAGAAAGATCATGGAGTTGCTAAGCTTGGATGTGGCTATCTTTATTTGATGCCTTGCTCTTCAAGTTGATATTTTGTGCATTATTTGTTGCTTGATTCTAATTTCCAAGGGAATTTGGGTTTCTATATGACATTCTTGTCTATTGGATTTCAGCCTATTGGTCAGATCTTTTCAACTCTCAACTTTTAAATTTATGCTTTGGATTAGTCTCTTCTTCTCCTTCCCACTTCTTTAATTTCAAAATCTCTCCCTCCTTTTAAAAACTTCTTTGTTTGTGCTTGTTTTCCAAACTTAGAGCATATTTCAAACTAGAAACTTTGGCCTTAAGCCATTGCATTTCCAAACTTCTTTCCTTAATCAAACTTGTAAATGTACTTAATTATACTTGACTTAAAATTTTCAAAATCCAAAAAGAACTAACTCATTAAAACCATTTTTAGGCCTTTGTGCCTTTCAAACCTAATTTTTGTTAAAAGCAATGCATCCACTTTGAAGTTTATACCACGAACTACGAGGTTTTGATCCCTCATTTTTATGTTGGTACGTAGGCACAAGTCCGAAGGTCATGTCAAACACAAAAAATGTAATTAATGAATTCTTTTCTCATCCCCCCATTCTGTTTGCTTGTTAACATCAATTTGTACAAAAATACATATGCACAGAAGAAAGGGCTCCCTAGGAGTACCTAGGACACTCTGGGTGCTAACACCTTCCCTCTATGTAACCAACCCCCTTGCCTGTAATATCTGGCATTTTATTAGTTTTGATTTGAAAACTTCTTATTTTTTGGTTTTGTTCGTACTTTTACCTTTTCCCTTGGGAACAACAAAAGCGCGGTGGAGACTCTTGTTATTTGATGTCTAGCTTATCCATAGCTTGATGATCATGAATTTACCGCTACAGAAGTTAAGTGGCGACTATGCTGGGGAGTAGTCTCCAGTGGGTTTAGCCTACATTTTTGTGTGTATATAACTAAATATTTGATGTATGTATATTTATTTATATGATATAATCTTCTTGTTGTGCTTGGTGATCTTTGAGTGGTGAGATAAGTTCTAACCCGGACTTGAATGCAATTAAGATATGAGGATGGTATAGTCATGTTCGACTTGTGTGGAGTAGTCCTTAACAAGTTGGCTTAAGATCCATCTACTCAGCGGAGACCCTTTTGGATTTGGAAATGTCACACAAGTATTTGTGGTTAGGAATTACTATCTCTAATTTGGGGTCCGAGAAGCCGAGGACCGTAGAACATTGAACCCCTCTTGACCTATTTAGGATGTAGTGCGGAGACTGTTCAAGTGTAGACTTGATAATAGTTGTTATGCGATACTACACTCAGACAAGTTTCTCTTGAGAATATTATGGGTTGATGAGTCAATCATCCTAACCTATAATATCCGGTAGATGGGATTAAGACTTTGGGAACTTTTTAGAACATGATCTATAGGTTTTTATTCTTAGTGCACTCCTTTGGGATTGTTCTTACCCAGACTCCATGCTCGTGACTTACAACAAACCCTTGATTCTTGGTTGATCCAATCAAGTCTTGTAAATATCAATGGAACTTGGATGTTGATAAGGTGTAAACCATAATCTACCAAAATGGATGATTGATCTTGAAAATGACTTGGTTCTTCCCTTGACCTTTGTTTGTTTGTTTTGTGTGTGATCCCTTATTTGTGATTGTTGCATTCATGCATTCATGTGCATCATAACATTCATCACACGAAAATTTTAAGGAACTGAGGTATTATTTGCAAATATTTTCAGACCATGGATTATGGATGAAAGAACACTAAGAAGTACAGTTTCAGATGTCCCGACTTGAAAGAGTTAAGGAAGCTAGCATCTTTTGTATTAGATCCCTTGAACTTCAAACAACGTCATGGGAAGCTTCTATCCATCTTGTATGCTGATGTGGTCGAAGGACTTTTGAGCATGTTGGTGCAGTTCTATGACCCTCTCTACCGTTGGTTCACTTTTCCTGATTATCAGCTTGTACCTACGTTGGAAGAGTATGCCCATCTCTTCGGGATACCTGTTTCTAACAAAGTGTTGTTTAGTGGATTGGAAGAGATTCCCATATCTCATCTTATAGCTGAAGCTCTTCACTTGAAGAAATCTGAGATAGAGGCTCATTGGATGAAGAAAGGAGGATTATTTGGGTTGCCACCTGATTTCCTCATCAAGGAAGCTACTTCCTTTGCTCATGCCGGTAGTATGGACGCTTTTGAGCTATCTTTGTGTTACTCATCTATGGATTAGCTTTGTTCCCTAACATTGACGGTTTTGTTGATGTTAACGCCATTAGAATTTTCTTGATTGGGAGTCTTGTGCCTACTTTGTTGGGTGATACGTACTTCTCTTTGCATCTAAGGAATTCTAAGGGTGGTGGAACTATTGTCTGTTGCATTCCTCTTCTGTACAAGTGGTTTATTTCGCACTTGCCTCAAACGCCTGCTTTTGTGGAGAACAAACAATGTCTACGGTGGTCTGAGAGACTTATGTCTCTCACTAATGATGATATAGTTTAGTATGATCCTTCAGTGAGCAGTTTGGAGATCATTGATTGTTGTGGTGAATTCTCTAATGTGCCTCTCATTGGTACACAAGGAGGAATTAACTACAAACCTGCTTTGCCTCGTCGTCAACTTGGGTTTCCCTCGAGAGACAAACCTAATAACATGTTGTTAGAAGGTCTTTTCTATCAAGAGGGTAAAGATCCCCAACATTTGAAGCATAAGATTATGCATGCTTGGCATAATGTGCATAGAAAAGGAAGATCCGAGCTTGGTCCGTGCAATTGTGTAGCTTTGGAAGCTTACACTCTTTGGGTAAAGAAAAGAGCTTTGTAATTGAAGATGCCTTATCCTTGTGAGATACCTAACTCTATGGTTGTGGATGAGCCATCAACTCTCCCTAACCAAGATATAGAGGAGTTGGAAGACACACTCGCCAAGATGAAGAGAGAGAAGGATATGTGGGAAGAGAGGTTCCATGCTTTGAGCAAAAAGCATGAGGAGTTACAGCTTGAGTCTAAGGACAAAGATGCACTTATTGAGCTACTTGAAGACCGAGTGACGAGGAGACAGAGAGAGCCGAAGGTTTCATTTCTAGCATGCCTCAGCCTTCCATTGCTTGGAAGAAGATTGTTGACCAGCTTGACCTCGAGAAGACTCAGATGAAGGCTTCTTTTGAGACCGAGATCCGACGCATTCAAAGGAAGTACGTGCCTACAGCCAGATCTTCTGATATTATTGTTAGGGATCCTTAGGATGACTAGTCTCCTTTTCTATTGTATTTTTCATTTGGTTTCTGAAATTGTACTCAGTGTAATCCTTCCAATTATATAAATAAAAGAGATTTTTATGGTCATATCAAATTGTTGCAATTGTTGTTATATGTATGGAATGCAATGTTTGATTATTTTTATTTTCAAGGAACTTACTATATATATATATATATATATATATATATATATATATATATATATATATATATATAGTAAGTTCCTTGAAAATAAAAATAATCAAACATTGCATTCCATGCATCATTTTCATAAGCAGGTTTCTCTTTCGCCAGATGTCTCATTGGTGTTTCTTTTGTGCTTCAGCCAAGCTAACTCATCGGTACAATACTCGCGCCAATCACTCTAGAATTATGGAACATCTTGAGCAAGAGAATAGGTATTTGAAAGAGGAGATCACCCGCCTGACTGCCATGATGGAGTCAGTTCTAGCTGCCCAGATCCAATCTTCTCCAACACCTGTAACTCCTCCTCCTCAAAGGACTATTATTTCAGAGGTGGCTACCTTTATTATTCCTGCAACTGCTTCTCACTTTGCACCTTCCATACCAACCAGATTCCCGTGGGGAATGCCTCTGAACTTCGTGCCTGAAGGCTTTGCGCCTACATTTGCTTCTATGCCGGCATCTAGCCCAGTCATATATGTGCCACCGCCTGTCGTGCATACCTTACCTCGTGTGGAGGACACCATTTATCATTCCGAGCCATCTGAGGGCACGAATGTATATGAGAAAATGGATGAAATGAAAGCTCAATATCTTGAGCTGCGCGAGGAATTGAAGATATTGAGAGGTAAAGATCTATTTGGGAAGAGTGCTATTGAATTGTGTCTAGTACCGAGTGTGAAGATTCCAGTGAAATTCAAAGTGCCTGACTTTGAAAAATACAAAGGGAATACATGTCCGCTCATTCATTTGGTGATGTATGCCCGTAAAATGTCTACCCAAACAGACAACGATCAGCTGTTGATCCACTACTTTCAAGACAGTCTGACCGGTGCTGCATTAAGATGGTATATGGGGTTGGATAGTGCGAGCATCCTCACTTTCAACGATTTGGGTGAAGCATTTGTAAAGAAGTACAAGTACAACGTTGATATGGCTCTTGACCGAGATCAGTTGAGATCACTGTCTAAGAAGGACAAAGAGACATTTAAGGAGTATGTGCAGAGGTGGAGAGAACTCGCTGCTCAGATCAACCCTCCTTTAAAGGAAAAGGAGATAACCAAAAAATTTCTAAAGACCCTTAGCTCATTTTATTACGAGAGGATGATCTCCAGTGCCCCTAGTGATTTTACCGTAATGGTAAATATGGGTATGAGGCTAGAAGAAGGTGTCTGAGAAGGACGGTTGTCTAAGGAGGAAGTATCGTCCAGCAAGAGATACAACAACAATTTTGGTAAGAAGAAGGATAATGAAGCCAATACAATTTTTAGTTGGAGGCAGAGGAGGCCTCAAATCAGAAAAAGTCAACCACCCTGTCAACATCATCATCAGGTATCTTCGGTTATTCTTGTATTTTCAGCAAGTCAATTAGCACCCGTTCAACAACAACAACGTCAACAATAACAACCACAACAACGAACAAACACCTACAACAATAACAATACCAACAACCATCAACAATAGAATTTTGAAAGGAAGAAGGTATCTTTCAACCTGATTCCTATGACGTATGCAGAGCTCTACCTATCATTGGTTCTCAAGAACCTACTCCAACCAAGAAACCCTCCGCAAATTCCTGAACCACTTTCATGGTGGTACAAGCCAGAACTCCGATGCGCTTTTCATCAAGGAGCATCTGGACATGACATTGAGAATTGTTATCCACTCAAGTATGAAGTTAAAAAGCTGGTTAAGAGTGGAATGGTATCGTTTGAGGACCGTGCGCCGAATGTTAAAGAAAACCCACTGCCTGCCCTTGGAAATTTATCTGTTAATATGGTAGACGGTTGCCCTGAGGAGTTCAAAGTGTTCGATGTTTGCTTCATTAGAAGGTCCTTGGTGACGATGCATAAGGATATTTGTTTGGTGAGCGATTGTGAACATGACCATGATGGTTGTGCTATCTGCAGTGTTAACCTGAGGGGTTGTATGATTGTAAAAACACACATCCAGCGGTTGATGGATGAGGGTATGATCCAGATTGTTCAATCCCGTCACATAGATGACAATGTCAATGTAATTGTTCTCGTGTTCAAGAATCCCGAGAGAGTAGTGATTCAGTATGATAGCAGCAATAATAATAGTATCAACCAGAGATCAGTATTGTCGTTGGTTATACGGCTGGAGGGTCCAGTCCTGTACGCATCCAATAAGGTTGTTCCTTATCAATATAATGCAACTATGGTGAAGGATGGTCAAGAGGTTCTATTACCTACGACCAATTATGTCGTGAGCATCGCTAATGTTACCAAGCTGACCCACAATGGTCACGTGTTTGGGTCGGTGTTCCCAAAAGATGTGGAAGATTCAACAATTAGTAAGAAGGTGGAAGTGCCTGTAGTAGATCCAGTTAGTGCTTCAAAGCGTCAGTCTGGTGAATCCAGCAATTTGAAGACTAACGATGATGACGAGGTACTTCGATTGATAAAGAAGAGTGAGTTTAATGTGGTGGAGCAGCTGCTCCAAACCCCCTCGAAGATTTCAGTACTGTCTCTTCTTATGAATTCAGAAGCGCACAAAGAAGCACTGCAAAGAGTTCTAGAGCAAGCGTTCATGGAACATGATGTTACGGTGGATCAGTTTGATCATATTGTAGCTAACATCACTTCCTTTAATAATCTCAGCTTCTGTGCTGAGGAACTCTCAGAGGAGGGTAGGAATCATAATTTGGCTTTGCATATCTCCATGATATGCAAAGATGATGCTTTATCCAATGTTCTTGTTGACACCGAATCTTCGTTGAATGTGCTGCCGGAGTCAACATTATCAAAGTTGTCATATCAAGGAGCGCCTATGAGATATAGTGGTGTGATCGTCAAAGCTTTTGACGGTTCACGCAAAACAGTGATTGGTGAAGTGGACCTTCCGGTGAAGATAGGTCCGAGTGACTTCCAGATTACTTTTCAAGTAATGGATATCCACCCGACCTACAGTGGTATATTGGGAAGGCCATGGATCCACGAGGTAGGAGCTGTTACATCAACATTACATCAGAAACTCAAATTTGTCAAGAATGGGAAGTTAGTCATTGTTGGCGGGGAGAAGGCGTTGTTGGTTAGCCACCTGTCATCTTTCTCTTATGTTGAAGCTGAGGATGAGGTTGGAACTCCGTTCCAAGCCTTATCTATTGTTGTTGAAAAGAGAGTTGGGGCACCTATGTCCTCATTAAAAGATGCAAGGAAGATTGTCGAAGAAGGAATTGTTATTCAGTGGGGACGAGTGGTAGAGGTCGCCGATAACAAAAGTAGGACCGGTCTGGGTTTTCAACAAGGTTTGTCAGCTGCTAGATCAGAGGATATGCAACTCATCTTCCGTAGCGGAGGGTTCATTCATGGCAATGAACAACACTTAGCTGCTGTTCTAGAGGACGACGAAGAGGAAGACTGCACCAATTTTGTGATGCATGGAAAGGCTTGCAACAATTGGACTGCTATTGATATTCCTGTTATTATGCATCGACCTAAGTAATTGCTTTTATTTGTTTTCAAACATCCTTCTCATATGCCTAAGGAAGAAGTGAACATTGTTTGGCATTTTCAAATTTGATCATCAATAAAATATAATTCTATTCATCCACATCTATGATGTTTTGTTTTTACTTTTTGCTTTATTCTGAAAATGGTAATCACAAAAAACATAAATAAATAAATAAATAAACTTGTCCATCTGCATAATATTTGGTCACAAATTCACTTTTCTAAAATCAAAATATCAAATCGTTATGCAGGTTGGTTTCTAACCCCATTGAATACAATGATCCTTCTCCTTCTCCAAATTTTGAATTCCCTGTGTTTGAGACCGAGGAGGAAAGTGATGAAGAAGTGAGTGATGAATTATCTCGTCTTCTTGAGCATGAAGGAGAAGTCATTTAGCCATTCGAGGAGCAGATTGAGCTAGTCAACTTGGGTTCCGAAGATGATGTGAAGGAAGTCAAGATTGGGTCTCAATTGTGTCCAGAGGTTAAAAAGGGGTTGATTGATCTTCTCCGAGAATATTCAGATGTGTTTTCCTGGTCCTATCAAGATATGTATGGTTTGGATTCTGAGATTGTGGAGCATAGATTGTCGTTGAAGCCAGAATGCCCGTCAGTCAAGCAGAAGTTGAGAAGAACGCATCCTAATATGGCAGTAAAGATCAAAGAAGAAGTGCATAAGCAGATTGATGTCGGTTTCCTTGTGACCACTGAGTATCCGTAATGGGTGGCCAATATCGTGCATGTTCCGAAGAAAGGTGGAAAAGTCCGCATGTGTGTTGATTATAGAGATTTGAATAAGGTCAGCCCAAAAGATGATTTCCCTCTGCCACACATTGATATGTTGGTAGACAATACCGCTAAATTCAAAGTCTTTTCATTTATGGATGGATTTTCCGAATATAATCAGATCAAGATGGCACCCGAAGATATGGAGAACACCACATTCATTATACCTTGGGGAACATTTTGTTATAGAGTGATGCCTTTCGGTTTAAAGAATGCTGGTGCAACTTACCAAAGAGCAATGACTACTCTTTTTCATGATATGATGCATAAAGAGATTGAAGTATATATTGATGATATGATTGCTAAATCTATTGATGAAGAGGAACGTGTCGAGCATTTGTTGAAGTTACTCCAGCGTTTGAGGAAGTATAAACTCCGTTAGAATCCCAATAAGTGTACTTTTGGTGTCCGTTCTAGTAAGTTGTTGGGATTTATTGTCAGCGAGAAGGGTATTGATGTTGATCCCGCCAAGGTCAAAGCAATACAAGAGATGCCTGAACCCAAAAGTGAGAAGCAAGTCAGAGGTTTTCTCAGCCGCTTGAATTATAACTCAAGATCCATTTCACACATGACTGCCACACGTGCACCTATATTCAAGCTTCTTCGGAAAGATCAGTCTTGTGATTGGACCGAAGATTTCCAGAAAGCTTTTGATAGTATCAAAGAATATCTGCTTGAGCCACCGATTTTGTCTTCGCCTGTTGAAGGAAGACCATTGATCATGTATTTAACTGTGCTTGAAGATAGTATGGGTTGTGTTCTAGGTCAGCAAGATGAGACTAGAAAGAAAGAATATGCTATTTACTACCTCATTAAGAAGTTCACCAATTGTGAGACTCGATATTCTATGCTAGAGAAGACTTGTTGCGTACTGGCTTGGGCTGCTAAGCGTCTGCGTCAGTACATGTTTAATCACACCACTTGGTTGATATCCAAAATGGATCCAATCAAGTATATATTTGAGAAGCCAACTTTAATTGGGAGGATTGCCCGTTGGCAGATGTTGTTATCAGAGTATGATATTAAATACCAATCTCAGAAAGCAATCAAAGGTAGTGTCTTGGAGGACCATTTCGCTCACCAACCAATTGAAGATTACCAGTCAGTACAATATGATTTTCCTGATGAAGATATTTTGTACTTGAAAATGAAAGATTATGATGAACCATTGTTTGAAGAAGGGCCAGAACCTGGTTCTCGTTGGGGCATGGTATTTGATGGAGCTGTTAATCAGTATAGTAATGCCATTGGGGCAGTGATTATTACTCCCCAAGGCACACATTTTCAATTTACAGCTAGATTGACTTTCAATTGTACAAACAATATGGTTGAATATGAAGATTGCATTATGGGGCTCGAAGAGGCCATTGATCTCAGAATCAAGTATTTAGATGTCTTTGGAGATTCAACTTTGGTTGTGAATCATATCAAAGGGGAATGGGAGACAAATCAACCCGGTTTGATACCATATAGAGATTATGCGAGGAGGATTTCAACTTTCTTTACAAAGGTTGAGTTTTATCATATCCCTCGAGATGAAAACCGGATGGCAGATGCTCTTACAACGTTGGCATCAATGATTATAGTGAAGTATTGGAATGAGGTTCCCAATTTGCCTGTGATGCGTCTTGATAGGCCAGCTCATGTGTTTGCTGTTGAAGAGATCAAAGATGAGAAGCCATAGTATTTTGATATTAAGTGTTTCCTCCAAAGTCAGATTTACCCGCCTGGGGCATCTTTGAAAGATAAGAAGACTTTGAGGAGATTAGCCGACAATTTTTACCTGAATGGTGATGTCCTGTACAAAAGAAACTTCGATATGGTTCTGCTCAGATGCGTGGATAGACACGAAGCAGGCTTATTGATGACTGAAGTCCATGAAGGTTCCTTTGGTACTCATTCCAATGGACATGCAATGGCGAAGAAGATGTTGCGAGCAGGTTACTGTTGGCTGACAATGGAATCTGACTGTTGCAAGTTTGTGAAGAAATGCCACAAGTGTCAAATATATGCAGATAAGATTCATGTTCCTCCGACGCTGTTGAACGTCATTTCCTCTCCATGGCCCTTCTCCATGTGGGGAATTGATATGATTGGCATCATTGATCCCAAAGCATCGAACGAACATCGTTTCACTTTGGTGGCAATTGATTACTTCACAAAATGGGTTGAAGCGACATCGTATACGAATGTTACCAAGCAAGTTGTTGTGAGGTTTATCAAGAATCAAATTATATGTCGTTATGGTGTGCCAAGCAAGATCATTACATATAATGGGTCGAACTTGAATAATAATATGGTAGAAGCTCTTTGCAAGGACTTCAAGATTGCACATCATAATTCTTCTCCCTACAGACCTAAGATGAATGGGGCTATTGAAGCTGCAAACAAGAACATCAAGAAGATTATTCAGAAGATGGTTATAACATACAAGGATTGGCATGAGATGCTCCCATTTGCTTTGCACGGGTATCGTACATCCATCCGCACTTTAACAGGGGCAACCCCTTTCTCTCTTGTATATGCCATGGAAGCAGTACTCCCCGTAAAGGTTGAGATCCCTTCATTGTGTGTGCTCAGACAAGTTGATTGAGGCTGAATGATGTCATACCAGGTTTGATCAGCTGAATTTGATAGAAGAGAAGAGGTTAACTGCAATGTGTCATGGTCAGTTATATCAGTAGAAAATGAAGAAAGATTTTGATAAGAAGGTCAGACCTCGTGTATTCAGAGAAGGTGACCTTGTGCTCAAGAAGATCTTGTCGTTCAAACCAGATTCTAGGGGAAAATGGACTCCTAATTATGAAGGCTCATTTGTTGTCAAGAGAGTCTTTTCAGGCGGTGCTTTGATTCTTACAACTATGGATGGTGAAGAGTTCACTCGTCCTGTGAACACAGATGCAGTCAAGAAATACTTCTCCTAAAAAAGGAAAATAACAGCTCGCTAAGTTGAAAACCCGGAAGGGCGGCTTAGGCAAAAATGAGTGTCTCGGTGGATTGAAAACCTAAAAGGACGACCCAGGAAAAAGTTAGAGACATAAAAACAGAAAAGAATTATCCCGATAAGTTGAGTACCCCATCTTGGGGAAATTTATGCAAAAATTAGGGATTATGGCAAGTAACTGCATCCTGCTGATCTTCAGATTTGGAGACTTTGTTGAGAACAACGGTTGACGTTGATTCATCATCCCCAGTAACGTCCAAGAGCACAATGGACATCAAGAGTTGGTGGAAGGATTAGTGGTCATTTGTATTCAATGTAACCCTTTTCCATGTAAATTACCATTTTCAACTTTGTAAAGATCTATGGAGTCTTATCATTTACAGACTACCATTCTATTAAATAAAGTTGAGCTTTTATCCAATTGTTTCTACTCTTATTTATTTCAGCCAAATAGCTTTACATTTTATTATGATCATTTTTTAAAATAAAGTTTTAATCAAAACATGTATTCTTAAACATATAAAAGGAGTAATTGATTTCTTTTAAAAGGAATATCAACAGTGGTTCGAAAGCAGTAAGCCCTAAGTGTGGAGCAGTATTGGTTCTACCCAAGTAGTGAGCGTAATCTCTCTTTCATCCCCGACAACATTGTTCAACACTCGGTGTTTGTTGATTTCTCCGGACGATTATTGTTCGCTTTTCCCCACTGAAGTAGCCAACCGAGTTGGTTGTTTAGCCCCCTGCGAAGTGTTTATTCCCTAGCCGAGTTCCTAACTGAGTGCGCACATCTCGTTATAGCAATTTGCATGATTTTGGCAGAATTTTGGTTTCCCCACCAGTCACCATAAGATTCACTCCCAGTCAGAGTTTTTCTCTTGATTTCTGAGCAGTTATTTGTGTTTATCCTCTGCATGGTTGTCCCCTATTTGATATGGTGTTGACCTAAAATTCCCCGCAGACTCGATAAAAATCTTTCTCAACAAATCTCCTCCTTCCCCATATAGGTTTGGGCCTTTGGGACGCTGATCTCTCTTTTCTCCAGCAATTGTCTCCCTCTTTTGTGGATTGACCGAGATTGTATTGATGATTCAAATTCTGCAACACCCTTGTATCCTTTGTGATCGTTTTGTCAGCATAATCATCATATATACATATACGTATACATATACACTCATATAATTTCATGGTTGTATCATCACACTTGTTGACTCATTCTTGTGATTCTTATTCTCTATTATGGCGGTACTTTATCCCCATACAAGTTTGGTGTCTATCCTCCCTCAAATATAGAGTGTCAGCCCCTTAAGCAGAAAGACTTTAACCTTTATCCTTTCCCCACTGAGTTATTTCCTCGTGGATGATTAGTATTTCAGTTTCCTCCCCAGTTGATTATCTGGATGGAACCACTCCCCTTGAGCTATATCGTCATTGGGTTGAGTCTTAATTAACCGTTTCTTTCTAGATCCTACCTAGATAGATGTTTTGGGTCCCCTAAGAGTTTTTTACCCAGTAACTGGTAATATTTTTCTTGCTTTGCAGTTTGTTACTTCTTGCCCAATACCCGACAAAAGTACCCCTGTTTTCTCCCCAGTGGAGTCCCCAGCGGATTCATTTTATGTTTCCCTAGGAAGTATATCCTTGATATGTTCATCCTAATCGATGACGGATATTTTCTTCCCCTGTTGTGAGTTTATCCTTGATATGTTCATCCTAACCGATGGCGGATACTCTTATCTTTGGTATTCTACCTAGTAAAGAGGTAGTTGTAATCCCTATTTTGCTCCCCTAGAGGGTTAATCCTTGATATGTTCATCCTAGCCGATGACGGGTTTTCTTCTCTTTGCGGTCTTCTTCCCAGTAACCGGTAGTTATAAATCCTGCTTTTCTCCCCTTTGCATAGTATATCCTTGATATGTTCACTTTAACCGGTGACGAATATTTTCTATTTGGTATTCTATCCAGTAACTGATAGATATAATTCCTATTTCTCTCCTCGCAGAGTCTATCCTTGATATGTTCATCCTAACCGATGACGGATTTTCTCTCTGATGGTATTCTATCTAGCATTCGATAGATGTAATTCCTACTTTTTGTTCAATTGGTTTATCCTTGATATGTTCATCCTAACAGATGACGGATATCCTCCTTGACATCCCCAGGCAAGTCTATCCTTGGTATGTTCATCTTAATCGATGACGGATTTTCTTCCCTTTGAGTCTATCCTTGATATGTTCACCTTAACCGGTGATGGATATTCTCATCTTTGGTCTTCTGCCCAGTAACTGGTAGTTGTAAATCCTATTTCGGCAGTTTTCCCCAGCAAGGATATTCTTACCCAGTAACCTGTAACGAATACAGCCTCTTGGCGGTTCCTAGGGAGTCATCCTTGATATGTTCATCCTAACCGATGACGGATGTCCTCTCTGTCAGATCTTTGTTATCTCCTTACCCAGTAACCGGTAGTGGATAATAAACTTCTGCTCTTCCTGTATTGAAGTCTATTTCTTCCCCAGTTGAGTTGAGTGCGCATTTCCTTAGTGAAATCGTTGTTCCTGCATGATTCAAGCATGACAGTTTTATCCTGATCTACTCGTCTCCCCTGCAGATGTTTTTTTTTCCCTGGCTGAGTCTTTCCATTTTTATGGAATTCCTCTAGTATCCCAGTAGTTGTTAAGTCATAGCCTGGCCTATGCATAAGCCTTTTATTCCCCCCAGAGTCTTTGTTTCCCCAATGAGCTTTCCTTACGAAATGCATTATGCTCCTGCGGACTTTCGGTCAGACTGATTTCTTTTCCTTTGTGGCAATATCTCCCCACAGAGAATTTGCTTTTACATTCATATCATATGCATCATAAGGTGTCTTAGGGACCAAAATTTGTTTCTATATGTGGTTATTTAAGCCCATTCTATTGAGTTGATATGAAGATTTTAACCTTCACCTCCTCAGTTAGAATGTCCTTAAATAAGGGCAACTGTAAGACCCCAATTTTGACCCTTAGATCCCTCGTGCAATTTCATCATATGCACTAGCATTGGGATCACACATTGGCATCCTCCTTACCCCTCTTTCATTGGGTTTATTTTGGGAGAGATCACCCAGCACCAAGTGATTGTATCATACTTTTATATTATCATTTTTCTAACCAAAATACCAAAAATATGTCTTTGCATTTGTCTAACTCTTTTGTAGGTAAGGCATGATCCCCATTGATCTATCAAGTTCATATCTAGGGTTTAAGACCCTCATGGCTAAGAGAACAATCAAGGATTGATCCACAATGTCTCTAAGCATCATATATGAGTCCCAATGATCTTTGCATGTTATTTTGATCAAGATTTCTTCAAGAGTTTGGAGTTGGTTTGCCTTGGAAACCCTAGTTTGTCTAGGTATCTTGAGTAACTTCTTCAACAAGCTTCCTCCTAAATTGATCAAATTTCTCAAGGGACACTTAAAAATTCATCATCTTATGCATATATGATCTACCATGAGCCTAAAAAATAAAGAGAATTACAAGTTAGCAAGTTGGTTGATGGTGGTTGGCCAGATGGATTCATCTGATCAAAGTTGGGTCTTGCTAGACCCTATCTCCTACATAAGAGTTGTTTCTTTTTATCTAATCTTTCTAAAGAGTCCTAATTCATTCATTTTGGATGAGATTTGCTAAGGCTGCGCATGGTGTTAACAAGCCTGCATCAATTGGCAAAATCAAAACTTCAAATGACCATTTCACTTTGCCTTGCCAATCAAGCTTCATTCAAACTTCAATACAGTTGATTTTGGGCCTTAGTGCATTGCTTCATAGGCCTGTATACACCCATGCAAGCATGAACATGACATTGCCAATTTTGGAAGAAATTTCAAATGTGCAAATAACACTTCAATTTGCTATAAATAGAGACCCTCTAAGCTCATTTGAGAGGATCCTTGCACGCCAGCTTTTCCTCCACTCTTCAAACCCTCACAAATCAAAGAAAAACCTGATAAATTTCACTTAAAAGTTGAGTTTGAATCTCACTGTTTGGAGATTCAAAAACTCCAGGATCCAAAGCTTTGTACCAATCCTAAACCACTTCTGCAAGCTATTGGAACAAGATCAAACGTGAATTGAAGCAAGAGAGACCAAGTTCTGCATAACATTGAAGGTACTTTCCAGATTTTTTCTTCTCTTCGATTCTCACTCAATTCTCATCAATTCTCTTGGATCTTTGGTTGTCTGAAGTCCTACCAATGTAGGCAAGAAGATTGAGTTTCTTTGAGGTTAAATCGAAGCAACTCGATTGACATACCTCAAAATTCAACTCCTCATATCTTTCTATATATTTGGAGTTAGTTAAAATTGAGGTTAGATTCGTGTTCTACGCCATTTTCTCTTTCAGATCATGTCCTCTTTTTTTTTAGTCATGGTGATGATTGAACCAGTCCAACGAGGTTCGCCTGGGAAGGTGACCGGCCTTTGGCTCCGGAAATGAGGTGGCACGGTTCAGAACCATTGATCCATTTCAAATTGTTTTAATCACAAGCGTTGGTTCTGATCACCACTTGGGTGGCGCGCTGACTGAGTTCCATCATGGAACACGCGTTTGTGTCCACTTGATCTCCCACCTCAATTAATGAGGGAGATCAAGTGGTCCACGTTTTTTTGTAATTTCTGATTTTCATTAATTCATATTAATTTTAATATTGATCCAAAAAATATGAGAGTTTCACCAAAAAAATTTAAAGAAAATCCTCTTTTATATTCTGAATTAAAATTATTGTTTGGCTAATTATTAATATTTTTCATGATTTAATTGATTTGGTGATTATTTTTAATTGTTTAAAAATACATTTAAGTTTTCAAAAATTCTGGAAATAAAATTCCAAGGTCCTTTGACCTTGTTTGACCTATGATAAATCTCATGGCCATTTCTTTGGTGTTTTGATAAGGTTTTAGGAATTTGACCAAGCATATTTAAATTAATGAATTATTTTTAGTATTTTTAATTGAGTAAATGCCAAATAATTGTGTTGAGCCGTTTTGATTGATTTTTGCAAGTTTGACTTGTGTTGTTGGGCCTTGGTCACGGTTGATTTGACTTTGCTAGGTTAAGATCATTGGATTTAGGGGATTGATGGAATGTACATTCCATCTCCCAAAATGAATGACTGATCTTAATTTGGTAAAAGTCCTCCTTTGTCCAATTTGAGTTTGATCCACTTCCCTTCCCTCTTCATATCATTCCCCTTCTTTATGCATTCATGTCATGGTCCTATGATATCTCTATATCCTAAGGCTAGTTAATTGCAAAATCAACATGAGTATGGATGAGATTAGGCCACCAATTTTGCATATTCTTTTTGTGTGTGGTATGTTTCTTGAGCATAGTCCATTATACTATGTCTCTAGCATGCATTAACACCAAAATTATATTGCCAGGCCTCAAATAGTTGTGACTTCTACTTAAGTCCAATTACGATTGCTTAACATAGCGCTAAATTATGACACAAAAGGCATAGCATTCTAGTTAGTGAGATTGTAAGTCTCCCCTCTTTCATGGTATTGTGTGGAAACTTGGCCTTTTTTCCTTCCTTTGGAAGATGTCTTGGTTCAAGGATCCATGCTTGTCATAAGTGGGTTGAGTATTCTCCAAAGAATGACTTAAACAAAAAGAAAAAGCAATACTAACTTCTAACTCATTAATAACTAACATTTAATTTCAAGTCATTTACTTCAATGTACTTTATTTTTTAAGCCTTATTCATTTGCCACTATTCATACCATCCTAATTGTTTATGTTAATGTCATTTTCACTTTGTCCACTTAGACCATATTGTGTGATATATTTTGTTTGTGTATATTGTGTTTGTTTGTGTGGTCTTTGACCATTAATGTATATAATAAGAATAAAAACTCTAAAAAATATCTTGTGTGGATTGTTGGTTTGATCTGAGACAATTGGACTTAGAATTTAGGCAACACTCCCTATGCAAAGGACTTGGCCAATGCCAACTTTCATGTAACCAACTGCTTATGATTTGAAACTGCATCTGATACATCATTGGAGATCCATGTTGAGTTCATCTGCAACATGATCATTGTGAAGCTATTATTTTGAACCTGTGACTTATGGCATCTTAAAACTCATTTGCTACATGGGCAAATTTGAAGAAAGATCATGGAGTTGCTAAGCTTGGATGTGGCTATCTTTATTTGATGCCTTGCTCTTCAAGTTAATATTTTGTGCATTGTTTGTTGCTTGATTCTAATGTCCACGGGAATTTGGGTTTCTATTTGACATTCTTGTTTATTGGATTGCAGCCCATTGGTCAGATCTTTTCAACTCTCAACTTTTAAATTTATGCTTAGGATTAGTCTCTTCATCTCCTCCCCACTTCTTTAATTTCAAAATCTCTCCCTCCTTTTAAAAACTTCTGTGCTTGTGCTTGTTTTCCAAACTTAGACCATATTGCAAACTAGAAACTTTTGCCTTAAGCCATTGTATTTCCAAACTTCTTTCCTTAATCAAACTTGTAAATGTACTTAATTATACTTTACTTAAAATTTTCAAAAGCCAAAAAGAACTAACTCATTCAAACCATTTTTAGGCCTTTGTGCCTTTCGAACCTAACTTTTGTTAAAAGCAATGCATCCACTTTGAAATTTATACCATGAACTACGAGGTTTTGATCCCTCATTTTTATGTTGGTACGTAGGCACAAGTCCGAAGGTCTTGTCAAACACAAAAAATATAATTAATGAATTATTTTTTCATCCCCCCATTCTATTTGCTTGCTAACATCAATTTGTATAAAAATACATATGAACACAAGAAAGGGCTCCCTATGAGTACCTAGGACACTCTGGGTGCTAACACCTTCCCTCTGTGTAACGAACCCCCTTACCTGTAATCTCTGGCATTTTATTAGTTTTGATTTGAAAACTTCTTATTTTTGGGTTTTGTTCATACTTTTCCCTTTTCCCTGGGAAACAATAAAAGCGCGGTGGCGACTCTTGTTATTTGAGGTCTAGCTTATCCATAGCTTGATGATCATGACTTTACCGCTACAGATCCTACCTTGTTTGATTTCATTAGTTCCCACATGGGTAACTTCTAATGCATCCCACACTGGTTTGGAGGTTTCACAATGGGAAACACGATAATATTCATCAACACCAAGTACGAATATGAGAATATTTTGTATCTTCCAATCATGTGACCATAATTTCTTATCATTATCATTCCATTATGCTTTCAATTTTGGTACGACGACACCTTCCCCATTGCTCATTGTAATTTGATTAGGACCATTAGTGATGACGTCCCAAACACCCTTATCAACCAATTTGATATGGATATGTATAAAAGCTTTCTAATAGCTATATGTTTCATCAGTAAAGAAGGGCTCTATGTTGTATGCCTCTTTAGGTTTGGTAGTCATCTTTTAATAAGCGAATATTGAAGTACAAAGTTAACCAGAGATATTGGTATCACTTGTTAGAAGAAGGCAATTTATCTAGAGGGGTTGAATAGATCCAAAGTTAAAACAATTTACAAAAATTGTTTTGAAAATTTTAACGGCTAGCGAAAGTGACCCGAATCAAATCATCTAAATAGAACCACTATCAAAAAGCCTGAATATGCACATATATAATCAAGTTATGATAATGAGAACAAATTGATTAAAATACTTATAACAACAATCACTAGAATGCTACAATAAAAGTGAAGTATATTTCCAATGACAAAATACACAAAAACAAAATTAAGATAAATTATCGAACACCTTGTGTGCAATCAATTTCGTTTAGAATTTTGTATGGCTTTGTTGATTTGCAAATCCAACCACAATCTAATGGATTGTGATCAACTCAAAAAAACCATTTTCAAAAGGTTTAACCAAGCGTATTGATTGCACAATGGACAAATTCAACAATTTGCAAAATAAAAGAAAGAGAGAGAGAGAGAGAGAGAGAGAGAGAGAGAGAGAGAATTTTAAGGTTTTTGGGATAAAACTTAGTATAACTCAATTAGAGTAGATAGTGAGATTAAGCTGAAAAGACCTCCATAGTAAAATCTTAGTGAAGAACAATTATCCAGTCAATAAGCTTTAATAATTTAAAAAGATAAAATGAAAGTTCAAGTTTAAGAGTGATTTTTAGTATAGAAAAACTAGATTGAAAAATCTAAGTGATATATGATGAGACATCTTACTATATGTGTTTTTGTTCTAAAAAAGGAAGTGACATAGGAAGATGTACAAGCAATGATTTCTTCACCAGCAAGACAAGGAAATCAATGTGTACACATAGAAGGAACTCCATTAGAAGAAAAATAGGATCTGTAAGACCCTAATTTTGACCCTAAGATCCCTCATGGCATCATATCATTGCATTTTGCATTTGCCTCAAGGATCATAGCATCTTGGCTCCTTAACCCTAGGGTGGGACTTTTGTGAGTTGGTTTGAGACCACCAAGCATGCTTGAATTGTGTATTATTGCTTTTCTTATTTTGTTTACTAACCAAAAGCCTAAAAATATGTCACTAACATCTTTTGTTTTGTATCTTGAGCAATCATAAGATCTGAGGCTCCTAGGAGACCCTATGCTCATTGATATGGCCAAGTGAAGGTGAAAGCAAGCATGACAATGGTTCCCAAGGCTCTCAATCATCATATATTCCTCCCGAGTATCTCAATTTGTCAATTTGATCAAAGCAAACCAAAAGGCTTGAGGATTGTTTCACAAGGAAACCCTAATTCAACTGTGCATCAACTATGCCTTGCTCATGAAGCAACCTCAACCCATGATCAAATACAATCAAGGGAAGTTCTTTCACTCATCATTTCATGCATATTTGAGCTTATTTGAGTGTCCTCAATCATCAATTCATCAATATTTGAGGTATGGACTTGAGAAGTTGATCAGTCAATTCATCTGACTATTTCAAAATCCACTGAGACCTAATTTATAATGTGTTTGTCAAATGAAGATGATCGCAAGAGAAAACATGTTCTTAAGAACCATATGAACAACGTTCATGTTCATCAAAAATTGATTTGAATCTTGGAAGGTCATCATCCATTTCAAAACATTATAGGTCATTTTGACTGAAACCCTAATTTTGGGTCAACTTCCCAAGGACCTAACTCACTCATTTTTTATGATTTTGAGGTGGGATAAAATGAATTGGAAAGTTTAAGATGTATAATTAATTTTTTATGTTGAACAAATTTTCATAATGCTAAAATAAATACATGTGATAATGCAAAACATTATAGGTCACTTTGGACCAAAGGCATTGAAATGAGAAAAAGTCCAACTTCAAGTGCCCATAACCTTCTCATACAAAATCCAAATGATGCAAAATTTGAGTCTAAATTGATTGCCTTGAAAACATATACAACTTTTATGTTTAAGGTTTTTCCATTTGAAGCTTGCATCATTGAAACAGAAGAGCTTGAAGTTGGTCATTTTTGGAAATTTTCACATGCACATGTTTTGCACCTTGAACTTTATGACCAATTTTCACCAATTTCCCAATTCCAAATGAAGTTTTGTTCAACATAGCAATTGATCCTCATGTCAAGACCTTTCCAACCATTACCCACAAGGCCATGTTTTATTTTTGGAAGTGGCATTTTCGAAGAGGGGAATATTTTGGTGCAATTTTGGAAACCACTTGAAAACTGATTGCACACTCCAAATCAATTGTATTTTCACGTCCATTTTATCATGTATTGACCTCAGCTTGCCAAACCAATCAGATTTGGGCCCTCCATGCGCCTGTACAGGCCCATGCATGGAGGCCCTCTTCATTCATGCACACACAATTTTCATGCATTGCCTTGCCATTTGCTATAAATAGAGGTGCATACCTTCACTATTCTTCAACCTGAAGGTGCCTGTTATGCTACAAGACTCACTCCATAACCATACCTAAAGGAATTCACTCTTTCAATTCAAAATTTCAGATCTGATTTTCAACTTCATTGGTTGATTATCAGACTCAAAATTCCTTGGCCTTGCGTCATCTTCATCTCTAGATCACACTATAATCAATAGCTAAGAGGAATTGTGCTCCATAGGTCAACATTTCAAAGGTGGATGTTCAAACTTTTCTTCTTCGAAACTCACTAATTGTAACTTGTTTCTTGCATTTATTTGTTTGGTTGAAGTCCTCTCATCAGAGGCAATTGAACTATGCTTTTAATTTTGAAAATCCATTTAGTTCAAGTTGAACACCATCATTTTCCACCTCTGATTTCTCTTCCCATGGAGGTCTAGAGTGAAAATAAATGGTACAGGGGTGATGTACATCACCCCAGCTTTCCATTGATGTATAGATCGCCTTGTTTGGTTAAGATCTTTTGTCTGCAACTCTCGCCGGAATCCCTGGTACCGCCGGAGAAGACGGTGGTGTACACGTCTGTTTTCCAGAATGAACCTAGGCCCTTGGATCTAATTTCCAGATCTAATCTCGTCCTTCCTTTGTTATGACTCTTTTAATGGCCTTGTGTATCACAATTGACCAAGGTGTTTGGTGCGCGCGCATGTCACAACCCTTGGATGTGCCAGCTCAATTAATGAGACTGGATCCAACGTGCCAGATTATTTTCTATTTTCTGAATTTCTTTTAATTTTTGTTTATTCCATTTTATTTCAAAAAATCATATCTCTCTCATTTTAATTCCAAAATATATGGGACCAATTGCATTATTTCTCTTTTAAATTTTAGTTTCTAAAATTGATTTTGAATATTTTTTATTTTATCACTTGATATTTTTTATGAATTTTCTCTTTTCTGGTTATTTTTAATTCATTTTAAATAATTTTCAATATTCTAAAAATACAAATATATTTTCTTAACCTCTTTGAATGATGATGGATCTATGAAAAATATTCTCATCAATTTATTAATTGATTTGAGATTTATTTGAGATTTTAGTTCAATTAGGTTATTTTTATGCATTTTTAATTGATTAAAAATAGTTTCTGGTTTCTAAAAAAATGCTGAAATTTTTTGTCAAACTTTGTTTACCTTGTTGAACTTAGGATGATCCATTTGGACTTTTCAAAGTTGATTTGAAATGGATTTGAAGTTTAACCTTTAATTGTTCATTTTAATTCAAGTATTATTTTAATTTTAAAAAATACAAAAAATATTTTATTTGTTTCTTGACTTCTAAGTTTCATTTTGTTTCAATTTACTAGTATTTGACCTTGGTTTCATCTATCTTTGGTCAATGTGCTTTACTTACTTCATTTGAATTCAATTAATGTACATTCTTATTCATCTTTTTCTTTTTGATCAATGAGTTAAAGATTGGTGGTTAGCCTTGATGTATAGGAGGTTTAATCTTCCTTGATTCGAATCTAATTCACCTTGATCCAAAGATCAAGTGAATGGATTTGCATTAAGGATAGGTTACTTCTAAATCAAGCAAAAAAACCTAAATCAATAGAAGATCATTCTCATTTTCTTTTGGCATGGCAATTTGTAGGAGCTTGGATTACTAGTCAAGGTCTCTAAACTGTGTTTGTTGCCTATGTTTTTATTGACCGACCTCAGATAGGTGTGACTACTACATTAGTCCACTTACGATTGCTTAACATAGCGCTAAATTACCTTATGGCACACTAACTCTAACTATTGACCATTAACTTTTAATTCTTGCACTTTACATTAATGCAATTTAATATTCTTGTACATATTATTCATTTGCTTTTTCCCTTTGCTCACTTGAGCACATGTTTATGTTAAGCAATTTGTCTTTTGCTCACTTGAGCACATAATTGTGTATACACTATTGTGCTTGTGTTTTGTTTTGATTGTTGTGAACCAAATGCAAATGGACAAAAGGACTTAGACTTTCGGACATTCCCTATGCAAAAGTGGAGTCAAAGACCAACTAGGCCTCATGCCTTTAGAGTGCTATAAATGTCAAAGAGCAACTACGCCTCATGCCTTTAGAATGCTTAAATGTTGAAGACTTTGAAAGGACCTAACCTCTAAACTCACTCTTGTCCATTATTTGTTTGCATTATGGAATTTTTTTGATGTGTGTGTTCTTGTGCTAGGGATTCCAACTTGAGCCTAATTGAAGAACCATTGTCATGAGCATCTAAAGTGAGAGATACAAAAGTCATTGGGAGATTCCTAGGAGCTTGTTTGATTGTGTGATTGATTGCTTGAGTTGTTTGCTTATTTGCTTGCTTATTCCAAAGGATGGGAGCTACTTGGATCATCACTATGATTTCAAGAGAGGAACTCCATTTATGGTTTTATTTCTCTTCCTTCATCTTTGTATGCTTAGGACCTTAGCCATTCTTCTTCTTCCCTCCACTCTAACCCAAGCCAAAAAATTTGTGCAAACATTAACATTTGTTTTCAAAATTAGAAACCTAAGCATTATGCTTTTGATTTTTCAAACTTCTTTTCATAACACTTATTTTGAATTGAATTCTAAGTCAATATTGACCATACTTTGTAAATACTTTTCATTGGTAAATACAACTCACTCAATTGTTTTTGTGGTTTCAATGGCCACTCTCTTATCAAAGCTTTTCATAAACATTAGCTATTAGGTTTGAGTTATCCTTGAGGTTGATATAATGCTCACCTATATCCTTAGTGATGGACAATGAGTCTTCCATGCTTATTATAGGGTTAACCCCTCACTAGCATGTTAAAGCTATCCTCACATGGTGGACTTGTGGTATTGGGTTGAGTTTTCTTCCTTTGATAACAAAAAACCTTACGGCTTTTGACCAATCAATTCACCGACTTCTTTTGAGATTTTTACCCCGAACTACGAGGTTTTGATCTTAATCTTTTTTTTAAGATGGTACGTACGCAATGGGTTTATCCATTCAAACACAAAATTGTAAATAAATTTGTACATTCTTCTCTCATCTCCCCAATCATGTTTGTACAAACAAATTTTCACAAATACCAACCTACCTTACAACAATTGTGAAAAGGGCTCCCTAGGAGTACCTAGGATGTTTTGGGTGCTTAAAACCTTCCCATCACATAACCAACCCCCTTACCCCAATCTCTGACATTTTTATTAGTTTTTGATTCGATAAAACTTCTCGGTTTTTGTTCGCTTTCGAACCTTTCCTTTGGATAAATAGAAGTGCGGTGGCGACTCGAATTGTATGATTTACTTTTGATTTAGTCAATAAATCTAAAGGTAACGAATACCCCGCTACAGGATCTATGGAAAATATTAAAAGAAGGCATCGTATCATTAAGGGATGTGAGTGATTATCTATTTTCATATGTCAAGGTTGGTAAGAATTTTATCATTCTTAGATAATTTTGCATAGGAAGACGTTCAATCTTTTTGAAAAAAAACATTAATGGAGAATGTAGGAAAAACACAAGAAGTTTGAAGAAATAATGCAAAGTGTTTGAAAAATACTAAGAGAATGAAATGCTAAAAAAACTAGGGTTCAGAAGAAATACTTTAGTAAATTTTCATTTGAAATGACATTAATGATGAATGGCTAATCTCAAAGATTAGAAATTATAGATAATCATCATCTTACATTGATGGAAATTTTTTGAATTATGAAACTTGTGACATGTGAAATAGTTTGAGAGGAACATATTATAAAGGAGGCACATCATATTAGAAAGGAGTACACAAGTATTTGTTTAGGCAGTTCCCCAATTACCTCGCTTTGGGCACGTCTGCCCTCAATTCGAATTTGAATTGAGATAATCAATCTTACTTTGCAAAATTAGTTTTACAAGAGAAATGTAGAAATAAAACACCATAAACCCTATGTTTAATATTAATTCTAACACTTTCTCTTCCCTTGGTCTGAGCTTGATCAAGTAACCCAACAATACTAATTTGTTCCATTATCTCACGCTACTCCTTTGCAAGAAACCCCATTCTTCAAACTATCAATCGATCGAATCCAAATTGTGAATTATTGGCAACCAGGATTTACCAAGTTGATCCACTGTCTCACACTACTCCTTTGCAAGAAACACCATTCTTAAAAGATTTCACTCGACCAAATCCAAATTGAAAATTGTTGTCACCTAAGATTTTCTAGGTGATCCACCGTCTCACACTACTCCTTTACAAGAAACCTCACTTGATCTAATCCAACTTGCATAATCTTGTCCAAATCATTCAAATCACCAATTGATCTTGAAGGAAAACCCCAACTTGGTTTTCTTATTTGAAACCCCCAAAGTTTCTCAGCCTAATTTACAACTCAACAACCTAAATTGGACGTTATCAATACTGTTCTATATGGCACCCAAACAAAACATGATTATCTATAATTTGTTTGTCTGTATGCATAGAACATAGGTTGAAGATGAAGAGAAATCTTTGTATATTCCTGGTTCAGTATATGGTTTTCTTAACCACTAAAAAAAAGATGCATGTATGAAGTATATATATGTGTGCAAGTTGGAGGCAAAAAGGAATGCAAGAGGTTTAGAAAAAAAATGCAAAATTTTCAAGACTTTTAATGCATGTGCCGACCTATGTAAGTTATGTGTCTACATATTCAAAGGATGTGTCTACCTATATAGGTCATGTGTCGAATCATAGAAGAAAATTTTCTTCTATGTGTCGATCTAAAACCCATCCACAGGAGGCACATCAAACAGAAGCTACATGCTTTAAAATTGAACTACATGTGTCAACTCATAAAAGAATTTTTTCTTCTATATATCCACCTGAAATACTTTATGTGTCAACTCATGCATTCCAGAAGCCCCAACCTTTAAAAATGATCCAAATGTGTCGACTCAGTGCATGTATGTGTCGATACATAGACCTATTTTTTACACAAAAACCTATTTTTAATGCATGAAACCTTTTGTAATACTAAGATGCACATTTAGACTCGGAGAATACCGTCCAATATAAATAAATGCTAAAATGTATTAGTTTTGACATCATACAAAACTTTTCTAATAGAAAGGTGGAGTCACACAATACAATGCAAATAGACTCTTTTAAGACTTAGGGATTTATAAGATATATAAGGATAAGAAATCCAAAGTTCAGCTTGTGCTTTAATGTTGACAAATTAACTTCTCTTTGATTCTCAATATGTGTGTTTCTCTTCAAGTCTTCAGCTCCTTAAATAGAGAAAAAAAGTGTTGCTGAAGATCCAGTATAATAGAGTCCTTTGAGAAGCTTCAAAAGAGATATTGGGATGTTTCACCAAATAGTCAAGGTAGGTGAAGGCTAGTTTGAAGTCCCTTTGCTACAAAAGGAATTAATTGTTGCATCCCGACATACTCTATGAAGAAAATAGAGCTTAGGCCTTCACGTGACAAAGTAGACTCAGAGGATGATAGTGACCCATCAGAGTCACCTTGGTCCTTGCACTTTGACTGCCTCACATTTAGATAATGGGAAGCATATTTCTTTAAAGTATGGTCTTCAAAGGTTGACTCCTTCAGACTCTAACCTTCAGACGTTGACCTCCTAAGAAGTTGACTTCTTCAAAATCTGGAATTCATCTTCTAATCATCATATTTTGGTCTTTAAGCTTCTCTTTATATGTTCATAATCAGAACCAATACTTGGATTTTATATGAAATTTTAGTCTATGGTCCTACACACTTGAACAAACATTAGTATACTCATTTGTTCTTTAAATACTTTTTTATCATCAAAACCTAAGGGATATGTGACAAACCAATTTTGTTCCAACAAATCACATTTGAAAATTTAAAGTGTGTGAATTCACATTGACTTTTATATTCAATTGGCCCCCAAAATTATTATATATCATATGCAATAGGGATTAATGACGAATTCCCTTCAGGATACTTTGAACATCTTAATATGAATTGCATAATCATACGTTTATCTTTTGATAATAGATCACAGAAAAATGTTTCCTACACTTTACGCATGCATTCATAAAGTAAAGGATGATTTAAAATAATTATAATATGACAGAAAATGATTAGAACAAGTTGTATTTCATATCTTCTTTGTGCTTCCCAAGTATATCTATTTATAGAGAAGTTGGCATCACTTAGTGAAGAAAAATATCTTTAAATTAAATTATGCATCTGAAATAATAAACTATTATATCCTTCTAACAATCAAAACATTTTATAAGCCCTTTTCAATCCAATTCTTTTTGTTGTTAGGAAAATAATAAAAAAATGTAAAAATTAGGAAACCATTTTTAAAATTTTGAAATAAATGTGAGATTGTAGTAGTTTTTTAGTAACATTTTCGAAAATCTAATTTTAATCCTTTAATCAAACACTTTAAGAAACAAAAATTATAAAATAATTTACAAGTATATCATTCATTAATATCAATATAAATAGAAAAGGCAAATTTAAAGAATTGATAAGTCTCGAAACTAAAAGAGGCCACTCTCGGCAAATCCTAAAAGCCTTTGGCTAACAAGGAGGACATCATCAACGAAGCTAAAATGTCCTTGAAGACCGTGGGGACTAGGAAAGTGTTCTTTAAGAAGAAACTTGTCGATCTCCTAAATGTCATTATTTTTTCAAATCCAAGATTCTTTTGAGAAATTTTGGGCCAGGTAGGGTTTTTGTATCCCGAGATTATGATATACATATAAGAGATTAATCTTGACCAAAGAGTAATGGATGTGAATATTTTCCCCTTTGAGCCTCTGACTTAGTTTTTCTGTTTTTGACTTTGTATATTGTATTTATAATGGCCTTGTTGGGGGAATTTTACGGCATTGTTTTTTATCTACTATTCATATAATTTCTTGTCTCGTACCTGTAAAAGGTGTTAAGCACGTTTACATATTCATAGTGAGCATGACGACTTTATATATATATATATATATATATATATATATATATATATATATATATATATATATATATATATATATATATATATTATCATTTTCACTGGTGATGACAATTATTCATACTATATTTTTGATATATATGACTTTGTTTTTAGATAACTTTTATTATTGATGCGTTTTCATCTCGTAGGTTTTCATAAAGAATTCGAAGAATCATCGAAAATATCAAAATATGCGAAAATCATTCTAACCATACAAGTTTCATGGTGTTTTACAGTGAAATTTACAACGAAGAAGGAAAGAGATGAATAAAACACAAATAACGAAGGAAAACCAAAGAAGACTACAAAAAACATGCAAATTGTGGCACACCTATAGCTTACAGCAGTCTGATTCAACAACAAAAGGCCAAAGCAACACAGACACAATGCGATATAAACTTTTTATTTGATGTGCAAATTCAATTCAAATACCAATTTTTGGTACTCCCAAGGCACAACAACACAATATCAAATCTCTTCCAATACATGAAAGTATTTTAAATGTTAAATTGCAGTGCGTCTAGGTTATAGCTTGACACAATTGTGCGATTTAAGAAATTTACTTAAAAACAGAAAAATATGTTTGGTGAATAGGAGTTCAAGTTTAGAGAATCTAAGGTGATTTTTAGAGATAAGGAAAGGTGAAAACGAAGGCTGCCATTAGGAGCTTTTTCTTCATCATTGTAAATCTTTGTATTTGTATTCAATTGTAAAAACCATGAATCCTTTAAGGATGAGTGACTAGGTCCCTTAAATTACATTCTCTATAGATGATTCTATCATAAACACGTGATTCAATGTAATTCTCTATGATTTATTTTGTAGTGATTTTAATTATTTAGATTTATTTGAAATTAATTTTTTCTCCCGTCTAGGAAATTGGGAGAATTGGCCTAGAGATCAATGAGACATATATGTAATTTATTTATCGATTGATATAACTATCATATTTTAGTGATCTCCCACATTGTGATAGGAAATCTTGACCATTAGTCTAGTTTTACGAGCTATATAACATTTTTCTTAGCGATTGGAGACTCCCAACATCTAGGAGGTTGCTTTGACAAAGTGAGTGTCCCTGCAATTCGAGACTCCCAGCATCTAGGGGGTTCGGGTGTAATTCCACTATAAATTTGTCTTTTTATTTTACATGTCATAACATCTTTGTCTTAGCGATTGGAGACTCCTAACATCTGGGGAGTTTGGAGGTTGCAATTCCGTATTTTGTAAAATGTCATAATTAAATCAAAGTCGTTATAGAAATAGTCATATGAATTCTCACATCTAGGAATAGATGATTCAAAAATGGAACTTAATCGTTTTTTATTATATTTTTCATATAAATTTGAAATTCTCTAGTTTACAATTACGCACACTAACATATGATCATGCTCTACGCACTCTGTCATTTTGTTACTCGCATTATGTGTTAGATTCACAACTACACTACAAAGTTAATATAATCCTCATAGATATGATATTTTTAGTTTCCACTTGCCACTCTTTGGTTTTGTTTTTGGCACAATTACTATGACATCGGTTTTTACTCCAACAAATGGCGTTGTTGTTGGGGATTGTTGATCACTTTAGCAAGGAAATTATAGGCGATTGTACTGCAAATTAAGCACATCTTAAATATTTTTATTTTTATTTTCTATTATTTTTAATTTTTTTTAAAAGATACTAATGAATGTATCATTGGTTTAGTTTATGTGTATTGCAAGCTGAAAACTTTGCAGTTTGATCCAAAAATTAATAGAATAGCAAGAGTAATCCAACGAGCTACTCGAGTATCTAAGTAAACTAAACTGATAAAAAGATGTTTAAACCAGATAACCATACTCTGAAATTTTTTGAACACCATACCAATGTCGAAGACGTAAATTATAAATTCTAACCAGAGACTTCATGTAATTTTGAGATAAAAAATTATATTTTTCATATTTAAGACATATTCCATTTGATAGAAAAAGAAAAATAAACTATCATAAAATGTTCTTCTTTTAAGTATATATATATATATATATATATTATATATATATATATATATATATAACCCGATCTCAAATCAATCTTACTAAACACACAAGCTCTAACCAACTGATCCATAAGGCCATCAATTCTTGGAAGATGATACTTATTCTTAATCGTAACCTTATTGAGTTGTCGATAATCAACACACAACCACATGCTATCATATTTCTTCTCAAGTAACAATATCGACGCTCCCCACGGTTACACATTAGGTTTGACAAAAAATATCTCTAGCATCTCTTCTAACTGATTATTCAGCTCACTCAACTCTAACGTAGACTTCATTTACGGTGCCATCAACATAGGTCTAGTACAAGGTACTAAATCTATGGCGAGCTCTACTTCTCACTCCAGCGGCAAGTCACAAATATCTTCAGAAAAAACATCAGAAAACTCACACACCATAGACATACCACTAGCCACAACATAGCTTTTCACTCTCAAATAACTGAACATCATGAGCACCTAATCATCCTCCCTCAAGGTCATTTCAACTTGACTGACAAACATGAATCTCAAATCTGTACTCTCTTTGGGTTCGGGAAACAACAAAGTCTTGTCAAAAAAAATTGATATAAACACAGTTGAACTCTAGTCAGTTCATCCCCAAAATCACATCGAGTTGACTCAAAGGAAAATAGATTAAGTCAACTCCAAAGTCTTTACCATAAATGGTCAAAGGACAATTCAAACACACCATTGAAGTAATCAATGAACCATTAGTTGGGTATTAATGACCATACTTCCAACCATAAATGACACTTTAAGAACCAACTTGTTAACATAATCAAGAGATATAAACAAATGCGCCACACCAATATCAATCATAGCAATTAGATAAACACCATGAATGAAACACATACCTCAAATCAAATTGTCTGATCTCAAGACACTCATACCACTCAGAGCAAACACTCTACCATTAACTTGCAGGATAACGGACACCTTTCTCGGTTTCTGACACTGGGTACTGATGTGACCCGGTTCACCACATTTGTAACAAGTTGGAACATTACTCTTGCACTCAGTAATACAGTGTCCTTATTTCCTACACTTCAAACACTTATGACCTGCACTTTTACACTCAGCAGCACGATGACCCAACTCTCCACACCTGAAACACTTCATAGGAGTAGGAGCCCCTCCTTACTTATCTCTTTCCCACATGCAGCCTTCTGATGGAACTTCTATTTTCCCTTATCAACTGAAGTCACATAAGGTTTACCATAATACCGACTCTCACTTTTCTTGTCAGTATCACTCTTGTAGTGTGCAGATATGGCCCTACTATCTTCATCATAAATTCTACACTTATTCACCAGCACTAAGAATTGATTGATCTCCTGATAACCAATGAGTTGCTTGATCTCAAGACATAATCCACTCTCAAACTTCACACACTTCAACCCATCATCTTCCAGACCATTATAGTGGGGACAAAATCTCAGAAACTCTTCAAATATAGTCGTATAATTAGCAACAATCATACCTCCTTTCTTCAACTGTAAGAACTTGATCTCCTTCTTGCTATGATCATTAGCTGGAAAGTACTTCTCTAGAAACTCATTCTTGCAAATATACAGAGTAATCTCGGCATTAGAAACTTCCATCCTCTGATGGGTATTCTCCTATCAATACTCTGCTTCCTTAGACAACATATGTGTCCTAACAACACCTTATGTGCATCAATGCATGCCATAACCCTTAAAATCTTTCAATATCCTGAAGCCAAGTCTGAGCATCCTCAGGATTGTACCTTCCCTTGAAAGTAGGAGGATTATTCCTCTGAAACTTTCATAGCCCACAAAATTCATTGGCACCACCATTCTAATTATGATTCTCTTATGCCATCACATTAGCAATTGCCTCAGGAGCATCAACAATCGCACAATTGTTTCTGCCTACCATTTATTTATATACAACTAGCCAAGACAAGTTAACTAATTGTAAATATTAAAGCAAATAACAGTTAACAAAATAAGCATCGACAATGTTCGCACACATGTCATATAAAAGAGTACAAACTAGTTCTCAACCTAGGTCGAATGGACCGAGCTGCTCTGATACCAACTATGTAACACCCTAAAACCTGACACCCTTGATTTATAAAAATAAAACATATAATTTTACACAACCTCGGTGTTACACATTCACAACATACCTCTTTCTCATAAATTATAATATAAAACATGCAGCGGAATAAAATAGCAAGACTTCAAAGAAACATTTATTGATGTCAAAAGAAGTTACTAAATATAATAACTTTAAAATTTCAAAAAATATAACATGTAACAAAGCCACCCATCCCCGGTGTTACATATCATAGCGATGCCAAAACTAAACAAATCGAGAAAAAAACTGTAAATAGATGAAGAAGCCTCAATTCCATCCTCCAGCTCAACAACATCTAGTGTTCATCTACCAGAGTATTTGTACCACAAGAATACATAACACCACAAAAAAATAACTAGGGGGTGTGAATACATTCAATAGTGTTAGCAGTGCATAAATAATAAAGGATAGTATAATTTAAGCAATCACCAATCACATGAATATTATTCAAAACAATGCAACAATTACAATAATAACTCAATCGAAAAGCAGGTATGTATGAAATGCATCAACTCCTCGACTCTATATGCATGTGATACTAATTTGGACATCATAGGTATGTTACTGATTTAGTCCACTCACTGATGGCCCCCCTTCGAACCATAAAAATCATTGATCCCTCTTATGAATCAGGACTCGTCACTGATCTCCCCTTCTGAATCAGCGACTTGTCCCCCCTTATAAACCAACAACACAACACTTAAACAAAGTCCATACACCATGACGCATGAAATCAAACAACATATACACATGTTATAATCATCAGCGGTTCCCCTTCAAACCGCATACATTGCCAATAAGACCACCACTCCAACATAATAAATACGTTATGTAATTATGACTCACCAATATATAATCATACAAGTATTCAACAACAATTTAGTCATATCTCAACAGAGTAAAATTAAACAATTCTTAAAATACAACAATTTTACTTACCAACTCACCAAACTCAACAAAACAACAATAAAAAGTCACTGGAATCAGAAATAACTTGAAAACTCAAACTAACAACCTATAATCGGTCAACTGAAGAGCTGATAGTCAACCACCTGATATTACAGTTGTCATGACAACCCGCCACCCTCCCCCCCCCCCAAACCCGTCACCTTGTGATGCCCAGATCAAAAATCCTGTCTTGAAGACCATGACGGTCTCCCCGTCATTACGCTGACGCACATCAGCTTACTTGGTTGCAGCAAGGAACGATCTGTCACCATGATGATACTCACTAGCTTCCCCATTTGCAGTGGTGGGTTGTCCGTCACTCTGGTAACACCCATCACCACTGTGCATAAGAAATAATTTCTTTTTCTTCCAAGGGAGCACTTTAATAGATGCGGTTTCAACTCCAACCACTCAAATCAAATTAAAAAACATCATACATATTTATTCAGTGCATAATACATCATTTTCACACAAACTAACCATTTATTCAACAATTTTTCACCAAATTGATTCACATGTTTATCATATTAGAGCATAGCAACATGAACATCAACATATTGATTCTCACATACAATTTTACATGAATTTCATCAACAAATAAGAGCATAAATTAACATTAATCACATAAATTAGGAGAAAGGTTGTACATAAACCTTTCTTTGCGTGTGTGCTTTGCGATGTAGGGTTTGGATTGTTATGGTCACACCCTCGTGGCATTTGCAACAATATCCCTGAGTCTTTTTGTTAGGACTTCGATCCCTTCGATTGTACCCTAGACTCGTCTTTATCTTACATAGTCACAAAGAAAAATATATTTAACAACTTTAACTTTCTCCATTAACAATTGGAAGTTCATCATACACTTGTAAGAGAATTATTTATATGGGAAATAATATCAAATACAAATTCGAAAACCTAACCAGGTGTACTGGCCACCGCTTATTCTTTTAAGTTACATCTCGTCGAACTAGCCATTTCTGAGAGGTCGAATGTTCATGCACCTGAGCTGGCCGATTAGGGATGCTACATTGATTTTCATGGATTTACTGTCTCCTTAGTCATGCTGTGTTTGATATATCATTTTTCCTCCCTTAAGATCAATATTTATTGTGATTGGTTTTCCATGAAGGTTTTGAAATTTGAGTTTGAGGTGGACCGGTGAGGATACAACATCTAGGGAGGTTGTTACGGATATATATATATATATAATATATATATATATATATATATATATATATATATATATATTATATTATATATATATATATATATATATATATATATATATATATATATATATATATATATATATAATATATATATATATATATATATATATATTCTCGTCTCCTCAGAGCGTTGAGTTTTCAGTAGTGTGTGGATGGATGCATGTTCTCCATGCCTTTCCCCAGCCTGAGTTGAACTTATCTTGAGCTAGGATCTTTATCCTTAATGATTTATTTTCATCCCTAGAAGGTTCTCCAGTTGGTGTTCCCATCTTGTTGAGATTAGTCGAGTATCTAGTTGTGATGATTCAAATCTTCATGTTTGTATCCTTAGTGCTTGTTTGTCAGCATGATCATATACATACCCATGCATATTCATGCATAATCATAGCATCAGATATTTCATTGTGCATTTTTCCGCATTAACCTTTTCTCCGATCCCATGCTTTGGTGATATTATTTCCCCATGTAGATTTGGTGTGTCTATCCTCCTTTAGTTATAGAGTGTCAGTCCCTTGAGCAGAAATAATTTATCCTTTCTTCTTCCCCACTGAGTTATTTCTTCGTGGATGATTATTATTTCAGTTTCCTCCCTAGTTGGCACCACTCCCCTTGAGTTATGTCCTCATTGGGTTGAGTCTTGTTTAACCGTTTCTTTCTAGTTTTTACCTAGATAGATCTTTTAGTCCCCCAAGAGTTTATTACCAAGTAAATGGTAGTATCCTTCTTGATGTTGAGTACTTTACCTGTGTTAATTTACCCAATAACTGGTAAAAGGTAATTTACTTCTTTGATTTCTCCAGCAAATTCGTTTTTTCGTCTCTCCAACAAGTCTATCCTTGATATGCTCACTTTAATTAGTGACATATATTCTTCCTGTTTGGTTTTCTACCCAGTAAAAAGGTAGTTATAAATCCTTCTTTCCTCAAAGAGTCTATCATTGATATGTTCACTTTAATTGATGACAGATTTTCTCTTGTATGGTATTCTTGCAAGTAAATGGTAGACATAAATCCTATTCTCCCCTCTGAGTCTATCCTTGATATGTTCATTTTAACCAGTGACGGATATTCTTTATTTTTTGTCTTCTGCCTAGTAAAAGGGTAGTTGTAATTCCTATTTTCCCCGATATTCTATCCTTGATATGTTCATCTTAACTGATGACGAATATTCTTTCCTTTGAGTTTATCCTTGATATGTTCACTTTAATCGGTGACAGATACTCTCTCTTTGGTCTTCTGCCCGGTAAAAGGTAGTTGTAAATCTTATTCTTTTGGTGGTTTATCCTTGATATGTTTATCTTAACCGGTAACGGATATTCTTCTTCATTCCTTAGGTAGTATATCCTTGATATGTCCATCTTAACCGATGACGGATGTTCTTTCCTTTGAGTTTATCCTTGATATGTTCACTTTAACCGGTGACAAATACTCTCTCTTAGGTCTTCTGCCCAGTAAAAGGTAGATGTAATTTCTATTTGGTTTCCTTTTCTCAGTAGGTTATTCTTACCCAGTAACCGGTAATGAATATTCCTCTTTTTTTCAGCGAGTCATCCTTGATATGTTTACCCTAACCGGTAACGGATGTCCCTCTGTCCGAGTGTATTATCTTCCTATCCAGTAATCGATAGTAGATAATATATCTCTTTTACTTCTGTGTTAAAGTTTTTTCTTCCCCAGTTAAGTTTGGGTCTGTATTTCTTTGTGAAATCGAATTTCCTTTGTTGAGTATTTCAGCTTTATTCTGATTTACTCTCTTCCCCTGCAAATATATTCTTCCCCTGAAGTCGAGTCTTTCCATTGATTTATTTTCATGGAAATTTCCTCATGTCTCCAGCAGTTTTCAAGTCGTAGCCTGGCCTACGCATAGATTTTTATCCCCAAAGTCTCTGTCTTCCCAGTGTGTTCTCCTTATGGAATGCATTATGGTCCTTTGGACTTTCAGTCTCTCTAGATTCTTTTCCTTTGTGGCAATATATTCCCCATAAAGATTATTTTTGCATTCATATCATACGCATCATGAGGTCTCTTAGAGGCTAAAATTTGTTTGTTTATGTTATTATTTAAGTTCATTCTACTGAGTTGATACAAAGATTTTAACCTTCACATCATCAGCTAGAATGTCCTTAAATAGGGGCAACTGTAAGACCCCAATTTTGACCCAAAGATCCCTCATGCTATCTCATAATTTTCATTGGGAGAGATCACTAAGCACATTTGATTCTATCATATTTTTTTTATTTGTTTACTAACCAAAATGCCAAAATTATGTCTAATGTAGTTTCATTTCTTTTGTAGGTAGTGTGTGCATCCATTTGTGCCTTATCATGTTCATATCTAGGGTTTGAGACCCTAAATGCAAGACATCAATCTAGGAAAGGTTCACCATGGTTCTAAGAATCATATATGTATCCCCATGTTCCTTATTTGTCATTTTGATCAAGAGTTCATCAAGAGTTTGAAGCTTGTTTGTCTAGGAAGCCCCAATTCATCTGGGTATTTTGTGTGACTTCCTCAACAAGTTTCTTTAACAATTGGTCAAATATCTCAAAGTACACTTCATTATACATCATCTTAAGCATATATGATTCTCCATGAGTGCCAAAGAGCAAAATAACTTCAAGTTTGCAAGTTGGTTCAAAGAGGTTGACTAGAGAAAGTCAACTCGTAAAATCTAGGGTTCCCTAGACCCTGTCTCCTACATTTTTTGTCATATGAAAATGATTCCAAGCTAAAAGTTACTCTTTATGACATTTAAAACAACTTTCATGTTGGCATCAAGAGCTAATTTTGCTTGGAAAGTCATTTTTTATGGTGAAATATAGGTCATTTTGTCTTTGCTCTAGTTAGAAGGTCAACTTCCAAGAACCATAACTTGTTAAATTTTTATGATATAAATACCATCAAAGTTTCATGATTAATTTAAAGATGTCTTATCCAACTTTTCTTCTTTGATAAAGTTCAAATTCTACTTGCAAGGGCATGTACCAAGAGGAAACATTATAGGTCATTTTGGGACATCATCATTGAACAAGCAATTTTCCTCAACTTCTAAAATTCATAACTACCTCATGAAATATTCAAATGGTGTCAAATTTTTTACCAAATTTAAGACCGTTGAAATAGCTACAACTTTGTATAAGGAACCGTTTTCATTTGAAGCTCATAGCAAAAGTTATTCAAGGTGGAAAAAGTGGTCATTTGACTTTTAACTTAGACAAATTTCAACTATGTTTGATTCTTCCAACTTCCACCTCAAACTTCATCATGATCCAAGCTCCAAATGGAAAACATTTTAACAGCAAAGTTGCTCACCTTCATGTTATCTTTCCAAATAGTCCAAGATCATGGAATTTGGAGAATATTTGAGTGACTTGTGCATGGGTGTAATGCATGGCCCCATTTGGAAAGTTTCATGACCAATTTTCATTTCACTAATTCATGGTTCCATGTTATTGTTTCAGGTTTATTTGCACATGATTTTGGACCTATTCACATGATTTCATGGGCCTTGTGCATGCCCATGCAACATGACATTTCTATTTTTGGCATTTGATTGAAAGTGTGTGAAAAGCAATTGGATGGCTATAAATACATTTCCCTTGTGATCAGAATGAGGATCCCTTTGCCCAAGCTTTGAGTTGCAACTTCCCTAACCTCCATTAATAGGATAACCTTGAAGATTTCATTTGAAATCGAGCTTCAATTCCATTTCTATTTTGGGATTGAAATTCCATGGATCCAAGCCATTTGATCATCCATTTCACTTCCTGCAAGTTGTTAGAAGCAAGCCAAGCCAAATTGGAAGAGAGATCAAGCTCAATTGAAGCAAATCGAAGGTGATTTTTGTGAATTTTCTCTTCTTTGATTCTCCCTCAATTGAAATAAGATTGAGTTTATTTGAGGTCAAATCGAAGCAACTCAGTTCACACTCCTCAATTTTTAATTCCACACATCTCCCTATATAGTGAGAATTAGAAAATTTTGAGGACAGATTCGAACTCCTGGCATTTTTCTCTTCAAATTAGTGTACACATATTTTATTTTCGTGAACTTTGGTATTGGACCAGTCCGGTGAGGTCCACCGGAGAACATGACCGGAGCCCTAGCTCCCGTGGTCTGTTGGCTCAGTTCCAGCCATATGATCATCTTCGACGTTTTAATCACGACCATTGGTTTTAATTACCCATCCAGCTACACGTTGACTTAAGTCTTTGATAGACCCTAAGCGCGTGGCCATCAGATCTGCCACCTCAATTAATGAGTGAGATCTTATGGCCATTGTTTTCCCATTTATTTTATTTTTCTGATTTTTATTTTAAATACTCCTATTTTGTTTAATACATATTAAATTCAGTTTTAATTCAAAAAATATGGGACTTTCACTTGAAATCTTTAAATATTTTCCTCTTCCATATTTTAAATTAAAATTATTTTTTGGATTAATTTTGATATTTTTTGTGAATTAAATGATTTTTGACTTATTTTTAAATATTTTTAAATACTTCTGACTTTCCAAAAATTCTAAATTTTTTTGTCTAAGGTCTTTTGACCTTGTTTGACCTAGGATAAATCCCTTGGCCATTTATTTTGTGATTTGAAGGGATTTAAGGTTTTGACTTTTGAAAAAATGCATTTTATTTCATTTTTAAATTGATTTTTAATTTGTTTAATTGTTTAAAAATATTGTTGAGTCATTTGGTTGACCTTGTGATGTTTGACTTTCTGTTTTGCCTTGATCGTGGTTGATTTGAACTTCCATTTGATCAATACATTTCATCCCTCATAATGAATGGATAGTATTAATCAGATGAAATTCCTCCTATGATCAATTTGAGTTTCTATTTCCCTTTCCCTCTTCATATTCATTCATATTCTTCCCCAATCCATTCATTAACCAATGAATTCTCAAATATCAAATGCTAGTTTATTCATCCCGACCTCAGATAGTTGTGACTTCTACATAAGTCCAATTACGATTTCTTAACATAAAGCTAAATCTGTCCCCAAAGGCATAACATTCTTGTAAGTGAGATTGTAAGTCACCCATTATTTATGGAATTGTGTGAAGACTTAACCTCTTCTCCATTTGTGAGAGCTAGTGGCATACTTGTTGATTTATCCAAGTTGGAGCCCTTCTCACTAATGATGTCTTGGTTTATATCTTCATGATTATGAATGAATGGTTGAGTGTTCTCCAAGGAATGACTTAAACAATTAAAACTCTTTAACTAACACTTCACTAACTTATCCTTATTATTGCTTTAATTCCAAGTCATTTACTTAATTCAATTTAAATTACAATATCTTTATCATTCATTGCTATTTACATTTCATGCAAGATGTTTATGTTTCAGTCATTTTTATTTTGCTCACATGAGCCATATCATTTGTGCTTGTATATATTGTGTGCTTGTGATGTTGTTATATTTTAGGTCTTAGGACCTTAAAATACCTAATAACAACAAAAACCCTAAAAAATATGTTGATGGACTATTGGACCTCTGCCCTTGACTTGATCTGAACTCTTGGACTTAGAAGTAGGCAACACTCCCTATGCTTTGAAGGACTTGGTCAATGCCATTATTTGAGACTGAGCTATCCTTGACAGTGTCTTTCATCTAATACAAACCTTGAGTGCCCTTGGTTCATCTGTTGTTTTATCTCCGTGCTTAATTGTTATACTGTTATTATTGTTCATGTCTGATGATTGTTTCTATGAGTTTGCCAAGGAATATTTCATCTGAAACATTTGAAGACATTGAAGAATGCTTGCTATTGGAATGCTTGCTTGGATATTATGGTCATCTTTATTTGATACCTTGGTCTTCATATTATTTGCTTGGATGTTTCTTATTCTTATTACTTGCTCAAAAGTCCAAAGGAAATAGGTTTCTATCTTACATTCTTATCTTGTGGATTGCTTCCCATTGGTCAGATCTTTTCAACTCTTAACTTTTAATTTTTGTCTAGGGTAGTCCCTTCATCTCCTCCTCCTTTTCTTAAATTTAAAAATCTCTCCCTCTTTTAAAAACCTTCTTTGCTTGTGTTTTCAACTTATACATGTTTAAATGAGTAGAAACTTTGGTCTTTATGCCATTTATTCTCAAAACTTTTTCTTAATCAAACTTGTGAATAAACTTAATCATACTGACCTCAATTTCAAAAGACAAAAAGAATTAACAACTCCATTTAAATATTTTGGCCATTTTTCTGCCCTTTTCCTTTTAAACCTTTGTTACAATCTATCCGCCAACTTCTTCGAAATTTTTACCACAAACTATGGGGTTTTGATCCCTCATTCTTATCTTGGTACGTAGGCATAAGACTGAAGGTCTTGTCAAACACAAAAAATATAATAAATGAATTCTTTTCTCATCACCCTTATTCTATTTTTATCAAACATCTTTTCAATTAAAACACCTACACACACAAAAGGGCTCCCTAGGAGTACCTAGGACACTTTGGGTGCTAATATATTTGGGTTTTGTTCGTACTTTTCCCCTTTCCTTTGGAAACAATAAAAGCGCAATGGCAACTCTGGTTTTTCTATGACGTTGGGTTTATCCATAGCTTGATGGTCACGAATTCACTGCTACAATTTGTGTGAGAATAATTTTCCTACCCTAATGATTTGTTATTGTGTAGCTTTAATAGCCAGTTCTGATTCTGAATACATGACGTGCAACGTCATTAGTTTCTAAACAATGAGTTCCAAATTCACTTCTGCTCCATCTATTAGAAGTTCTTAAAGATGTTCAATATTGTTGCTAGAATGATATTTCTGCTTCTGTGCTGATTCACTCCTAAGAAGCTTCTGAAGAGACATTATGTTGTTGTTGCAATGTTTTCTCAGTTCGTGCTTCTAGACGTGACTCTAATCAACTAACTTCTGAAGAATGGCAAGTTTCTGAAGTTATGTTACTTAGCTGAAGATTCTGAAGATCTCAATCCAGACCATTGAGGTTATCAAGGTTTTGACTATAGATTCTGAAGACTCTGAAGATTCTAAAGATATCGAGGATCTCAAACCAGACTACTAATGATGTCAAGGTTCTGACCAGAGATTCTAAAGGTTCTGAATTCAGCTTTATGTTTCTTCATTTCATGCTTCATCAAATTTCATCAGAAGCCAATGAACTTGAAGGTAAGATGAAATGGGAACATGGTCAAATAGTACATAGTACAAATAAAATATCCTTTACACTACCTGATTTCATGGGCAAAGGGAAGTATTATACATCATCACACTTGTCACTGATTTTATGGGAGAAAGACAATACGCAATATCACTCCTTTTACCATCCAACAATGGACAACAAATCTATGAGATTTCCCTATTTTTCCCTTCAACGATCTTCTTCTTATGCTATATAAGTGAGACTTGGAGATTAGAAGAAAAGTCGTCGGTGATACAATATTTTGACATGCCCATTTCTTTGTGAAAAGTTATCATTCTTTTGTACTCTTGTAAGCATCTTGTAACAAAAAAAACATTATTCAAATTGTTTGTTTTATTCCTTGAGAAGACAAAGAAGGTTATTCTTTGTGAGTCCTTGAGGAGACTAGGGTATAGTTGGATCCTTGAGAAGACATAGAAGGGTATTCTTTGTGATTATTGTAATTTGTTAATTAGAATAGATTAAGTCCTTGTGTATAGGGAAAAATCACCTTGACGGGTGGACTGGAGTAGCTTTGAGTTTCAAGCGAACTAGGATAAAAATACTTTTGTTTTTATCTCTTAGTTATTAGCTTGTTAGTGGTGTGTTCTTGTTTTGAAAAAAGATTTTGCTTGTAAAACCCAATTCAAACCCCCTTTTCTTGTGTTTTTCACACCTTCAATTGGCATCAGAGCTCTGATTCTGATTGTGATAAAAGCTTTATCAACACTTCACAGTGTTCAATACCGATCCAGTTTGTGTGAGAAACAATGGTCGCTGCTAACGCTGCTAACATTGTTAACAATAATGAAAGAGATCATTACAGTGCAAAACCACCAATCTTTGATGGTGAGAAATTTGATTATTGGAAAGATATAATATAAAGTTTCTTTATTGGTTACAATGTTGATATATGGGACCTTGTAGTCGATCGCTATGTTCACCAAGTGAACGCTGAAGGAAATAATATAGCAAGAAGTGCTATGACTGATCAATAGAAGAAAGATTTCAAAAATCATCATAAGGCCAGAACCATATTGCTAAATGATATCTCTTATAAGGAGTATGATAAGATAACAAACAGAGATTCTGCCAAATCCATTTTTTACTCTCTGAGGATGACTCATGAGGGGGATGCTCAAGTAAAGGAGACAAAGGCATTGGCCTTAATCCAGAAGTACGAGGCATTCAAAATGGAAGATGGTGAAACTGTTGAGACTATGTTCTCAAGGTTTCAGATGCTTGTTGCAGGACTGCAAATTCTGGACAAAGGATACTCTACAGATTACCATGTCAAGAAGATTATCAGAAGTCTTCCTAAAAAACGGAGACCTATGGTAATTTCCTTGAAGTTGGAAAATGATATCTACAATATTAGTCTTGAAGAACTTCTTAGTTTTGTAAAAAGCCATGAGACTGAGCTCGAAGAAGATGACCCTCATAAGAGAGGTAAATTTGTTGCCCTAAAATCTAAGTCTGAGAAGACAAAACCCTCTGAAGCTAAGGAAGAATCAGAAGGATCTGATGAATACTCAGAAGATGATGATGACTTGTCTCTAATTTCAAAGAGAGTCAAAAGACTCTGGAAGCTAATGCAAAATGGTTAAGGAAAGTTCAGAGGAGTCAGAAGGGCTGCTGGTCATTTTGATTCTTCGTCGGGATAGAAGAAACAAGGTTCTGGAAAAGAAGTTATCTGCTTCGAGTGCAAGGAGTCAGACCATTACAAAAATGTTTGTCCTAAGCTGAAAAAGGACAGAAGGCCTAAAAAGAATTTTCCCAAAGGCAAGAAGGGGTTGATAGCCATATGGGATGACTCAGAATCCGAAGAAGAATATTCTAACGAAGAAAAAGCCAACGTTGCACTGATGGAAACTACAGGTGATCCCACAGGTTCTGAAGAACCAGAAGGCAGGGTATTATCAAAACTAGAATCCGACTCCGATTTTAAAGAGGTATTTTCTAACCTATCTCATTCTGATATTGAATCATGTCTCTCTGAAATGATGGAAAAGTACCAGAGTCTTCAGAGTAAATACAAGGACCTTAAACAAGTCCAAGTAGTTTCTTCTGAAACTCTTTGTCAGATTGAGAAAGATATTTCCTCTCTAAATGAAAAAGTATTTTCTTTATAAAGTAACTACTCTACTTTGAAAGCAAAATTTTAAAACTAGATGAGGAAATAGTCTCAAAAGCTTTTGGTACTGATTGCATCATTAGATATGACAGAGCATTTCAGTACTTTCTAGTTAAAAGCCAGATAGAAACAAAATGGATTCTCTGATCTATGGAGTTAGTAGAAATGGAAAGAAAGGTTTAGGTTGTACATAAACTATAAAACCTACGAAAGTCAGAAGATAAAACCAAAACCTCTCTATGTGCATTTCATGCTTGCTGACACTGAGACTGATCTTTCTGCACAGACACAGAAACATATAAAGGAGAAGAGCTCAGTTCTGAAACCTAAGTATCATGCACAAATTCCCCATGATTATCCTTCTACTAAAATACCCAAAGTTGTAAGAAACTCTATGAAAACTAACAAGAGAGGATCCAGAAAATGGGTACCTAAGGATATAATAATTTATGTTGTAGACATCCTTAGCAGCTCAGTGAAACAGCAGTCATAGTACCTGGGCAGTGGATTCTTGCGACACATGACAAGAAGAAGGTATATGTTCCAAGATTTGGAACATAAGCATGGAGGATTCGTTGGTTTTGAAGGAAACATCATTGGCTCTAGAACTATTGGTAACGGTAAACTTCCTTATATTACTAATGTTCTTTTAGTTGATGGTTTGATGCATAACATGTTGTATATTAGTCAACTTAGTGACAATGGTTATTATATCATCTTTAATCAAAAGTCTTGTAAGGTTGTTAGTCAGAAAGATGGTACAATCCTTTTTAATGGAAAAAGAAAGAACAACATTTACAAAATCAGACTTTCTGATCTTGAGGATCAAAATGTAAAATGTCTAATGTTTGTTAATGAAGAGCAATGGGTATGACATAGACGTTTGGGACCTATTAGCATGAGAAGGATTTCTCAGCTAAATAATCTTGGTTTATTCAGAGGATTACCAAACCTGAAGTTTGCTTAAGATAATCTTTGCGAAGCATGTCAGAAAGGCAAGTTTTCTAAAACATCTTTCAAAGCGAAAACTGTTGTTTCTATCTCTAGACCGTTAGAACTTCTGCACATTGATTTGTTTGGACCAGTGAAAATTGCCTCTATCAATGGAAAGAAATATGGATTAGTCATCATTGATGACTATAGTCGTTGGACATGGGTAAAGTTCTTGAAACATGAGGACGAGTCACATTTTGTGTTCTCTACCTTCTACTCACTGGTGCAAACAGAAATGAACTGCAAAATAGTCAAAGTCAGAAGTCATCATGGTGGCGAATTTGAAAATAAACATTTTGAAAATCTTTTTGACTCAAATGGCATTTCCCATGATTTCTTCTGTCCTGGAACTCCACTGTAAAATGGAGTTGTAGAAAGGAAGAATATGACTTTGCAAGAAATGGCTCGCACCATGATTCAAGAAACTGACATGGCTAAGCATTTCTGGACAGAAGTAGTTAACACAACATGCGATATTCATAACAAGATTTCTATTTGACATATTCTGGGTAAGACTACTTATTAATTATGGAAGAACAGAAAACCCAAAATTTCTTACTTTTACCCTTTTGGATGTGAATGTTTTATGTTGAACACTAAAAAGAATCTTGGCAAGTTTGATTCTAAAGCACAAAAGTGTTTATTGTTAAGATATTCTGAATGCTCTAAAGGCTACAAAATCTTTAACACAGAAACAAGAATTGTTGAAGAATTAATTCATGTTAGATTCAATGATAATCTTGACCCTAAAAAGTCAAAGCTAGTTGAGAAATTTGCAAATTTAAAGATTAATCTTTCAGAATCCAAGGATACTAATTCTAGAGAAAAAGACACAGAAGGCAAAGCTAAAGAATCTGAAGAAAACAACTTAGGTATAACTCAACCAGAAGTTGTTGTTGATCCAACTCATTAGAAGAAGAGTAAACCAAGAACCCCCCATTCTAAAGAAATGATTCTGGGAGATAAAAATGCTCCAATCAGAACTAGACCTTCATTCAAACCTTCTAAAGAGACTCTTCTAGGTTTGATATCTTTGATAGAACCCACATCTATTATTGAAGCTCTTATGGATAGTGAATGGATTATGGCTATGCAAGAGGAATTGAATCAATTCACCAGAAACGATGTTTGGCATCTTGTTCAGAAACCAAAAGGCTTCCATGTCATTGGAACCAGACGGGTCTTCAAAAGCAAGCTCAATGAGAAGGGCGAGGTTGTCAGAAACAAGGATCGACTGGTAGCACAAGTTTATAGTCATCAAGAAGGTATAGATTATACATAAACTTTTTCTCTAGTTTCCAGGTGAGAGTCTATTCGTCTTTTAATTTTGTTTGCAGTCAATCATAACATCACTCTCTATCACATGGATGTTAAGAGTGCATTCTTAAATGGATATATTTATGAAGAAGTATATGTGCACCAACCTCCTGGTTTTGAAAGCTCTCAAATTCCTGACTTTGTTTTTAAACTGAAAAAGTTGATATATGGTCTGAAACAAGCTCCCAGAGCTTGGTATGATAGACTAAGTAACTTTATTTTGGAAAATAATTTTACCAGAGGGAAAGTGGACACAACTCTCTTTTGCAAAACCTTTAAGAATGATATTTTGGTTGTGCAAATTTATGTTGATGATATTATTTTTGGTTCTGCTAATACTTCGTTTTGCAAGGATTTTGCTAAGTCAATGCAAGCAGAATTTGAAATGAGTCTGATGGGAGAACTCAGGTTCTTTCTAGGAATCCAAATTTATCAATGTTCAGAAGGAACATACATTGATCAAAGAAAATATACAAAGGAACTTCTGAAGAATTTTAACTTGTCATAATGCAAGTAAGCAAAGACTCTAATGCACCCTACATGTATTATGGAAAAAGAAGAGGTAATTAGTAAGGTAAATCAGAAGCTATTCAGAGGTATGATTGGCTCTCTCCTTTATCTAACCGCTTCTAGACCTGATATTTTATTCAGCGTCTGCTTATGTGCTTGCTTCCAATCATATCCTAGGGAAACTCACTTAACTGTTGTTAAGAGAATATTTAGGTATCTAAAAGGTACTACTAACCTTGATGTGTTTTATAGAAAATTAAGTGAATAAAAATTAGTAGGCTATTGTGATGTTGACTATGCTGGAGATAGAATAGAAAGGAAAATCACTTCTGGAAGTTATCAATTTCTAGGAGACAATCTGCTCTCATGGTCCGTCAAAAGACAATCAACAATTACGCTTTCAACAACCGAAGTTGAATATATTGCAACTTCTGGATGCAGCACTCAGATACTCTAGATGAAGAGTCGGCTGGAAGATTATCAGATAACTGAGAGTAACCTTCTTATTTTCTGTGATAATACTTCTACTATTTGTTTATCTAAGAATCATATCTTGCATTCTAGGGCTAAACATATTGAAATTAAACATTACTTTTTATGTGACTATGTTCAAAATGGAATATTTCATCTAAAATTTGTTGATACAGACCATTAATGGGCTGATATCTTTACAAAACCCTTGCTGAAGATAGATTCGTCTTTATTCTGAAAAACATGTTTATGGATTTATGTCGAGAATGAAAAGATAAAGTTTAGAATGTTTAAGTCTTCATAACTCTAGATTAGATTCAGAGAAAAAATTTGGTTGACTCTGAAACATGAGCTTTCTGAAGTAAGAAAGTTTCATGAATTAGAAAGCTTCTTATCATAAGCAATTTTATCGATTTATCTTCCTGATTCTGAACAATTGTTGCATTAAATGGTTGTCATATAGTTTGATTTCATGTGGTTCTAAGTGGTGACGTATGTCCTACTTTCTGAGCATGCGTGATAAAAGCGTGACACATTGGGTTTAACAATTCTTGGAATTAGGTTAAAATCTCTTACGCTTCCCTTTATGACTGCATATTTTCACCTTTTCATCATTGCAATTTTTTTATACAAACTCACTTCACTCACATTTTCACACTACACGCACAATATTCTTACACTTTCATCTTTCAAGCCTAAAACACCTCTCTGCAACTGTTCTTCATCTCCTTCATCTTCAAAAATGGCTACTCAACAACCGATTCAACAACAACTCTCTCCCAGTTGCTCAATGGCTGATGAAAACCATCCCGTCATTGAAGGAATCCCTGAGTTGACTCTACAGATTCCTGTCTACGAGTTAATGGTGCTTTGTGAAATAATTGTAGACTTCAAGAATTTGAAAGACAACAGTTTCGATTTCTCTGAAACCCTGGAACTTCAAGGATGAAAGAATTTCTTTGAGAGACTAATTGGCCCTCTGTACCCAGTTTTTGTGAAGCAGTTTTGGGTGCATACCACTGTATAAAAGGAGACAATAACTTCCTATGTCATGAACAGGAAAATTGTCATTACTGAGAAATCCATTTTTGACTTGATATCTCACAATGAAAAAGGTAAAAGGATTCACAGTGCCAAGATCAATGCTAAGAGAGAAGTTGTTATCGCTCCTGTCATCTTCAAAGTTGGAACCAATCTTGAGGATGATAAAGGTCCAAGTGATAAGGATTTGACAAATAACCTAAGAGTATGGTTTAAGATCATTATAGGTTTCATTCACCATAGGCCTAACACCAACAGTTCTAACTATGTCAACACTCGTCAAAAATTCATGTTGTTCTTTCTGGAGAAGGGTCTCAAGCTGGTACTTCCATATATCTTATTCAAGTTCATGAGGGATTCTATTAGAGAATATAGAACTGGTGGATCTTTGAAGACAAACAAGAGCAAGTTCATCCCTAATGGAAGGCTCACTTCTCACATTCTTGTTGAGAATGGTCTGGTAGATGACCTTCTGGTCTGTGGCTTAACCGATGAACTTGTAAAGGATGCTGGAAAGATATTCAGGGGGAAGAATCTGAAGAGCATGGGTCTCATTTCTAGGATTGTTCGACCAGATTTCATTCCTTCTAAGGATGATATATGTGGAATGAGGACTCCAGTAGACAACTTTCCTATCTTCACTCAAATTGATCCGCCAGAGGTTCTACAGTACTATCTGGAAAGCTGTTAGAAGGATGGAATTAATCTATTGGTGGATCCCTTCAATCTACTTGAAACATATCCATATGTTCATGGGAAGAGGAAGAAGGAATCAAGAGGAGAAGGATCTTCAAGGCTTCAGAAGAAGAAGAAGAAAGTTAATGTCCCTTTAGATGAAGATGAAGTGCCTCTCAGTGAGCGCCAAAAAGACATGCCTATGAAGAATACATATGGAGTTGTCCATCACTCTTCAAGAGCTTATGACACTGCTTCTGGTAAGCTTCATGAAGCTAGCACTCCCATTATTTCTGATTTTGTGGTTTCCGAAAAGATCTTACCAATCTAGCCTTCTCCTACTTCTCAACCCATTCCAGTCATTTCCAAAACCTATGAAACTAGTACTCCCATTATTTCTGAACCTATTTTACTTCCACTACCTCCTAAATCACCCATTATATAACATATTACAGAAACTCCTAGTTTCTGAAACTTTGTACTATCTCCACCATCTCCTTCACAGTTACAAACTACACTCACTCCTCCACCATTTATTTCTGCTCCCCAAATAGAAAATCCAAATTTAACAACCCCCAAAAAATCCCCTTCAAGAGTTTTTAAGGGCCACGTGTCTGAAGGCACTCCGGAGAGCATGTTCAATTTCGAACCTGAACCAATTATATATGACCATGGATCACCTATAATCATTATCCCCTTATTTTCATCAGTTTTTAGCCCTGATCTTGATGAAACAAAAATTGACCTCATTGTTAGCTACCCTAAACCACCAAAACCCTCTCCCAACATTGGTAAGATTATGAGGAAGTTTGAATAAGAATCCATAAGCCGTCTGCATGAAGCAATGATAATAAGTCATTCTTCAGCAAATCCGACTGATAGTGATTCTGCTTGGGAAGCTTACATAAGGTGGATGAACTCCAAGATCTCTAGGCTGAAGAATTTCGGGTATAAAGCTTCTGAAAGAAACTTCCGTTCTGGGTTTATTCCCTTAATGGAAATCTGGAAGTTACAAAACTCCTAGTTATGTCTTCCTACTCCATAGGTCAAGGAAGTTACTCAAGAAGTGGTGGAAGAGGTAGTTGTTCAGAAAGTTGAAGTTGTTTCTGAACATCAGAACTACGTAATAGAAGAAGCTGATGTACAAATTGTCGTTTTTGAGACTCAACAAGTAGAAGCTCTTGTTTCTCAACCTTCAGTTGGAACTTCATCTGGAGATATACCTGATGTGCTTCGAAAGACTATTGAGGAAATCAAAGTTGATAATGCATTGGTCAAAGAGCGTCTGGACAAACAGGACATGATGTTTCAATTGATTCTTTCCATACTTCCTTCACCTCGTCCTCAGAACCCTTAGCCATTTAGTTTCTTAAAATATTTTGTTTGTTTGTATCATTTCTCTGCCTTTTGGCTTATCAATGAAAACTTTTTTATTGTTTCTCATTATTATTTTTTAATATTTCTATGTATTTTTGATTACTGATAAAGGGGGAGAAATATATCTAAGGGGAATGTGTAACTATTTTGATATACCTAAATTCCTTAACTAAGAACCTAAACATTGATTAATGTTTTTGCTAACAACTACTTCAAAGAATAGTTTGTTAAATGATTTGCAGGGTTATGTTCAAACATCAGAAGTTCTTATGAAGTTTCAAAGATCAGAATACAAGTTACCAAGTTTCTTCTGAAATGGTCTTTTTATCTTAGTCTATAAAACCTTCATGCTGATGATTGAGAATTCAAGAAATTATTATCCATGTTTTGAACTTAGAACATTGGTATTATGTAATCAAGTTCTTGAGAAGACTTCTCAATTTTGAAAGTTTTTCTTCTCAACCAGGTTCTAAAAGTTCTTTTCAAGAGTTTCGCTCTTCAAAGGCAATCTAACCCTGAAAAAGAATTTCAAAGAGAACCAAATTTCAAGTTCTGACTGAAGACTACTAACTCTAAAAGATTCTTCAAAAAGAACTCAATCAAGCTTCAGAAGTGAAGCTCTTCAGAATGTTAATGTTAATCAAACCAGTGCTCTGGAAAACATCAATCAACTTCTGAAGATAAACCAGATTCTAATTGAATATTTACTCTGGTACTTCAAAAAGGTTAATCAAGAAAGTGTTCTTTCATTCTGATTTTATCTTTTAGGATTATACATCTCAGGGGGAGCTTTCTGCTTCTGTAAGATGTATTCTTCTGTGATTACCTTGTACAAAACTATTCTTCAAAATACATGTTTTGTCATCAAAAAAAGGGGGAGATTGTTAGAATAAGATTTGGTTATGCATCTATACCTTGAGTTTGATGATAACAATGTTGTACTTGTGTGGGAACAATTTTGGTATCCTAATGGTTTTTTATTGTGTAGATTTAATAACCAGTTCTGATTCTGATAACATGACGTGCAACGTCATCCGTTTCTGAACAATGAGTTCTAAATCCGCTTTTGCGCCAGCTATTAGAAGTTCTGAAAGATGTTTAATATTGCTGCTGCAATGATCCTTATGTTGCTGTGCTGATTCACTCCTGAGAAGCTTCTAAGGAGACACTATGTTGTTGTTGCAATGTTCTCTCAATTCATGCTTCTAGACATGACTTTGATCACCCAGCTTCTGAAGAATGGCAAGCTTCTGAAGTTATGTTACGTAGCTGAAGATTCTGAAGATCTCAAGCCATATGATTGATGTTATCAAGGTTCTGACTATAGATTCCGAAGACTCTGAAGATTCTGAAGATACTGAAGATCTCAAACCAGACTACTGACACTATCAAGGTTCTAACAGGAGACTCTGAAGGTTCAGAATTCAGATTTATGTTTCTTTATTTCATGTTTCATTAACTTTCTTCAAAAGCCAATGAACTTGAAGATAAGATCAAATGGGAACGTGATTAAATAGTATATAATACAAATCACATATCCTTTCCACTACATGATTTTGTAGGCAAAGGACAATATTATACATCACACCAATCATTGATTTTGTGGGCGAAAGACAATACGTGGTAAAACTCCTTTCACCATCCAACAGTGGACATCCACTCTATGAGCTTTCCCTATTTTCCCCTTAAACGGTCTTCTTCTTATGCTATATAAGCGAGACTTTGAGACTTGAAGAAAAGCCGCTGGTGATACAATATTTTGATATGTCTATTTCTTTATGAAAAGCTATCATTCTTTTGTACACGATTTTTCTTTAAGTGTTTGTTTATCATTTTTGTAAAATCTACTTGTATAGAAGCATCTTATAACACGCAAAAACTCTATTCAAATTGTTTGTTTAATTCCTTGATAAGACAAAGAAGGTTATTCTTTGTGAGTCCTTAAGGAGACTAGGGTATAGTTGGATCCTTAAGAAGACAAAGAAGGGTATTCTTTATGATTATTTTAATCTGTTGATTATAGTGGATTAAGTCCTTGTATATAAGGAAAAATCATCTTGGCAGGTGGACTGGAGTAGCTTTGAGTTTCAAGCGAACCAAGATAAAAATACTTGTGTTTTTATCTCTTTGTCATTAACTTGTTAGTGGTGTGTTCTTGTTTTGGAAAAAGATTATGTTTGTAAAACCCGATTCCCCCCCCCCCCTGTGTTTTTCACACCTTCAGATTACAATTATTTTCTTGGTGGTGGAGACGGCTTATGATGGGATGAGTGAAAGGAAGGAAAAAAAGGTTGAGTTAGGTTGGGTGAAGTGGTGTTAACGGTTAGGAGATGTTTCGATGGTGGCCAAAATTGACCTATGAAGGATGACCGTGATAGGTGTGAAACAAAGTGATGATGTGGGTTATTAAGGTATTTGAAGGTAGTTATTGGGAAGAAAATGGGTGGCCGACTGAGATGCACGACAGAGGAATAAGGTTATGTTGGTGGTAAAGAGTTTTTGGGTGTGAGTAGAAGGTGGTTTGTGTTGCGCGAGGAAGAAGATCTAAAACTCAGGAAAAATTCTTTCTGAGTTTCTTTCCAAGAGAAAATAAATTTTTTCCATTTTTATTGGGGTGGACATGTCTCATTCTTAATGGAGGGATATTGGTGATTCTTTCAACAACAGCCAATGAGGGAGAGACACCTCCATGTGGTGTACGTGTCACGTACAATGGAAAGTTGGAGATATTTTTTCAGCCAATCTCCTTCTTATCCTTATTTTAATTCCTTTTTTTTCTTCTGATTTTATTAATTTGTGATTGGTCAAAAGAGGAAAATGTGGATAATGTTTGTGAGGTTTTGATTAATTTGAATCAATGGTCATGATTGAATCAAAGAAACACAAATTAATTTAAAATGTCAAAGTTACACTCTCTATAAGCTTTCATTAATTCCAATGAGATTAAATCCATTAAAACAACTAAAATTCACATATTTTTAAATAAATATGATAAAAATAAAATGAAAGATAGAAAATTCTATTTAATTATTTCGAACACTTTGACAAAAAGATAAAAATAAAATGGATTAAAATGAATAAAAAGTATATGCAAAAAATGTTTGGAAAATTAAAATGAATGCACTTAAATGATCAACGCGAAATAAACTTCTCGGAAACATACAAATTTTGATCAAACTTTGAAGTAAAAAATTCGATGTTGAAAAGGCTCTAGCTAATCAAAATGTGACCGAAAAAGTAGTTGAAAAAATAAAGCGAACACACTAGGTTAAACTACGCGAACCGTAAATTAATAAAATTGACGTCTGCAAACTCGATTTCAAAATTTTCCGCCCGTTAATTTGAAACACATTTGAAAATTGATCAAATCGTTGTGTCTGTAGATCCAAAAATTTATTCTGATTGACATTTTAGGTATTATGTAAGATGAAATGTATGTTATGATGCGGATGATACGAATGTTATGATGAATGTATCGATTTGTTGATTCAGAGTCAAAATTGATGTGTGACACTGATTATGCTATAAATATGATTGATAGGGATGGTTGTAACTTCCTTGGAAACAATATAATTTTAGGATTAACCTAAGGACAATTGTATTATTAATTGCAGAAACATAATACTCTTTCCGGATTTATTTATAAGAAAAAAATTATTTTTCAAATTCTTTAAATAAATAATGTATTTGGACAAAATAAAGACTACATACATTATTTATTGAATAAATAAACAAACAATAAACAATTTTTTTTTATAAATAGAACAAAAAATAAGTATAATTTAACAACGAGTTATAGTACTCAACTATTATGAAGTGTCAATTTGAAGACTATCTAATAGATAAGAGTAACATTTATATCTTTTGTTTGTGATAATACATTTTCTATTTGTTTAATTAAAAATCTAATTTTACAAAAGACTAGGAAAACATATAAAAATTAAACATCAATTCGTGAGAGACTAAGTACAAAAGAATGTTTTTTAATATTAAATTTATTGATATCGACCATTATCAATAAGTGCATATTTTACTTGAAAATCACTGTTGATTTTTAGCTACATAAGCAATGTAATATGTAGTTCTCTTCGGTTTAAGATATAGAGAACCATCATAGTACTACTTTATCTCTCTTTATTTTTATCTAGTTATTACTTGAGTGAGAAGTTTCAATTAAAGAGTTAGTGATAGTAATGCTTGTACCTTGTAATGGTGGCAGCTATTGAATAGGATGCACTGGCAATTTGGCATCATTAGCATAAGTGTTTAATTTTGAGCAGAGTTAGTACTTCAATGTAGTTCCATTCTCGGTTTATTTTGATTTTAAATAGTTTGTGTGTTGATATGGATAACAGGACTTTCTGTTTATTTTTTGTCTTTGTTACAAAGATGTATGCATCATTAAACTCTAATTCTCACCTAGTAACTACTACCTATGTCATATGACAGAGTCACATTTCATAGTCTTGCTAATCTGTGGTGCTTTAACGGTATAGTATATTAAAGTATGATAATGTATGGTATATTAAAGTATGATAATTATTCAAGTTCCTCCCATGCAATTAAAAATTTAGGTATATCCTTCTATTATCCGATTGTTGAGTATAACTCGTATTATTGAAATAATTATTGGTTGTTGAGGGTATAATTTGTATTGTTGAGATAATTATGCGTTGTTGAGATGAGATAATTATATGTTGTTGAGAGTATAACTTATATTATTGAGATAATTATGTGTAAAGATAATTGTTTGTCGAGTGAAACTTGATATTATATACATGACATGTAACACTATAATACAATTAATTCACAAGACATAAATAAAAGGAAATTAACGTTACTTTATAGTCGCAAACATATGTAATTTGGCCGAACTGCATGAACAAAGATTTTGTGTGTTTCTCTCTACCCTAATCTGTTATCGTGTACCTGTTCTAACTATTGGTATCAGATGATGCTTAATTCTGGAGGTGTGAAATTCAAAGTAACTCGGTTCGATAGTTTATGGTAAAAGAGGGTTAAAGATTTGTTGGCTCATCAAGGTTTACAGAAGAAACTCTGTGATGAGAAACTGACAGACATTGCAACCAATGATTGGAACGAGATAGAGGAGAATGTCACAGGTTTGATAAGACTTCACATTTCTGATGACGTGATGAATCATATCCTAGACCTCACAACTTCGAAGGATGTTTCGGATAAATTGGAAAATCAATACATGTTTTAGACGATCATGAACAAATTGTTCGCGAAGTAGCGTCTCTATAGCCTGAAGATGCAAGAATGATGCGATTTGCAGGCTAATGTCAACGCTTTCAACAACATCCTCGTTGATTAGACTGGTGAAACAAAATAACATACAAAGATGCTTTGACAAAAACCAATAAAAAATCAAAAGTTAAGCATTCAAAAGAAAACACCAAAAGATTGTAAGAAAGTGGATGTAAAGAAAGCGATGTTTTTGAAATAAATACTTTGTGTTCTCTTATCTTTAGACTTTTGAATCTAAAGAAAAATCAAGTTTTTTTGTAAGTCCATCCATGTTACAATCAATAGAAATACCTTAGTGATCCATAATTGATGATATATCTTCTGATACTGTTTAGATGAAATGCAAAGTGTTTCTATATTCATGGATTGTTTGATTTTTTAGAGAAACACTAACCATTGAGAAATTTAGATGAATGATTAACTATTGATCTAGAAATGTTTTAAAATCTTAATTTGGTCAAACAAATTATTCATCATTGTGTTATGGTCAAACAAATTAGTCATGATATTGATTCTGAACTTGCAATTGAAAGAATATTATGCCATAAAAAAATTCAATTTTTTTGACCTGAGTCAGTCAAACCTTTCAGTGAAACATGCATTCAAAATATTTCAGAACCATTTGATTGATTTTGTTTAAGGAAAAATTTAAACATAAGTTGGGTAGAGTTGATAAGTGTCAAATATACGTAAAATACGTAGATACTTATTAATTTATTTTACAAACAATCAATATAACACCCCCCCCCCCACACACACACACACACACACAAATTTATCTATAAAAAGTGATCAAAACACCTATTTAGACATTCCTAGCTTGTATCAACTAAAAATCGGTAAAAATGACTTGAAACCCACGATTTAGCATGCAAAGACCAAGCCAGAGAAAACTCTGGAAAATAAGGCTCCTTAGGCCAGGATATAGGTGTGCTAGACAACTATCAATTGTTAATTCAGAAGAAAGCATGCTCGGTAGGTGCAAGGAAGATATGCCTAGCAAGGGCCCTAAATCCACGCCTATAAATAGAGGTCTCCAGTTCATTGCAAAGGGAGTTTTTGTGTGTGAAGAAGATGTTCATCGTAAATCATATCTTGATTTTGATGAAGATGAAAGACTATCTAAAGAAGAAAGATCAAAGAAGAAAAAGATTAGAATCAAATATCAATATTGCATAAACTTTAGAAATCAAAAGGAATTGATCATGAAATCAGGAATAATGGCAAATCATAATGTACAAACTTTAGATTCTCGGAAAATCTCTCATACATTCATATCTAAGGTTTCTAAAACATTAATGTACAAGACATTTCATGCGAAGTATTTTTAAAAATCTGTTTTTGGTAAATTATGACACCTGAAAACGACACATTCACTTTCCAGAAAACGCCATTATTTACATGATTTTAACCCATAATTTAATTTGAATTTATTCTAAACATTGGTAAAGTATGAGAATTTAAACTATTCTAATTACCTTTCAGAACCACCATAATTATCAAAATCAGAATTTTTCAAGAACCATTGTCATTCTAAACCATTGCAAACTATCATGAAACTTCTACAGTTTTTTGCATCTGATCATAAAGGTTTCTGAGGATGTATTTAAGGTATGATACTTCATAAAATTAAATAACCTCTTTCATACATCATTTTTTATATAATTGAAATAATTTATATATCCATTATAATGAAACTCTGTGCATGAACTTCATATCATTGAATAAGTATCATTCAAATTTTTTAGCACTAAGGTTCATATATATATATATATATATATATATATATATATATATATATATATATATATATATATATATATATATATATATATTGTACATTAAAAGAGAAGATCAAATTCAATTTATTAGAATTGATTCAAGAAAAATTTTATTTATTCAAATTTGTTCAATTGTTATAAATTGATCACCAAGTGTGTGGTGACAAATTATTTATAAAGAAAGTGAGTGTGCTTTCTAAAAGTGTTTACAAATAGGAAGTAGGGTTTTATCTTATTTATGTGATAATCATCATAATATTGGTGATTATTGGAAAAGATCATTTGAATCAGGGTGATTCAAAGTCCACCATAATTGTTGGTGTTTTTGTAAAATAAAGAAAGTGATGTGCTTCTTTATTGTTGTTACAAGATTGTATGAGAGAAGTCTTTGTGTGAGACTTGTATAAAGATTTAATAATAGTGAAAATTCTCATAGGGTGTAAGGGGATTAAATGTACTATTGATTGATAAGAAGAACTAGTATACATCATTGTGTTCATTTACTTTACTGTGCTTCACTTTTTTGTTTATCATTTGCTCATCGTTTATAATTCCGAAAAACTTCAAGAAACCTGAAAAAGTATCATAAATCTCTAAAAACATCTTTAAACCTAATTCTCCCCCTCTTAGGTTGTGCACTCAATACTTAAACGGTGGAGTGAGGTAGTACAGAATTAGAGTAGGTTCACCTTAGTATACAACCGAAGAAAAAGAGAGGGAACTCGAGGGCGGAAGCGTTTCTCAAGCGACATGGCACATAAACTTCCAAACTCAGCTTCGTGAGATTATCTGTACAGCTACAATGAGGAAGCATAGTTAAAATCTCTTTGCTAGGGGTTAGATGTAGTCATTTTATTCATGAATTAAATAGGTCATGGAGTTTTGTGTAAGTCTACTTAAACTTTAACATTGAAGACTCTTTAATCTTAATGTCTGTTTTTGATTTGCTACCTATAACTTGTTTTCATGGTATGACTTGACATTCAATATGTGATTTTCATTACTACATCCAAGATAATCATCTATAAGATACTAATGCCTAGACATAGAGTTAGATTCAATATCCGCACATACTGTAGTATGTACGGTATGGAGTTTTGTTGCTTCATAATTATTGAAACTTAATTCTATAAGTTGGTTAATAGACAATATGAATGAGAGCAACATTGAGATCGACAAGAGATATGAATGAGAGCAACAAGTGGTATTATTAATATTTGAATGGATGAGCATATTACTAACTCATGGTTATGCATGATATATACATAATGACAAAATCTAACCCTAATAAGTTTTCTTATTGTTAACACCGAAATCTCCATTTTAATTTCTATTATTTATTTTATGTCATTTATTTTCACGCATCAAAACAAATATAAAATCCTTCCCTAATTGAAATCTTAAATAATGTTGAGCAATATTTGAAACTATCAATGTATGTGGATACAATAATTATAAAACTTACTTTTGTGTTCAATAATATCACCTCTCCCCTTAGTTTTACCAACACTACGCCAAATAAGGGAAAGGAGGGCGCTATTTTTGGCCTATAACAGCGCTTTAAAGCGCCCTCTAATCTGGTGCTGGCATAGGTAAAGACAGCGCTTTTTTTCCTGGTGAAAGCGCTCTCTAAAGTGACTCTTTAAGCCCTTTAAGGGCCACTTTAGAGGGCGCTTTTTAAAGAAAGCGCCCTCTAAAATGGAAACTTTTAAGGGTTTAGAGGGCGCTTTTACTGGAAAGCGCCCTCTAAAGTGGAAACTTTTAAGGGTTTAGAGGGCGCTTTTACTGGAAAGCGCCCTCTAAAGTGGAAATTTAAAGGGTTTAGAGGGCGCTTATTTTGGAAAGCGCCCTCTAAAGTGGGTGGTTATTTAATTTTTTTTTTAAAAAGCGCTATATTTTTTTATTTATTTTAGACAACCTGTATATTGAAGCAGTACACCTAAAACTGTATAATTTGAAGCCCTTTTTCACACATTGCATTCAACAAGCCTTATATACAACAATCCATACATATACAACAATCCACTGATATATAATCGTTTAACTTCTAAAGATTCTAAATATACAACCAATTCATAACTTAAAAAGAAATAAAACTAAGTAGCAAAAGCATCTCTGAGATGTATGTTTTTTTTGCTAGCCGCAGTCTTCTTAGCAACAACCTCTTTTTGTTCAATATCAATAGCATGAACCTAAAATATCATAAAATTAGTTAGGTGAAGTATAAGATCAAGAATTAACATTTTCTATGCATAAATATCATATAATTGTGTTTATACCTTTTTTTTTATGCAACTGACTCGATTTGCTGTAATAAAAGCCATTTTACCTGTAATAAAGAAAACAATTAAAATCATTTGACCTGTACCTTTTTCACTAAGTTCTCTTTCTTTTCTTGGTTGGAATATGTTCTACATGTCTCTTAACAACACGGACGGTTGGATTGATCCAAATACCCTCATTATGATTATTTCTAATATATGAATCATTTGATATAATATTCTCATCTTGATCATTTCTGGTAAACGATTCAATCTCAACATCAATATCACCTTGATCTCCAGTGTTTTCATCAATTACTTTGTTGGCAAAAAGAACTATAGACCATTTCGTACTTTTCGGATCATTGACATAGAACACTTGTCTAGCTTGAGAGGCTAGAATAAAAGACTCATCTTTGTATCCCACCCTATTAAGATCCACTTGCAAAAATCCTGACTTATCCATTCGAATGCCGTTATTATTTTCAACCCACTTGCAACCAATATAGGAATCTGAAACTTCTCATAATCAAACACCCAAATGCGCTCGATAACACCAAAATACGACAGATTTGCAAATTTGGGGTTTAAGTCCTTCACACTTGATATGTGCATTGCTTCAGCTACCACGGTGACACCACTATTCTGCATAGTACTTTTATCATCTTGTTCTTTGGTATAAAATGTGTATCCATTAATCGCGTATGTGCTATAAGAAAAAACATGGAAACTTGGACCATATGCTAAGCATCTCAACCTTTCTGTTATTGAAGCGGGATCTGAATAATACTTTGAATAAATATGATCCTTAAACCAAGGTATAAAACATCGATTATGCTCTCGTACTATCCAATTTTCATTTCTATTGGGATTTAAACCTCGGAGAACATCCTTGTGAATTTCAACATACGGCTCAACCTCATTCTCGTTGTGCAGAACATACAAATTCAGGATAATCATTATCAATTTTCAACCACTGTGGTGAATCTGCCGGATGTCGATACTTTCCATCTATAATTCTTTCATCTGCATGCCAGGTCAAGTGTCTTGAATCGGTTTCACTACGAAACATGCGTCTAAATCTCGGAATAATAGGAAAATACCACAAGACTTTTGCTGGAGACAACTTGTTCTTATATCGCGAGACACCGCATTTAGGACACTCATTTAACGATGCATACTCATTTTGAAACAAAACGCAATCGTTTGGACATGCATGTATCTTATCATAGCTCATGCCAATAGAGCACAACATCTTTTTGGTCTCATATGTTCGATTGGGAAGAACATTATCCTCAGGAAGCATATCTTTCAAAAGGGCTAATAACTCTGTGACACTTTTATCCGACCATCCATTGCCCGCCTTTAAGTTGTACAACTTTAATACCGCAGACAATCTTGTGAATTTAGTGCAACCATCATACAAAGGTTTCTCTGCATCACTTACCAACCTCTCAAACATTTCGGGACAATCCTTAAGATCTCCTTCAAGTGCTTCTGCAATCTCTTCAACTCGATCACAATTGTATGTATCTACGCCACTATAGTTTGAGGCATAGGTCGTACTATCCCCCGGTTCAACATTCTCGTTACTTTTCTCACCATGCAAATTCCAACATGTATAACTTCGATCAATTCCATGCCTCATTAGATGCGATGTCAACTGAACTGCGTCAACCTGTTTCCCATAACAACAACCCAAGCAAGGACATATCATTCTACTGGGGTCTTCGGCGTGCGCAACGGTAAACTTAACGAATTCCGATACCCCATTCTCGTACTCTCTCGACAATCGATTGGAAGACATCCATGTATTATCCATTACTAATTAGAATAAACAAAAAACAATTTTAGAAGAGAAACCAAAAATGGGATGAGACAAAACAATTTCGCTTTATTGAGTTAGTCTCTGTGCAGGGCATTCATGTCTCCAACAACAACCCAAAACCAAAACAATTTTGGTTTATTGAGTTAGTTTCTCAACATTTTCAGATATCTCTGACTTCAATAGCATGAGAATGTATGAACCATGCATTAAGCATTAGTGGTATGCACTAATTTGTAGCATAGTTATATATCATCATATAGTTTTTACAAAAGATAAACATTGACTAGAAAATATATATGTAGAATTGTATAATGGTCTAACTGAAAGCTAACAGAAGAATAGTCGACTCTAATTTACTCTATCAAATAACATCCATACCTAAACTTCTTAAGTTACTAGCTACGCTATGTATGCTAGAATAAATACACTCATAAGCTGCATAGTGTACCTTTGATTGGTAGAAGGTGTTTTAGATATTGCTGCCTCCTTTTTCTACATCGAGAAACAAATGGAACAGTTGGTGAAATTTAACCCATAATGCCTAGTCTCCATTGCTAGCATTGCAACACAATAATTATTGTTGAGAATACTCAATAAATGTATGAACCAAGAAAAATGAAACCAAAAATGAACAATAGCGAACGTCAGAAGAGAAACCAAGTAATATGAAGATTAGAAAAATACCTATGGTGTCAAAATCGAACAGCTAACAACGAATTAATATAAGGAGGAAACGTCGTAGATCTAACAGAGGTGGAAGGAGAACGCCTTAGAAGTAGCGAAAATCGTAGCAGTGAGAACCCTAACGTGAAAAAGAATGAAAATAACAGAGACTGAAATAACAAAACGTGCAGTATGTTATAATTTTAATGTTTACTAAAGGGGACCTTAGAGGGCGCTTGTGGAAAAAAAGCGCCCTCTAAAGGGGGCCTAAGAGGGCGCTTATGAAAGCGCTCTCTAAGGCTTTCCAAAAGCGCTTTATAAACTGGAAATGCACATGGACTTATAGAGCGCTTTTTTAAAAGCGCCCTGTATTGTTGTCCCTCTATCTCCTCCTTATTTTTTCGCTTCACCTTAGAGGGCGCTTTATTACAAAAGCGCCCTCTAAAGTGCGTTGTCTATTCCAGTTGTTCGCTCCTTATTTTTTCGCTTCACTTTAGAGTGCGCTTTTGTAATAAAGCGCCCTCTAAGGTGCGCTGTCTATTCCAGTTTTTGGCGTAGTGCAAGTAAACGAGGTGAACATTTATTTATTTTTACTAGTAAAATAAAAAAGAACTGCGTTATTTTAATTATAGATAAAACACGAAATTGTAGGTGTTGAGAATCAAAAATTATCTACAAGGGACATTTTTTCTCGAGTTTCTTAACAATCGAGGAAATATATAATATATTTTTTAATTAAAAATAAAAATTTAATTAAAGCGTCTTAAGGAATGAGTTTTATCTCATTTGCTTAGTAAACCAAGATAAATATTTTATTAGGAATATATAGTATTTATTGTAGTGGAGTTGTTACCCATACAACACATCAATAAGGCTTTGTCCATAACACCTTACTAAAGATTGAATCTCGTAATAACTTCTCATTTTAAATTAAAAATATATATAATTTAGCTTTTAAGTCACTATTCTAATAATTTAGTTTATAAAATATTACAATCAATAAAAAAATTCTTAAGCTAGTATTTTATCCAACTATTGAATAGTCTAGTAAAATAGTAATTTAAAATATTTTAATTAAATTCAATAGTTTAGGATGAAATCGAAATGAAAATAAAACTTATAAACTAACTTTATATTTTATTCAAAATCACTAAAATGAGCTCTTAATGTACACTAGTTTGGATTGTAATTTTTAGAAAGAGAAGAACAAATTGTTATAGTTGAAATAAAGTCAAAATCAACTTTATTCAAGATCATTAAAAATATTTGTGTTCTAACTTAATCGTCAAGTTTATGGTGATAAGTTGTTTGTTGCAAAGGTTCTTTGGATTGGTGTAATTGAAAGTCAAATTTAGTATTCGGTGTTTGTGAAAAAGATTCTTTGATTTGGGTAGATTCAGAGTCCATCATAGGTTTGATGTTTATGTTAGAAGATTGTAAGACAGATAATGGTGTGAGACTTGTACAAAGATCTAACAAAATGGAAAATACTTCATGTTGTGAAGAGACAAAATATACACTTGGTTGATAAGGGGGAATATGATATATCATCGTGTCATTTATTTTCTTTCCTTTTAATTTCTTGCAATTTTCATTTTAAGTTTAATAACTTAATTTCAGAAAAAATAAAAGGGAAGAATCTTATGTTAAAAGAAGAAAAATCCAGAAAACCTAATTCACCCACCCTCTTAGGTGGCACTCTATAGTTTTAATTGACATCAGAGTAGGTTAAGGTAACTTGCATTTTGATTCGGAAAATAATGACTTCTACAAAACCGTTTTTTGAAGATGTGGCAGCATAAACAAACCACCATTGGTTGTAGAAAAAAATAAACATGGAGTAATGAATAAAGTCCCACATTGGTTTATTAAAAAATGGAATTAGTGTTTATAATGTGTAGTAAACTCATTATTGACAACATGAAATACATGAGAGAGAGAGAAATTGACATGCCAGACTTCCATAATAAACAATACTTAATTTTAAAAGTTTAAATTAATTAATAAATTTATAAAAATACTTAATTGATTAAAAATATATACACATGTGGGGTGTTTTATGTGAGTATGGACTTGGATTTTGAGCTCCTAAATAGTAGCAAATGTCTCATCTTGACCATGAAATTAAACTTGTTGATTGCCTACGTCTCCCCATGCGGGTCTCAAAAAAACTTACATTATAAACACAAAAACCTATACTATCTTACTATCGTTTTTTATCATCTTTTCACATAATTTAGAATTGAATCTCTTCCAAGCTTAACCAGAGATTTTGGGATCTAACCTGACCCAGTGCACACAGTAGTGTTAAATTCTCTTGAGATAAAATTTTGTCATTTATTGAAGTTCTACTTGACTTGAAAATTTAGTATCTGAAGTTGCGCGTAGAAGATACCGATTTCTACCAAATAAAATAAATAAAGATCTAAATGCACATTAGATTGCTTAAAAATAATCTAAAACACTAACCGTTAGAATTAAGCTAGTTCACAAATCTAGTTATAATAAATATAAAAAAAGATTCAGCATATGAAAAAGATGATGCACTATTTAAGTTATGTATTCATCTTCTGGTTTGGCGCGCGACAATAACTTACTTGAGTACTTTGTTTTTTTCTCTGTTTATCTAACACGCTAACATGAGTTTCTTTTTCCATTAACATCTTCTTATAGTATACCATGACATCACATTTCTAACATTGTCTTCATTCATCTTTTGTTCTTTTCCTCTCACAAACCAAACGTTTTTTTTCTCTCTTTCTGTTGTTGTGATGATGGTAGGAGTTTCAAGTAGAACTCGCAGCAAGAACGTTCCTCTCTATGGTAGTCTTTCCCTTCATGGATCATCAAAGCGGAGAAAGAGCAAGGAAGACGATACGTGTTTTGCTGCTTCTTGTTCTAAACAAAGAAAGGCAAAGAAAGAACCATTTGTGTTGCCTCCAGATGCTAAAGTTATTTACATTGATGATGAAAATGGAGATGATGCCGTAGAGAAAAAGTCCGAGTCTTGTGCTGCGGATATTAAAGAAGAAGTGGAAAATGGGGAGTTTGTTGATGAAAAGCCGTCTGTTGTATGTTTAGATGAATCAGGTGAAAGCTATGAAGAAGATTCAGATTGTGATGAAAGTGAAGAAAATGAGTCAAGTGATGAAGATTTTAGCATAAATGAAGTGAATGAGGTTTCTGAGAGTGATGAAGATGGTGGTTCATCTTGCTCTTCTTATGTGGATGAGGCTAAGAGAAACAGTTCACGGAAATACCTAGAAGTGGTGGCGGAGATGGTGAGAAAGGTAAAGGATGATGAAAATAGTGACATTCCAAAGAAAAAGATTAAGAGTAGTGATGATGAAAAAAGTGAAATTCCAAAGAGGATGAAGATTAAGAGTAGTGATGATGAAAACAGCGAAATTTCAAACAAGAAAAAGATTAAGAGTAGTGTAAAAACAACTACTGGTGTTTTAGAGAAGAAGGGTGTTTTTCATCCAATGGAGGGTTGTTGTTCTTCCTCTAAACTGGATATAGCATCAGAGACAAAAAAGGAAAAAAATGTCTCTGATGTTAATGTGTTAAAATCCAAAGGCAAAGGTAGAGTTAAGCATGATGAAAGTGTGAATCTCGGTGATTCTGAAGAAGGAAAAGAACAAAAAGTTAGAGGTTTAGGGGATGGGGAAGGAAGAGTTTCTATGAATCAAACAGAAGAGAAAGTGATCAAGAACAAAGGAAGAGATTATAAAGATAAAGCCAGCGTCCAAAATGACAAGAAAAAGGCAACAGTTGCTAACAAAGGTTTGAATCAGAGGGGCAAAAACACGCTTTTTATGGCGAAGGAATTGCGTTTATTCGAACTCCTTGCTGAATTCTACTTTGGCAACAAAAGTAATACAGTCAAGAATGACTCAACTCCGAATGATGGTGTTAGTCGTTCAGAAACACGGCCACCAACAGCTTCTGTGGAGACACCTCCATTGATATGGAGCCTTAAAAAGAGGGAAGTAGTGCAGAAGACGAAGGAGGAGGAGGAGCTGGCTAAGTTATGGGATGAAATGGAGAGATCGCTGAGAGAAATGGAAGCCGAATCCATGGTAATCCTTCTCTTTAAGTTTGAACTTTGCATCTGAACTAAAGAACTAGTGCTTAAGCTGATTTTAATTTTTAGTACAAGTTGTTTACTATCTGCAGATTGGGAAATATGAAACTAGTCATAAGAATATAAGAAATCCATCCATTAGCTGCGAGCACGACCTTCGTCTCAACGAGGAGATTGGTGTATGCTGCAGATTATGCCACTGGGTCAAAACCGAGATCAAACATGTCTCCGAACCAGTAGTAAGCACACTTTCATGTTGATATAATCTTGATTAGCAAAATTTAAACAAACTCTACTATTAGTTCTTTATCTGCTACACCATGATAAGCATGGTTTGATGATTCTTATTTGTATAAAAAATTACTTAATTTATGAACTGACATAGACACATGACTTTTGCATTTTTTTGTTATGCACATGACACACACAGGTGGATAAATTTCCCAATGAAGTTTCTAGAAAAAGTGCTCCATTTGATGATGTAAATGTCTCGCACTTTGATGGATCTCAGTTCAAACTTTCTGATAATGATTCAAAGTCCAATTTCCTTCACAGTGAAGGCATTGTTTGGGACCTGATACCTGATGTGAAGCATACCTTGTATCCTCACCAACAAGAAGGCTTTGAATTCATCTGGAAAAACTTGGCAGGAAGCATCGATCTTCACAAGTTAAAGAACGCAGATCCTCAACGCGAGGGTGGCTGCATTATCTCGCACGCTCCTGGAACTGGAAAGACTAGATTGACCATAGTCTTTCTCGGAGCTTATCTGAAAGTTTTCCCGAAATGCTTGCCTGTTATAGTTGCTCCAGCGAGTTTATTGCTTACTTGGGAGGAGGAGTTCAAAAAATGGGACATTGGAGTTCCATTTCATAATTTGAGCAATCTTGAGTTATCAGGTAAAGAGCATGGTGATGCCCTTCATTTGCTTAGTCGGTCTAATAGTGCGGATACAACGCGGATGGCAAAACTGATTTCGTGGAACAAAGAAAGGAGCGTTTTAGGAATCAGTTACAATTTGTACGAGAAGTTAGCCGGAGGAGGAGGATCTTATGACGAGAAAAATAAAAAACAAGAAATTATGGGAAATGTTTTACGTGAGAAACCGGGTGTGCTCGTGCTAGATGAAGGACACACTCCGAGAAATAAGACAAGTGGTATTTGGAAGGTGTTGTCGAAGAGTCAAACAAAGAAACGGATTATACTTTCGGGAACTCCTTTCCAGAACAATTTCTTGGAACTTTATAACATTTTGACCTTAGTGAAGCCTTCTTTTGTGTTACCAGATGAGCTAAAAAAGTTTTGCCAGAAGCCGGAACAGAAAAAAGCAACGAAAGAATGGAGTTGGCAACCGGATTCAGGTTCTGATGATAAGATCAAGCAGTTGAAATTGCTTATGGATCCCTTAGTTCATGTACACAAAGGTGCGATCCTTCAAAAGAAGCTTCCCGGGATAAGGAATCGCGTGCTGAGATTGAAACCCGACAGTTTACAGAAGCAAACTATTGACAGCATACAAAGTTCTCAGAAAACATTCATCTTTGAGCATAAGCTGACAATGGCATCCATCCATCCATCGCTTTTTCTCGAATGCGATCTTTTAAAAAAGGAGGAATCTGTTGTCGACAAGGACCTGCTAGAAAAGGTCAGATTGGACCCCAACAAAGGCGTCAAAACAAAGTTTTTGGTTGAGTTTGTTAGACTATGTGATGCTGCAAGTGAGAAAGTTCTTGTGTTCAGCCAATTCATCAAACCATTGCGCTTAATTATAGACCAATTAAGCTTGGCTTGTAATTGGACAGAAGGGAAGGAAATGCTGTTCATGGATGGAGAAGTTGATCTTAAAGGAAAGCAATCTCTTATCCATAACTTCAATGATGCAAAATGTCAAGCTAAGATTCTTCTTGCATCGGTTAAAGCTAATTCCGAGGGAATTAGCTTAGTCGGAGCTTCCAGAGTTGTGCTACTGGATGTTGTATGGAATCCGTCTGTCAAACGACAGGCTATCAGCAGAGCGTATCGGATTGGACAGAAGAGGGTTGTATACACTTACCATCTGCTAATTGACGGGACTACCGAGTGCGTGAAACATTGTAAGCAGGCCGAAAAGGACCGGTTATCTGAACTTGTTTTTCAAGGTAAGAATAATGATAATGATGAGTTGGAGAAGAGTGGTGTGGAGTTTGAAGACAGTATTCTTGAGAAAATGATACATCACAGAGAGCTCAAAGGCATGTTTGTTGAGTGAGAAAGTTCAGCCAACGGAGCAATATTTGGTAAGAGCTTCGGCTATAAATTATACATTAGATGAATGTTAACTTTTTTATAGGCCAAGGACTAGTTTCAAAAGTAGGATAATTTCTGGTGTACCAGGTTCAATTAGGTGTGTTGTGTTTTTTTTGTTAGTATAATGATGAATAAATGACTTGTTTAACAAGAAACATAAATTAAAGAATGCTACCTCACGTTGCATCTCGTAATTAGCTGGAGTTTTCTAATTATCATGATTAGGTAAAGGAGCTCGTTATGATTGTCCTAAATAGGAAATGCGATAACAATTAAATCATTTCAAACAAAATGTTGTTTGGACTCTTGCATCGCTATCAAAGAGCAAACAACTCATTAGAATCAAATGAGTTTTTCAAAACAAACCGGAAGAATGAGGGTTTTGTGATGCCAATTATGCTATAGATATGAGTGAGAGGAAAAGCACTAAAGCTGGTTGAAATTTCCTCGTAGACAATATAATTAGGATCAAGATAAAACAAGGAACAATTGCTTTATTAATTGCTGAAGCATAATATATTTAAAAAATGGTATTAATACTTACCGATACCGATATTCACTATATTTATGTTAAAAAACACATTGTAATTAATTTACACTATGGATATCACAGTCAATATTCATATGCATGGAGATGAAATCCGCCTCCGCACGGACCCGATCGCCCTCACCCCGAATTTAACGGGGAAAATCCAATTTAACTGGGGTGGGATAGGTGTAGGAAAAACCCGATTTTTAATTACGGAGGAGGAAGTGTTGGATGTTAGTACCCGCCCCACACTCACCCCGTCCTATTAAATTTATTTATTAGATTTATTTTTAATAATTTTACTAAACATTTATTTATTTTTAATCTTAATATTGCAAATTTATTAGAATGATCATTTTCTTAAAATAATATAGATTAAATAAAAATATCATTTATTATAGGGTTAATATCATTTCACACCCTGTCATATAGGCGAGTTCTAGTTTATACTTTGTATTTTTTTTTTCAAAATCAACTATATCATATAAAGATTATGTTTGTTTAAACTTTGGGGGAATGTAACACGTCTGATGTCAATGTGTCATGATAAGTGGTTTTTTTTTTAAGTGACAGATGGACAAACTTATGCCACCTCAGGAAATTGTGTTTATAAAAATGTCTTTTCCATTCCATCCTCGTCTCAGACTCGTCTTCTCCATAGGTTAATGCAACTCATCTTCTCCATAGTATACTACAATTTGTCATTTTCAATCTCTTCTCCGAGTTGTTTTAATTTGAAATTAGGGTTTGAAATGGGTGGTAGCATAAATTCTTCTATCAGGAATCCTAATTGGAGAGAAATACCCCGATGTGGTTCAATCTATCAATGAAGATGTGGATTTCAAACACCCACGAAAGCCCTAAGAGAAAGTTCTAGAAATGCAATTTTTTTTGGAAAGGTAAGTATCATTGGCTCAAAATAATTGATATTGGGTATTGTAAATCCATTCCTCCCTAATTTCTTCTTGTTTCAATTGTTTGATTTTTTTTGTAGAGTGATATAAGTTATGAGTTGTTCATTTGGGATGATGAAGTTGACGAATTGTTATTGAACACTCGGAATAAGGAAAGGTTCACAGGTGCAGATATTGAGTGTAACAATTATGAAGTAATACTTGGTTATCTGAAAGAATTTGGCAACGATTTTGGGAAACATTTTGGCAAAGAATATGGGAAAGATTCAAGCTCAAAGAAGGTTGGGAAATTGAAGAAGCTGCTGTAAATTGAAAGGAAAAAGACTTTTTACCAATGGTTACCCTTATTGTATCATGGATATTGTTAGCTATTGTGTTCAAAATGAATTAACTATCAATGTAATGTTCAACTTTGTTTCAATGTAATCTTGTTGGCTTGTTGTTGGTTTCAATGTAATGTTCTAATGTTCAAGTTTGTATCATGGATGTTGTTAGATATTGTGTTCAAAATGAATCTTAACTGTCAATGTATTGTTCAAGTTTGTTTCAATGTAATGTTGTTGGTCAGCTGTTGGTTTAATGCCCTACTTGGTGTAATCCCAACTGAGTAGTTCTTTCTCATGTCTTGAGTTATATCATCAATCCTCACCTTCTGACTTGTCTGCATCTTGTTTACAACTGCCTCTGCAACCCACTTAGACTTTGCACTAGTATTGTTTAAAACCCTAACATAAGTGTGGGTGCCCACCCACGTTTTTATTTGAAAAGTCACACTTCCACCTACTTTAGAGAATAGACCCAAAAGCACAAATTTCCCTTGCATTTTACTCTCACCATGTATCTTTCATTCTTCATAAATGTAATTTTCCTTCCATTCAAGACTGACCACTAAACTATAGCATCCTTGAAATCACTCAAGGAATTAAATTACATTCAAAGCTTAAACTCATAGTCCTTCCTTAGTTGCTCATTCATAAACTTGTCATACTTTGGAAGTTTTTCATCTTCAGGTGCATCTGGATCTGAACTACCCAAATCATCACTCAAGTATTGATCTTCTTCCTTATCCCTTCTTTCACCATCCCTTATCTCCTTATATATTCTTTCCTTATCCCTTGTTGGATTTATTTCCTTATCCTTTATTTCCTTATCCCTTATTTCAGAGTCCTTTGGTTTAATTTCTTTGGCTATCCTTGCAAGTACAACAACAATAACCTTACCCTTCTTTGCAGGAGATTTCATTATGGGTGCTTAGAGGCACAAATCTTAAACCTGTATGAGTTCTCATTGACTTCATATCTAGTTGCAACTTCTTTGGGCTTGTCCAATTCAAATACTTCAAAACCATTATCTATTGCAGTCGTTCTTTCATCCTCTGTATCATTAAACCTAACCCTCGATGCTTCATCATCACTTTCTTAAACACTTGATTAAGTTCCTACACTCATTTAAATGCATTGAGGCTTAACAACCTTGACTTGGATGTCCTTCAAATTATGCTCGACATATAAATGACCTTCTGTGTTCTCACCAACAATAAAACTAGTGGTGTTCTAAACTTAACAAAAGAAAACACGAAAAATGGAGTAAATTGAACAATTTCATATTTTGATTCACGTTTCTTCATAGAATGTATCAATCGAGTTTCCTGAACGATGACTTGATCCTTGAACGATGACTTGAACGATTGTTTTTCAATGGCATTTCCACTTAGGGCAAAAAATGGGGAGGAGTAGAATATAACTTCTATTGTAACTTTATAAAAACACAATATCCTGAGGTGGCATAAGTTTGGTCGTTTGTCACTTCAAAAAAAATGCCACTTATAATGACACATAGACATCAGGCATGTTCCATCCCCCCCCGGTTTAATAAAATAAAATCTTTATATGGCAATGTTGATTTTGCAAAAAAAAATTACAGGAGGGTAAATTAGAACTCGCCTATAGGACATGAGGTAAAATGATATTAACTCTTATTATAATAATTATTAAGTTAACCAAATATTTAATTTAATTATTGATTTTTATTTTTATGCAAAAAATGAAATTAAAAAAATAAAAATTTGTGGGTGGATGCGGGGTGGGGAAACTTGTTCCTTGTGGGTGCGAGGGTGGGTGGTCATTTGTTACCCTAATTGGGGGCATGGGTGGGGTTGGTTCAAGGAGGCGGAGTGGGGTTGGTAATGCTTAAACCTTCTATATTTCCATGCCTAGTATTGCAAGACCTGTACCGACCAGAATTGCAAAAGTCTTTACACGGCCACAATCGTTATTTAAAACCTTGGGTTGTAGTACACAACTATGATGGATGAAGTGTCAATTTGAGAGTAACATTTACATATTTTTTAGCACAAGTGGAAAAAAGGAGAAAACAACAAGAAATCATCTAAAAAATAAAGTCTTATTAGCGTCATCTAGTATGAGAGTAATGATTCCTACAGGAGGCTCCGCAAAACACTGGTACACCATATCATTTCCAGCTCCATGTTTTTCTAGATAGTCAGCACAAACATTCTCCTCCATAAGAGTATAAAATATTTGAACTCGTCAATATTGTGGAGAATCGTGACATACTGATGTCAAACATTAACCGACTCTGAGATAAGCTTGATAGCAGAATTGGAGTCAGAATAACACATCAAATATGTGATTCCAAATTCATGGATCATACGCAAACCATGATATAACGCCATCAACTCAGCGTGAGTGATGTTGGAATAACTAATATTACCTGCAAAACCGTGAACCCAAGCACCACCAGCATTTCGAATCAATCCATAAAATCCTGAGACATCGGGATTACCGAGGCTACTGTCATCAATATTCAAAATCATATTACTACCTTTGTGTGCATTCCATGTGATCGTTCTCATTGGATGAGATGAATTATGCTTAAGAAAACATTTAACTAACAAAATAAACATAACTCATTGTGATGAGTTTCAAAGTATAGAAAAATAGCACTTCATTAGCAAGACACAATTTGTTCCTAGCGCGCCACAACCACCAGCAAACAGCCAAAAGGATAATACATCTTCGGTTTGTTTAATTAAAAATCTAATTTTTTAAAAAAGAATAGGAAAACATATTAAAATTAAACATCAATTTGTGAGAGGCTATGTACAAAAGAGTATTCTAAATATTAAATTTATTGATATTGACCATCAAATAAGATATTAGTAAGTGAATATTTTACTCTAATTCAGGGTTTATTTTTAGAATTTATGCACTTATTTGACCATAAAGTAATCAAAAAATCCTTAATTTGTACACATAATTACAATTTCCCTAAAAATGTGAATTGATCCTTATTTATCATTGTTTGAATGTGATAGGAATAATGAATGCAAAATAAAATTAAAAGGATCAAGGAGCTATGCATGAAAAGTAAATGAAGCCAAAATTCGAGGCCAAATCCACCGAGCAGACATCCTTTCGATTAGAAAAATCATGGCAGAAGAAACCCCTTTGAAATAGGGAAAAATATACTAATCGATCAATCATTCGATTAAAAGATGAAAAGAGGATTAAAGATTTATTAGAGCTAAAGGAAGCTCAATCCACTAATCGAGCAATCCTTCGATTAACAAATTGGAGGCAAAACCAAAGTCTATAAATAAAAGTATTGGGATTTCAGTTGATAAAAATATGTTTTTACCTTAGTTTATCTCAAGAATATCATTGAGAGACAAGCATAATGAGAGTTCTTGAGAGAGAACTTGGTCAAGGTGGACCGATTTCCATTACAGAAATTATCTCGATGACTATTCTACTTCATATATTCCTTATGTACCACTACCATGACAAAATGTAGCTAAGTGTTATCTTGTTGGGATTAGATGTGTTGACCAAGTGACTTCAAACACAATAGGGGGAGTGAATTGTGATAAAAGGGTTTTTCAAAACTTTTAAGAAAATAATTACTTTTACTTGGTTATTTTTAAGAAAAGAGATGAAGTAGAGATTTAAGTGTGAAATAGTAAATAACATGAAAATTAAGAGGCGAGGGAAAGAAAAGTGAACATTATAATTTAAATTGGTTCGACCTTAAATCACATGGCTTACTCCAATCCCCAAATATTTCTCCTTGATATTTGTATTAACAACTTAAGCTTTTATCACAAGATCATCCCATAACTTTCTTACACCAAGCTTTTATCTAGGTTTAGCTTGAAAACTTTATAGTTATATCAAAGTTACTAGAGAATGATATTCTTGGTTTACTATTATAGCTCACTTAGACTCAAATAAAGTTACATAAGCACAACTCTTACTTAAGTATTTTACTTTCCCAATACTAAAATAATTCTAATTGTATAAAATGTTTCTAAGAAGAGAATGAGTAAGAGATACGAGTTTAAAGTGAGCACAAGTGCTCCGTATATTTTTAAGAAATTGGTAAAGATATGAGAACTTTTGGTCGGAACCTCTTCATAATCGATTAGGCTGTGGCGCTAATTGATTATGATCTAGAAAATTAAATAATAACTTTCTATATCTAGAGCTAATTGATTAAAAGGTTTCTTATTTGGTTATGGGGAAAGTTCACTCCATACACTACTACAAATATATTCATTTCACCTCGGACGCAAAATGGGATTCTACCTCGGTTAGACAAGCGAGGTAACGAAGAGCGACATGAAAATCTGCCACTTTACCCCATCGGTTTCTGAATAACCGAGGGGATAGTTGAAATGGTCATTGGTTCGACCCATAACAACAACTTTTTTATTTATTTTAAAAAATATGTTGCTCGTGCCACACATCTCATAGTTTTTATTAATAACTGAAGGAAAAAAACCATTATTTACATCGGTTTTCATATAATAACCGAGGGGTATAACATATTTTTTTTGTCATTTATAATTTGTTTTTAATCTAATTTTGACTGACCTATATAATTTTTTACACATAAACTACAAATTATGTGATACAATCAGATCATTTTACTTTATACAGAACATAAACACAGAATATCAAATTTACATTGTTTACAAAATCAAATGTACAATGCTTACAATACTTATAATGACATTTGGGATACACAAAATCTCTACCAAGAGAACCTATACATATATGAACGTATATATATTTGCACCTATAATCACAACCTTTATATAATGCTTACAATAACCAAGAAAAACTAGTGTTGTTGAGATTCACAATAAGATAGGAAGGTGTCGACCTAACATGATCGTCTGTCATCTATATCCTGTTGTGAGAATGATTCTTCATTGTTAAACGCCTATAATTTGAGCAAAAATTTAATTATGATAAGCTAACAACAAAAACATTAACTTAACAAATATAAAACAAATTATGTATATATGGATAAAATTAATACCTTAACCCATGAATTCACAATGTCTCCGAAGACAATATCTAACATATGTCTTATAACATAATATCTACATGAAAAGTTATCAGGTTGTTTTTGCATCTAAAAATAATTTTCATATAGTTACTAATTAATACACATAAAAACACAAGTAATACATTAGTAAAAATAAAAGAATGTCAAAAAGAACAAGTAATATTTAATTTTGGGGAATAAAACTTTGGCTTTTTTACCAAGTACAATATGTTTCACAAAATTGTATCCCTACATAGCTCTACATGTCGATAAAAATTAAACATAAATAAAAACTATTCCAAACTAAAGGTAAATTTTGAGTATTACAAATAATACAAGTTACCCACTCAAAATGTTATGCATATTTTCATCAAGTTTATAGTGTATCGAGCATAACATAATTACAAAATTTTGCTTCAAACATATAATAACAAGTTGTCAACAAATTTTACATCATTTGAGATTTAGTTGGTTCCCCTCCTATATTACATTTGTGTAACTGATGATTAAGATAAAAAAAAACTTAGTTTTAATGACATGTCAATGATTACGATTATTTATTATTTAATTTTTTAAAATAAAGTAATGTTTTAATAATTTTAATAATTTTTTTTAGAAATTTATTTAAAAAAATTTAAAACAAATATTTTAAACTTTTGCCCCAAACAAAACAGGGCATCTTTTGAATCCATATCTTTATTGTGAACTCTATAGTCAAGGTATATAAACAGTTAGATTATTTATTAACAAAACGAAGTGGGACTTTAAGTCTTTTCACATTTCACGTTGTCATCAAACTTCTTTTCATTAAGTGCCATAATAGCTTTAGCAGCAGCATCTGCATTTTGGAGTAAGAATATACCTGTCAGGTTTGCTCGCCGAATAGATGTAATGCCACCCATTCCTTTCGAGATAAAACATCATCCATCATTTGTTGATTTGATGCTAATTTAATGACTTATTACTGAAACTTTGAAGCAGAACCTTGTACAGTTTGTTCAGCATGAAATATCATAGTTGTAGTCATCATTTCTGTAATGTTTTTTATGTTGAGAAATTGGAGAATATTGTTGGGATGAAGAGTATTTTTTTTACCTTGGCCATTTCTTTGGTGATTTGAAGGGACTTTAGGTTTTTTCATCTTTTAAAATGCATTTTTATTCATTTAAAAATTGAAATTAAATTGTTTAATTGCTTGAATATTTTGTTGAACTATTTGATTGACCTTGTGTTGTTTCATCTTCTGTTTGGCATTGATCTTGGTTGATTTGAGCTCCAATTTGATCAATACTATTGGACTTAGGGGGTTGATTAAGTGTAAACTTCATCCTTCAAAATGAATGGATAGTATTGATCAGATGAAGTTCCTCCCTTGATCAATTTGGGATTCTATTTCACTTCACCTTCTCATCTTCATCTCTCTTCTTCCCTATTCCCTCCATGGCCAATGACTTCTCATAAGATCAAATGCTAGTTGATTCATCAATGACCTTATGTCAAATGAATAAACATGAGCTTGATTGAGATAAGTCCGTCCCATTTTATTTTTGTGTGTGGTATGCTTTAGGAGCTTGGTTCTTTGTACGTTGTCTCTAGCATGCATTAACACCAATATTATTATTGCCCCGCCGCAGATAGTTGTGACTTTTACATAAGTCCAATTACGATTGCTTAACATAGAGCTAAATTTGTCCCAAAGGCATAGCATTTTTGTAAGTGAGATTCAAAGTCTCCCATTCCTCATGGTATTGTGTGAAGATTTAACCTTTTTTCCATTTGTGAGAAATAGTGGCATACTTGTTGATTTATACAAGTTGGAGCCCTTCTCATGGATGATGTCTTGGTTCATATCTTCATGCTTGTGAGTGGATGGTTGAGTTTTCTCCAAAGAATGACTTAAACAATTGTTTCTTCCACTAACATTTCTTTGTATTTATTTACTTTCACTGTCATTTACCTCAATGCAATTTAAATTCTAGCACTTTATCATTCATTTAACTTATTTATTGTTTCAGTCATTTTCATTTTGCTCATTTGAGCCATATTTTGTGCTTGAATCATACTGTGCTTGTGGTTTTGTTTTGTTTGTGGTCTTAGGACCTTAAAATACTTAATAAAAAGGAAAAACCCTAAAAAATACATTGGTGGACTGTTGGACCTCTATCTGAGACTTGATATGAACTTTTGGACCTAGAATAGGCAACATCCATATGCTTTGAAGGAAACATGGCCAATTCCATTATTTGAGACCTTTCTTGGCCAATGTCATTCATCTGATACAAGCCTTGAGAACTCCATTGGTTTATCTGTTACTTTGTCTCTGTGCTTAAGTTGTTATTTTGACCTTATTATTTCTATCTGATGATTGTCTCTATGAGTTTGCTACAAGGGATATTCATCTAATACATTTGAAGACATTGAAGACTTCTTGCTTGGACGTTTGGCTATCTTTATTTGATGTCATTTGGTCTTCTTATTAATTGCTTGGAGGATTATGCTTGTTGCTTGCTCAAAAGTCCAAAGGAAATGGGTTTCTATCTGACATTATTGTCTCTTGGATGCTTCCCCATTGGTTAGATCTTTTCAACTTCAAACTTTTAAATCTTGTCTAGGATAATCCCTTCATCTCCTCCTCATTATTTAATTTCAAAATCTCTCTCTCATTTTCAAAACTTCTTTTGCTTGTGATTTTCATCTTAGACTTGTTTTAATGAGTAGAAACTTTGGCCTTATGCCATTATTTTTCAAAACATTTTCTTAAATCAAACTTGTAAATAAACTTAATCATATTGACTTTAATTTCAAAAGACAAAAAGAACTAACAACCTCATCTAATCCTTTTGGCCACTTTGTGCCTTTTTTTTAAACTTTTCAAAAGAGAGCATTTAGATTTGAGTTATCTTTGGTTGAGATATAATTCTCCCATTCCATGATATTTTGATTATAAGTCTTTCCATTTATTAGGGGTTAGTGACATACTTGTTGGTTGAATCCAAGTTGGAGCCCTCCCTCTTAAATGTTGTAAAGCCCTCATTATCGGTGGATGTTTGGTTGAGTATTCTCCCTTTTGATAACTAAAGATCTTTAAGCTTTTGTTAAAACAAATCCATCCATATTTGAAATTTTTACCACGAACTACGAGATTTTGATCCCTCATTTTTATGTTGGTATGTAGGCATAAGACCGGAGGTCTTGTCAAACATAAAAATATAATAAATGAATTCTTTTCTCATCCCCACATTCAATTTTCAGTAAACATCTTTTCAACTAAAACACTTACACACAAAAAAGGGCTCCCAAGGAGTACCTAGGACACTTTGGGTGCTAATACCTTCCCTTTGTGTAACCAACCTCATTACTTGCAATCTCTGATATTTTATTAGTTTTGATTTGAAAACTTCTTAGTTTTGGGTTTTGTTCGTACTTTTCCATTTTCCTTTGGAAATAATAAAAGCACGGTGGCGACTCTGGTTTTATTGACGTTGAGTTAACTAATATCTCAGTGGTCATGAATTTACCGCTACAATAATCATGAATTTTTGGAGGATTTTTGGATAATTGGAAATATTAAAATAAAATCAGAATTGAAAAATAAAAGAAAAGAGATAAAAAGGAACTAAGGAGCAAATGGGGGTGCATGAGTAAAAATGGGAAACAACTGAATAATAATTAAACATGCGCGTGGGACAAAAACAATGTGGTGGGAAAAGTGAGAACACACGGACCATGACCCAATTCCAATAAACAGAATTAAAAAGGGGCATGACATTTAAAATGAACAAAATAAACATGTGAGTCAGTGTCAACCGGTCCCATATTTTAAGTCACAACAAATAAACATGAAACCCAACCAATCACAGCAAGCCACGCACATCTTCAACCTCGGTCTAAAAGCATACACAACACTAACCCTAGCTTCATGAAATCTCTACCCATAAACTTCAACCATTCATAACTTCATCCACAGTTTATAAAAATAAATGAAATCAAAAGCAAAAATGTAGATCTCAGGAGTAGAACATCATCATGTCAAGAAAAACTTAAAAGGGTGGATAAAACATGGAGAAAGTTGGTACGAAAGTCAAGCAAAACTCATTATTTTCACAAAGTTTCAGCATCTCATATATCCAAAATTCAAACATTCAAGCTGGAACATCATATTGAACATTCTCATACAACATATGCAAGCTACTCATGGAATGCTTAGATCCAAAATTAAGAAGATGATATGAGAAGAAGCTTACCTAGTGGAGAAGGTCCACTGCCTCTTGTGCTTGTTTGAGCTTCAGAAATCCCATCAACAGAGCCTTATGATCTTCAAATGAAAGGAATGGAGTATGATAAATGGAAAGGGAAGAGCTTCCAATGGAGAAAATGCTTTCAAGTTTCAAAAATGAAGATCTGGATTCTCTCTCCTCAATGGCGTGTCCTCTAAAATTAGGTCATATAAAACTTATATAGGGTGTCTGCAATGAGGTGTAGTGCTTGCCCAGGTGAAAGAACCCGTTGAGGGGCATGATTGGAAGTTGATTTCCAAAACGGAAGTGAGGTCATAGGCTGCATTTTTTGTTGTTATGATCATATGTTTGGTGCGTTTTGGCCAAGATAAAAGAGGTGGAGAAATCATGACAATGTTGGCACGTGAGGGAGGGCACAATCAGCAGGTTTGCACACTTGTATGTATTTTTTGCCAAATATGGAAGCATATGCGTGCATGAGAAATGCTTAGTTTGGGCCATTTGAGAAAGGTTGGAGCAACATTTATGCAAAGTTTGATTAATGCATGTTTCACCTCGAGCTCAAACATGGCCATGCATCCAACTTGGCACGAACGTAACTTGGTGTGTGCTCAATCAAAATTCACAAACTTGATACCAATGGAAAGAGGGAGGATCAATGAACATTTTTAATGTTGAAAGCAAATTGAAATGAGGCCTCTAACAATCCTTAAAATTTTCATGAACCATGATGCTTTGAAACACCAATCTTCCAAAGATCATAACTTGAACCATGATGCTCCAAATGCTACAAACTTTGTATCTCCTTAAATATAGGATAAAGGATAACAACTTTCATGTTAAGGCTAATTTGATTTGGAGCCTTGATCATAGGGAACATTTTCCATGAAGATAGTTGATCATTAACACCAAACTTGCCAAAAAATAGTAAGTTCCCAAGAAACCCTAATTCCCAAATTAGGCAACTTTGATAAATCTCTTCATTTTCTTGATTCTTATGATTCCACTTGGAAAAATCTTAAAATTGGCCATGTTTGACTTATGAAACCTAAATTTGACCTTAAAAAGTCAAGAGTTGACTTTTGGGTTACACAGTTGACTTTTGTTCTACCTTGTCAAATATTATTCCCTCTTAATCAATTAAAGTTATTCTGATTTCATCCAATGACCAATACTTCACTCATGACTGCTTTGAGACATACATAGTATCATGGAAAATAGTTTTGCTCAAAAAAGTCAGTCACAAACTGACTTTGACCAAAACCCTAGTTGATAGCCAAATGATAGGAGAATGATGATCATCTTCAAATCCCTTGCCAATCTTAATCATCTGAGGATATAATGAGCATGTGGAAAACTCTTGATGAATATGGAACCCTTGTGGCTTGATTCTAACATGAGTTTGTGGACATCTTCTCACCATTGACTTGAATGCCAATCCTTCTTCCTTTCTGCTTGAAATAAACCAATAGAACAAGATACCTTGATCCCATAACCATAGAATCAATGATATGCATGAGTATGTATGATAAATGAGGCATAAGACAATTAGGGTTGAAGATAAGAGGGTAAGTTTTGGGGTACAACACTCTCCTCTAAAATCATTTTCTTAAGTTTCGGCACATCAGGTACACAAACTATATCCTGAAACTTTATAATCATGTTTTCATCAACCTGAAAGTCTTCATCATTACTTTGGTTAACTGATGATAAGTGATCAATCAAAACCATATCCATTATCTTTTTCTCCCTAATCTCATCAAGAAAACCACTATCAGCATGCCCAGTCTCACGTTATTTGTAGTTACCTGGCACAATAAGCTCAAGTCTCTGAATTTCTTGATCAAATCTAACTCCCTAGCCATCAAAGCTGTCATGTGAAAAGATTTCTGACTCAAAGCGTCTGCGGCAACATTGGCTTTATCGGCGTGGTAATTCAAACCAAAATCGTAGTTCTTCAAAAACTCTAACCATCCTTGTTGTCCCATATTAAGCTCTTTTTGATCACATAGATATCTCAAACTTTTATTGTAACTAAATATCCAAATATGGAACCATATAAATAGTGTCTCCAAATCTTCAGTACAAACACCAAAGCGGATAACTCTAAGTTGTGATTAGGGTAGTTCCTCTCATGAATCTTAACCTGCTAGGAAGAATAAGCCACCACCTACCCATTCTACATAAGCACTCCACCCAAACCCATCTTATATGCATCATAATACACAACAAAAGGTTATGTCGGGTTGGGTAATATCAAAAGTGGTGTAGTCATCAAATTTTTTTAATGCTTGGAAGCTCTCTTCACATTATAGATCCCATACAAAAGCTTGACTCTTTCAAGTCAACGGAGTTAAATGTAAGACCAATTTTGAGAAACCCTCAATAAATATTTGATAATAACTAGTTAGCCCAAGGAAACTTCTGATCTTAGTAACTATCTTAGGAGTTTCCCATTGTAACACTTCATCTACTTTCGAAGGATCCACCGCTATACCACCACCGAAAATTACATGACCCCAAAATCTAACTCCACGCAACCCGAATTCACATTTAGGCAGCTTGGCATATATCTTCTTCCCTTTCAGAACTTAAAGTACAATGCGGAGATGCTCTGCGTGATCTTCGTCTAATTTGGAATATATCAGGATGTTGTTGATAAAAAACACAAAACAATTATCCAAGTAAGGATGGGAGGTTTTGTTCATATATTCCATATACACATCAGGGGCATTAGAAAATCTGAATAGCATGACTGAGTATTCATTGTGACTATACTGAGTTCTAAAAGAAATCTTCGGGATATCTTCATCTTTCACTTGGATCTGATGATATCCATATCTCAAATTAATCTTATTGAATACGCATGCTCCAACCAATTGGTCCATAATATCATCACTTATGGGAAGAGGTTATTTATACTTGTAGTGACTTTATTCAGCTGGAGATAATCGAAGTACAATCTCATATTTCTGTGCTTCTTTTTTACTAATAACACCGAAGCTCCCCAAGGCGACACACTTAGTCTGACAAATTTGTTTCTCAGGAAAAACTTCTAGTTGTTTCTTTGCTTCACCCAATTCTGCTTGAGACATTTTATAAGGTGCCATTGATACAGGTCTTGTATTGGGTACCAGATCAATGGAAAACTCAACTTCTCTCCTAGGAGGTAAATCAGTATTATTGTTTGGAAATACTTCTAGAAATCCACACATCATCGGTAGATCAACCATTGATGTTTTACTCTCAACTTGCTATGACGCAAACATCCCAAACACTTAAGCTTCATCCTTAAGAAATTCTTCCACTTGACTAGCAGATACAAACTTTGAATCTCCCTCTTTACCAAGCTCATAAAGCAACATTGGTTTATCTAGAAGTATGCGCTCCTACAATCAGCAGCACGTTGAACAAACACACTGCGCCTGAAACACCTTGGAAAAGCAGAAGCTTCTCCCCCACTTGTTTCAATCTCGCTCCTGCTGGAAAGCGGTTACGAAACAAAATAAATTGATATTCATAGTGTTTATCACATATGTCGCATACTAGGGAACAAATAAATTCACAAAAACCTGGCCGGGCGGACCAACCGGCTTTGATACCAATTTGTAAAACCATAAACCTCGTATAATAGATTTTAAATAAAAACAACAGGAAAAGGATGTTACTCCATCATAAATACTTCATAAATCATAAAACAATAGATGTTGCACAACAAAAATTTATTTAGAAACACCATAAAACATATCTCAATAGAACTGAATCAATACATCATAATCAAAATCTCATAATAGTTGATTACAAACAAATCAAAGTAATGCAAATGACACCCTTATCCTCAGTGTTACAGATCAGAGTATTCTTATTCGAAAACTAGAATATACCCAAGATAAAATTATGCTGAGAGGCAACAACCATCACACTGCAATAACGAACCTAAGTCATGCTAATCACTCGTGCAAAGCACACCACAAAACCAAGAAAACAAGAAAGGGGTGAGAATATACTTACATATAGTAATGGTGAAAGTTTCGGCAAACAGTATGATAATCGAGAAACAATAATTCACTCAAAATGTGAATCATAATCACACAATTACAAACACAAAATACATCATTCAAACAACTATTCATCATAAGACACATCAATGTATGCAAGACTAATATTCACTAACTCCATCACCTAAATGTATGTGGTACCAAAGTTTTATGAACATCAAAGGTATGTTACTGATATCGTCCACTATCGTAAAAAGTCTTCGGCCCCTCAACTGAACCGATGATCCCCACCATTGGATCTGAGACAGGCCTCTAGTCATTCAAATAGACTAACGATCCCCACCATAGGATCTGAGGACACCCAAAAATAGATTGAAGTCTCACCTAACTCCGAAATAGTATGAATGCGTGACATGTTATAAGGATTCAAATCAACATCCACAAAGAATCACCCAAACATCATCAAATGTTGTATATTCACAAAAAAATTATGATATTTCATCATTATCGACCAAATTATAATTTTATTTTTTTGGAAAAATTATTCAGTTCATAAAACTTATCATCAAATCATGAAAACTTTATATTTTTCCAAAAAAGATTTTATCAATTAAAATATCCATATCGATATTGTTATCGATTCACCCAAAATTTACCAAATGTGATTATCCCATTTGAACACAGATCGTAAAACAAATGATTAAGTTAGCCTTCAACATTAAAAAAAACTTATATTCATATCATTATCCCTATAAACACTTGTGGGATATTATCATATAGAATTAACCAAAAGGGTTTTGGGAAAACTTAATTTGCCCAAACATTCAGGAATCGATACTTTTTAATAAAACAATCACAAAAATGCAATTTCATATTATACTGAATCAATCATACAATTTATAGGGTTAAAGACCCTTGACACTGATTGATGTTCCTCCCTCTCCAAATCGCTACATCAGGATCACTCCCAAAATGGTCTCCCCAAACTCAGATGTGTCGTTTAGCGATATGCCCCAAACCTTAGTTTTGCCCCTCACTCTCACACTCTCTCTTACGATATATATAATGTTTAATCCAACATTAAGATTAATTTTCAAATATTTAATCCCAAACAAAATATTTATTTAATTGATAAATAAAATAAAATAAATCTTAAATTAAATAATTATTCAATTAAGCGTCACATCTTCAATATTTAAATAAAATATTTATTTGATTTTAAAAGGAAATATATATTTTTAAAATAAGGTGTCACACTATATTTAAATAATTAAATTATTTTATTATAAACCTCAAATAATTATTGTTAATTTTAAATAATTAAATAAAATATACCGCTTTCACCCAAATATTTTAATAACTATTAAATTATTAATATACCCTTGAATACTATAAAATATCATAAAACACTAAAAAATATACCAACATTACATAAATAAATTATCAAATAATTCATAAAATGCTATAATTAAATAAAAATAATTAAACAAATTATGGGTGTTACACTCACTGCTTTTTTGGGTTCCACGAATAATCTAGTAAAAAATAAAACCTTTCTCTTTTGAATTATATGTGTTTCTATTGGATTTTTACTTTATACTACCGAGTTTTTCGTTTTCACTCGCTTTTTGCGAGTAAATTTTTCCCCAAAATTGTAAATTTTAGGAAAGTAAATTATAAGAGCGATATTATTGGTATTATTAAAACATGTATGGGTGTCATATTCATCTTGTGGGGTGCTTGATCTATTTTTCATTATAATGGACCTAATGATATTTTGGTCCTAAGATTACCTATGTACTTAAACTCTAGTCTTCTGTTGAGACCAAGGTGAACCTACAACCTTTATGTACTCCCCTGAATCCACAGAAAACTCCCTTAGGATTTAAGTTGGACCTCCTATTTATAGGCTTGTGAAAGGTAGGCTCACTAGACGCACCTCCTGAAGGTGAGAAAAACAAGAAAGGGGGGGTTTGAATTGTTTGAAAAATTAAGCGCTTTTGCAAAATGAAAATCACGCAAAGATTTTATACTGGTTCGCTTATAACACAAAGCTACTCCAGTCCACCCGGCCAAGGTGATTTCGCCTTCAACAAGGACTTAATCCACTAATCTTGAAAGATTACAAACAACCCCTAAGAGAGAAGAAAATCTCTTAGTCCTCTCAAGTCTACAGACTACAAAGAGTCACTTGAGGAAATCAAATAAAAATAGATACAAGATGTGTAATCTAGAGTGCTTCTAAGAAAGCAAATATTACAAACTTAAGAACAAATTTTTCACTTGATAAGCAACAGCTTAGTGAAAATCTTTGAAGAACAAAGATGTTTTTCTTGAGCGTGATATAATTTCAGTATAGTTTTGGCTAGTGATTTCTTCGTATATACTGAATGAGATTTCTTCTCTATTTATAGGAGTTGAAGTAGAGTTGAAGTAGCGTTGAATCTATTGGATATTGAGATGTAATTACGCCATTCCATTAATAGCTTCTGCAGTAGACTTTTTCACTTAGAAGTGACTACTTACCACAATTAGTATCTTTTCTCTTGGAAGTGGAGATTAACGTCTCTTTCTAATTGAGGAAATCCATTTGCAGAACTTTAACTTGGCTTAAACGTTACTTCATCATGATTAACAATTCTGATTAGAGTCTTTGTGTATCTGGAGAAATTGGCTTCTGATGTTATCTTTTGAAAGTTCAGATGACGCTTGATAACTTCAGACTTTGCAGAAGGCATTTGTTCAGAGTCAGAGCTTCTAGACTTTACTTCATGTTCAGATGCTTCTGATACTTGCAGTTTTGTCCAGAGTTTAGAGCTTCTTGAATGAGATTCCTCTTTAGATGCTTCTGATACTTGAGATTTTGCATCTGATCTTGTTTTGCATCTGATGACATCATCAGATTTATTTCTTCTTTCTTTAGAACCCTGCACACTTAGAAACTTTTCGTTAGGGTACCACTTTTGGTTTCATCCTTTGTTATCATCAAAATCATGGAATCTATTGTAGAACTATTTTTGTTCTTACAATCTCCCCCTTTTTGATGATGACAAAACAAATAAAAATTATCAGATGAAACATGAAAAATATTAGATCAGATAGACAAAAGCTCCCCCTGAGTTAGTACTAGGGAGTTCAGAAGTTCTTACCAGAGCTTTCCAAGTAATTAGGTTTCTGAAAACTTTCTGCAAATGCTTAACTTTAAAGTTAGAGTTATTTAATCAGAGCTATTATTTAATCAGAGCTAATTTTATCAGAACTATTTCTACAATTGTTGCAGAATGCTTAAGGTTTTAGACATAGTTTTCATCAGAGCTATTTAATAATTTCTCCCCCTTTTTGGCATAATCAAAAAGGCATAAAACATAAAAAGAATAATAGAGAGAAAAACACTTCATTAAACAAAAGCACGAAGGCAAACAGCAGTCAAAAACAACAGATTCAAAGAAATATCAGAGCTAAAAAAAAAAGAAAAGACAGAAGCAAAAACACTAGGCAAACAAATCCTAAGTGCCTAAGGGTTTGGAGGAGGAGGAAGTCTCTGTAGTAGCATGGCAAACATGTTCTGGAGGTTTTCATTCAGAGCGTCTTGCTTGTCCATCCTTGCCCGGAGCTCACTCTGATCTTGCTTGATCTCTTTCTGATCTTGCTTGATCTCCTTCAGAGTGTTAAGAATCAGAGGGATCGCAGAGGAAGACTCCCCCTGAATCAGAGCCTGCTGAGTTTCAGCTTCAGCAGCAGCTTGGGCTTCTGCATCTGCTTTAGCCTTGGCTTCAGCTTCCTGAATTCTCAGAAGTTCTGCTTCCTTTGCCAGGCGTTCTTCTTCCAATCTCTTAGCTTCTTCTTCTGCTTCCTTAGCCAACCTTTCTTCTTCCAATCTCTTAGCCTCAGCTTCTCTAGCCAGTCTCTCTTCCTCTAACCTTCTGGCCTCAGCTTCTCTAGCCAGTCTCTCTTGAAGTCTTTCCTCAGAGTCTCTGATGTAGCCATTTCTGACTTGTTCAGAGATACTCTTCAGCCTATAAGACTCAGAGGTCATCCAACTAATAACTCTGTTCCAGTGTGTCCTAACAGATTTAGGATCATCACTGACTTCAGAATTTTTAGCCAGAGACTTGATCTTCTGGACTGAAGCTTCTGCAACCTGTATAATGGCCTCCTCAAGGGTAGGTGTGATAATTTTAGGTTCAGGTTCAGGTGAATGAGGTGGAGAGTTTTGAGGGCTGAGATTTAGAGGTTGAGGTTCAGTTTCTGGTTCTGGCTGGGGTTCAGATTCTGCTTCTGGTTGAAATTCAGAATCTGGGTCTGGTTGAAGACTGGGGGATGAAGCATAGAGTGGGTTTACATCTAATGGGTCAGAGTCTGGGCTAGGTACAGCGGGAATTAATGGTGGAGTGATATAAGGTTCAGATGGGCGAATTACAGATGGTTGAGTTTCAGAGGGTGTGGTGGTTGTTTGTTGTGGAAGAGAAGTTCGGAGGGGAGAGGTTACTTCAGTTTGTGTTTGAGTTTGTGGGGCGAAATTTTTAGCATAAATTTCAGCTATTGTTGGGGAGTTTGGGTCAGAGTGTTCTTGATCAGAGGATTCATGATCAGAAGACTCTTGGTTAGAAGAAGGAGAAAGGTAAGGGGGTGATTCATAATCAGAGGATGATGAAGAACTGTGGTGATATAGTTGATTAGGGTCAGAGGTTGTTGTAAAAGTACGGGCAATTTTTAGAACAGGTGGAGGTTGAGAGGTTCTAATGGTTGAAGGAGGAATTTCTGAGGTTGTAAAGATGGGAGGTGTTGGGAGAGGAGTAGAAGAAGCCATTACAGGTACAGAAGTAGCAGGAGGAATGGACTTACCAGAAGAAGAAGAGACTTTCAGAGGAGCTTTGGTTCCAGAGGATTCTCCAGTTCTGGGTTTCTTTGCTTTCCTTGCTTCCTCAGCTATCTTCTTCTCAGAAAGGCCTCTTTTGTATCTGACCAGATCTTCTACAGAATCCAGACAGTCTTCAAGGCGGAAATCAGAAACGTCAATGCCTTCATCCAGACGATCCTGAAGGTAGATGGCAATGGCATCTCTGGGTTCATTCTTGAAGAACCTTTCAAGGCCATGAGGCATCTTCCTCTGATCCTTCAGAGCTTCCCAGGTCACATTCATAGTGGGCTTGACTCTGATGTCCTTGATGATTCCCATACTCCTCAGATTTTTGGCATTGAGAGGCTTTCCAACGTCAATTGCCAGATCATCCATACATCTGGTCTTCTCCAGAGCATCTACCAGTCCATGCTCAATGAAGATATCAGAGAGCAATCTTCCCAGAGGAACGTAGGATCTGGGCTTCATATTATTCCTGGTTTCTCTGACTGAATCCCTCAGATATCTGAAGAGGAGAACAGGGAGGTTGATTGGAATACCCTTCTGAATACAGTAGAGGATGCACTTCTGATCAGCATTTATATAATCTGAAGAGTTTGAAGCTGGACGATGATGGATTGTTCCCAGAATAATCTTCAGCCAAACTCGGAGGTTCTGATGAAGCTCCTTGTTCTTAGATGGGTTTCCTTCAACATTTGCTTTGAAGATTGTAGGGTTAATGACTTCTGTGATGCGCTTGGACCTTGGAGGAATGTTGTAAATCCTTTTACCTCCAGTTCTCTCCATGTTTAGCAAGGAAGCAATTGATGCTTCAGTGATGACAATCTTCACACCCAGAACAAAGGAAACGATGAACTGGTCATCAGCATCTGCACATCTCCAGAACTCCTTCACCAGAAGAGGATAGATTGGACCATACAATCTGTTGAAGTAGTTTTCCCAACCTTGCTTGCGAAGATCTTCAGTTAAATCAACGCCATTTCTTCTCAAATTCTCAAAACCTACCAGCGATTCACATAGAACATCCAAACCTTCAAAGGGAGTTGAAAGGTTTATGTGTTGTTCGCGTTCCAAAATGTGAGGTTCTTTGTAAACTGGGGTTGTGGTAACATCTACAACCATGGGTGTTTGAGTGTTTGAGGTTTGGGGGTTAGAAGCAGCTTCCATTTGTTGAGAGAAGTTAAAAACTTCTTGCTCTTGAGGATTCATGATGAAGATTGATGAAAAGATGAAGAACTGAGAGAGTTGCAGAGAAAACTTTGAGAGAGGGTTTAGGGTTTAAGAGTGAGTGAGAGTGATAAGTGTGTGAAATGTGAGAAAAGTGTTTATATACCTAAGGGTAAAAACACATGCAAAACGACACAATTAATTGCGTTGGAACAAACACAAGATTTGCACGCTGGGGAGGAAAAATGATTATAGCTAATAATGAAAGTCTAATCCCAACAGTAAGCACACTGCTCGAGGAGATTTCAAGCGTTCTGACCTTTGATTTCTTTTGACAGCTGTCTAGAAGTTCTAAGGTTAGACGCATGTTCCCCACGTGTTGATGTTTCTGATCTTCAGGAATACCAAGAGATTGGTTCTGAAGATTTCTAACTCAGATATCTTCTTAACTTGGTAGAAGTATCAGAGTCAGAGGCAGAAGTGTATTTGTTTTTATCAGATTCTCATTTTACATGTTCAGAGCCAAATTTTACTCAGGGCAATTTTTAATGTTCAGATTTTCTAAGATAAAGCGAAATCTATCTTCAGCCAGAGGCTTAGTAAAGATATCTGCCCATTGATGTTCTGTATCAATGAACTTCAGCGTTACTATTCCTTTCTGAACATAGTCTCTAATAAAATGATGTTTAATTTCTATGTGTTTGGCTCTGGAATGTAGAATGGGATTCTTACTTAAACAAATAGCAGCAGTATTATCACAAAGGATAGGAATGTTACTCTCAAAGATTTGTAGATCTTCTAGCTGATGTTTCATCCAGAGCATCTGAGTTGTGCACAGTGATGCTGAGATGTATTCTGCTTCTGCAGTTGATAGAGCAATTGTTGACTGTCTTTTGCTAGCCCAGGAGATTAAGTTGTTTCCCAGAAGCTGGCAATTTCCAGATGTACTTTTTCGTTCTATTCTATCTCCTGCATAATCTGCATCACAATAACCAGAAAGCCTATACTCTGATGTTTTCTCATACATCAGGCCCAGGTTAGGGGTTCCTTTCAGATACTTAAGAATTCTCTTAACAGCTGTTAAATGAGATTCTCTAGGATCTGATTGGAATCTGGCACAAAGACAGACGCTGAAGAGAATATCAGGACGAGTAGCAGTCAGATAGAGAAGAGAGCCTATCATACCTCGATAGAGCTTCTGACAAACCTTGTTGCTTACCTCTTCCTTCTCCAGAATGCAAGTTGGATGCATGGGAGTCTTTGCAGAATTGCATTCAGACATATCAAACTTCTTTAGAACGTCTTTAATGTACTTGCTTTGATGAATGTACGTGACTTCTGGAGTTTGATTGATTTGAATTCCCAGAAAGAACTTTAGTTCTTGCATTAGACTCATTTCAAATTCTGCCTGCATTAACTTAGAAAATTCTTGGCAAACAGAGATATTAGCAGAACCAAAAATAATGTCATCAACATAAATTTGGCATATCATGAGATCATTTTTATGATTTTTACAGAAGAGTGTAGAATCAACTTTCCCTCTGATAAAATTTTGTTCCAGAAGAAAATTACTTAAGCGTTCATACCAAGCTCTGGGAGCTTGTTTAAGTCCATATAAGGATTTCTTAAGTTTGAAAACATGTTCTGGAAAATTTGAGTTTTCAAAACCAGGAGGTTGATTAACATACACTTCTTCTGAAATATAACCATTTAGAAATGCACTCTTGACATCCATTTGGTATAATTTTATAGAGTGATTAATAGCAAATGATACAAGAAGACGAATAGACTCTAACCTTGCGACTGGAGCAAAAGTTTCATTATAATCAATACCTTCTTGTTGACTATAACCTTGAGCTACCAGTCGTGCTTTGTTTCTGACAACTTCTCCTTTCTCGTTCAGTTTGTTTCTGAAAACCCATCTGGTTCCAATGACATGAGTGCCTCTGGGTTTAGGAACGAGATCCTAGACATCATTCTTGGAGAATTGATCTAACTCTTCTTGCATAGCTGCCACCCAATCATTATCTTGAAGAGCTTCATCACAGGACGTAGGCTCAATCAGAGACACTAGTCCCAGAGGAATATCTTCAGAAGTTCTGAAGGTAGATCTGGTTCTAACAGGTTCATCTTTGTTTCCCAAAATCAAGTCTTCAGATACGTTGCTACGACTCTTGACTTTCCTTGGAATTTCTGGAGATTTAATTTCTTCAGAGTCTGGAGTGACAGGTTGCTTCTGGAGTTTTCTCAGATTCTACCAGAGTGATCTCTAAATCTGCAAACTTTTCAACTAGCTTTGACTTTTCAGGGTCAAGCTTATCATCAAATCTAACATGAATTGATTCCTCCACAATTTTGGTTTCTGTGTTGTATACTCTGTAGCCTTTAGAGCGTTCTGAGTATCCTAACATAATACCTTTCTGTGCTTTGGAATCAAACTTGTTCAGATGTTCTTTAGTATTTAATATAAAACAAATGCATCCAAAAGGATGAAAATAAGAAATGTTGGGTTTTCTTCCCTTACACAGTTCATAGGGAGTCTTATCCAGAATAGGTCTAATAGAGATTCTATTCTGAATGTAACACGCTGTATTTACAGCTTCTGCCCAAAAGTGCTTTGCTACATTTGTTTCATTGATCATGGTTCTGGCCATTTCTTGGAGTGTCCTATTCTTCCTCTCTACAACTCCATTTTGTTGTGGAGTTCTAGGGCAGGAGAAATCATGGGATATTCCATTAGAATCAAATAATTCTTCAAAATCTTTATTTTCAAATTCTCCACCATGATCACTTCTGACTCTAATAATTTTAGAGTCAAATTCTTTTTGCACTTTAGAACAGAAACTGGTGAATACAGAGTGAGACTCACTCTTGTGCTTTAGGAATTTTACCCATGTCCAGCGGCTGTAATCATCAACGATTACTAGTCCATACTTCTTTCCATTGACTGATGCTGTTTTCACAGGACCAAATAAGTCAATGTGAAGAAGCTCCAGAGGCTTGGAGGTAGAAACAACATTTTTCTTTTTAAAAGATGTTTTTGAAAACTTTCCTTTCTGACAAGCTTCACACAGAGCATCTGAAGAAAACTTCAGTTTAGGTAAGCCTCTGACTAACTCAAGTTTAGTTAGCTGAGAAAGTTTCCTCATGCTAATGTGGCCTAAGCGTCTATGCCATACCCATTGCTCTTCGTGAACTGACATTAAACATTTAACATTTTGATCTTTTAAATCAGAAAGATTTATTTTATAAATGTTGTTTTTCCTCTTGCCTGTGAAAAGGACAGAGCCATCGTTCTGATTAATGGCTTTACACGTTTTTTGATTAAAGATTACATCATAACCGTTATCACTTAATTGACTTATGGATAACAAGTTATGCATTAAACCTTCTACATAAAGAACATCAGATATAGAGGGAAGAGTACCATTACCAATAGTTCCGGAGCCTCTGATCCTTCCTTTCTGATCTCCTCCGAAGCCTACAAAGCCAGCGTCTTTAAGTTCCAGGCTTTGGAACATAGACTTTCTTCCCGTCATATGTCGCGAGCATCCAGAGTCCAGGTACCATGACTGGTGTCTGAACTTTGCTGCATAGGATATCTGCAACATAGATAATCTTATCTTTCGGTACCCAGAATCTCTTGGGTCCTTTCAGATTAGTTTTCCCAGAGTTTCTTACAACTTTGGGTCTTCTAGCATTTTTAAATTTGTGTTCTTGTGTGTGTGTATAGTGGTATGAAAAAGGTGATTTAATTTGGTTACTGGTAGAAGTTTTATCAGAATCAGAATCATACCCAATTCCCCTTTTATTATTCTGACCTACTCCATAAATCATGGATGCCATAATACTCCTATTTATCCCATTCTTCAGAAATTGTTGAAAAGCTTCTTCATATTTATAAATAATTTCATTTGAAGTTTGTGGTGCTTGAGACAACACTTCTTCTAATTTTAAGCTTTTTGTTTTAGCTCCATCTCTTTCTAACGTTAAAGATTTGATTGTATCTTCATGTGCTAGAATTGTTGTCTCAAGTTCACTACATTCTTCAGATTTTGCTTTAAGAAGGCCTTTAATGCTTTTAACTTTTTGTTTTAATTTCTGAAGAGAGGTAAGAGTTTCTGATAAACATGATTCTAAGTCAGATCTAGAAAGTTCAGAAAATACCTCTTCAGATTCTTCATCTGAGCTGCTGGATGTGGTAGCCATAAATGCTACGTTGGCTTGTTCATCAGAGTCAGATTCTGATGATCCTGATTCACTATCGTCCCAGGTCGCCATTAATCCTTTCTTTGTTCTGAAGGCATTTTTCTTGAAGCTTTCTTTCTTAGAGTTATCTTTCTTCAGCTTGGGGCATTCATTTCTATAATGACCTGTTTCTTTACATTCAAAACAGGTAATATCTTTATTAGGTTTACCTTTTGAAGTTGACTCTGATCTATCCCCTCTGGGTCTTGATCTTCTGAAGTTGTTGTTGTTCCTTCTTTTCCAGAGTTGCTTAACTCTTCTGGTTAGTAAGGACAGTTCTTCTTCATCATCAGAGTCTTCAGGTTCAGAGTCGTCAGTATCTGCAGTTTCTGCCTGGAGAGCTTTGGTTTCTGTCTGACTTCCGTCTTTCAGGTCTGGACTTCAGCGCCACTGACTTGTTCCTTTTCTGAGGCTCATCCTCCTCTAGTTCTATCTCATGGCTTCTGAGAGAACTAACAAGTTCTTCAAGGCTGATACTGTTCAGATCCTTTGATAACTTCAGAGCAGTAACCATAGGTCTCCATTTCTTTGGCAGACTTCTGACAATCTTCTTAACATGATCTGCAGTTGTGTATCCCTTGTCTAGCACTTTAAGACCTGCAATAAGAGTTTGGAATCTGGAAAACATAGCTTCTATAGCTTCGTCATCTTCCATCTTGAAGGCTTCATATTTCTGGATCAACGCCAGAGCCTTCGTCTCCTTGACTTGGGAGTTTCCTTCATGGGTCATCCTTAGAGAGTCAAGTATATCTTTGGCTGTCTCTCTGTTGGTGATCTTCTCATATTCGTTGTATGATATGGCATTTAGAAGTATTGTTCTGGCCTTGTGATGATTTTTGAACTCACGTTTCTGATCTTCTGACATTTTGCTTCTGGGAACTTCAGCTCCATTTAAGGTTGGAGGTTTGTATCCATCTGTGACAATGTCCCAGAGGTCAGCATCATAACCAAGAAAGAAACTTTCGATTCTATCTTTCCAGTAATCAAACTTTTCTCCATCAAAAACAGGAGGCTTGGCATTGTAAGAATCTTTCTCATTTGAGTGGGCCATTTGTTTTTCTCGCACTGGATCTCTCTACACTGTTAAGTGTTTGATTTGAAAATCAATAACAGAGCCGGAGCTCTGATACCAATTGAAGGTGAGAAAAACAAGAAAGGGGGGGTTTGAATTGTTTGAAAAATTAAGCGCTTTTGCAAAATGAAAATCACGCAAAGATTTTATACTGGTTCGCTTATAACACAAAGCTACTCCAGTCCACCCGGCCAAGGTGATTTCGCCTTCAACAAGGACTTAATCCACTAATCTTGAAAGATTACAAACAACCCCTAAGAGAGAAGAAAATCTCTTAGTCCTCTCAAGTCTACAGACTACAAAGAGTCACTTGAGGAAATCAAATAAAAATAGATACAAGATGTGTAATCTAGAGTGCTTCTAAGAAAGCAAATATTACAAACTTAAGAACAAATTTTTCACTTGATAAGCAACAACTTAGTGAAAATCTTTGAAGAACAAAGATGTTTTTCTTGAGCGTGATATAATTTCAGTATAGTTTTGGCTAGTGATTTCTTCGTATATACTGAATGAGATTTCTTCTCTATTTATAGGAGTTGAAGTAGAGTTGAAGTAGCGTTGAATCTATTGGATATTGAGATGTAATTACGCCATTCCATTAATAGCTTCTGCAGTAGACTTTTTCACTTAGAAGTGACTACTTACCACAATTAGTATCTTTTCTCTTGGAAGTGGAGATTAACGTCTCTTTCTAATTGAGGAAATCCATTTGCAGAACTTTAACTTGGCTTAAACGTTACTTCATCATGATTAACAATTCTGATTAGAGTCTTTGTGTATCTGGAGAAATTGGCTTCTGATGTTATCTTTTGAAAGTTCAGATGACGCTTGATAACTTCAGACTTTGCAGAAGGCATTTGTTCAGAGTCAGAGCTTCTAGACTTTACTTCATGTTCAGATGCTTCTGATACTTGCAGTTTTGTCCAGAGTTTAGAGCTTCTTGAATGAGATTCCTCTTTAGATGCTTCTGATACTTGAGATTTTGCATCTGATCTTGTTTTGCATCTGATGACATCATCAGATTTATTTCTTCTTTCTTTAGAACCCTGCACACTTAGAAACTTTTCGTTAGGGTACCACTTTTGGTTTCATCCTTTGTTATCATCAAAATCATGGAATCTATTGTAGAACTATTTTTGTTCTTACACCTCCCATCCTCACATACTTTCTTCTTTGTTAAGCAATGTCAACTCACCCTACAACTAGCCTTAGCCGCCCTAGTTCGCTAGGTTTACTACCTATCTACGCTTAGCACATAAATCATTTATCAACCATGAAGTTACTTTGTAGCACCCCGTTATTTTATTACATATTTTATTATATTCTAATTGTTTGAATTATGCATTTTGATAATTTATTTTATGGATGGGTGTTTGGCGGGTATGTATCATTGAGTTAGAGGTATAGAGAGATGATAAAAGTAAGTAGAATAATTTAGAATTGTTTTGATAATTAAAAATAATGTTTTATTTGTTTTTATTATATTAGTTAGTGAAGATAGAATAATTGAGTCAAATATGAGAAATTAAGAAAGTTAGTGGGAGGAGGGAATATGAGATAATTAAGTTTGAGCCAAGTTGGTGATTTGGAAAAGTTTACCCTAAAAATAAGGAATATGAGAAACCTAGATTTATGAAGATTTTCATAGTACGTGACATTGGAGAAAAAGGATCAAAGAGGCAATAGGAAAGGTGATCAAGGGAAGAGAGTGAAAGTTTTAATTCAGAATTTTGCAAGGAATTCAGGTAAGGGTGAAAACTTGTTCCAATAGTAATGAGTGTGATAGAAGAGTAGAATGGAGGAACCTTTAACCTCCTTAGGGTTAGGTGTTTTGATTCATAATATTGAATTTGGATGCTATGATGGTTGTTATATGATGACTATATGATTAACTTCATGTCCCTTATGTACGTATATTTTTCTGTTTTTATGATTGAACATATATCCACCATTGTTGCAATTTCGAAGGTTTTAGGCATAATCTTAAAACTGTGATTAAATAATTTATTTATGTTAAAACTGTAAATTAACTTTAGATAATTAGAGTATTGTATGGGTTGTAATTTTCTGAGTGTTTGACTTTTTACAGAATCGAAATCGGAGGTCCGGAAGGCCTCCAATGGTGAAAAATGCAGAAAATTATGCATTCTGTCCGTCACGATCGCGCTCAGAGCGGGAGCCTTTTTTTGTGTTTTTTGGTCGAAAACGTTTTGGCCATAACTTTTGACCCATAAGACCAAATCGAGCGCCATTTGAAGTGTTGGATATCTTAAATAAAGGGCTATAATTTTGTTTCAGGGATACAATAATTTTAGTGATGATTTCATGGAAGTTTTTGGGGTTGAAAAAGATGGAAATTATGTTGGAAATTTTAGAAAACAACAACTTTTTAGTAACACCTTCGTGCACGGTTTTGATCATAAGTTTCAACTCGTGAATCATTTTGGGTTACGGTTTGAAGTATTAGAAAGTTGACTCTCAGAGATGTAACATGATGGTGAAAAATAAATTGTTTAAGTATTATTCCTATGCCTACTGTGTTGGTGATGTTTTATTCATATGTTCGGTTAATGAATTGTTGACATATCACGACGATTTTGGTCAGAACTTTTATTCCGTAAGTCCGATTTTGATGTCATTTGAAACGTTAGAAAGCTAATGCTCATACATATAACATGGTAGTGATTGCTGAGATGTTTTAATAATATTAACATTGCTAATATGTTAATAAATGTATTGGTTTATACGTTTGGTTGATGAGTCGTTGCATTGTTGTAATATCGTGGTGTGATAACTATGTTGTTATGTCGATGATGTTAAGATGTTGATGAGTTGCTTCTGTTTGTTGATATTATTCACGTGGTAACATGAATTGGTTGTTGCATGATTAATGATGTGATGCATAAATGATGAGATGTGTGTGAGGATCCTTTATGTGAACCTTGTTGTGTTGATGCATGTTATTTGAGAGTCATGCATCTTGGTGTAGGGGCTTCGGTCCAATTTTGGTGAGCCTCGATTCTATGGTGATGGATCGGGTGCGAGTAGCTAATTGTTATTATGGGGTATTAGTGAAGTGTTATCTATGTTGATGGTAACGAGTTTTGGCGAGCCTCGATCCCATTGTGATGGATCAAGTGCGAGTAGATATTCCTATTATGGGAGATTAGTGAAGTGTTACCTATGGTGATGGTAGATATTTTGGTGTGCTCCGGTTCCAAGAGGGAATCGATTCTATGGTGGGGATCATGGAGTGAGATGAACCTGAGTGTTCATATTTGGTACCATGTGCATGTCGTGTCGGTGTTGAGTATATTACATAAGTGTTGCATTTGTATTGGTCGTTGTTGATGTGTTGTTGGATGAGATATTGTTGCATATAATGTTAATGATAATTGAGATGTGGTTGTGTATGATGTTGATTATGACTTGGATGTAAGAATGTGATATATTGTTGTGTATGATTGTGTAAATGTTATACTCTATTCTTCATTCTATATCGTTATTATTGAAATGAATTCTCACCCCTTATGTTTGAATGTTGCCTTTACATGGGCATCGTACAGATACTCAAGAGTAGTATTGCTGAAGTAAGTGGAAGGTAGCTCTTGGATTACTTATTTATTATGTCGCTTTTACTAGTGGTACCTTGCTCTGATCATGTAACATCAGGTTGGGTTAAATGCTTATTTTATTCCTTATGTCTGTAAGACCCCAATTTTGAAGGAGAAGAGCGGTCCAAAACGCAGCGGAATTTAAAATTGCTCCTTTAGTAATCCTTACGAATGGGCATGATCAGTGATAGAATCGATACCTCTTGTGGCGATTGTAACCTTTGATGCAGATCTACGGAGCGATCACGAACGTTGAATGATGACAACGCCTCTACTCAGTCTACACAAATGGATTTCTTCAATCTCAGTGCTAGCTGCTACGAATGAAGGCTTTGAGTGAGTGTGAGAGAGAGAGAGAGAGAAAAAAAAAGGAAATTGCAACTGCACAAATGCTTCTAAACAAGGGTTCTATTTATAAAACCACTTGTGTGGGCTGCAAGCTAAAAAGCCCACTCAAGTGTATATGGCCCATATCTTATAATATGCCAAAATCACTTAAGCGTGTGGTACCTTACCATATTTCGTATTCTACTTAAGGACACCGTACCTTACGATGCTCTACAATTCACTTAAGTGCACCGTACATTACGGTATTCCTTAGTTACTCTATCTCTCATCAATCCGTCCTTTTGTGTGTGACCTTGTAGGTTTTCGCGGCATTGGCAATTATATTAAATCACGTATTTAACATAATAAATAGTGAGCGGTATCTAGCAACACATCACTGCTACCCAAGACACGAAAATGTCATATGATCTAACAAATCCTTTTGTGATAATACTTATGTGTACAATTACCCTTTTGCCCTTATGTCTATATTGAACACAAGGCATAGACCGTGTCATCCTTGTCCAGTTCAATATTGGGCCCATAGAAATTTATCCTGTTACGCAGGATGGGCAAATTCTATCTAGGTCACTCATGTCCCTTAGCATGCTTCGTGGAGTACCCATCAATTATCTTTATGGTCATCCAGTTACGAACAATGTTTGATCAGCAATAAGGCACTTGACTCTACATCTAGGGTCCATAGTGGTTTCAGGTCGAATGGTGGTACACACCATTATCACCATGAGAATAACTTATGACACTTTGCATAGCATTCTATGTAGTATTCTCATAGCGGGTCAATCCAGTATAAATATTACTCTTAATATTCATACCTATGTTTAAGACTTGATAACTCCTTATCCATGATCCATGAGATGTTATCATCAGTCTATATACATAATAGTCTTAATGCTTTAATGTTATCCCACTTCACAATAAAGCTCGACTACAGATACTTTAAGAATAGTGTCCTTATGTTTAATGTGATCTCATGATTAAGTCACACTTGATACGTTAAATGGACTAGCTATTCTAGGGACTTTATTAAACAAACATAATAAAGAAAAAGCGTTTTATTATTAATAAATAATTCGATACAAGTACCAAAAGTATTGACCTCTAGGGCTTACACCAACAATCTCCCACTAGCACTAGAGCCAATCAGGCATACCCCTGATGCCCATAGATCTAGTATGGCCATCATGCTTCTGCTGCGCAAGAGGCTTTGTCAGTGGGTCAGCAATATTGTCAAGTGTAGGTACTCTGCATATTTTCACATCTCCTCTATCTATTATCTCTCGAATGAGATGATAATGCCTAAGTATGTGTTTGGATCGTTTGTGAGATCTAGGCTCCTTAGCTTGTGCGATAGCACCATTGTTATCACAATAGAGACCAATGGGATCCACAATGCTAGGAACTATGCCAAGTTCACTAATGAACTTTTTGATTCAAACAACTTCCTTTGTTTCACTTGAGGCAACAATATACTCGGCCTCAGTTGTAGAATCAGCAAGTGTATCTTGCTTTGAACTTTTCCAGCTCACGGCGCCACCGTTTAAGCAAAACAGATAACCAGATTGCGATCTAAAGTCATCCTTATCTGTATGGAAGCTAGCATCGGCGTATCCAATTACAAACAACTCTTCCTAACCTCCATATATCAAGAATGAGTCCTTAGTCCTTCTCAAATACTTAAGGATATTCTTGACAGCTACCCAATGAGCATCACCAGGATCAGATTGGTACCTACTCGTTGCACTTAAAGCATACGAGACACTTGGTCGAGTACATAACATGGAATACATGATAGATCCTATTGCAGATGCATATGGAATCTTATTCATGCGATCCCTTTCTTCCTTAGTTGAAGGGGATTGTGTTTTTGATAGACACAGGCCATGTTGCATAGGTATGAATCCTTTCTTGGAATCATGCATATTAAAGCGTCTCAGCACTTTGTCTATGTACGTACTCTGACTTAGGCCAAGCAGTTTTTGTGATCTATCTCTATAGATTCTGATTCCTAATATATAGGCTGCTTCACCTAGGTCCTTCAAAGAAAAGCATTTCCCCAACCAAGACTTTACTTGTTGCAGGGTAGGGACATCGTTTCGAATGATTAATATGTCATCTACATATAATACCAGGAAAACGATCATGCTCCCACTAATCTTCTTGTAGACACAAGGCTCATCTTCGCTCTTGATGAATCCATATTGTTTTACTGTTTCATCAAAACGAAGATTCCAGCTTCTGGAAGCTTGCTTCAATCCATAGATTGATCTTTGTAACTTACATATCTTTTGGGCTTCTTCTGGTATGTCAAATCCTTCAGGTTGTGTCATGTACACATCCTCAAGAAGATTCCCATTAAGGAAAGCAGTTTTAACATCCATCTGCCATATTTCATAATCATGATATGCAGCGATAGCAAGTAAAATCCGAACAGATTTAAGCATTGCAACTGGTGAAAAGGTTTCATCATAGTCAACCCCATTAATTTGTTTATAGCCTTTTGCAACCAGTCTTGCCTTATAGGTATGTACCTTACCATCCATGTCAGTCTTCTTTTTGAAGACCCACTTGCATCCTATAGGGTTAACTCCTACAGGAGGCTCTACCAAGGTCCAAACTTGGTTTGTGTACATGGAATCCATTTCAGATTTCATGGCTTCTAGCCACTTCTCAGACTCGGGACCAGTTATGGCCTCTTGGTAGGTCACAGGCTCATCTTGATCCATGAGTAATACATCACCTTGATCAGTTATGATATATCCATATCTCTCAGGTTGGTGACGTATCCTGCTTGACCTACGCTGTTCTTGTTCTACTTGAGCAGGTTGCTCTTCCACAACTACTTGTGTTTCCTGCTCTAATTCCTCCATAGGTATATCGATGCTTTTTTATTCTTGAATTTCTTCAAGCTCTAATTTCCTCCCACTGATTCCTTTGGAAATGAAATCCTTTTCTAGGAAAACTCCAGTTCGAGCGACAAACACTTTGTCCTCAAAAGGATTGTAGAAGTAATACCCTCTTGTTTCTTTAGGATACCCTACAAATAAGCATTTGTCAGATTTGGGCTCAAGCTTAGTTGAAATTTGTCGTTTCACATAAACTTCGCAACCCCAAATCTTCATGTAAGACATATGTGGTTTCTTACCACTCCATATCTCATATGGTGTCTTCTCAACCTTTTTGGATGGAACACAGTTAAGTGTGTAAGCTGCTGCCAATAGTGCATGTCCCCAAAAGGAGTTTGGAAGATCAGCGTGACTCATCATGGATCGGACCATGTCTAACAGGGTTCGATTTCTTCTCTCAGATACACCATTCCATTGGGGTGTTCCAGGAGGAGTAAGTTGGGATAGAATCCTACACTCTTTCAGATGGTCATCAAACTGTAGGCTTAAATACTCACCACCTCGATCTGATCGAAGAGTTTTAATATTCTTACCTAGTTGGTTTTGTACTTCATTCTTGAATTCCTTGAACTTTTCAAAGGACTCTAATTTGTGTTTCATTAAATACACATAACTACATCTACTGAAATCATCAGTAAATGTGATGAAGTACTGAAAACCTCCTCTGGCTGGTATGTTCAATGGTCCACATAAATCAGTATGTATGAGGGCCAAAAGATCATTAGCTCTTTCACCTTTTCCTGTGAATGGAGACTTTGTCATCTTTCCAATTAAACAAGATCTGCATGTCTCATATGATTCATAATCAAAAGAGTCCAAGAGTCCATCTTTATGGAGTTTGGAAATGTGTTTCTCATTTATGTGGTCTAATCGACAATGCCAAAGGTAAGTTGGATTTAACTCATTAGGTTTCATCCTTTTAGTATTAATGTTATAAATAGGCATTTCAAGATCAAGGACATATAGTCCATTGTTCATTTATGCAGTAGCATAGAATATACCATTCAAATAAATTGAGCAACAATTGTTCTTTATTATAAATGAAAAACCAAACTTGTCCAAACAAGAAATGGAAATAATATTCCTGCTAATTGCAGGTACATAATAACAGTTCTCTAACTAAATTATTAAACCACTAGGTAAAGTCAATACATAAGTTCCTACGGCTAAAGCAGCAACCTTTGCTCCATTGCCAACTCGTAGGTCAACTTCACCTTTTGCCAAATCTCTACTCCTTTTTAGCCCCTGCACATTGGTGCAAATGTGAGAACCGTATCCAGTATCTAATACCCATGATGCAGAAGTAGATAAATTAATTTCAATAACAAAAATACCTAAAGTTGAAGTCTCTACTCCATTCTTCTTATCTTCCAGGTACTTTAGGCAATTTCTCTTCCAGTGTCCGGTCTTACCGCAATGGAAGCAGGTGTCTTCCTTTGCTATGCCTCCACTAGGCTTCAAAGCAACAACAATGGGTTTGGGTTTGGCAACTTCCTTGCCTTTCCCTTTATAACCCTGCTTGGTGGGTCTTTTGTTCTGTCTCTTTCCATTTCTGATCATCAGAATGGACTTCCCTTTTGACTTCAGATTCTGCTTTGCAGTTCTTAACATGGCTAGCAGTTCAGGAAGAGATTTGTCCATATCATTCATATTGAAATTTAGGACAAATTGACTGAATCTATCTAGCAACGATTGCAAGATCAAATCAGTCGCAAGTTCCTTTCCGAGGGGAAAACCCAACCTCTCAAGGTTTCCCACATACCCAATCATCTTGAGCACATAGGGAACTACAGGGGCTCCCTCAGCTAACGTGCCTTGAAAAAGGGCTTTTGAAACTTCAAACCTTTCATGCCTTGCTTTCTCTTGATAGAGCATCTTCAGGTGTTCGATCATATCGAACGCTGCCATGTTCTCATGTTGCTTTTGCAACTCTGAGTTCATGGTAGCCAGCATGAGACAAGCAGTTTCATTGGCATCATCGACATGCTTCTTATAAGCATCTCTTTTTGCCTTAGGTGCAGAACTAGGAGGTTCCTCTTCAGGAACAGGTTTCTCCAAGACATACAGCTTTTTATCATGTTTGAGGACAATCCTCAGATTTCGGTGCCAATCCAGAAAATTTATCCCAGACAATTTTTCCTTGTCAAGGATTGATCGCAAAATGTTGTTAGAGGTGTTTGTTGTCATGGTAATCTACATGAAAATAATGAAAATATAAGTATCAATAACATATTTAATTAGGCCTTTAATTAAATATGCTCCCACTATTTTACTCAAAACAAATGACCCTCACCATTTGATTCGGAAAATCCCGTTGGAAGATTTTCTAGTGGGTCGAGATCCACATTTGACTTTGTTTTAAGTCCGCGTAGGCGGATTACACAAAACTAGGTTATTTAGGTAGGAACTCCTTCCAATTGTATCTAATACAACTCTCGAATATTTTAGTTGGGTGAATAACTCCTTATTCCAATCCATCATATGGATCATTTCCAACTCTTGCTTCTAAACATATATAACCTTATTATAATTTGTTTAGTTAAGTTTGACCCATTGTTTTAGCAGATGGATATTACAATTATCCAATCGCACCTTACTAATATAGAACATGCACCTCGCGTAGGCGAAACCTACATTATCCGATACTAGTCTTGATGAGTGCTAAAACTTGGAAAGCATAAACTTAATATTTAATTTGAGGGAATTTTCAATTATTCTGATATCACCGGCTTATTTATCATATAAATCGTCTCTCATATGCATCAACATACATTCACATGCATCAACATACATAATGAAACAGTTATGGCCCCTAGTGTAATTTTTCTCCCAAGCCAATGAGAGAATCTAAGCTAACCTAATAACGATCTAAGCTTCTCCAAGCAAGATCTTCAAGGTTGTCCTTATTTGATAGAGAATTCTTCTCTTTCTTCCTAACATTACATTATATAAAAGAAACTCGTTTTACATACGAGGGAGTGAGATGAGAAAAGAAGTTACATTAAGAGATTAAAAGAGAGGCACGACACGCAGGTCGTATTTTAAGAACCCAAAACAAAATAAAGGAAAACTAAGGCCATAACCGATCATCACAAGACAACAATAATAAACACATTATGATTATTAATTTTAATTCTTTTAATTAATTAAAATCAAATTAAATTTCGGCGACCAATCACACTACGCAGAGTTAGCCGGGGGTCCGCTGCCCGGTCAGCGGGAACGGGGGTAAGCCGAAATTTTTAATGAACAATTCATTTGAAATCGACGTCATTTTTCGCATCAACACTTGATACTTTAAGGCACAACTCTTGCGCAGTCACAACCCTACTCGCATAACTCTTTGACAACACAACCCTTGTGCCGTCATTAACCCTGATGCACCAATTTCAGACCGTCAAACACATCTCGATTGTTGATTCAGTATGATTAATCAACACATTACTGCTTCACCATACTAATGTCGGATCAAGAAGCAAACGACCATTGATCACTCAAAGGAAAACAACCATTAAGTGTTTGAATGAACGAAACAGAAACAGTATATCATATATACCGTATTTTGCACCAGGATTACTTATATCATATATATAACTTGATCGATCTACATTGCATAACCTATAGACGATCGATGTATCGCTGCTTCACCATACTAATGTCGGATTCCGAAGCATAATCAACATCAATCATCCAAATCGTACACACATAATGCCAAATTTAATTACTCATTTATTCTTTGATTCATTCTGTCTTTTAATCATATTAATACAGAAAATATAGAAAATAAACAGCTATCAGATGCATGGTTTTGTAAGTGGCTCTGATACCACTGAAGGAGAAGAGCGATCCAAAACGCAGCGGAATTTAAAATTGCTCCTGTAGTGATCCTTACGAATGAGCATGATCAGTGATAGAATTGTTACCTCTTGTGGCGATTGTAACCTTTGATGTAGATCTACAGAGCGATCACGAACGTTGAACGATGACAACGCCTCTACTCAGTCCACACGAACGGATTTCTTCAATCTCAATGCTAGCTGCTACGAATGAAAGCTTTGAGTGAGACACACACACAGAGAGAGAGAGAGAGAGAGAGAGAGAGAGAGAGAGAGAGAGAGAGAGAGAGAGAGAGAGAGAGAGAGAGAGAGAGAAAGGAAATTGCAATTGCACAAATGCTTCTACACAAGGGTTCTATTTATAGAACCACTTGTGTGGGTTGCAAGCTAAAAAGCCCACTCAAGTGTATGTGGCTCATATCTTATAATATGCCAAAATCACTTAAGTGTGTGGTACCTTACCATATTTCGTATTCTACTTAAGTACATTGTACCTTACGATGTTCTACAATTCACTTAAGTGCACCGTACATTACGATATTCCTTAGTTACTCTATCTCTCATCAATCCGTCCTTTTGCGTGTGACCCTGTAGGTTTTCGCGGCATTGGCAATTATATTAAATCACGTATTTAACATAATAAACAGTAAGCGGTATCTAGCAACACATCACTGCTACCCAAGACACGAAAATGTCATGTGATCTGACAAATCCTTTTATGATAATACTTATATGCACAATTACTCTTTTGCCCTTATGTCTATATTGAACACAAGGCATAGATCGTGTCATCCTTGTCCAGTTCAATATTGGGCCCATAGACATTTATCCTGTTACGCAGGATGGGCAAATTCCATCTAGGTCACTCATGTCCCTTAGCATGCTTCGTGGAGTACCCATCAACTGTCTTTATGGTCATCCAGTTATGGACAATGTTTGATCAGCAATAAGGCACTCGACTCTACATCTAGGGTCCATAGTGGTTTCAGGCCGAAGGGTGGTATACACCATTATCACCATGAGAATAACTTATGACACTTTGCATAACATTCTATGTAGTATTCTCATAGCGGGTCAATCCAGTATAAATATTACTCTTAATATCCATACCTATGTTAAAGACTTGATAACTCCTTATCCATGATCCATGAGATGTTATCATCAGTCTATATACATAATAGTCTTAATGCTTTAATGTTATCCCACTTCACAATAAAGCTCGACTACGGATACTTTAAGAATAATGTCCTTATGTTTAATGTGATCTCATGATTAAGTCACACTTGATACATTAAACGAACTAGCTATTATAGGGATTTTATTAAACAAACATAATAAAGAAAAAGCCTTTTATTATTAATAAATAATTCGATACAAGTACCAAAAGTATTGGCCTCTAGGGCTTACACCAACAAATTTTGACCCTAAGATCCCTCATGTTATTCTCATCATATGCATTAGTATTGGGATCACACCTTGACATCCTCCTTACTCCTCATTCACTAGATTTGCATTGGGAGAGATCACCAAGAACATTTGATTGTATCATACTTTTTTTTTCATTATTTACTAACCAAAATACCAAAAATATGTCATTGTATAGTTTAACTCTTTTGTAGGTAGTGTGTATGCTCACCTATGCTCTATCAAGCTCATATCTAGGGTTTGAGACCCTCAATGCAAGGATCTCAATCAAGAAATGGTTTACTATGGCTCTGAGTATCATATATGGATCCCCATGATCTTCACATGTTATTTTGATCAAGAAATCATCAAGAGTTTGGAGTTTGTTTGCCTTGGAAACCCTAATTCATCTGGGTATCTTGTGTGACTTCTTCAACAAGTCTCTTCAACATTTGATCAAATATTTCAAGGGATACCTCAAATTTCATCATCTTATGCATATATGATCCTCCATGAGTCCCAAAAGTCAATATAATGTCAAGCTAGCAAGTTGGTTCATGGTGGTTGACCAGAGGAATTCAACTAGTTAAAATTGGGGTTCCCTAGACCTTATCTCCTACAATTTTTATCATATGCAAATGATTCCAAGAGAAAAGTTACTCTAAATAACGTTACAAACAACTTCCATGTTGAGTTAAAGAGCTAGTTTTTCTTGGAAATTCATTTTTTATGGTGAAAGATTATAGATCATTTTGTCTAAACCCTAATTTGGAGGTCAATTTCCCAAAACCATAACTTGCTCATTTTTCATGAGATGAAATCCATTCAAATTGCAAGATCGAATTCAAGATTTCTAATTCAACTTTGATGTTTTGAGGAAGTTCAAGTTCAACTTGAAAATACATGTGATAAGAGGAAATATGATAGGTCATTTTGGGCCAATACCATTGAACAAGTGATTTTCCTCAACTTGTAAAATGCATAACTCCTTCATGCTAAATCCAAATGAGGTCAATTTTATGACCAAATTGAAGGGGTTTTAAAGAGCTACAACTTTGATGAAGTAACCTTTCTCAATTTAAGTCCATAGAAAATGTTACTCAAGGTGGAAGAAGTGAACATATGGCTTGATACTTAGATTTTTTTTTGATATGTTTGATTTTCCAAACTTCCACCTCAAGATTCATCATGATACAAGCTTCAAATGAAAAAGTGTCCAACATGAAAGTTGTTCCTCTTGACCTATACTTTCTAAAAATTCCAAAGTCATCCCATTTGGACATGGTATAAATGACTTGCGTATGGCCTAAAGTTGAAGGATCATTTGGAAGATTTGAAGTTCCACTTTTCATACACGAAAGCATGGCATGTTAACATGATTTCAGCATTGCTTACACACAATTTTGGACCTAAGTAAAGCATTTGATGGGCCTACCACACGCCCATGCAAGCATGCAAGTGAGATTTCCAACTTTGGCCAAAAATGGAAGTGTGCAATTATCAATCTCCTTGGCTATAAATAGAAGCTCCCTTGCTTAGAATTAAGGACCCTACTGTGCAAGCTTTAAATCAGAAACCCTAAACCCTCACATTCAAAGGATAAGCTTGAAGATTTTCTTTGAAAATCGAGTTTGAATCTCCCACTATTTTTGAGATTGAAACTCCAAGAGTCCATCCCTTTCCTTGATCCATTTCTACTCCATCAAGCATCTGAAGCAAGACCAAGCATGATTGAGAGCAAAATCGTGCCAATCTGAAGCTACATTGAAAGTGATTTTTAGAATTTTTCATCTCTTCGATTCTCACTCAATTCTCCATTATTCTTGTTGATTTTTGGTTTTCTGAAGTCCTACCAATGTAGGCAAGAAGATTAAGTTGCTTAGAGGTCAAATCGAAGCAACTCAGATCATGATCCTCAAAATTCAACTCCATGTATCTTTCTATATACTTGGAGTTAGATAAAATTAAGGTCAGATTCGAGCTCCTGAGCATTTTTTTCTTTAAATTCATGTCCTCCTTTTTTATTTTGGTGATGGTTGAAGGTGGACCAGTCCGGTGAGATCCATCGGAGAAGAAGACCGGAGCTCTGGTTCCGACAGTGTGTTGGCACGCTTTTGAACCACATGATTCTTTCAAATTGTTTTAATTTGGAGCATTGGAAGTGATTATCACGCGTGTAGCACGCTTGACTTGGTGTATGGTGGAATGAGCGTTGTGGATCATTTGATTTGCCACCTCAATTAATGAGGGAGATCAGATGGTCCACGTATTTTGTAATTTATGAATTTATATTTTAATTTCTTTATCTTCACTAATTCATATTAATTTTAATATTGATCCAAAAAATATGGGACTTTCACAAAAAAAGTTCAAATATTTTTCTCTTTCATTTTCTGAATTAAAATTATTTTTTGGATCAATATTAATATTTTTCATTATTTAATTGTTTTTGTGCATATTTTTAACTGTTTAAAATTACTTTTAAGTCTCCAAAAATATTGAATTTTTTTCTCCAAGGTCCTTTGACCTTGTTTGACCTATGATAAATCTCTTGGCCATTTATTTAGTGTTTTGAAGAGATTTTAGGTTTTTGATCAACCATAATTTAATTTAATGCATTTTTAATTGATTTTTAATTGTTTAATTGTGAATAAATTGTGTTGAGCTATTTTCATTGACTTGTGAAGTTTGACTATTGTGTTTGGGCCTTGGTCAAGGTTGATTTGACTTTGTTGGATTAAAATCATTGGATTTAGGGGATTGATGAAATGTATATTTCATATCCCAAAATGAATGAATGATTTTAATTTGATAAAAGTCCTCCCATGACCAATTTGTGTTTGTCTCATTCCCCCCTCCCTCTTCATCTTCAACCCCTTTCTATCCCATCCATTTCATTGACCTATGATATCTCTATATCATAAGGCTAATTGGTTGATAAACCAATACAAGTATGAATGAGATTAGGTCCACCCTTTTTCCATTTTCTTTTTAAGTGTGGTATGTTTTAGGAGTATGGTTCATCATACCATATCTCTAACATGCATTAACATTAAAATTTCTATTGCCCGACCTCAGATAGTTGTGACTTCTACATAAGTCCAATTACAATTGCTTAACATAACGCTAAATTTTGACCCAAAAGATAGCATTCTAGTAAGTGAGTTTGTAAGTCTCCCCCCTTTCATGGTATTGTGTGGAAACTTGGCCTTTTTTCCTTCCTTTGGAAGATGTCTTGGTTCAAGGATCCATGCTTGTGAATAGAGGGTTGAGTGTTCTCCAAATAATGACTTAAAACAATAAAAAAGCAAAACTCCACTAACTTCTAATCAACTAACATTTGACTAACTTTTAATTTCAAGCCATTTACTTTTATGCACTTTAAATTTAAGCCATTTATCATTTGTCATTATCATACCATTTAACTTATTTATTTTAATGTCATTTTCACTTTGCTCACTTAAGCCATATATTGTGATTGTATATACTTGTTTGTGTATTTTGTTTGTGTTTGTGGTCTTTTGACCTTAATGTACATAATAACAACAAAAAAACTCTTAATTTTTTTTTTTTGTGTGGACTGTTGGGTTCGATATGAGACTTGGACTAGAACTAGGCAACATTCCCTATGCAAAAGGACTTGGCCAATGCCAACTTTTCTGAAACCAAGTGCTTATGAATTCAAATTTCATCTGATGCAAGTATTGAGATCCCTTTGAGTTCATCTGCTCCATGGTCTTGATGCAAATGTTACTTTGAACCTGTGTCTAATGCCTTATTTTGAGCCATTCAAGGAGTATGTCAGCTGATATATGGGGAAGATTATGAAGAAGACTATGGAGTTGCTAGCTTGGATATGGCTATCTTTATTTGATGCCTTGCTCTTCATCTTACTTGCTTACTGATATTGCTTGATTTTAAAGTCCAAAGGAAAAGTGGGTTTCTATATGACATTCTTGCCTATTGGATTGCATCCCATCGGTCAGATCTTTTCAACTCTTAACTTTTAAATTCTTGCTTAGGATTAGCCTATCCATTTCTTCCCATTTCTTAAATTTAAAATCTCTCCCCTCTTTCAAAATCTTCTTTGCTTGTGATTTTTAAACTTAGACTCTTTATTGCAAATTAGAAAGTTTGGCCTTATGCCATTGCATTTTTAAACTCTTTTTCTTAATCAAACTTGTAAATGAATCTAACCATACTTGACTTAAATTTTCAAAAGACAAAAAAGGAACTAAAACTCATTCAAACTCTTTTAGGCCTTTTGTGCCTCTTTTAAACTTAGTTTTTTGTTAAAAACAATTCATTCACTTTGAAATTGATACCACAAACTACGAGGTTTTGATACCTCATTTTTATGTTGGTACGTAGGCATAAGTCTGAAGATCTTGTCAAACACAAAAATATAATTAATGATTTATTTTCTCATCCCCACACTCTATTTATTGCAAACACCTTTTATGCCAAAAACACATACACACATAAAAAAGGGCTTCCTAGGAGTACCTAGGACACTTTGGATGCTAACACCTTCCCTCTGTGTAACCAACCCCCTTACCTGTAATCTCTGGATTTTTATTAGTTTTGATTCGAAAACTTCTTATCTTTAGGTTTTGTTCGTACTTTTCCCTTTTCCTTTGGAAACAATAAAAGTGTGGTGGCGACTCCGGTTTTATTGACGTTAAGTTTATCCATAGCTTAATAGTCATGAATTTACCACTACAATGTCTGATTATGTTGAAGTCATAAGACTAATTTTGTTGTTGAGAATTTTTAAGATGTTGAGTTGATTGATTACAACTCTCTTATTTTTTTATTACAATTGAAGTTGAGACTAGATGTTATTACTTGCTTTATCTTCCATAATTGTGATGATAATTCCGCTGCGATGATACTTTAAAATGGAAGTGAGCATTGAGTGACAAGTTATGAATGTCTTATTATGTGAATATATAATACCGATCAAATAAGATGGATGTCGTATAAACAACCCAGGTATGATTCAGATAAGTGGGATGTCGTGTAAACATCCTTATTACAAATGTGTGTATTGAAATTTATTGTTGAGACCCGTGTTACGGAGCAGGTCATGTGTGTTATGAATGTGTGACACCCTACGTGGTTTTATTTTATATTTAATTTACGCGATAAATTACGTGCGGGGTTTAGGGTGTTACATACTTAGACAACAATTCTTCTCTCTCTTGTGTTTGCCTAGTGCGCCCATGAATGTGGCCTAGCGAGCCTTTCTTGTAGGAAAATTGTCTTAGCAAGGTCTTTGTGTGTTGCTTGTTGGGTTTTCAATCATTTTCACTTGTAATTGATAAATATGCAATTATAAAGTCCAAAAAGGTGTTTTAACACTTTTCATTGATAAATCAAATGTTTTTGCATTGATTTCTTGTCAAATAAGTCAATAAGTGTCTACGTATTTTACATAATTTCGGTACTTATCAAAGATGAACCTCCCAACATTATTTATGGTGTTAAACTTTCAAATATTCTACTTGATGAAGTTTCTTCATCATTTCTTCTTTCAAAGATTCTACTCGTTGGAGCTTATTCAATATTTCTTCAGATTGTTGATCTTTTAAAGATTCTACTAGATAAAACTTATTCAAATATTCTACTGGATGAAGCTTCTTCAAATATTCTACTAGATGAAGCTTCCTCACCATTTCCATCGGATAACAGCTCTTTAGATGATCATCCATTTATCATACCCGTTCTTTTAAAAGACACCCCTGGTGTTGATCCTTCAATTATTTCTTTTGATGATGAAAATGAAATTGATGGTGACTCTTCTAATATTCTTGAATTCATTCCTTCATCTTTTAACAACTAGATTAATTTGTTGAGTTTCCTAATCATCTTATTCGTCTTGGATTTTTTTTTCTAAAACTCAACAAAATTACTTCTATCTTTTGAATCAAGGATTGGATCGGATTTCTAGCCCCAATACTTGAATTTGAGATATTTTTTAGATATAAATTTTTTAACACATCCTCCAATAATTTCAATGGTTAAACACCATATATGAAAATAACCTTTATATTCATTTGTTGTTTCACCTTTCTGGATATGTATGTTCATTCTCTCTTATTGTTTGATCTTGGGATAAACTCCATAGACTATCTCAATAATGTGTCATACTTCCTTAGGGTAATAACAATTAAGAAAATAAAATGGCTCCCTAGTGCTTAAAGAACTTATTATCGAGTTCCTAACTTTAAAACTGAGTTTTAATTTTCTCTTATCTTCTTTAGTCCAAATACAGTTAAGTTTATTTACTACTTTATTATCAACATAATAAGTAGAAATAAACAGATCATTAACTACAATGTCCCACAATTCAAAGTTATTATCTTCCGTGAATATTCTCATTCTAGCTTTTCATATGTCAAACTTTTCACCATCAAAAGGTGGAGGTGTATTTAGGAAAGTATTCAAATTAAAATATTGGTTTGAAGTAATCATTCTACCTCCTAAGATGATCATTCTTGTAATAGGAGTTAGGCACTGATGCCACTTGTTGAACAAGTGAATTCAAACCTAAGAGGAATGGGTGAATTGTGGAGGTTTAAAAAACAATTTTTTTAAAACACGTGCATAATAGGTAGTAGAATAATTAGTGAGAAGAAGAATATAAATATAAAGAGAGAAAAACACAATGGAGAGAATAAATAGCATAAATGTAAAGAGATAAGGGTTAAGAGAAGTGTACCAAAGAATTATACAGGTTCAGCCTAATCACTTAGCCTACTTTTTCCCTCAATAGTTTCCTCTTAAGAGTTTCCAGTATAATATGAACGTGAGCTTTTCACAATTTATGCCCACAAACCTTCTTTCAATCAAACCAGAGTTTTACAACGGCTATCCTCCAAACCAAACACAAGATTTTACATTACGACAATCTCATAACCAAATAAAGGTTTTACACCAGACTAAGCTTAAGAACCAAACACGTATTTGAATGGATAATCTCAAACACCAAATGAAATATTTTACACTGTGTCGTCCCGCAAAAAATACCCGAGCGCATCGCACGCTCGAAATAAAACAGAGTCGTCGTTGAATTTTTATTTATTCTAAGAGAAAGGAAAAATATCAATAAAATCCAAGGGGGAGAGATAAAGGGTAAGGAAGTCGGTTATGCAATGGGAAGATATTAACATCTCTCATATCCGTTGTACATAACAAGAACTATTTTAATTGTTCTTTGCACATATGGATGTTATTATCTAAAGGTTAGTTGCGATTGATTTTAATAAAGGGAAAAATAATTTATTAATTAATGTGCTCGCCAAGACTTCAAAACCTTGTGCCTACGTATTCTCATAGTGAAATGAGAAAATCAGAGCACCATAGTTCGTGGTAGAAAACTACGTATTGGTTGGTTATTTTTAGGGAACAATGTTATAATCGTATATTGGAAGTGCTTTGACATTAGCTGGTTCGATCCTAGTTCAGATGCTTTAAGCTTTTAGTTTGACTGCTAAGGAATGTATTATAATTGTTCTATTATGAAAAGAAAGTTATTTGAATTTTAAAAAAAAATTGTGAACGAGGTGAAAGTGTTGTTTGGACCAAGATTGTATTGTTTGAACCCATAGTGAGGTGTTTGATCCAAGAGTGTGGTATTTAACTAATAGATGGTGATTAATCAATGAAGAGTTTTAGGGTTTTCTCTAGATCCGGAGATCAAGACCTACAAAAGGGGTTTACCTAAACATGAGTCTCATAAGGCAGACATGCATGAAAATTAGAGGTTTGCCTGGGTCTCGCAAGGCAAACATGCATGAAAAGAGTTTTAACCATGAGAAGGTGATTAACCCAAAGAGAGTTGTATGGTTTAGAAATGGTTTTTTAACCAAGAGAAAGTGATTAACCCATGAAAGATGTGTTTAACCAAGAGAAGGTGATTAACCTCAAGAGTTGTATGGGTATCCAAAGAGTATAGTGTTTAGTCCAAAGAGAGTGGTGTTGTTTATGTTAATTGTTGAGTTATTGGTCTAAGGATGAAGGTTGAAATTTATTTTGATTTGAATTGCACTAAAGTTTATGAGTAGAGGTGAATACTTTGAACAACTGGGTCAAGTGTCCCATATTCAAAGATACTTTGAATAAGGATAGAAATACTCCATCTCATTCCTTATCCACTTCTTAAGACTTGTGGCGCAAAATTCGCATCAAAATGGCTAAGGGTTTTGAAGTTGAATAAGAAAAAAAAACTTTGTTTTGTGTTGGATAAGTTAAGGAACAAGATTGAAAGAAAAGAATGAGGTACCAAAGAATAAGATGAAGTACCAAAGAATAGGATGAAGTTTAGTGTTATCATACCTTGGTGTTCACCTACTTCTAGGATTTTGAATGAGAACGAAATTGAGATTGATTTAATTGATCAAATGTAGGTGCAAGTATAAAGATCTAATTCTAATCAAGTGATCAAGTGATTATGATCATTTAATTGAATAAAAAAAACTAAAGAAACATGCAATTTATTTTGAACGTCAAATTAAGAGTCCTAAAAAGTCATTAATTTAATCAATTGATCAAAATAAATTTATCAATTAATTAAATCAAGAGAGGGGGTCATGCAAGAACATGACGTTATGAAGAAAGAAGTCAAGTGAAAAATGATGAAATTAATGCTAACCCGTAATCTTAATTTTCATTAATTATAGTATGTTTTAATTATGGATTTTAACTCTAACCTAAAAACTTAATCCTAGTTAGAATTAACAAACCTAATTACTTAAGCTATAAAAATGTTCTTTTTTAAATGTGTAAACAAATGCTAAAAGAAAATATGAAAATAATTAAGAAATAAATTATTCCCTGCCAGGGGGTGATGAAATTGAGAAAGGAGTGTGATTGGCATTTGGGGGCCGGCAGACATGGGCCTAAGTCCTATTTTTGCTTTTGTTTGGAGTTCATATTTCCAGAAAATGCTAAATGCAAAATAAAAGTGGATATGCTGTCAACAAGCATTTTCAACAACGATATCTTCATAACAGATGCATCAAGAAAATGACAATAACCCAGATGGAGTATGACCAAATGAATCATGCAGTGGTCTCACACTGTGGACATGAGCAGTCGAAAGCGACTCCGAAACAGCGAAAAATACTTCCAAAAACGAGAGTACATTCTGCTCTAAACCTTGGATAAAGCCACAAAATCGATAACATATCACTCCAAACAAGGCAACAGAAAGCGTGGAAAACAATACCAATCATTCAGGATTAATTACTATTCATCTTTCGCGTTTAGAAGAAATTGCATTTCGCCTCTGTTCACTAAGTTTTCGATTCAAAATTGGTTTGGATTCGATGTTTGGTTTTGGCTGTTTCGGTTTTGGTTCAGCTCTGGTTTCAACTCAGAATTCGTGTTGATTGGAAGTTTGGTTTTGGATGCAAAGTTTTGTTCGAACACCAATAGTTGATAATGTTGGAGGAAATCATTGGTAGCAAGGAGCTTTTCGTTCTCAGGATGTTTGTTTCCATCTGCATGTATAATTATTGTCTTTCATTCTACACTCTTAGTACTCACAAACATATTTGTAAAAATTCAACATTTTTCATTTGTTCAATTTGAAGGTGATTTAATTGACTTGTATAGTAATATATATCATGTAAATATGTTGTAAATAAACATGTTTTTTTCCCATGAAAGAGTAGAATGGAGTCTAATACTGAATATCCTCTCCTTTATAGTAAGTCATGATTTAAGTATCCAAACATATTGGAAGTGGGTGGGATTGGAATTTGAACAGGAATAGGAACTACATCTTGTGATGAGTGTTGGGATTTGAAGATTGAGATTGAGAAGTTCGATTGGTGGATCTAGTTGTGGGAGTGTTGTTTTAAAATGGATCAAGAGGAATGGTTATGTTGTTGTGAGTTTGTGGTTTTGTAATTTGCATATCAAATGTTGGGTGAATTGTTTCAACCAGGTTTTGTTTTAATTTTTTGGTGCTTAATGTTGATCAAGGTTGAATTATGGTTGGATTCTTGATACCGATATAGTTTAATGTGGTTTTTGATATTATGAGTTTGAATTGAGTTTTATGGTATGAATTATGGTTTGAAGGGAATTTTGGGTGTGGACAAAAAAAATTCAATTTGTTTAGGATATGGATATGGGGCTATTTTGGATCATGAATGGTTTGTTGGTATTGAAATTCACTAATTCTCTTTATGTTGCATGATTAAATTAGAAGAAGGGAGAAGAAGAAAAGAACCACAATTAACGCATTCATCATAGACAAGACAAAGAAAGATCAAGAATGGTAAATATACAACGAATCAGAAGGAAGTTTAAGGCTTATCAACGGAGGGGACGAATTTACCGAATAGAAATCCGAAAAACTTCAAAGTAAACTCCTTTAATCCAATTAATCGCTTGATAATTATGGTTGAATATAAATGATGAATAATATAGAAGATGAATGTTGAATGTAGAAAATTAACAAAGATGTTTGAATCTTGATAAACTTTGAATGATGATTGTTGATGATAATGTGTGAATTGTTGAAACTTGATTGATGATTTGTTGAAATTGGGTTGTGTCTAAGTTCCACAAAATTTAGAACTTCAATGTGAAGTTTTAGATGGTGATGAATATGAACTTTGTTGATGGCGAGGGAGTGAAGAAAAGAGAGAATCATGAGAGACTTCAATGTGAAGTTCTAGATAGTGATGAATATGAATTTTGGTGATGTTGAGGGAGTGAAGAAAAGAGAGAATCATGAGAGAACTTGAGAAAAAATGGTGGGAAAATGGTTAGAGGGGTTAAATTAGTTAGTATGAGTTTTTGTTTGATAAATCCAAAATTGTGAGAAATGGCATGTTAATATAGGATTTGTAAATGAATGAGCACCCTTGGATTGTGATTCAAGTAAGAGTTTTATCAATGGTGAGAAACTAAAATAAGCTTTAGTTGCAGATCACTAATTTCAATCCTTGGATTGACTGTTAAGAATGATTATGATTGAATGGAAATTTGATTGAAAATGGAAGTTAGAATTTGTGTTTGTTTTTTGTAGTTATAGTAGTTAAGAGTTAATTGTGTAATTGAGGGTTTATGCATGCATAGGTAGTTAGAGACAAATGGTGCTTAGATTTTTACAAAAGTACCAATTTGGAATGTAAGCCAAATGTCATAAGTGATAAACTTGAATTTAAATGCTCTGACTTTTGATTCTTACCACTTTTGCCTTGAATGTTTCGGTGAACTATCTCATGACTTAAAGTGATTTTGAGATGTTATTTTGTGTTGAAAATAAGCACTTTTGAATGGTGTAAACTCATGGATCAAATTTTGAATTTTTTGCAAGGTTGAAAAGTGTTGAAAAGATAAGTATTGAATTTAAGGAATAATGCAGAATTTTCCTTTTATTTCTTGAGTTTTTCATGACTTTTCCATGATTTTTTGATGATTTAATTTCATGATATGAATGTATAACTTGGTGTACCTTCTTCCTTGTAGAAAAGTGAGCATTGTAGTAGAAGAATGAACTTGAAACAACATTGGAAAGTGAAGAACAAGTCATGGAAGTGAAGCTTGATGGAAGATAAAATTTGTTGGAGATTAGCATTTGACATAATCATGACAAGTCATTTTTTAATGAGTAATGATGAATTATTTGATCAAATTATTGTAGAATGGGTCTAGGAAAATTCAGGACTAAAAATCGAGTCAATGATCAACAGTTGACCAAAAGTCAACAGTTGGATAAAAAGTCAATTGTTTGACCAAAAAGTTAAGTGTATTCAAAAGATGTAGTTTTTTACCCCTTTTCCTTTCAATCTATTCTTTTGATTTGTATCTCAACCAATATGCATTGTATCATGAATTTCCAATAAATGAATGAAATCTTCTTTTTATTCCAACTTGTCCTTTTCTTTGAATTCAAGTAATCTTCCGAATTAAGTAACAATCATTTCAATCCCCCTGGTAACCATGAATCTCAAATAAAGAGATGACTCACACCACAAGTAATATGGGAAATAAACCCGAATAATTACCAAATAATATTTGCATCGAAAATCCACTTAAACTTATTAAATCCATTATTGTCGAACTTTTGGCCTAAATTTATTACAATGTGCAAATGCCGATGAATTACCTAAATACATGAATAAATAGACAAATGTGTGCAAATAAACAAAATCATAAGTGAGGCGAATCGAATGAGGAGGTAGGAAAATTTTGGGGTATGACACACTGATATAATCCAAACCAAACACAAATATTGAGTGGAAAATCACACAAACTAAACATGAGTTTTTCACTAGTTTATCTCACGAACCAAACAACAACTTCTCACAAGAGATATTACACAAGAGACAAAGTCATCTTGAGTAAATTACAAGAATAACGCCAACACCTTAACAAAACTTTCACAAGTATATTTCACCCTCAAAGCACTAATGCAAATGTAGTCAAAAAAGAAAAATAGTGAAGAAAATCGTGGAGAATGAGAAAGTATATTGGAAATATTTTTTTTTATGTATTTTGAAATAAAGAGAAGCTCTCTGTTTGTAGGAGAAAATGTAGCTAAAAAAAATCTCTAATGGGACAATCGATTATACTATGTAAAAAAACCTCTTAATTGGATATATCATGTTCTTAATCCATTAGGTAAGCGTATAAAGCATTTTTCAATGATTTTAAAAAGTCGAAGAGGTATCAAAAAATTTGAGTATGTTGTGTGATGTTTGGATTATTAATTTAAGAACTACTCTTATACCTTTAAATACATTGATCACTCAGATACAGATTGGATGAGCTTTAATCCTTCATATCTTTCACAACCTTTAAGCTTCGACATCCCTTTCTTGAGTCATCAAAGATTTAACACTTCATCTGAGACTTGACTATTTTAGCTTGATGAGGCTTGACATATCGTCATGATAGAAACCATCATCAGAGGTTGCTTAGACATGATATCATCTGACACTTCATCAAATGATGTTTGACCATAAGTGTTTCCTCTAGTTTACATTATAATCTCATCAATAACATCTTGATATTGATATAACATCTTAATCGATACTTGTACTTGACGCATGAAGACTTTGCATCATGTCATTTGATATATCGGTGTCTTCATCAAAATCCAAGTTTTGACATCATCTTGTCATCAACAAAACCATCAAGATGATCTCAATGGTTTCACATAGTTGTACCTGCAAGCACATAGATCTACAATGACTTCAAACCCAAGAGGGGGAAGAGGTTAGTTATGTTTTTTTTTAAGTTTTTCAGAAAATGGTGGATTTAAGAAAGAAGTAGAAGAAGAAAGTAAGTAGCAGTAAATAAAAAAATGTAAAATAAAGAGACAAATATAAAAATATCACAACAAGATTTATATTGGTTCGATCTTAAACCATGTGGCCTAATCTAGTCTCCAAGAATTTCCTCTTGAGATTTTCACTAAAAAAGCTTGAGCTTTAAAACTATGATCAACCCAAAAACCTTCATGGCCCTAAGATTTTTACAAGGTTTATATTGCAACCTCAAATTAAATTACAAAGATACAAGATAAATATGATATTTTGAATTATAATTACAGCTCAACAACAAAGCTACTCCACTCTAAATATAAGTTTTCCATTCTCTCAACACTAAAACAATGTATAGTGAATAAAAATTGGTTGTGGAAAGAGAATGAGTGAGACAGGAAATTAGTAAATTATATTTTTGTGCTTTGGAAAAGTGCGCAAGACTCCTTTATATAGGAAAAAAATTTGGCTAAAAACGGAAGTAACTCATGGGCTCTAGTTGTTCTCTAATCGATTAGGTTGCGACACTAATCCATTAGATCTAGAAAATAAGGGGAAAACGTAGCTAGAAGCACATTCTAAAGGATTAAGCTGGTTTCTGATCAACTAACAAGCTACCCCGCTCCTTAATCGTTAAATGAAAGCTCTAATCGATTAGACAATGATACTTTGATTTCCTAATTGGTTAGGACGCATCTTTAGTTAATTAGGTAAGGAAAAATTTTGGTTTTAAGAAGAATTTTGAAACACTTTTTGGTGTGTAGGCATTGCCTTAGTACTTCGAGAATTACTCTTGCTTATTTTACACAGTACTTATCAAAACAGAGAAAATAACAAAGCGCGAGATCAAACGAGCTTTCACATCTATTGTTCCTTTCGATGTTGATAATTCTATTTGACTTATTTTTATTTTCAATGTTGAAACTGAATCAAATTTGCTTATTGATAACTTTTGTCTTTTGTATTGATTAAGCTTTATGATTATTTTAGATTTTCTCCTTTGTCATCATCAAAACCAGAAAAATCGTACATAACATATAGAACCATATAAATTACCATTATATATCTTGTGAATTTAATTGTAGCAATGTCACTCAATCCTTTAAAAGCATTAAATGACAAATGTAATTCTTATTGTTTGTCCTTATTTACTGTGGTTCTATCACCAGAGGTTTCGTTAACAACCACAACATCATCTTACAATTGTAATGTGTTTGAATTTTTATTTTGACACTTATGATTAAAACACCATTTATCATCAAAAGTATAACATAATCATTTATTTTATGATTTTCATATCTATTGAGTTAATTCTTTTGAAACTTTGGTTCTTCGAAAGTTTTTTTTGGGTTTTGAAGTAGGTGTAGGTAATAGTAGTGGTGTAGTAGATTTGTTTGGGTTTGGGTTATTTACAATATTGATTTTGGTGTTTGTATTATATGAATTTGGTTTAGAGATTGGCTTACATTTACAAAATGATCTTTCCACCATTGGTGGTCCCTCTCACACCCTTGGAAATCCAAAAATATCTTCATGCGCTCAAAGATGCATCTTTGGACGCATTCAAAAGCACATCAAAATGCACTTTTCTGAGATTCACTCCAGTTTTTAAAAAATATGGTTTCGGAGATGCTTCTCCATATACTATTTGGGTGTATCGGATATGTATCTCCGAAATACCCCTTGGACTCATTTATATGGTTTTGTTATTCACGCAACTGAAGTAAATAACAAGTCAATGCTTATGATAGAGTGTACACTGGTTTAACACGATATGGTTTTTCAGAAATATTCTTTCCATTTCGGAGTAATCCATCTGAACCCATCATGTGTATCAGTTGGCTATCAAAAAAACAAAATTTTGTTCAGGTTTATTTGAAATTGAGATGTTCTATACCAAAGATATGACCAGAGTGGACGACACATTTCACATAAGATGCTGAAATATGGTCGGATCACTTTCTTGAAAGAATGGAAGAGTTCACCAAGTTGAACGACATTGAACGAGAAGCAAATAAGGAAAGGTTGAAGAATGAGTCACCAATAGATTTAGATAGTGTTATTTGTCTTGATGTGTTTTAGATGTAACCTAGAAATGTAACACATTTTTTGTAAGTAATGCACTGCATAATGTTATAAAATTGGGTGATATATTTCGGATAATTTTTATTTATGAAATTTTACTCTGCATGTATCAATTCTGCTCTGCATAATCAATTGATTCTATTTTGCATAATTTTTTGTGGTTTCGGATATGCATCTCCGGACACACCTTCTAATTATTAAAAATAAATAAAACACAGGATAATTTGGAGATGCATATCCAGATAGATCCTTATTTTTTGGAAGGAAAAAAAACAGATTCAAATATGTACTCTGAAGTCTTGCATGCATATATGATCATGTTTGCAGGGTCCTTATTGCTCTACAACTTCTATAAATGAGGTCTCTCATTCCATTTTCTTTATATAATCCAAAATGACTACATATCCCCATCTTTCATTTATATATTTCAATGGCGTAACCCCCAATTTCAAATTCAAATTTGCGAGGACATCCTTCTCGTCGATCAGAAAACCAAACTCTTATGCGTTATCCCAAAAAATGGAGAGTTGTCAAACTCTAGTATCATTCACCCTCAATAGACAAGGAAGGAAGATGCGGTTCACCATGCTTGAGCTGAAAACGGATGATGATTTAAAGGTTATGTGAAGTGTCTTTTACCGTTACTCAACAAAGGATCTAATTGAAGTGGATGCGACAATTCAAAGATCAGCCGAAGATATTATAAGAATGTTGAAACGTCCTAAACCACCTATTTTTAATGACATGTAATGTTAAATTTATGTAATATTTATCTATGTAATGATTATTTTGACGTTAATTTATATTGGATTTCTATTATGCCATTGTTTATGTTTTGAACTATCAGGACATATTCCGGATATGTATCTCTGAATTAATCTTTTGTGCATACAAAAATGCATCTTCAGATTAAATTTTAACATAATTAAAGATTTCTCAATATTTTTGTTTTAATTATGTGTGTAAAAAATATGCGTCCGGAGATATATCTCTCGATGTTAGAAATATTCTAATCTTTTTTACGGTAACAGGGGAGAACTCAAAAATGGTTTATACTCCTCGTTCTTATTATGTCTAGCTATACTAGTAAAAGATAGAAGTGTGAATTGAATATATTATTTAATATCCTTTGTACATAACTAGATATTGTAAATCAAATCGCATCTTATTATGTCTAGCTATATTCTTCCTTTTGATGATGCATTTGATGTTATCTTCTAAGCTTTTAATTAGTGTACTAAATCATTTTCGTAAATGGTTTCGTAAAGTACCACTTAGGCCTCTCTAAAAATCTTGCATTTCCTCCTCATCCTTTTATTAAATATTTGATTTAATTTTAGTGGTTGGTTATGGACAAAATCATGATAACTACTTTTTATCACCATCTCATAAAAAAAATGTTTTATTAAAAGAATAAATGATTCTTAAGAAATAATTAAATATTTTGATCTTAATATAAAATTAATATATTTATTAGAATAACTTATTATTATATGTGAATTAGGCTAAAATTAAATAAATAAGAGTTTAATAATAAAAATTAATAAATAAAAATTAATTAAAATATATAGGCAAAATTATATTAGAGTTTCTTTAAATTATTTTTGTGCAACAATTTTGTCTTTTAAATTTTTTTTTAATTTTAATGTTAGTCATTCTATTTAAATTTTTGATTTTTAGTCTTCTATTTTAAAATTTAAAATTTGAGTCCCTTATTTTCATTTTTTTTGTTTTTTTTATTTCCTTATTTTAAAATTAGAAATTTTGATCTCTTTATTTTTATTTTATTTTTGATCCCCTATTTTAAGTTTTATTTTAGATTTTAATTTTTTTTTTAATTTAGAATTAATTTTTAGAGGGATGAAAAGTAAAAAAAAATATTAAAATTCTAAATTTTAAATTAGTTAAACTAAAAGTAAAATAAAAATAAAAATAAGGGGATCAAAATTTTGGATTTTAAAATAGTTGGACCAAAAGTTAAAAAAAATAAAAATAGAGAATTAGAATTACAATTAAATCTTAAATTATTTTTGCAACAGTTTGACCTTACCAAATATGTGACTGATATTTGTTTTTAACAGAGTAAAAATATTAAATGTTGATATAATTATTTTAAATGATACAAAAATGATAAAATACAATAAAAATATAATAGTCATAAATTTTTAAATCTTCCAAATATAAAATATAAGAAAAAGAATGTAAAAATTACTCGAAATGAAAAAAACATAAAAAATCAATCTATTAAAAAAATAATTTAAAGATCTCTAATATAATTTTACTAATATAATAAAAAAAATTATGAAAGAAAGAATATTTGACTAGTCATATATGGGTTATAGTGATATTTAAAGTCTTGTTTTATCTACCACACTGGGAAAGATATATGGGGTATAGTTGCATCATCGAAAGGTGGAAAAACCAAGAAAGTTTAAGATATTATTATGATCGTAACAAATAGAAATGACTTCGGATTACTGTGTGATTATATGCACTTATTAGGCGTGCAAATATAAACTCAAATAAGTGGGACCATATATATTATATATATATATAGATATATATATATATATATATATATATATATATATAATATATATAATATATATATTATATATATTATATATATATATATATTATATATATATATATCTATATAATATATATATATATATATTATATATACATATATATATTATATATATATATATATATATATATATATATATATATATATATATTATATATATATATATATCATATATATATATATATATAATATATATATATATATATATATATTAATAGGTTAATAAGTATGTGTAGAAATAAACTTTCATCAATTTAACAGTTAGATGTTATTATATCACCTTAATAATCATGCCTACAAAATAAAATAGAAGAGTGTAAGAATGAAATATAGGGATGTATGCGGCGCGATCTTGACAGTTTTGCTAAAAGTTATTCAAACATTAAAAGTAAAAGGTATGTGGTTCAGTTTGGTTTGGTTAATTTTTAAAAAGAAAATCGAACTTAATTAAACTAAACCAATGTGGTTTGAGTTGATTTGTTGGATTCACTTTTTTAATAATATTTTTATTGATCCTGACGTATATCTATATAGAACAACATAATTTTATGTTTAATAATTCATACATTATCAAATAACAACAAAATTTATCATATTTAGACAAAAAATTCTCATTCAATATATAAAATTAAGATTAGTGGAATAAAAAACATAAAATAGTAGTAAAAAACAATATCAAAAATATTATAATAAAACATAAAAAATAGAGGAGATGAGAGATTATAGAAGATGAAAAAGAAAGAACAAAAAGAGATGCGAGATTAGAGAAGAAAAATGCGATAAAAATATAATTGGAAGAGAGAACACTAACATAAAAATGAGAAGATGAAAAAGAAAGAATGTAAGAGATGATATATTAGAGTAAAAGAGGCGAGACATGCATGACAAAGAAGATGATAAGAATGTGTGATACTACCAGAAGAGATTTGAGAAGGCTGAAACTGAAATCCTAAGTGTGGGTTGTTGGTGCAAAGGTAGAATAAAAGATGAATATTCTATTAAGAATGACGGCTACAAAACATGATTAAAAGTTACAATGATTGACACCCTATTTATAAGTCTCTAACAAACTTAAATATGAATCAAATCTAATATTTAAATCTAATATCTAACAAACTTAAATATGAATCAAATCTAATATTTAAATCTAATATCTAACAAACTTAAATATGAATTAAATCTAATAATTAAATCTAATACCATCCCTTAATTCATATTCCATCAAAACTTGTAACACCAATTCCATCCCTTAATCTGAGAAATTGATCAGTCTTGATAGCTTTCGTCAGAACATCTGCCAACTGCTTCTGAGTGCTGCAGTGTACAACTTCTAACACTCCCCTCTGAACTTGATGTCTCAGAAAATGATACTTGGTCTCAATGTGGTTGCTTCTCCCATGCAACACTGGGTTTCTGGCAAGATTGATTGCAGACTTGTTGTCAATCATCAGCTTCAGAGGTTTGTTTACTTTAATCTTCAGATCCTGCAATAGATTCAGAATCCACACAGCTTGGCATGCAGTAACAGCAATCTTACAATTCTTCAGATCAAATCTCTTCAGAAGTTCTAATTCATACTTGAGCTGATGCAAAATAATACCTTTCTCAGAGTATCTGAACTCCATCCCTAGAAAGTATGTCATTTTGCCTAGATCAGTCATTTCGAATTCATTCATCAGAACTTTCTTGAACTTGGCTATCTCTTGTTCAGAACTTCCAGTCAGCAGTATATCATCAACATATAAGCATACCAGAGTCATATTTCCTTCAGAAGTATGCTGAACATAGACACCGTACTCCATCTCACATTTCTGAAAGCCTTGCTTCTTGAAAAAAGAATCAATCTTCTTATTCCAAGCTCTGGGCGCTTGTTTCAATCCATATAGAGCTTTGTATAATCTGTACACCATCCCTTCCTGATTCTTTTTCACAAATCCAGGAGGTTGTGACACGTAAACTTCTTCTTCTAATGGACCGTTCAGAAATGCAGATTTTACATCTAAATGCATCAGAGGCCAATTCCTGTTAGCAGCTATTGCAATCACCATTCTGATTGTTTCATGTCTTGCTACAGGTGCAAACACTTCAGAGTAATCCAGCCCAGGTTTCTGTAGAAATCCTCTGGCTACCAACCTTGCTTTATGTTTGCCAATTGAACCATCTGGCTTTAACTTCTGCTTGAAAACCCATCTGACGCTGATGGCTTTCTTGTCTTTTGGAAGTTCTGTCAGCTTCCAAGTCTTGTTCCTCTCTATAGCATCAAGTTCTTCTTTCATGGCCTTCAGCCAGAGCTTCTGCTTAAGAGCCTCTTCTGTACTTATGAGTTTAGAGTCTACTAACATGGCACACTGAATAACTTCTCCTTCAGAGTCTACTTCAGTGTCTTGCAGCATGTCAAATTCTGCATATCTTCTGGGGATGTTTCTGACTCTTTGTGGTCTCTGAACTTGTTCAGAGTCTTCAACTTCAGAGTTTCTACCTTCAGATGGTTGACTTCCTCCAGAACTTTGACCATCTGAAGGTTCTGGCATATTTCCAAAGTCTGAATTGCCACCAGAATCTGGATTACCATCAGAGTCTGGGTCATCAGAGTCAGGATCATCAGAGTCTGAAACATCAGAGTCTGCAACATCAGAGTCTGGAACATCAGAGTCTGGAACATCAGATTCTGGATCACTATCAGAGTCAGAATCAACGTCAGAATTTACTCCAACCTCAGAAATTCTGAACTCTGACCTTTCTTCAGAAGTTCTAACATCAGAATCAGATTGAGACTTATCCCAATTCCAAACTTCTGATTCCTTCACAATCACATCTCTGCTGAATTCAATTTTATTGGTTTCTGGACAATAGAGCTTGTATGCACCTGTACTGTGGTACCCTATCAGAATCATCACTTTGCTTCTATCATCCAGCTTCTGTCTTCTGACTTCTGGAACATGTTTATAGCAAACAGAACCAAACACCTTCAGATGACTAACACTTTGCTTATCTCCAGTCCACTTCTGTATTGGAACTATTTCCTTCAACTTCTTCGTAGGACATCGGTTGAGTACATACGTTGCAGTGGCAACAGCTTCTCCCCAGAGCTTCTGAGGAAGTTTCTTCTCCTTTAGCATGCTTCTCACCATATCAAGCAAAGTGCGGTTTCTTCTTTCAGCAAGACCATTGTGTTGAGGGGTATAAGGAGCAGTAACCTCATGCTCAATTCCATTCTCCTCACAGAATTTCTGGAATTCTTTGGAGTTATACTCACCTCCACCGTCAGTTCTAAGAATCTTCAACTTCTGACCACTCTGATTCTCAGCCTTCATTCTGAACTTCTTGAATTCATCAAACACCTCGTGTTTAAACTTAATAAGGGATACCCATGTCATTCTTGTGAATTCATCAACAAATAACACAAAGTATTTATTCCCTCCAATCGATGCTACTGGAAATGGACCACACACATCAGAATGTACAACTCCCAAGGCATGTTTTGCTCTTGGAGCAGTTTCTGACGCAAATGGCAATCGTGGTTGTTTTCCTTCCATGCAAACTTTGCATGACTTTTCAGGCTTCTTAATTGCAGGAATTCCATGTACCAACTTCTTTGAATTCAGATGTTTTAAGCTTCTGAAATTCAAATGACCAAATCTTCTGTGCCACAGCTCACTCTCCTTCTCAGCACTTGTTGCACTAAGACATTCTGAGTCTGCAGTTCTGACATTCACCTTGAATGTTCTATTCCTTCCCTGTTCTGACTCCATAATCAACTTCTGATTGCAGTCATACAGCTTCAGAAGATTGTCCTTCATGGTAACTGAAAAACCTTTCTCAATTAATTGTCCCACACTCATCAGATTGCTTCTGATGCCAGGTACATACCACACGTTCTGAATCAATGCTGTTTTCCCATTGTTCAGAGTCACTCTGACATTTCCCATACCTTCTGCATTAAGATATTTGTCATCAGCACATCTGATCTTTGTCCTCTTTTCAGAGTCAAAGTCAACCAGCCATTTCTTGTTTCCAGTAAGATGATTTGAACAACCAGTGTCCATATACCACCAGTCTATCAGATCCATATCATCAGATTCAGAGGCCATTAATAGCACAGATTCGTCATCAGAACTTCTGGCTATATTTGCTTCTTCTGATTTTCTCTCCTTGTTTGACCAACAGTCTCTAGCAAAGTGACCAAACTTCTTACAGCAGTAACATTGGATTTTCTTCTTGTCATACTTCTCTTTTCCCTTCTGAGCATTTTTTTGTCTATCAGAGGTTGAGCTTTCTGACTTCTGACCACCATCAGATCTTCTCCTGGCTTCTGACTGCTTCTGATACCTCCTATCAGAAGTTGCTTTCAGAGCCTGCTGCTCTACTTCCCTTTCAGAAGTTCTTTCAGTCAAACGCAACTCTTGCGCTTCTAGACTGCTCTGCAGCTCTTCAATTCTCATTGTGCTCAGATCCTTGGAATGTTCTATTGCTACCACAATGTAATCAAATTGAGAGGTAAGGGATCTCAATACCTTCTCCATGATTGTTTCTTCAGAAAGAGTTTCTCCACACGCTTTCATCTCATTAGTGATCAGAATCACTCTGGAGATGTATTCAGAAACTTTCTCATTATTCTTCATGTTGAGATTCTCATATTGCTTTCTCAAGGACTGAAGCTTCACCTTCTTCACTGATGCGTCACCACCATAACATCTAACCAGTGTGTCCCACGCAGCCTTTGCTGTCGTTGAATCTGCAATCTTCTCAAACACATTTACATCAACACATTGATGAATGAAGAACAATGCTTTCTGATCCTTCTTCCTTACTTCCTTCTGCGTGTTTTTCTGTTCATCCGTCGCATCTGCTGCTACCGGAACATAACCATCAGTGACAAGATCTAGAACATCTTGAGCACCGAACAGTACACGCATTTGGATCATCCAACGATTCCAGTTTTTACCGTCAAATACTAGAAGTTTGGTGTTCATGTTGCCGTTTCCGTTCATCTTTCTACCTTGCACAATACACTCAGATTTCTCACACAGTGTTTCCCAACCCACAGAATTAAAATTCTGATCAGATTTTGTTCAAGATTCAACACGAATCTAAGAATCAAAATCAAACACACAAGACCTCACGTTCACTCGTGTTTCCCGTGTTTCCCAATGAATCTGAACCGGAGCTCTAGATACCAATTGTTGGTGCAAAGGTAGAATAAAAGATGAATATTCTATTAAGAATGACGGCTACAAAACATGATTAAAAGTTACAATGATTGACACCCTATTTATAAGTCTCTAACAAACTTAAATATGAATCAAATCTAATATTTAAATCTAATATCTAACAAACTTAAATATGAATCAAATCTAATATTTAAATCTAATATCTAACAAACTTAAATATGAATTAAATCTAATAATTAATGCATGACAAAGAAGATGATAAGAATGTGTGATACTACCAGAAGAGATTTGAGAAGGCTGAAACTGAAATCCTAAGTGTGGGTAAGAGAAAATTGTTCGTAATTGTAAGGTTAAGGCATAATAGGTTTGGATTTTGGGTTGGATGTGGGATAAGTGACGTTTGAGTTGTAACATAATACAGCTTGGTTTGGTTTAGTTCGGTTTGCAAAATGCAAACTGCAAACCAAACTGAACTACACAGTTTTGTTAAAAAAATACTCAAACACATCCAAATCAAATGCGGTTTTGGTTTGGTTTGATTTTGTTTGCAGTTTTCTATTGGGTTAGTTCAGTTTTGAACATCCCTAGTAGAATATTATAATATATAATTTACTTATATTTTTTAAATGAACATAATATGTTTCCCATATACCAGAAATGGCAACCATCGTGTGGATAAGATGACCAACTTAGGCCTCCCCATTCAAGGCGATCAGTGGTGGAGCTTTATCCCGAAATCTGTCAAGCCAGATTTTGTTGGTAATCATTTAGATTTCCCTTCCTATCATTTTTGTGAATGTAAGAGGGTTCTGGTTCTTTGTCCCCTCTCTTTTTGTAAGTCCGTTCTTTTTTATATATCTCATGGGTGATTCTCCTTGCACACCTTTATTTAAAAAAACTTCATTGATAACTTTTTTTCTCATTCTCCATATGCTTGGACTGCATGTCGGCCATCTCGACCACAACCATTGGATCCATCAGTGGTTGGTGAGTAGAACGCCACCAAATGAGAAAGATAATTGCTCCAACAATGATAAATAAGAAACCTTAAACCACCTTCATTCACTGGCCCTCATTCACTTACCTCAGTTCCTTCTCCAAAATCTAAAAACCTTAAACCACTTTTTATCTCTTTCAATCTCCTCCTTTCGCAACCGCCTATTTCCCTTTTACTTTGACCTTTTTGCTCCATTATCATGCTTATCTATTCTTCAAAACCAGATGTTGGTGGATGGAGAAGGATTAGTAGACAGAAATCAACAATGCATGCTCGTTGGGACAATGAGGATAGGAAGAACTTTCAGAATAGTTCAAGCAGGCGACATTCTTCCTTTTTTTCATCACTTTTTTTGACAACTTAAGTGCTTAGGAAATGTATCAAAAATTCCAACGTTTAGGAGAAATCAATGAAGTCGTCATCTCCAATAAACGAGAAAAAATAGGTATGTGTTATGGTTTTGTTTGTGTCTATGATGTGAAGTATGAAGAGTTCTTAGCCATGAAAATCGATAATTTTTTCATTGAAGGAAGTAAGCTTCATGCAAACATCCCCAGGTTTCAATGGAACTCCTATAAGTTTCACCAGAATGTTCCCAAACTCTTTGTAAATTCGGAAAGAGGAAGAAAAGTGAAGTTTTAAGATTCGAGTAGACCGCCACCATTCTCACTCATTCCAGATATAACAACTCCTACGTAGAGGTTTTAGCTTCAAAATAAGTGCATACGTCGGTTCCTTTGTTTCCATTTATCTCTTTCAACACTGAGGACTCCAACACAACGAGGTTCCTTAAGACTTTTATGGATTTTTTGTCTGAATCCAAGATCAACGTATAACATGTATGAAGCTTTCAATGTTGAAGGGTATTTTTCCATTCTTGTTACTCCTATTGTAGCAAACATGTGTTTCATAGAAGAAAGGGTGTAGGGTGAGTTACAAAAATTATTTCGTCAAGAAAAGCTTTGGTTTGAGCAAAGGTTTAAAGAAATTCGTCTGTGGAAACAAATTGATGTAGAAGATGAGAGAATTGCTTGGATACACTATTCTGGAATAATGTGTCACGTGTGGTCACCTGAACTTTTTGTTGTTCTAGTTAAGCCTTTTGGAGATTTTCAATGTCGCGGCACGAAAAAATTACAACGGTCGTTCGCACGCTCGAGATAATAACAGAGTCGCCACCGAATATTATTTATTCCAAAAGGAAAGGGAAAATATTGATAAAACCCTTAAAAAAGAAGAAAATTATCATAACAACCAAATTCAGGTTCGGGAATCGGTTATGTGAGGGGAAGGTATTAACACCCCTCACATTCGTTGTACCCAACAAGAACCATTTAGGGTGCTTGACAAGATTGCGAGTATTGCTCCTTTGTATCATCAGGTGCGATGAGGAACTCAAAACTAGATAGTTCCTGTAAAAACAAAGGTGTTTTGTTATAGTGTTTGATCATACGTTAAATCTCGCTCCTACGTATACCCAGGTGCGATGGGGAACTCAAAGCTACGTAGTTCTTGGTTGGTTGATTTTAGTGAATTATGTTTAGGCCGCATTTTAGCGGTTAAATGTTGCTTGTATGCTTGCGCGGGGGAGGATAAGCGTTTGTTTGTATCGAGGTAGAACGGATAAAAAATTATTCTTTGTGAAAAGGTTTTTTATCGCACGGGGAGATAAAGAAGATAGTTTGATTGGTTGGATTGTTTTTAGGTGGATGGAGAGTACTCGAATGGTCGAGCTATGCGACTCATATCCAAGTACTAGGGGAGGAAAGAGGTATACACCCAATTAATCCTTTTTCATCCTATTTTATTAAAAAATATGTGAGACGAGTTAAGCCACGATCTCTTAACGGAAGATAAGCATCCAAATGGTTGGCTATACGGCTCGTATTTGAATACTTGGAGAAGAAAGAGGCATACACCCTATTAGTCCTTTTTCATCCATCAAAGAGTGAACTAAACTCGGTTAATTATTGTATTTTGAATGGAAGATGAATACTTAAATGGTCAAGCTATACGGCTCATATACAAATACTCGGGGAAAAAAGAGGCATATGCCAAACTAATCTTTTTTCATCTGATTTTTTTGTTAAATAAGATCCCTAAAGTTTTTGATTGTGAAAGGTGTTTGGTACGAATCGGGTTAGAATCCCTAAAGATAACGAGAACTCGAATGGTCGAGCTATACGGATCATACCCAAGCACTTAGGGGGAAATAGGTATATCATGACAGTTCATCATTGCATCTATTTAGTCGAAGAGTCGAAGCAAAACAAGTGAAAGTCGAGCAAATATGAGAAGGAATGACCAACGAATGAAGGAAAAATAACTAAGTGTGCAAATTGTGGACTTAGTGAATTACTTGACTGAAAAATTAGCAAAAAAGAGTGAAGCCTCAGAAATAATCACATCCATCATCGTGCAACATTGTGCACGCAACGGGGAATTAAAAGCTTCACCATACGCTCGATGCAAGATATCACGCGTGTGATGTTCACTTTTCTATGCCTTTTTCTGACGCATTTTGGTTCATTCTGACACCTTTAAAAGGGGAAATTATGCACTTTCACAAGCGTTATGAAATTTGGCATTGGGAGCACAATTTTATAGCATGAAAGGGTGATTTTGAGAGCACTAAAAGCCATTGGAGGCCAATCATCCAAGGAAATGTTAGACGATAGTACCGATCTAGAAGGGGGGTTGAATATATCAGTTTTGAAATTAAGCATTTTTTAAAAATGTTTTCAACGGTTGCGGAAGCACCCTAGATTTAAATCGTCTATATGATCCTGTTAATGGAAAGATCGGATATACGTGAACCGAATGGAATTACTTAAGATAGAGAATATCAACCCCTATCTAAATCAATCAATTAACTACTATGATCCTTGATATCTTTACATTTAATAATGCTCAACACAATAAGAGATCAAGGAAAATATTACTAAGTTTGTGAGAAATTAATTTTGTCGAACACTTGGTGTGCACTTCACACCAAGTATCAATTTCACTCAAGTTGAATGTGCAAAGTTTTACTCAGTTGCAATCAAAGTGATTGCAACAACTTATCGAACAATTGATATGCACACCAATCAAGCGATATTGATTTAGTGGTTAATTTCACACACAAAATAGTTAATGCAGAATTTAAAGAGTTAAGAGATAGAGAGAACAAGACCGAATTTGTTGAGGCAGTTCCCCTATCGTCCTCGCTTAGGGTACGTCTGCCCTCAATTCTAAATCTAGAATTGAGATGTTTATATTAACAAGTTGCAAAGTCAATACAAGATAACAAATGATCACTGGCGATCAACCCCTAGAGTTGTTGCAGATCCTATTCTATTCTCTCCCCTTGATTCGAGTTGAACCAAGTTCTTCAAGCACTTCGAACAAACCTCCGTTTACCGCTACCTTATTGGAAGAACGCCTCGTTCTCGAAAACTTCAGCTCGGCTGATTTTGAACACAAGTTGCTTGAACCCTAAGCTTTATTCTGAATCCTCCGTTTACCGCTACTTGTTTGACCGAACCTTCCATTCTTCAAACTTTTCACTCGACTGAATTTGTGAAGCAAAGGTTAATGCAAAAACCCCCAATTCTTGGAGGACAAAACCTCAAGGGTTTTATTCAAGAAAACCCCACACAAAGTCTCAACCCAAACTAAGATAATCCAATCTTATTTGGACGTTATCACAACTGTAATGTACAATGCTCAACAAAGATTATCATGTGAGATTATTGAGAAATGCAATGAAGAATGAAGATGATGAGCACTTTGGTGTATATCTTTCACTTTTCTTGTTAGAATTTTGAAGAAGAGACATTTGAATATTTATATGATGTATGGACAAATAACTAACATAACAGAAAAATTTCACAAAGTTACACAGCAGAAAATTAAGTAAAACATGCAACGAGTCGACTCAAACAGGGGATGAGTCGACTCAAACAGAGTTTATTACAGGGTTGAGTCGACCTATGAGTCGACCTGTTCGTACCCGTGGCAATATGATTGGGAAATGAGTCGACCTAAAGAATGGATGAGTCGACTCATTCATGTTTTCCAGGAATGAGTCGACCTGTGACTTGACCTGTTCGGACCCGAAGGTTTTTCTCTGAGTCATGAGTCGGCTCATAGAGGTTAAATTTCCAAAAATGAGTTTTGCAACATATTATTACCAATTTAAGCTGATCTCCTATGAACCTAGGATATTTACTATGATTAAATGCATGATTCACATATAAGATATGCTCCTACATGCTTGAGCACACGGAACCTATATTTTGAACATGTTAAAGGATGAATGCTTTCTATTATATGATGATGTTATTCAAAGACACGATGTGGGCGACTAAAGAGGTTTGACATCATTAAAATAAGGACTAAGCATATTTTCCCTCACATACTCCCCCTTTTTGATGATGGCAAACCGTGGCACAAACGCGTACTTTGATGGATATCCTTCCCCTGATTTTATGCATTACTTTGAACATCCTACTATAATATCCATCTGCTAATGTTTGTTCCTGCTATATAATGTTTGTTCCTGCTATATTATCCATCTGCTAATGTTTGTTTCCATTGCTTTCTCCCCCTTTGACAACATCAAAAAGAGGCAAGGAAACGGTCAACATGAAGTAAAAAAATATTCAGAATCACTTAGTCAGCGACTTTTTGCAACATATGGTCATTAACAACAATGCACAAATCATGTAGTTAATGAAAGAAGTACAAGCATAATTAACACACGGTGAAGGAACCAATACAAAAATAACATTATAATAGGTGTTCAACAAATACATTAAGACAAAATAAGTATCTACAATAACATCCATACATAGGGAAAATTGAAATGCGTTGAGTTTGAACAATCATCTAAGGTCGTCGTCCACGGAACGGTTCATGTCTGCCTCTATAACCAGAAGGTGGACGCACAAGTCTTTCTTCTTTATAGAGACTGGTTAATTCAATGAAGTTCGTGTTCAACGTGTTTATGGAGCCTACGAGAACGCGATTTAAGCCTTCAATCCTTTGTAGGATGTTAGAGGAAAAGGAGTTGAAATTGTCATTGTGAGTTTGGATTTGGCTCCTTAGTTCCGCATACCGTTCCTCTTGGATGGGAGCAAAGGATGCAAAATTATCACCTTGGCTCTACATTTGTTCCTGCAAGGCTGTGGACCTCTCCTCTTGAAGTGTAGCAAAGTTTTACTGCTGGATTTGCATGGTTCTTAACATTTCCATGACTTCAGAGTTTTCGGATGGAGAAGAGGGTGTGGGCATATAGGATGAACGATTGCTGGTCCATCCTATGTGTTGCCATTCACCCTATCCTTGATTATTGGACGGATGTTGTCCAGGAGTAGGACCAAGCCAATCACCATGGTCAGTGACTTGATGGTCATGCTCCATTGGTTGAGAGTGGACTTCGTTATTTTCTTCCTCTTCTTCACCTTCTTCATCTTCATCATCATCATCATCATCATCATCATCATCCTCAATATCTTCCACAGGCCGAGCATTGGTGCCTGGGACTGGTTGACGGGTTTTGTATATTTGCGCAGAGCGATCCCAAGTGTAACCCATTAAACTCAAAGTCTTCTGACAAAATTCTTGATGTACAGATATGGATTTGTAAGGAATTCCTTGAACTGAAACATTTTCTCTATGAAGTACGCTTTGAATGAATGAGGGATAACAAAGAGCAGTTCCTCTTCCTGACTCTTTCAGTGCAAAGATCCTACTTGCAATGTAGTACATCCAATTTACTTTTATTTTGTGTTTCAATACACACACCAGGTGTACTTCGGCCTTGTCGACACAGGAGTTACCACCTTGTTTAGGACACATAATATGCGTCACAATCCAGTGAAAAATTCTGTCAAGAGGCTTCAACTGCCCCGTAGTCACATTAGTAGGGAATAGAGTGCTCTGAACAACTTCTGGAGCAAACAGTTTCCTCAGCATTTTGTTTAATTCAGTCCTTAAATCATAGTCGGGTGCATATACATTGTCGGTAATCTTGAGATCAGTTGAGACGATAGTGGAGAGATCTCAAAGAGAGATTTCCACACGTCATCATTCACTTCAACAGTATGATTACCAATGTTGCAGAAAAACCTAAATCCCTCGAATTTTTCAGCCACGCCGGTATAGAACAATTTAACTAAATCCCCATTGTACTCAGTGATGCAGTTTAAGAATAAATTAATGCCTTGAAAACTAATATGTTCAACAACTTCTGGAATGCACATGCATCTAGCCACTAACGGTGAGTAAACGTATTGCTTTATGACAATTCTATTTTTGAACTTCTTATCATAGATTTCACCAAAATCACCAGAGAGTAAGGATAAAGCGGTTACTGGAACCTGTGACGGAGATGGTGCATTCCCGGTGTGAGAAGAGGGTCCTATAGAAGATCTCTTGCCGGAAGCTCTTGATGACATTTGAGTGTTGTTGGTGAGAGGTTCTTAGGGTTTTTGTGTGAAGGAGAGTGGTGGAGAGAAGAAGAAGATAGAGTTACCAACATAATTAATTATGTAGGAGAAGAGATTTCATGAGAACTGAGTCAACCAGATTTTAAAGGCATATGCGCTGACCCAAGCAACGAAGAGTCGACTCATGGGTCGACGTAGTGGGACCCGAAATAAATGCAATCAGAGTATTGGGAAGCGAAGAGTCGACTCACACGTGTGATGAGTCGACATATTGACATTTGAAATCCCAAAAAAGTAGATCTACGTAGTGATGAGTCGACGCATAGGTCGACCTGTTGGGACCCAGAGATTTATGAGTCGACACATTGGTCGACCTGTTGGGACCCGAGGAGAACACATATATTGATGAGTTGAGTCACAGGTCGACTTGTTGGAACCCGAGGAAAACACATATATTAATGAGTCGACTCATTCAGTCGACCTGTTGGGACCTATGTTACTAGTTTGATGATATGAGGTTCAAACCAATTTTCTTAACGCAAAATGCATGATAAATAATATACCTAAGAAAGTTTAAGCATAATTCAAGCATATACTTGTATCATACTTAGTTCAAATCAATCAATCATGAATATCAAAATTTAACAAGTATGTATACATACATAATTGATCAATATAGGTCAATTGGATAGGAACGATATTACCTCCAATGGTGATAGATGACAAGTGCCTTCATGTAGCCCTCATATATGAATCACGGAATGGACAGGCATGATATATATATAATATATATATATATATATATATATTATATAATATATATATATATATATATATATATAATATATATATATATATATTATATATATATATAATATATATATATATATATTTAAACGCGATCCGAGATATCAAGAACAGCAAGTTCGCTACGGATGTGGAAGAAAGGCTCCATCGCAAGTGGTTTTGTGAAAATATCGGCAAGTTGATTTTTTCTATCTGTAAGACCCTAATTTTGACCCTAAGATCCCTCATAGCATCATAATATTGCATTTGCATCTCGCCTCAAGGATCATAGCATCTTGGCTCCTTACCTTACAGTGGGATCTCTTGAGAGTGGGTTGGAGATCACCAAGCATGCTTGAATTGTATATTATTTCTTTTCTCATTTTATTTACTAACCAAAAGCACAAAAATATGTCACTCACATCTCTTTTTTGTAGCTTGAGCAGTCACAAGGTCCAAAGCTTCTAGAAGATCCTATATGCATTGATATGGTCAAGGGAAGATGAAAGCAAGCATGGAAATGGTTCCCAAAGCTCTTATCCTTCAAATATGCCTCCCAAGTATCTCAATTCATCATTTTGATCAAAGCAAATCAAGGGGCTTGAGGTTTGTTTCACAAGGAAACCCTAATTCATCTGTCCATCAACTATGCCTTGCTCATGAAGCAACCTCAACCCATGATCAAATACAATCAAGGGAAGTTCTTTAATTCATAAATTCATGCATATTTGAACTCATTTGAGTGTCCTCAATCATAAATTCATCAAGACATGAGGCGTGGACTTGAGAAGTTGATCAGTCAATTCATTTGACTATTTTGAAATACACTGAGACCTAACTTTTGATGTGTTTGTCAAATGGAGATGACCCCAAGAGAAAAAATGTTTTTAAGGACCATATGAACAACTCTCATGTTCATCAAAAATTTATTTGAAGCTTGTAAGGTCATCATCCATTCCAAGACATTATATGTCATTTTGACTGAAACCCTAATTTTGGGTCAACTTCCCAAGGACAAAACTCATTCATTTTTCATAATTTTGAGGTGGGATCAAATGAATTGGAAATCTTAAGATGTCTACTTCAAATGTTATGTTGATCAAAACTTCAAAATCCTAAAAGAAATACATGTGATAATGCAAAACATTATAGGTCACTTTGGACCAAAGGCATTGAAATGTGAAAAAGTCCAACTTCAAGTGCCTATAACTTCTTCATAAAAAATCCAAATGATTCAAAATTTAAGTCAAAATTGATTTCCTTGAAAGTATCTATAACTTTGAGGTTGAAGATTGTGTCATTTGGAGCTTTCTTCATTGAAACAGAAGGGCTTGAACTTTGGCCAATTTTCAAAATCTCACATGTACATGTTTTGCACCCTACACTTCATGACCACTTTTCATCAATTTCCAAGGCTCAAATGGAGTTTTGATCAACATAACAATTGATCCTTATGCAAAAATATTTCCAACCATTACTCATGAGGTGGTGTTTCAAGTTAGGACATGGCATTTTCGAAGACTTGAACATAATGGCACATTTTTGAAAATCATTTAAATTTGCATTGCATGAGATGATTATGCACAATTTGCACGTCCAGTTTGCTTCTATCATTGCTCAGCTACCAAATCCAAGTGGAATTGGGCTCTCCATGTGCCTATAAAGGCCCATGCATGGAGGCTCTTTCCATTCATGCAATGGAATGATCATGCATTTCAGCTTGCCTCGCCTATAAATACAATGCTATTCCTCTTCATTTCACTAACCCGAAGGCGCCCCAAATGCTGTGCAATTGAATCCTCACCCTCACACCAAAGGAACTCTCTCATTTTTCTCTCAATTTTCAGATCTGAATTTTGATTTCCTCAATTTATTTTCAGATCTTAAAGTTCCTAAACCTCATCACCTTGATTCATAGAGTGTACTGCAAGCATTAACACCAAGGAATCGTGACTCTAAGCTCTGCAAATCAGAGGTTTACCTCAACTTTTATTTTCTTTGAATCAGCTTATATTGTGGTTATTTCTGGTTGTTGTTATGTGATCTGAAGTCCTCTGCATAGAGGCAATTGTTTTGAGCTTCGAATTTTTGAAATCTAGTAAGTTCAGTTGAACACCATTAAAATTCCATCTCTGATTTCTCTTAATGTAGAAACCTAGAATGGATTTGGTTGGTACAGGGGTGATGTACATCACCCCAGCTTTCGATTGGTGCCTGGATCGTAGCATATGGTTAACTTTTTTCTCTCTACAATTTTTGAACCTCGCCGGAGAAGACGGTGGCGCTGGTCACCGTCTGTTCTCCAGATGGAATCTGAACCATCCGTTTCATTTTCCAGATTTGATCCAGTCCCTTCATTGTTATGAATTTTCCATAGGCCAGGTGTTTTCCATTTGACTCGCGTGTATCGTGAGCGTCCGCTTCCTGGCCACGTGATGATCCACGTCAATTAATGAGGCTTCATCAGACGGTCCACGCATTTTCCATTTTCTAATTTTTGATTTCTATTTCTTTTATTTCTTTTAATTCCATTTCTTTTTAAAAATTCATATCTCCTTCATTATTGGTCCAAAAAATATGAGACCAGTTTCTTTTTTCTCCCTTTAATTTCTAGTTTCTAAAAATTATTTTTAATATTTTTTGTTTTATCATTTGATATTTTTTAGGATTTTTCTCTTTTTTGGTTATTTTTAATTCATTTAAAATAGTTTTTGATATCCAAAAAATACAAAAAATATTTTTCCAACCTATTTGAATGATGATAGATCCATGAAAAATATTCTCATCAATTTATTTGAGATTTTAATTCAATTAGGTTATTTTTATGCATTTTTAATTGATTTAAAATAGTTTCTGACTTCTAAAAATGCTGATTTTTTTTGTCAAACTTTGTTTGACCTTGTTGAACTTGGGATAATTCACTTGGACTTTTCAAAGTTGATTTAAAGTGAATTTGAAGTTTGACCTTTCTTTATTATTTTAATTCAAGTTTTATTTTTAATATTGGAAAATACCAAAAATATTTTATTTGTTTCTTGACTTCTAGTCTTCATTTTGCTTCTGTTTTCTATTGTTTGACCTTGATCTTCTCTATCTTTGGTCAATACTTGTTGATTATCTTATTCCATTTCCATTAATGTACTTTAATATTCTTCTTCTTCGTCTTTTTTTTCTTTTTCTTTTTGATCAATGAGTTAAAGATTGGTGGTTAGCCTTGATACATGGAGGTTTAACCTTCCTTGATTGAAATCTAATTCATCTTGATCATGGATCAAGTGAATGACTTTGCATTAAGGATAGGTTGCTTCCTAATCATGCAAATAACCTAAATCAATACAAGATCATTTCTCATCTTCTTTTTGGCATGGCAAGTTGTAGGAGTTTGATTCACTAATCAAAATCTCTAACTTGTGTTGTTGCCTACATTATTATTGACCGGCCTCAGATAGTTGTGACTTTTACATAAGTCCAATTACGATTGCTTAACATAGCGCTAAATTGCCTTATGGCACACTAACTCTAACACTAACCATTAACCATTAACATTTAATTCTTGCTCTTTACATTTATGCAATTTACTATTCTTGTACATATTATTCATTCGCTTTTTCCTTTGCTCACTTGAGCACATGTTTATATTAATGCAATTTGCCTTTTGCTCACTTGAGCACATAATTGTGTATATATTATTGTGCTTATGTTTTGTTTTGATTATTGTGAACCAAATTAAAAAATGGACAAATGGACTTAGATTCTAGGACAATCCCTATACAAAAATGGAGTAAAAAGGCCTTAAATGTTGAAGATGGATTAGAAGGACCAAATCTCTAAACTCACTTTTTTCTATTCTTGATTTACTTGATAGAACTCTTAGATGTGTGTGCCTTTGTGCTAGGGAATCCTATTTTGAGCCAAATTGAAGAACCATTGCCATGATCAGCCAAAGTGAAGAATACAAGAGTCATTGGGGATCTTCTAAGAGCTTGTTTGATTATGCTGATTGCTTGAGCTTACACTTATTTTGCTTGCATATTCCAAAGGATGGGAGCTACTTGGATCATCAATATGATCTCAAGAGAGGAACTCCATTTGTGGTCTTGTTTCTTATCCTTCATCTCTTGTATGATTAGGACTTTAGCCATTCTTCTTCTTCCCTCCACTCTAACCCAAGCCAAAACTTTTGTGCAAACATTTAGCACTTCTTTTTAAACATTAGAAACCTAAGCATTATGCTTTTGATTTTTAAACTTTCTTTTCATAACACTTATTTTGAATTGAATCTTTAAGTCAACTTTGACCATATTTTGTAAATACTTTTCATTGGTAAATATAACTCATTCAAATACTTTTGTCGTTTCAATAGCCACTTTCTTAATCAAAAACTTTTCATAACCTTTAGCTATTAGGTTTGAGTTATCCTTGAGGTAGATGTAATACTCACATATATCCTTAGTGATGGACAATGAGTCTTCCATGCTTATTATAGGGTTAACCCCTCACTAGCATGTTGAAGCTATCCTCACATGGTGGATTTGTGGTTTTAGGTTGAGTTTTCTCCCTTGGATAACAAAAGACCTTAAGGCTTTTGGACCAAATTAATTCACCAACTCATTTTGATATTTTTACCCCGAACTACGAGGTTTTGATCCTAATCTTTTTTAAGATGGTACGTAGGCAATGTGTTTATCCATCCAAACATAAATTGTAAATAACTTGTATATTCTTTTCTCATCTCTTCAATCATGTTTGCACAAACAAAATTTTCACAAAAATACCAACCTTACAACAAGTGTGAAAAGGGCTCCCTAGGAGTACCTAGGATGTTTTGGGTGCTTAACACCTTCCCATTGCATAACCAACCCCCTTACCCCGATCTCTGACATTTTTACTAGTTTTTGATTCGATAAAACTTTTAGGTTTTTGTTCGTTTTCTAACCATTCCTTTGGATAAATAGAAGTGTGGTGGCGACTCGACTTGTATGGTTTACCTTGGATTTAGTCAATATCTCTAATGGTAACGAATACCCCGCTATAGAAAAGTGGCGACTCTGTTGGGGAAATATTTGCCTAGTGGGTTTTGCCTACTTTTCATATTTGTTGTATTGTATTGTATATTATTTTGTGACATATTTTTTGTGCAATTTGGGATTACTGTATTGTATGTAATGATTGAATTGCTTGAATATTAATTCCTTGTATGCTTGGTGATCTTTGTGAGATGGGTTCTATACCCGAACTCGAGTGCACTTAGGATAGGAGAATGGCATAGTCTTGTTGACTTGTGTGGAGTTATTCCTTAGCAAGTTGACTTGCAAGCCCATTCACTTGGTGGAGGTCATGTTGGGATCAATAATGTCACACGAGTAATCGTGGTTAGGCATTACTCTTTCCAATATAGACCTTAGAAGCCAAGGACCTTAGTTTACCAAGCCCATCTTGGCCTATTTTTAGGATGCAGTGCGAAGGTTGTTCAAGTGTAAGATTTGATACGATTGTTACGCGATACTACACTCATAAGAGTCTCTCTTGAGAATATTTTTGGAATACGAGTAGTCGTTTATCCGATAATATCCGAAAGATGGGATGATGACTATGGGAACCTCTTGTAGAACATGTTTGGCAGGTTTAAACCCTAGTACACTTCCTTTGGGTGGTTCTTAACCGAGACTCCATGTTCGTGACTTGCAACAAACCCTTGATTCATGGTTGATCTGTTCTTGTATCCTTAATATCAATGGAACTTGGGTGTTGATAAGGTGTAAACCATAATCCACCAAAATGGATGATTGATATTAAGGATGACATGATCTATCCCATGAACTTTGTGTGGTGTGCTTTGCTTGATCCTTGAGTGTGATTGTTGCATCCATGCATTCATGCACTCATTTGCATCCATATCATCAATAATGAGAAAAATTTCAAGGAACTTAAGAGGTCTATTTGCAAAATTTTCAGACATGGAAAGACAAAGAAGGAATACGAAGAAGTACAGTTTCAGACAACCCGACTTGAAAGAGCTAAGGAATTTGACATCCTATGTACTAGATCCCTTGGGTTTCAAGGCTCGTTATGGGAAACTTCTATCTATTTTGACTACTCAAGTGGACGAAGGATTGATGAGTGTATTGGTGCAGTTCTATGATCCCTTGTACCGTTGCTTCACATTTCCGGATTTCCAGCTTTTGCCCACGCTTGAGGAGTATGCCTACCTTGTGGGCATACCTATCCTAGACCAGTTGCCGCTCAGTGGCTTAGAGAGTATTCCTACTTCTCAAGAGATAGCTGATATGTTACATATAGATAAATCTCTGGTTGGTGCTCATATGACTACCAAAGGTGGAATTCAAGGTCTCCCTTCTGAGTTCCTCATTGCTCAATCTACTATGTATGGGAAGGCCATGAGTGAGGACGCCTTTGAAGCCATATTTGTACTTCTCATCTATGGGCTAGTGTTATTCCCCAACATCGACAAGTTTGTGAATGTGAATGCTATTAGGATTTTCTCTACTCTTAATCCCGTTCCGACTCTGTTGGGTAACTCATACTTTTATTTGCATATGAGGAATGCAAAAGATGGTGGTACTATTGTGTGATGTTTGCCTCTACTGTACAAGTGGTTTATTTCGCACTTGGCGCAGACGATCACCTTCAAGGAGAACAAAGGAAGTCTACGGTGGTCCACGAGACTCATGTCTCTCACTAATGATGATATCTTTAGGTACAACCGTGTATATGATGGTGTGGAGATTATCGACTCTTGTGGTGAATTCTCCAATGTGCCTCTTCTTGGTACAGGTGGTGGGATTAACTACAACCCTATTTTGGCACATCGTCATCTTGGGTTCCCCCTAAAAGATAAACCTAATAACATTCTGTTAGAGAGTGTATTCTTCCAGGAGGGTAAAGATCCCCAAGGCTTGAAGGGCAGGATGGTTCGCGCTTGGCGCAAGATCCATAGGAAGGGAAGGAAGGAGCTGGGTCCGAAGAACTGTATTGCTTTGGAACCCTACACCTCTTGGGTTAGGAGGAGAGCTTCCGAGTACCTCATGTCTTATGAGTATCCAAGACCTACACCTTTGGTTTTGGCTGGGCCTTCAACCCTCCCTGACCAAGGAGTAGAGGAGTTGAGAGACGAAGACCGTTCGCGTGCCTGGATCTGTGAACGAGAGGAGTTGCTTCAGTAGATCAGAGAGAAGGATGCTTTGATATAGTTCCTTGAGCACCAGGTTATTGATGAGCCTGATGATGCATTGACTTCTCTTCTTCCTCAGTCTTCCAAGTTTTGGAAGAGGAAGTATGATCGACTCGCCAAAGAGAAGGCAAATATGGAGGCAGCCTATGAGAGGGAGGTAAAGAGGCTTCGTGCAGCTTATCTTCCAGTCTCTAGAGCTTTAGATGACTGTTTCTAGGGTTCCATAGGATGTTCATTTTCCTTCTCTCTTGTATTGTATTTGGTTACCAAGACTGTACTTCTTTGGTGTAAAAATATTCTCCAAATATTATTGATATGATATTTCCATATATGTATAAATAATTAATATTTTCAATATTTGCAAATAGGACTCTAAAGTTCCTCTGATAAATAAAAATAAATCATATGCACAAGCATTGCATGCATCATGTGCATAAGCAGGTTTTGCTCCAGGCTTCTTGTTCTATGGTCTAACTCTGTGTTCTTCATTTATTTTGAAGACAAGATGACTCACCGGTACTACACCCGAGCCAACGCATCAAGACTAATAGATCGTTTGGAGCAAGAGAACCATGAACTCAAGGAGGAAGTGGCCTTATTGTCTGCCCTGATGGAGTCTTTCATGGCCGCTCAGAGCCAGTCGTCTTCGACACCTTCAACTCCTTCCCAGAGGACATTCATCTCTGAGATTGCCTTTTCAACCGTGCCTGCGGCCAGCGCCCACTGTGCACCAACAGCTATGCCAACCGGGTTTCCTTGGGGGATGCCTCCCAACTTTATTCCTGAGGGTCCTGCGCCCACCTTTGCTTCCCTAACGGCATCTAGCCCAGTCCTTGCTGTTCCACCTCCCGTCGTGCATACTATACCCAGAGTAGACGACACCGTCTACCATTCTGAGCCGTCTGAGGGCCCAGATGTCTATGAAAAGATGGATGCTCTGAATGATCAGTTTCTTGAGCTCCGCAAGGAATTGAAAACTCTCAGAGGAAAAGACCTTTTTGGCAAGTTTGCTGCTTAACTCTGCTTCGTCCCAAACGTCAAAATCCCTGTAAAGTTCAAAGTTCCTGACTTTGAAAAGTACAAGGGAAATACTTACCCTCTCAGCCACCTGGTCATGTATGCCAGGAAGATGTCGACTTAGACTGACAATGATCAACTTCTCATTCACTACTTCTAGGACAGTTGTCCGGTGCTGCCCTGAGATGGTATATGGGCTTGGACAGCACGGACATCCGATCCTTCAATGATCTTGGCGAGGCCTTCGTCAAGCAATACAAGTATAACGTGGATATGGCTCCCGATAGGGATCAATTGAGAGCCATGTCCCAGAAGGACAAGGAAACTTTCAAAGAGTACGCCCAGAGGTGACGAGAGTTAGCAGCACAGATTGTGCCCCCGCTGGAAGAGAAAGAAATGACCAAGATCTTTCTGAAGACCTTGAGCTCGTTTTACTATGAGCGGATGATTGCCAGCGCTCCTTCTGATTTCACCGAGATGGTGAACATGGGGATGCGTCTGGAGGAGGGAGTCAGGGAAGGGCGCCTGACTAGAGAAGAAGGCTATTCTGCCAAACGATATGGGGCGTTTGGAAAGAAGAAAGATGGTGAGGCACACGATGTGACCTCCCATGTTAAACCAAGAAGACCCTCAGTGAGGAGGAAGACCGTGCGTCCCGCTGGTAATCAGCATCAGGTGGCTCACATAACACCTGTTTTTAGAGAAAACCAGCAATATCAGCATCACAGTAATAACCAGCAACAACAACATCAACAATATCAACAACCGCAACACCGTCCTCAACAGCAGGCCTACCAGCCTCGAAACAACAATCAAGCTAGTACAAGCTATGAGAGGAAGAGGGTCACCTTCGATCCTATTCCTATGACCTATGTAGAGTTGTATCCCTCTTTGATAGAGAGGAAGTTGATTACTCCACAAGACCCACCGGCTATACCTACCAACCCTCAGTGGTGGTATAAGCCCGAGCTTCATTGTGTTTATCATTCCGGTGCTCCCGGACATGGCGTGGAAAATTGTTACCCGCTGAAGACCAAGGTTCAAGACCTTGTGAGATGTGGTATCTTGTGTTTCGAGGACGTAGTTCCTAATGTGAAGAAGAACACATTGCCCGAGCATGGGAAATCCTCTGTTAACATGGTCCAGGGCTACCCTGGTAAATATAAGGTCAAATATGTTAACCATATTCGACAATCTTTGGTCCAGATGCACAGACTGTTGTGTGAGTACAGTCATTATGAGCATGACCATGACAGATGTCGAGTTTGCACTGTCAATCAGAGGGGATGTCGCCAAGTCCGTAAAGACATCCAAGAAATGCTGGATGAAGGAGTAATTGAGATACTTCATAATTGAAATGTTGGTGACGATGATGAAGTCAATGTGATATCTCCGGTATTTCGGATCCTAGAGCCTGTTGTCATCCGGTACGATGGCAGCAAGCAGAAGGCTTCTCCCTCTTTGATAATTAAACCAGCTGGCCCTGTGCCATACTCTTCTGATAGAGCGGTCCCTTATCGCTACAATGTCGTGGCATTGGAGAATGGGAAGGAGGTTCCCCTGCCCTCTACTTCTATTGTTAATATTGTCGATGTCAGTGGCCTGACCCGTAGCGGTCGTGTTTTCTCGACTCCGCCGAAACCCCAAGTTGATGCCCGAAGGGCTGATGTTGCTGATTATGCTGAACGCCCGGTTGGGAATGTTGTTAATGCTCCAAATCCGGCACTTGTTGCCAATAAACCTGCCTCTGTTATAAAACTCATGTCTCTGCTGGCCAGAGTGGCACTGTGAAAGAAGACTGCGATGAGATGCTGAGGCTCATCAAAAGGAGTGAATACAACGTTGTAGATCAGCTTCTACAGACGCCATCAAAGATCTCTATGCTATCATTGCTTATGAATTCAGAACCACACCGTGAAGCTCTGCAGAAGGTGTTGGATGTGGCGTATGTAGACCATGACGTCATAATAGAATAATTTGACAGTATTGTTGCGAACATTACCGCTTGTAACAATTTGAGTTTTTGTGACGATGATCTCCCCGAGGAGGGAAGAGACCATAATTAGGTCCTACACATCTCCATGAGCTGTAAGGATGATGCCATGTCAAATATGCTGGTGGACACTGGATCATCGCTGAATGTGTTACCGAAATCCACTTTTGCTAGATTGTCATATCAGGGGCCTCCCATGAGGCAGAGTTGAGTAGTGGTTAAAGCTTTTGATGGATCCAGGAAAACTGTGATTGGAGAGGTTGAGCTCCCAGTCAAGATCGGGCCAAGTGATTTCCAGATCACTTTTCAGGTCATGGATATCCACCCATCATATAGCTGTCTGTTGGGCAGACCATGGATTCACGAGGCAGGCGCCGTGACATCCACCCTACACCAGAAACTGAAATTTGTCAAACACAAGAAGCTGGTGGTGGTAGGGGGAGAGAAAGCTCTCCTGGTTAGCCATTTGTCTTCCTTTTCTTACATAGATGCTGAGGATGAAGTTGGAACGTCGTTCCAAGCTTTATCTATTGTTGAGCCTACTAAGAAATGAACTTCTTCATTTGTGTCCTACAATGATGCTAAGTTGGCCATTGAGCATGGCACAACTACCGGTTTAGGACAAATGATCAAGCTGGAAGACAACAAATCTCAGACTCGCATAGGGTATTCTTCTGGAACTTTCAACAAGCATGGGTTGTTTAAGAGTGGTGGATTCATCCACACTGTTCAAGATGAGGAAGCTACTGCTATTGTGGAAGAGGATGTAGAGGAAGATTCTAACAACTTTGTCATCCCTGGAGGGGTCTGCAATAATTGGGTCGCTGTTGATGTTCCAACAGTTATCTATAAGTCAAAGTAATGTTCATTTTGTTCAAAAACCCTTCTCCCATGCCAAAAGGAGGAGTGATGACATTGTTGGCTCATAAATACAATGATATTTTCATTCATTAAATTCATGTTAAATGTTTGTTTTTTCCATTTATTTTCACTTTTTGCTTTTTGCCTGAAATTGGTGATCACATAAAACCCTAAAAATAGAATAAAATCAATCTTTTCATCTGCATAATGATTTGCCTTGTTTGAATTCTAAAACCTCTTTATATCCAAAATCATTATGCAGGTTGATCAAACCCATTGAACATAATGATCCAACACCATCTCCCAACTTTGAGTTCCCTGTATTTGAGGCCGAAGAAGATGATGTTGAAGAGATTCCTGATGAGATTACCCATCTACTTGAGCATGAAGAGAAGATCATTCAGCCGCATCTCGAGAGTCTGGAAACAGTCAACTTGGGGTCTGAAGATTATGTGCGAGAAGTGAAGATTGGGGGCACTCCTTGAAGAGTCTGTTAAGAAGGGGTTGATTGAGTTGCTACGAGAATACGTCAACGTCTTTGCCTGGTCCTATGAAGACCTGCCTGGTCTAGATACTGATATCGTGCAACATTTTCTGCATTCACTGGTCTAGATACTGATATACGTCAACGTCTTTGCCTGGTCCCCATTTCATTCCCTTGCAGAGTTAACCTTTTTGTTCATCCTAACCGATGATGGTTACTCTCTTCTGTGGTTTTCTACCCAGTATCCGGTAGATGTAGTCCCCTCCTTGATTGGTTATCTTTATCCAATATTCGGTATTGATATTCCTTCACTTTTGAGTATATATCTCAGTAACCGGCGATATATCTCCCGGATCATTGCCTTTGTCAATGTATCCCCAGCGAGTCATCTTTCATCTATCCTTGGCTGGTAATGATCGTTTCTCCCTTTGATTGGTCATCATTTCATACCTAGTATTCGGTATCCCGATGTCCTTTTCCTTTCGGTCGATTTATTCTTTATTAACCCAGTAACTGGTTGTGGGTAATCTTCCATGCGAGTATGTTATCTATGTTCTGAAGGTAATAGATAATACATCTCATACGCTCTTTGGTCAAAGTCTTTTGTTCTTCCCCAGTCGAGTAAGATTCGTATCCCCTTTGCGGAGTCAAATGCCCATCTTGTAATCGAGTTTTCTTTTTCAGCTCTCCCTTTAGATGATGAGTGTTTTGGAAATATTCCCCAATTCACGCCTTGGTTGGTCATCTATTATATGCCCAGTAACCGGTATCCCTGGTGTTCCTTCCTTTCTGCTCCTTATTATGACTTTTTGTCCCCTGTGGAGCCAGATTTCCTGAGTTGAAACATACCTTTTTAGGTCTTCCTTGGATGATTTTAGATGTTTGATATCTCTCACTCTTATACCGGTCTTAGATATTCTTCCTCCCCGAGCGTGTTGTTCTTTCACCCTCATACCGGTGTTTTGATCATATGTCTCCTTGAGCTTATTACCCAGTAACCGGTAATACCTCATCCCGTGGTTCCCTCAGATGAGTCCTGTTTGGACATTCCCCAGTGAAGTCCCTTAGTGGATTTTTCCCCATCTGAGTCTGGATTTTCATCCGAAGTATCATTAATGGATGATTTTTGCTGTATTGGAATATTCCCCAATACATGCATCTTTGAGTCAGCTCGAGTCCTTCCATTGATTTATTTTCATGGATTTCCTCTCGTGTCTCAGCAAATTCTAAGTCGTGACCTGCTCACGCAATTTATTCTCTTTATTATCCCCATTAGAGTCCCTAGAGTCTCTGTCCCATAGAGTGTATTACTCATATGGATTGTCAGTTTCTCCTGATTTCCTTTCTCCTTTGTGGACACATATCTCCACAGGGTATTACCTTTTGCATACATACATTTGCATCATGAGATCAATTAGGGACCAAAATTCGTCTCTTTGTTATTATTTAAGCCCATTCTACCTCGTTGAGACGAAGATTTTAACCTTCATTTCTCCGGCTAGAATGACCTTAAATAGGGGCATCTGTAAGACCCTAATTTTGACCCTAAGATCCCTCATAGCATCATAACATTGCATTTGCATCTTGCCTCAAGGATCATAGCATCTTGGCTCCTTACCTTACAGTGGGATCTCTTGAGAGTGGGTTGGAGATCACCAAGTATGATTGAATTGTATATTATTGCTTTTCTCATTTTATTTACTAACAAAAAGAACACAAATATGTCACTAACATCTCTTGTTTGTAGCTTGAGCAGTCACAAGGTCCAAAGCTTCTAGGAGATCCTATGTGCATTGATATGGTCAAGGGAAGATGAAAGCAAGCATGGCAATGGTTCCCAAAGCTCTCATCCTTCAAATATGCCTCCCAAGTATCTCAATTCATCATTTTGATCAAAGCAAATCAAGGGGCTTGAGGTTTGTTTCACAAGGAAACCCTAATTCATCTGTCCATCAACTGTGCCTTGCTCATGAAGCAACCTCAACCCATGATCAAATACAATCAAGGGAAGTTCTTTAATTCATCACTTCATGCATATTTGAACTTATTTGAGTGTCCTCAATCATCAATTCATCAAGACATGAGGTGTGGGCTTGAGTAGTTGATCAGTCAATTCATCTGACTATTTTGAAATACACTAAGACCTAACTTTTGATGTGTTTGTCAAATGGAGATGACCCCAAGGGCAAAAATGTTCTTTAGGACCATATGAACAACTTTCATGTTCATCAAAATTTATTTGAAGCTTGTAAGGTCATCATCCATTCCAAGACATTATAGGTCATTTTGACTGAAACCCTAATTTTGGGTCAACTTCCCAAGGACATAACTCCTTCATTTTTCATGATTTTGAGGTGGAATCAAATGCATTAGAAATCTTAAGATATCTACTTCAAATGTTATGTTGAGAAAAGCTTCAAAATCCTAAAAGAAATACATGTGATAATGCAAAACATTATAGGTCACTTTGGACCAAAGGCATCGAAATGTGAAAAAGTCCAACTTCAAGTGCCTATAACTTCTTCATAAAAAACCCAAATGATGCAAAATTTAAGTCCAAATTGATTGCCTTGAAAAGATATACAACTTTGAGGTTGAAGATTATGTCATTTGGAGCTTGCATCATTGAAACAGGAGGGCTTGAACTTTGGCCAATTTTCAAAATCTCACATGTACATGTTTTACACCCTACACTTCATGACCACTTTTCATCAATTTCCAAGGCTCAAATGGAGTTTTGATCAACATAACAATTGATCCTTATGCAAAAATATTTCCAACCATTACTCATGAGGTGGTGTTTCAAGTTAGGACATGGCATTTTCGAAGACTTGAACATAATGGCACATTTTTGAAAATCATTTAAATTTGCATTGCATGAGATGATTATGCACAATTTGCACGTCCAGTTTGCTTCTATCATTGCTCAGCTACCAAATCCAAGTAAAATTGGGCTCTCCATGCGCCTGTACAGGCTTATGCATGGAGGCCCTTTCCATTCATGCAATGGAATGATCATGCATTTCAGCTTGCCTCGCCTATAAATACAATGATATTCCTCTTCATTTCACTGACCTGAAGGCGCCCCAAATGCTGTGCAATTAAATCCTCACCCTCACACCAAAGGAACTCTCTCATTTTTCTCTCAATTTTCAGATCTGAATTTTGATTTCCTCAATTGATTTTCAGATCTTAAAGTTCCTAAACCTCATCACCTTGATTCATAGAGTGTACTGCAAGCATTAACACCAAGGAATCGTGACTCTAAGCTCTGCAAATCAGAGGTTTACCTCAACTTTTATTTTCTTCAAATCAGCTTATATTTTGGTTATTTCGGGCTGTTGTTGTGTGATCTGAAGTCCTCTGCATAGAGGCAATTGTTTTGAGCTTCGAATTTTTGAAATCTAGTAAGTTCAGTTGAACACCATTAAAATTCCATCTCTGATTTCTCTTAATGTAGAAACCTAGAGTGGATTTGGTTGTTACAGGGGTGATGTACATCACCCCAACTTTCGATTGGTGCCTGGATCGTAGCATATGGTTAACTTTTTTCTCTCTGCAATTTTTGAACCTCGCCGGAACTGGCCGGAGAAGACGGTGGCGCTAGTCACCGTCTGTTCTCCAGATGGAATCTGAACCATCCGTTTCATTTTCCAGATTTGATCCAGTCCCTTCATTGTTATGATTTTTCCATAGGCCATGTGTTTTCCATTTGAGTCGCGTGTATGGTGAGCGTCCGCTTCCTGGCCACGTGATGATCCACGTCAATTAATGAGGCTTCATAAGATGGTCCATGCATTTTCCATTTTCTAATTTCTGATTTCTATTTCTTTTATTTCTTTTAATTCCATTTCTTTTTAAAAATTCATATCTCCTTCATTATTGGTCCAAAAAATATGAGACCAATTTCTTTTTTCTCCTTTTAATTTCTAGTTTCTATAAATGATTTTTAATATTTTTTTTATAATTTGATTTTTTTTTAGGATTTTTCTCTTTTCTGGTTATTTTTAATTCATTTAAAATAGTTTTTGATATCCAAAAAATACAAAAAATATTTTTCCAACCTATTTGAATGATGATAGATCCATGAAAAATATTCTCATAAATTTATTAATTGATTTGAGATTTATTTGAGATTTTAATTCAATTAGGTTATTTTTATGTATTTTTAATTGATTTAAAATAGTTTCTAACTTTTAAAAATGCTGAAATTTTTTGTCAAACTTTGTTTGACCTTGTTGAACTTGGGATAATTCACTTGGACTTTTCAAAGTTGATTTGAAGTGAATTTGAAGTTTGACATTTCTTTATTATTTTAATTCAAGTTTTATTTTAATATTGGAAAATACCAAAAATATTTTATATTGTTTGACGTTGATCGTCTCTATCTTTGGTCAATGCTTGTTGATTATCTTATTCCATTTCCATTAATGTACTTTAATATTCTTCTTCTTCTTCTTCTTTTTTTTCTTCTTTTTGATCAATGAGTTAAAGATTGGTGGTTAGCCTTGATACATGGAGGTTTAACCTTCCTTGATTCAAATCTAATTCATCTTGATCATGGATCAAGTGAATGGTGTCGCAACTGGGCGAAAAAACAACCGGAGAAAAAAAAAAGAAACAGGAGAGTCGCCACCGTTCGTTATTTATCCCAAAGGAGGGAAAGGAAACGATCGAAGAAAACCTGAAAAAAGAAAAAGACAAGGTCTCGCAACCAAATCTAGGGTTCGGGAGTCGATTATGCAAAGGGAAGGTATTAGCACCCCTACGCATCCGTAGTACTCTACGGGATCCACTCTTGTTGTTCTAGTCTAAAGGGTATAGGTATATCTAAAGTACTATCTGCTAAAAAAGAGGTCAAAAGAAAATGACTCGCAAGAATGTCGCATTCACTGCCTACGTATCTCATCTGAGTATGAGAATCAAAGTCTTTGTAGCTCGGCTACCTATGGGTTAAAGAGAAGTGTGCTCGCTAAGACATCGCGTCTTATGCCTACGTATCTCATCTGGAATGAGAATCAGAACAAGACGTAGTTCAGCTAACTACGGAAACAAGGGTCTCGATTGCAACTAGGGCAAGAGAAAGGGAAAGTCTCGATCGCAACGAGGGCGAGAGAAAAGAATCACAAAAAGGGCGACAGCAAGCAAAGATTAGTTATTAGTCGTCAGTCAAACTCGGCAAGACATCTCATCTCGTGCCTACGTATCTCATATAAACATGAGAATCAGAGTTGTCGTAGTTCGACTAACTAGGGGTTAAGGATTGCCATCTGAACATGGACTTATAAGAGAGGACACCAGCTGTGTCAGAGGAACATGGGCAATGTGTTCAACGTCCTAGCAGTAGGTGTCGCAGCTCGCTGAATCGAGTCTTAGGTAGTTACCTCTTTGCAATAGAACGAATTGACATGCCACAAGATCGGGTACGCACGGAAGGTCTAAAAATGGGGAAGCTCTGCCCTAGAGTTGTCATGCAATGTGGACCTATGTGTTAGGATTTACAGAAGGGAACATCTACCTAATGTTAGCATGCAAAGAATAAGGGAATTATACCTATGTTATCATACAAAGGGTTCTACCTAATGAGTGCTACCTAAACGGAACAAGAGTCGACGGACGGGGCAAGGAGAGGAGCCCCGGATAAGGGTAGATGGCGATGCCTGAGGCAATCGACTTACAGGTAGATGGCGATGCATGAAGCAATCGACTTACAAGAGGATGGATGAATACATGCTGGTTCTGTTAAGTTTTGAAAATGATTACTCGACGTTGGATCGAGCTTTTGATCTTGTTTTAAAATGATTATCGGATGTTAGTTTTAATTCTTGTATTAACAGATGAATAAAGAATGAAAGAATAAATATTATACACTTTATGGGAGAGGGGTACATTTGTTATGAATGGGGATTGTTCATGGCAATCAAACAATAAGAATATATGCCTCATACATCATACAAGTAGGCAACAGTTAATCAAACAGTAAGATAAGTAAACATGAATATAATCCAATAAAAGAATCAAAGAATGAAATAATGGAGCATTAAATAAGGTATGGGATGTATGAACATGTTAAACAATCAAGCAATAGAAAGCATGAATGAGAGAAACAAGTATAAAAGATAACAGATGAACCAGACAGAAGAAAAAATGCACACAAGGGGCCATTGAGATAAATTAAATCAAGAAATGAGGCAAGGACCAAATAAAATCAAGATGAAAGGCCTATAATACATGGCATATGATATGAACAAGGGAGGATCAAAAGATCTCTTCAATTGCCATAAGCAATCCCTAAGTCAAACATCGATCATAAAGAAGTCAACTGAAAATTCAAGTCAACTTAATAAATGTCAAATAAATAGTAAATTAATCAAGAAAATTATGAAAAATTAAACAAAGTTAGATGGGGTCAGGACATCATCATCCCCCAAAAATATTTTAAAAATAATGAAAATTGGTTATTGAATTAATTGAAACAAAACAGAAGTCAAAACAAAAATCAACCAACCAAACTAGGTCAAAAATAAATCCAAAATAAATTACAAATTGGAAATAAAATTCCAAGAAAAGGTCAAGTTGACCATGGGACAGTGGTCAACCCTCATCCCAAAAAATCAGAACCTAAAAATAATTTTAAGTCATGAAAATAAAATCAAGAAAAAATGTGTGTTAAAATGGACCATTTAGAATAAACAATTAAAATAAAATATCAATATTAAATAAATACGAAAATAAAAATTAAATAAAATTAAATATGAAATTAAGAAGTATAAAAAATATTTTTGGACATTTTTATGAATAAAGAAAATATTTTAAAATAATTAAAATCAAAATAGAAAAATAGATGTGAATTAAAAAAGAAAATAAAAGTGGACATGTGTTAGTGTTGATCGGCCAGGAAAGGGAGGGTGTGAAGAGAAAAACACGCCAAGGCCCAGTCCAAGTCATTTATTCAGGGCGTGACAAAATTTAAATAACGTTTTATTAAAATATTTCATGTGACATTGCATCAATTGGGCAACTCCACTTAAGTGACTAGAAGACAAAAAGGAATGGGCGGCTATGATTAAAAGACATGCGCATGATCTAATGGCTCTAGACGCGCCACACATTCATCATCTTCCACAAAACTTGGAACCCTAATGCCATGCATGAAGGAACACGAAAATATGCAGTGGTTTTTCCAATCTTCCAATCAATAATACGAGCACTATAATGCACAAAATGACATGAAATAAAAACCAAAATTCAAGTACAAAATGTGTAGATCATCATGGTATCCTTGTTTGAGTGAAATGATGTCTTAATCATGGAGAAAAGTTGACCACAAGAGGTCAACATGGACAATAGAAAAGGCAAAAAATTCAACATAAACCAATAACAAGAACACAAGCATGATTGGCATGGTAATGATGATGAAACAACATTAGCATCTAATTGGCATGGCAAACAATAATGATAATAATGGTAAGCAAGCATAAGAATGAGGAAAACAAATGGCCATGGAAGATGGAGTAAGATGGTTACCTTGCCTTGCTTGCCACGAAAATTCACCAATGCCTCCTCTTTTAGGTTTAGGGTTGGCAGCTTTTTAAATAGGGTGGATCACATGCTTCATGGGCTTTTAAATAATTGATTTATCCATAAGCAAAAATAATGCCAAAGTGAGGTGTATTAGGGCATGTGAAATGTTGTTATTTTGGGCCAAATTTAAGTGAATGGATATCCAATGCATGGCCAAATGAGGTGAAAAACGTGGGTTGGTTTGCAGCATGGCTTGGCAAGCAAGAAATCCATTCCAAATGATGAAATAATGCAAACAGTAGAAAGACCTCATGGAGCATAGCATCTTTCATGTTGAGCACAAGTTGAAATGATGAATGGAAGAAGGTGAAAAATAGCCCTCAAGTTCAGGTCTCACCATGCAAAACTGATTGGGCCAGTTTGGCCTAAAATCTGCCTAGAAAATCAAGTCATGGTGCCCACTTTAGGTGAATGTATCTTTCAAACCATGGATCAAAATGAGATGATTCTAAAAGGATGTGAAAGAGGACATGGCAAGGTATAATTGTTGTGAAGAAAACATTTTCAAATGATGCCTTGAAGTGCAAGAAAACTGGCCAAGAAGTCTTGATAAACTTTGAAGATTTTGAGACTTAAATTTTTTTCTAAGTGTCCTAAGAATATGCCTCACTTTGACCAAGCATAACATTCACAATTTTAATCCAAATGGAGCAAACTTTATATCTCTAGAAAGCTTCGAACAAGAGGAACAACTTTCATGTTGGAGAAATGTTCAAACGGAGCTTTTATCTTGATGGAAAATGGGCTTAAAGTGAGTGCAACAATCATGAAAACTTGCCCTAAATGGAAAGTCAACCATTTCCAAATTAAGTAACTTTTCTAATTCCTGATTAAATGATGAATCCATGATCCAACCTTGGTCAAATTTCAGATGTAGGCTCCCCTAGGCATGGATTTTGAGATCACACTCTGGCCCCATAGTTGACTTTTCCCAAACTGTCTGATTCTCGATTCTAATGATCAATTGAAGCACCTCTGGCTCAAATAAAGAGCTGATTTTTTGTATGTAGACCCTTGTAGACATATGCAGGGCCATGGAAAAGAGTTTCACCCAAAGAATCAGAAATAAACTGATTTTATACCAAACCCTAGCTTTAGGGAAAAAATGATCGGGAACTGATTGCACTGCTTGCGGATGGATCTTTCTGAGATAATTGTGAATCTTCCTAGACCAAGATATCTCTCCAATCATGACATGGATAAGCTCCTCTACTTCCAACCAAACATTTCCTGTTGCAGGTAGCCATGATACCCTAATTTCTGATTAAATCCAGATGAACACCCTGATAGCTCTGAATCCTTCACTGATGAACTGAGGACCATAATAAGATACCTGGACCCCCCTGAGACCCTTGAGACTTGTATACTTAAAGAATGCAGTCCAATTATCAATCTTTCTTTGTGTGGGCTCCTTCTGTTAAGGAGTGATCAATCAAAACTTGATTTCCATGTCACTAATGCAGTATGCAATGAGTATGACCTAGTATGATGCTAATGAAGTGTAAAACATAATCCCATGCTTCCAAGAAAAAAATGAAGGGTAAATTTTGGGGTATTACAAATGGCTTTGAATTAAGGATAGGTTACTTCCTAATCATGCAAAGAACCTAAATCAATACAAGATCATTTCTCATCTTCTTTTTGGCATGGCAAGTTGTATGAGTTTGATTCACTAATCAATATCTCTAACTTGTGTTGTTGCCTACATTATTATTGACCGACCTCGAATAGTTGTGACTTCTACATAAGTCCAATTACGATTGCTTAACATAGCGCTAAATTTCCTTATGTCACACTAACTCTAACACTAACCATTAACCATTAACATTTAATTCTTGCTCTTTACATTTATGCAATTTACTATTCTTGTACATATTATTCATTTGCTTTTTCCTTTGCTCACTTGAGCACATGTTTATGTTAATGCAATTCGCCTTTTGCTCACTTAAGCACATAATTATGTATATATTATTGTGCTTATGTTTTGTTTTGATTATTGTGAACCAAATGCAAAAATGGACAAATGGACTTAGATTCTAGGACAATCCCTATGCAAAAATGGAGTAAAAAGGCCTTAAATGTTGAAGATGGATTAGAAGGACCAAATCTCTAAACTCACTCTTGTCCATTCTTGATTTACTTGATAAAAATCTTTGATGTGTGTGCCTTTGTGCTAGGGAATCCTATTTTGAGCCAAATTGAAGAACCATTGCCATGATCATCCAAAGTGAAGAATACAAGAGTCATTGGGGATCTTCTAAGAGCTTGTTTGATTATGTTGATTGCTTGAGCTTACACTTATTTTGCTTGCATATTCCAAAGGATGGGAGCTACTTGGATCATAAATATGATCTCAAGAGAGGAACTCCATTTGTGGTCTTGTTTCTTATCCTTCATCTCTTGTATAATTAGGACTTTAGCCATTCTTCTTCTTCCCTCCACTCTAACCCAAGCCAAAACTTTTGTGCAAACATTTAACACTTCTTTTTAAACATTAGAAACCTAAGCATTATGCTTTTGATTTTCAAACTTTCTTTTCATAACACTTATTTTGAATTGAATCTTTAAGTCAACTTTGACCATATTTTATAAATACTTTTCATTGGTAAATATAACTCATTCAAATACTTTTGTGGTTTCAATGACCACTTTCTTAATAAAAAACTTTTCATAACCTTTAGCTATTAGGTTTGAGTTATCCTTGAGGTAGATGTAATACTCACCTATATCCTTAGTGATGGACAATGAGTCTTCCATGCTTATTATAGGGTTAACCCCTCATTAGCATGTTGAAGCTATCATCACATGGTGGATTTGTGGTTTTAGGTTGAGTTTTATCCCTTGGATAACAAAAGACCTTAAGGCTTTTGGACCAAATTAATTCACCAGCTCATTTTGAGATTTTTACCCCGAACTACGAGGTTTTGATCCTAATATTTTTCAAGAGAAATGGGTTTATCCATCCAAACACAAATTGTAAATAACTTGTATATTATTTTCTCATCTCTTCAATCATGTTTGCACAAACAAATTTTTCACAAAAATACCAACCTTACAACAAGTGTGAAAAGGGCTCCCTAGGAGTACCTAGGATGTTTTGGGTGCTTAACACCTTCCCATTGCATAACCAACCCCCTTACCCCGATCTATGACATTTTTACTAGTTTTTGATTCGATAAAATTTTTAGGTTTTTGTTCGTTTTCTAACCATTCCTTTGGATAAATAGAAGTGCGGTGGCGACTTGACTTGTATGGTTTACCTTGGATTTAGTCAATATCTCTAATGGTAACGAATACCCCGCTACACTATCAACATTCTCGAAGACTACATCACCTTTCTCAACATCCTAAGGAAGTGATGCCGAATATCAATATGTTTAGAGCGCGAATGTAGTATAGGGTTTTTGGTTAGATTTATGGTGCTTGTGTTGTCACAAAAGATGGGAATACGTTAAAGTTGAACATCGAAGTCGAGTAATTATTGTTTGAGCCACAAAATTTGAGCGCAACAATTACCTGCAGCAACGTATTCCACCTTGGCGGCTGACAAAGCAACTGAAACTTGCTTTTTGCTGTGCCAACTTACCAAGGATTTTGAATGAAAATGACAAGTGTCACTGGTGCTTTTCCTATTCGATTTGGAACCGGCAAAGTCGGAATCGGAGTAACCAACCAACGAGCAATCACTTCAGTAACACCCCTTTTTCTACCCCAAAATACTTAACATATAATCAGAGTAAATAAGCACGCATATAACAAAAGGGCGTCACATCGACGGTTTCTAAAACTAAAAGCTTTCAAAAACCAAACATCATTCCTCATCAACATACCATACACCTGGTCATTTAAAATAACACATCTCACTTCTCCTGAATATTCAAGAATATACATTCGCAGCGGAAAATAATGAATACTCATGCATTTCATAAAATGATCCATGTCCCATACCATGATCATCTCTCAATAATCTCTTCGAGATAAAATAAAACAAGTAATAACATAATGCATATCCAAATAAGATATGAGTTCAATACTACTAATCTACCCAGTGTTACATGACAAGAGCATTGACTCATTACCTAGTCTTCAAACTAAAATACGAAAACTCTCCGGCTAATCTCGAGCGAGCTACCGTCCACTTACTTCAGCGATACTACTCCTGAGTATCTGCACGATACCCATGTAAAGGTAACATTCAAATAGAAAGGGTGAGAATTCAAATCATTATGAAGAAGTATAATCAGGCACAATGATTAAATCAACAATTAACGGAATTCATCACACCTTGCATAACCATGTCAATAACATTAACCAACATTTATTTCACATGTTTCAACCATCAATCAAAACGCAAGGAGTACAATATTGAAATCCAATATTATATTCTCAAATATACACATAACTACAATTATCACATAATCACATATTTCCCAAATTATGTATCCAAACATCACCAAATTCAATTATCATATCTCATACACACATCGCAATCACATCAAGTTATGTACTCACACATCACCAAATTCAATTACCATATCTCATACACACATCACAATTACAACAATTCATACACTCAATTATCACATGACTCTAATGCGACTCAATGCAAGACATGTGACTCTATGCATGCGGTACTTCAACGTGAACCCATCGTTTCACCGCTTTCCGATTCAATATCTAGAATCCAAACCACGCTTCCGATCTGGACAAGATCAAAGCCACTACCACACCTATTTCCAATTAAGGATTAACGTGTGCTACATCTACCACGCCTATTTCCAATTAAGGATCAACGTGCGCTACATCTACCACACCTATCTCCAATTAAGGATCAACGTGTGCTACATCTACCACGCCTATTTCCAATTAAGGATCAACATGTGCTACCATGTGAACCCACAGTTTCACCGCTTTTACCATGAAGCCGACCATGCCATGAATGAATGTACAAATACCAACAACATATGCAATTAAGATCATCTCTACCATCTTAACATTCCATATATCACCATAATTCAACTCTATAAATTATCCACCAATGGTACATATACACATTCATAACAAATACACCATTCACATAATATGCAATTAAGATCATCTCTACCATCTTAACATTCATAACAATTACACCATTCACATAATATGCAATTAAGATCATCTCTACCATCTTAACATTCATAACAAATACACCATTCACATAATATCTATTCGAGTCATCTTTCTAATGCTTTAAACCCCAACCCAAAATGATTCACGAGTTGAAAGTTATGAATAAAACCGTGCACGAAGGCGTTACTAAAAAGTTGTTGTTTTCTAAATTTTCTAACATAATTTTCATCTTCTTCAACCCCAAAAACGTCCACGAAATAATCTCCAAAATTATTTTATTCCTGAAACAAAGTTATAGCCTTCTATTTCAGATATCCAACGCTTCAAACGGCACTCGATTTGAACTTACGGATCAAAAGTTATGACCAAAACGATTCCGACCGAAAAACAAAAAAAAAAGGCTCGCGATTGCGTCGGACAGAATGCAGAATTTTCTGCGGTTTTCATCGTTGGAGGACTTTCGGACCTCCGATTTCGATTCCGTAAAAAGCCACACGTTCAGAAAATTTTAACTCATACAATACTCTAAATATATAACATTAATTTACAGTTTTAACACAATCAAATCACCACAAATCAAGAATATTCATCAAGACCTAACAATTCCAAAACCATGCAAAATTAGGGATTTCAACCTAAACATACATCTACCCATTTGACCCGATCATACTAACCCATAACAATAAGGATTCCCCCCTTACCTCTTCAATTTTTTGGAAACCCTAGCTTCTCTCTTGTTCTTCCCCTCTTCTCCTTATTTTTTCTCTTTTCTTTCTCTATTGCCTTCAATGATCAAATGAATCCTAATTCTAACTCTCATATCTCTTATTTATAGTATTACATTTGGGCTTAAAGCATGATACCTCTAATTTAATTAATAGGCTCAATAAGACCTAATATCTAAATATCTCTAATTTAATTCAAATAAATTAAACCAACTCAATATACACCAAGTTAATTAGTATAATTAAATATTCAATTATATCTCATATCAACTAAATAATTAATTAACCCATCAAATTAATTAATATAATCGATTATTATGCTACCTAACAACCAATTAATTAATTACCACTCCAAATAAATAAATAAAATATAGTAATAATAATATAACAATTAAATACTAAAATTGGGTTGTTACAACTCTCCCCCACTTAAAAGATTTTCGGCCTCGAAAATACCTCAAACGAACAACTCCGGATACGATTCCTTCATCTTATCCTCGAGTTCCCAAGTGATATTGCCATTGGCGACTCCGCCCTATATCACTTTCACCAAAGCAATCTCCTTACCACGAAGCTTCTTCACTTCTCGATCTTCAATTCTCATAGGTGATGTATCGACCGTCAAATTATCCCTCACTTGAACATCATCTAAAGGAACAACATGAGATGGATCCGCAATGTACCTCCTCAATTGAGATACATGGAACACATCATGAAGATTAGAAAGTGATGGTGGTAATGCAATCCGATATGCCACTTCACCTACCCTCTCGGAAATCTGATAAGGACCAATGAAACGCGGCGTCAACTTACGCGACTTCAAAGCTCTACCAACACCCGTTATTGGCGTAACTCGAAGAAACACATGCTCATCTTTCTAGAACTCAAGGGCTTTCCTCCTCTTATCATGATAACTCTTTTGACGACTCTGAGAAGCCTTCATCTTCTCTTGGATCATCTTAATCTTATCCGTAGTCTCTTGAATCAACTCGGGTCCAACCACATCACTCTCTCCCGATTCGTACCAACACAAAGGAGTTCTACACCTTCTTCCATAAAGAGCCTCAAAAGGTGCCATTCCATACTCGAATGGAAATTGTTGTTATACGTAAACTCGATCAAAGGCAAGAAACTATCCCAATTTCCTCCTTGTTCCAAAACACAAGACCTCAAAAGATCTTCAAGTGACTGAATAGTTCTCTCCGTTTGACCATCAGTTTGCGGATGATATGTCGAACTCAAATGCAACTTCGTACCAAAGCACTTTGCAAACCTTCCCAAAATCTCGAAGTGAACCTCAGATCTCTATCCGAAACAATGCTCGACGGAATACCATGTAAACACACAATCCTTTCGATGTACAACTTAGCCAGTCTCTTCATTGAATAATCCATCCTTATCGGAATAAAATGAGCACATTTCGTCAACCTGTCCACAACGACCCAAATCGCCTCACAATTACTCAATGTCCTCGGCAAGCCCGAAACAAAATCCATAGAGATACTATCCCACTTCCACTCGGGAATAGATAACGGTTGCATCAAACCAGATGGCTTTTGATGTTCAATCTTTGACTTTTGACAAGTCAAACATGAATACACAAATTCCGCTACATCCTTCTTCATACCTTGCCACCAAAACATCTTTCTCAAGTCTTGATACATTTTAGTAGCACCAGGATGAATACTCAGACCATTTCTATGCCTTTCCTCAAGAATCCTCTTTCTCAAGTCCGCAACATCCGGAACACAAACTCGATCACGACACCTCATGATACCATTCTCATCAATCCGAAATTCACCACCCCTGCCTTGATTAATCAATGTCATAACATCGACCAATTTCAAATCTGACTTCTGACCTTCTCTAATCTCGTCAAGAATGCCACATGTAAGCTTCAACATACCAAGCTTAACACACGAAGGCGTCGCTTCACAAACCAAACTCAAATCTCTAAATTGCTCCAACAATTCAAACTCTCGAATCATCAACATAGACATGTGCAATGACTTCCTACTTAATGCATCGGCTACAACATTCGCCTTTCCAGGATGATAATTCAAACCAAAATCATAATCCTTCAAGAATTCCAACCATCTCCTTTGCCTCATATTCAATTCTTTCTGATCGAACAAGTACTTCAAACTCTTGTGATCACTAAACACATCAAATCTCGATCCAAACAAATAATGTCTCCAAAGCTTCAACACAAACACAACGGCTGCCAACTCTAAATCATGCGTCGAATAATTCCTCTCATGAACTTTAAGTTGCCTTGAAGCATAAGCTACCACTTGCCCTTTTTGCATCAGAACACCTCTCAAACCCAACAAAGAAGCATCACAATACACAACGAAAGTTTCTAACAGATCCGGTAAAATCAAAATAGGAGCCGTAGTCAATCTTCTCTTAAGCTCTTGAAAATTCGCTTCACACTGCGAAGTCCAAATGAGAGCTTGACCTTTCCTAGTCAACTGCGTCAATGGTAACGAAAACTTAGAAAATCCTTCAATGAACTTCCTATAATAACCAGCTAAACCAAGCAAACTTCTGATCTCAGCAACAGACTTAGGAGCTTCCCACTGAGATACAACTTCAATCTTCGTAGGATCCACAAAAATACCACCACTCGATATCACATGTCCAAGAAAACTTACTTCACTCAACCAAAACTCACAAACCAATGGAAACTCTTCAATCGTCCTCTTCCCACGAATATCCAAAGTTGCCAACGACATAAACAACTCGGCACCATCTTGCACCGATTCATCAACTTGCTTAGCAGACACAAACCAATCTTCGTTAGCACCAACCTCAGGAAATAACAGTCTTCTCAAAACAGTTGATATACACCCGATTAACTTCTAACCAATACCATCCTCGAATCCGACCTCTCTTCGGGTTCAGGAAAAGCACAACATTCTCAAACAGGTTAACTAGCCAACACTGCACTCTTGCATGCAACAACATAATGTCCAAGCTCGATACAATTGGAACATCCAAGATAAGCAGACGCTTCTCCCCCCACTTATTTTATTCCCAACCTGCCAATGGAAAATAAAACAAGCATCGACAGTGTTCTCACACAAATGCCGCATACTAGGGAATAAACATAATTAAACAACCTGGTCGGACGGACCGACCTGCTCTGATACCACTAATGTATCAGACAAACAGTATCGATCGTGTCAGATACACGAATCTAATACACGGGATGGAAAAAACCCTAACGGCTATTGACCAACTGGTCGACCATGCTCTGATACCACTAATGTAACACCCCTTTTTCTACCCCAAAATACTTAACATATAATCAGAGTAAATAAGCACGCATATAACAAAAGGGCGTCACATCGACGTTTTCAAAAACTAAAAGCTTTCAAAAACCAAACATCATTCCTCATCAACATACCATACACCTGGTCATTTAAAATAACACATCTCACTTCTCCTGAATATTCAAGAATATGCGTTCGCAGCGAAAAATAATGAATACTCATGCATTTCATAAAATGATCCATGTCCCATACCATGATCATCTCTCAATAATCTCCTCGAGATAAAATAAAACAAGTAATAACATAATGCATATCCAAATAAGATATGAGTTCAATACTATTAATCTACCCAGTGTTACATGACCAGAGCATTGACTCATTACCTAGCCTTCAAACTAAAATACGGAAACTCTCCGGCTAATCTCGAGCGAGCTACTATCCACTTACTTCAGCGATACTACTCCTGAGTATCTGCACGATACCCATGTAAAGGTAACATTCAAACAGAAAGGGTGAGAATTCAAATCATTATGAAGAAGTATAATCAGGCACAATGATTAAATCAACAATTAACGGAATTCATCACACCTTGCATAACCATGTCAATAACATTAACCAACATTTATTTCACATGTTTCAACCATCCATTAAAACTCAAGGAGTACAATATTCAAATCCAACATTATATTCTCAAATATACACATAACTATAATTATCACATAATCACATATTTCCCAAATTATGTATCCAAACATCACCAAATTCAATTATCATATCTCATACACACATCGCAATCACATCAAGTTATGTACTCACACATCACCAAATTCAATTACCATATCTCATACACACATCACAATTACAACAATGCATACACTCAATTATCACATGACTCTAATGCGACTCAATGCAAGACATGTGACTCTATGAATGCGGTACCTCAATGTGAACCCAATGTTTCACCGCTTTCCGATTCAATATCTAGAATCCAAGCCACGCTTCCGATCCGGACAAGATCAAAGCCACTACCACGCCTATTTCCAATTAAGGATTAACGTGTGCTACATCTACCACGCCTATTTCCAATTAAGGATCAACGTGTGCTACATCTACCACGCCTATCTCCAATTAAGGATCAACGTGTGCTACATCTACCACGCCTATTTCCAATTAAGGATCAACGTGTGCTACCATGTGAACCCACAGTTTCACCGCTTCCACCATGAAGCCGACCATGCCATGAATGAATGTATAAATACCAACAACATATGCAATTAAGATCATCTCTACCATCTTAACATTCCACGTATCACCATAATTCAACTCTATGAATTATCCACCAATGGTACATATACACATTCATAACAAATACACCATTCACATAATATGCAATTAAGATAATCTCTACCATCTTAACATTCATAACAAATACACCATTCACATAATATACAATTAAGATCATCTCTACCATCTTAACATTCATAACAAATACACCATCCACATAATATCTATTAGAGTCACCTTTGTAATGCTTTAAACCCCAACCCAAAATGATTCACGAGTTGAAAGTTATGAATAAAACCGTGCACGAAGGCGTTACTAAAAAGTTGTTGTTTTCTAAATTTTCCAACATAATTTTCATCTTCTTTAACCCCAAAAACGTCCATGAAATAATCTCCAAAATTATTTTATTCCTGAAACAAAGTTATAGCCTTCTGTTTCAGATATCCAACACTTCAAACGACACTCGATTTGGACTTACGGATCAAAAGTTATGATCAAAACGATTCCGATCGAAAAACAAAAAAAAAGGCTCGCGATTGCGACGGACAGAATGCATAATTTTCTGCGGTTTTCATCGTTGGAGGACTTTTGGACCTCCGATTTTGATTCCGTAAAGAGCCACATGTTCAGAAAATTCCAACTCATACAATACTCTAAGTATATAACATTAATTTACAGTTTTAACACAATAAAATCACCACAAATCGAGAATATTCATCAAGATCTAACAATTCCAAAACCATGCAAAATTAGGGATTTCAACCTAAACATACATCTATCCATTGACCCGATCATACTAACCCATAACAATAAGGATTCCCCCCTTACCTCTTCAATTTTTTGGAAACCCTAGCTTCTCTCTTGTTCTTCCCCTCTTCTCCTTATTTTTTCTCTTTTCTTTCTCTATTGCCTTCAATGATCAAATGAATCCTAATTCTAACTCTCATATCTCTTATTTATAGTATTACATTTGGGCTTAAAGCATGATACCTCTAATTTAATTAATAGGCTCAATAAGACCTAATATCTAAATATCTCTAATTTAATTCAAATAAATTAAACCAACTCAATATACACCAAGTTAATTAGTATAATTAAATATTCAATTATATCTCATATCAACTAAATAATTAATTAACCCATCAAATTAATTAATATAATCGATTATTATGCTACCTAACAACCAATTAATTAATTACCACTCCAAATAAATAAATAAAATATAGTAATAATAATATAACAATTAAATACTAAAATTGGGTTGTTACAACTCTCCCCCACTTAAAAGATTTTCGGCCTCGAAAATACCTCAAACGAACAACTCCGGATACGATTCCTTCATCTTATCCTCGAGTTCCCAAGTGATATTGCCATTGGCGACTCCGCCCTATATCACTTTCACCAAAGCAATCTCCTTACCACGAAGCTTCTTCACTTCTCGATCTTCAATTCTCATATGTGATGTATCGACCGTCAAATTATCCCTCACTTGAACATCATCTAAAGGAACAACATGAGATGGATCCGCAATGTACCTCCTCAATTGAGATACATGGAACACATCATGAAGATTAGAAAGTGATGGTGGTAATGCAATCCGATATGCCACTTCACCTACCCTCTCGGAAATCTGATAAGGACCAATGAAACGCGGCGTCAACTTACGCGACTTCAAAGCTCTACCAACACCCGTTATTGGCGTAACTCGAAGAAACACATTCTCATCTTTCTAGAACTCAAGAGCTTTCCTCCTCTTATCATGATAACTCTTTTGACGACTCTGAGAAGCCTTCATCTTCTCTTGGATCATCTTAATCTTATCCGTAGTCTCTTGAATCAACTCGGGTCCAACCACATCACTCTCTCCCGATTCGTACCAACACAAAGGAGTTCTACACCTTCTTCCATAAAGAGCCTCAAAAGGTGCCATTCCATACTCGAATGGAAATTGTTGTTATACGTAAACTCGATCAAAGGCAAGAAACTATCCCAATTTCCTCCTTGTTCCAAAACACAAGACCTCAAAAGATCTTCAAGTGACTGAATAGTCCTCTCCGTTTGACCATCAGTTTGCGGATGATATGTCGAACTCAAATGCAACTTCGTACCAAAGCACTTTGCAAACCTTCCCAAAATCTCGAAGTGAACCTCATATCTCTATCCGAAACAATGCTCGACGGAATACCATGTAAACACACAATCCTTTCGATGTACAACTTAGCCAGTCTCTCCATTGAATAATCCATCCTTATCGGAATAAAATGAGCATATTTCGTCAACCTGTCCACAACGACCCAAATCGCCTCACAATTACTCAATGTCCTCGGCAAGCCCGAAACAAAATCCATAGAGATACTATCCCACTTCCACTCGGGAATAGATAACGGTTGCATCAAACCAGATGGCTTTTGATGTTCAATCTTTGACTTTTGACAAGTCAAACATGAATACACAAATTCCGCTACATCCTTCTTCATACCTTGCCACCAAAACATCTTTCTCAAGTCTTGATACATTTTAGTAGCACCAGGATGAATACTCAGACCATTTCTATGCCTTTCCTCAAGAATCCTCTTTCTCAAGTCCGCAACATCCGGAACACAAACTCGATCACGACACCTCATGATACCATTCTCATCAATCCGAAATTCACCACCCCTGCCTTGATTAATCAATGTCATAACATCGACCAATTTCAAATCTGACTTCTGACCTTCTCTAATCTCGTCAAGAATGCCACATGTAAGCTTCAACATACCAAGCTTAACACACGAAGGCGTCGCTTCACAAACCAAACTCAAATCTCTAAATTGCTCCAACAATTCAAACTCTCGAATCATCAACATAGACATGTGCAATGACTTCCTACTTAATGCATCGACTACAACATTCGCCTTTCCAGGATGATAATTCAAACCAAAATCATAATCCTTCAAGAATTCCAACCATCTCCTTTGCCTCATATTCAATTCTTTCTGATCGAACAAGTACTTCAAACTCTTGTGATCACTAAACACATCAAATCTCGATCCAAACAAATAATGTCTCCAAAGCTTCAACACAAACACAACGGCTGCCAACTCTAAATCATGCGTCGAATAATTCCTCTCATGAACTTTAAGTTGCCTTGAAGCATAAGCTACCACTTGCCCTTTTTGCATCAGAACACCTCCCAAACCCAACAAAGAAGCATCACAATACACAACGAAAGTTTCTAACAGATCCGGTAAAATCAAAATAGGAGCCGTAGTCAATCTTCTCTTATGCTCTTGAAAATTCGCTTCACACTGCGAAGTCCAAATGAGAGCTTGACCTTTCCTAGTCAACTGCGTCAATGGTAACGAAAACTTAGAAAATCCTTCAATGAACTTCCTATAATAACCAGCTAAACCAAGCAAACTTCTGATCTCAGCAACAGACTTAGGAGCTTCCCACTGAGATACAACTTCAATCTTCGTAGGATCCACAAAAATACCACCACTCGATATCACATGTCCAAGAAAACTTACTTCACTCAACCAAAACTCACAAACCAATGGAAACTCTTCAATCGTCCTCTTCCCACGAATATCCAAAGTTGCCAACGACATAAACAACTCGGCACCATCTTGCACCGATTCATCAACTTGCTTAGCAGACACAAACCAATCTTCGTTAGCACCAACCTCAGGAAATAACAGTCTTCTCAAAACAGTTGATATACACCCGATTAACTTCTAACCAATACCATCCTCGAATCCGACCTCTCTTCGGGTTCAGGAAAAGCACAACATTCTCAAACAGGTTAACTAGCCAACACTGCACTCTTGCATGCAACAACATAATGTCCAAGCTCGATACAATTGGAACATCCAAGATAAGCAGACGCTTCTCCCCCCACTTATTTTATTCCCAACCTGCCAATGGAAAATAAAACAAGCATCGACAGTGTTCTCACACAAATGCCGCATACTAGGGAATAACATAATTAAACAACCTGGTCGGACGGACCGACCTGCTCTGATACCACTAATGTATCAGACAAACAGTATCGATCGTGTCAGATACACGAATCTAATACACGGGATGGAAAAAACCCTAACGGCTATTGACCAACTGGTCGACCATGCTCTGATACCACTAATGTAACACCCCTTTTTCTACCCCAAAATACTTAACATATAATCAGAGTAAATAAGCACGCATATAACAAAAGGGCGTCACATCGACGTTTTCAAAAACTAAAAGCTTTCAAAAACCAAACATCATTCCTCATCAACATACCATACACCTGGTCATTTAAAATAACACATCTCACTTCTCCTGAATATTCAAGAATATGCGTTCGCAGCGAAAAATAATGAATACTCATGCATTTCATAAAATGATCCATGTCCCATACCATGATCATCTCTCAATAATCTCCTCGAGATAAAATAAAACAAGTAATAACATAATGCATATCCAAATAAGATATGAGTTCAATACTATTAATCTACCCAGTGTTACATGACCAGAGCATTGACTCATTACCTAGCCTTCAAACTAAAATACGGAAACTCTCCGGCTAATCTCGAGCGAGCTACTGTCCACTTACTTCAGCGATACTACTCCTGAGTATCTGCACGATACCCATGTAAAGGTAAAATTCAAACAGAAAGGGTGAGAATTCAAATCATTATGAAGAAGTATAATCAGGCACAATGATTAAATCAACAATTAACGGAATTCATCACACCTTGCATAACCATGTCAATAACATTAACCAACATTTATTTCACATGTTTCAACCATCCATTAAAACTCAAGGAGTACAATATTCAAATCCAACATTATATTCTCAAATATACACATAACTATAATTATCACATAATCACATATTTCCCAAATTATGTATCCAAACATCACCAAATTCAATTATCATATCTCATACACACATCGCAATCACATCAAGTTATGTACTCACACATCACCAAATTCAATTACCATATCTCATACACACATCACAATTACAACAATGCATACACTCAATTATCACATGACTCGAATGCGACTCAATGCAAGACATGTGACTCTATGAATGCGGTACCTCAATGTGAACCCAATGTTTCACCGCTTTCCGATTCAATATCTAGAATCCAAGCCACGCTTCCGATCCGGACAAGATCAAAGCCACTACCACGCCTATTTCCAATTAAGGATTAACGTGTGCTACATCTACCACGCCTATTTCCAATTAAGGATCAACGTATGCTACATCTACCACGCCTATCTCCAATTAAGGATCAACGTGTGCTACATCTACCACGCCTATTTCCAATTAAGGATCAACGTGTGCTACCATGTGAACCCACAGTTTCACCGCTTCCACCATGAAACCGACCATGCCATGAATGAATGTATAAATACCAACAACATATGCAATTAAGATCATCTCTACCATCTTAACATTCCACGTATCACCATAATTCAACTCTATGAATTATCCACCAATGGTACATATACACATTCATAACAAATACACCATTCACATAATATGCAATTAAGATAATCTCTACCATCTTAACATTCATAACAAATACACCATTCACATAATATACAATTAAGATCATCTCTACCATCTTAACATTCATAACAAATACACCATCCACATAATATCTATTAAAGTCACCTTTCTAATGCTTTAAACCCCAACCCAAAATGATTCACGAGTTGAAAGTTATGAATAAAACCGTGCACGAAGGCGTTACTAAAAAGTTGTTGTTTTCTAAATTTTCCAACATAATTTTCATCTTCTTTAACCCCAAAACCGTCCATGAAATAATCTCCAAAATTATTTTATTCCTGAAACAAAATTATAGCCTTCTGTTTCAGATATCCAACGCTTCAAACGACACTCGATTTGGACTTACGGATCAAAAGTTATGATCAAAACGATTCCGATCGAAAAACAAAAAAAAAGGCTCGCGATTGCGACGGACAGAATGCATAATTTTCTGCGGTTTTCATCGTTGGAGGACTTTCGGACCTCCGATTTTGATTCCGTAAAGAGCCACATGTTCAGAAAATTCTAACTCATACAATACTCTAAGTATATAACATTAATTTACAGTTTTAACACAATAAAATCACCACAAATCGAGAATATTCATCAAGACCTAACAATTCCAAAACCATGCAAAATTAGGGATTTCAACCTAAACATACATCTATCCATTGACCCGATCATACTAACCCATAACAATAAGGATTCCCCCCTTACGTCTTCAATTTTTTGGAAACCCTAGCTTCTCTCTTGTTCTTCCCCTCTTCTCCTTATTTTTCCTCTTTTCTTTCTCTATTGCCTTCAATGATCAAATGAATCCTAATTCTCACTCTCATACCTCTTATTTATAGTATTACATTTGGGCTTAAAGCATGATACCTCAAATTTAATTAATAGGCCCAATAAGACCTAATATCTAAATATCTCTAATTTAATTCAAATAAATTAAACCAACTCAATATACACCAAGTTAATTAGTATAATTAATTATTCAATTATATCTCATATCAACTAAATAATTAATTAACCCACCAAATTAATTAATATAATCGATTATTATGCTACCTAACAACCAATTAATTAATTACCACTCCAAATAAATAAATAAAATATAGTAATAATAATATAATAATTAAATACTAAAATTGGGTTGTTACAACTTCCCTTAGAGAATCAAAGCCCATACTTAGAAGTACCACATAGGTATCTAAGTATGCGCTTGACGGCTTTTAAATGTGATTCTTCGGGACATGACTGATACCTAGCACACATACATATACTAAACATAATGTCTGGTTGGCATGCGGTAAGATAGAGGAGAGATCTGATCATACCTCTATACCTTTTGATATCTACGACCTTACCATTTTCATCCCGATCCATGTTAATAGCAGTATGCATTGGAGTGTCAATACTTTGGAGTTTGCCATATCTAAGCGCTTAAGTAGCTCATTATAATACTTCGTTTGACTCATGAAGGTTCCTTCTTCAGGTTGCTTGATTTGAAGTCCGAGGAAGTAATTTAGCTTCCCTATCATGCTCATTTTAAATTCTCCCTGCATCAACTTAGAGAACTCGACCAAATTAATGTTAGTAGATCCAAAGATAATGTCATCTACATAGACTTGAACTAAGATGGAGTGTTTTCCTTGACGCCTAATAAAAAGGGTAGTATCAACCTTCCCTCTTAAGAATCCTTGCTCTAGTAGGAATTTGCTAAGACGCTCATACCATGCCCTAGGGGCTTGTTTGAGGCTGTACAAAGCCCGCTTGAGCTTACAAACATAGTTTGGATGCTCATGGTTTTCAAATCCGGGAGGTTGAGATACATAGACCTCTTCATTTATGTGACCGTTAAGGAAAGCACTCTTGACATCCATTTGAAATAACTTCAAATTTTGAGAACAAGCATAGGCAAGCAGAAGGCGTATAGGCTCGAGTCGAGAAATCGGAGCATAAGTTTCCTCATAGTCTATGCCTTCCTCTTGGTTATACCCTTTAGCTACAAGGCAAGCCTTGTTGCGAGTTATGACTCCGTTTTCATCTAACTTGTTCCTAAACACCCATTTAATGTCGATTACTCGATGGTCTCGTGGAGAGGGAACAAGATCCGACACCTTATTTCTTTTAAATTAATTAAGTTCCTCTTGCATAGCTAGAAACCAATTTTCATCGAGTAATGCATCTTTGGAGTTTTTAGGCTCATTTTGAGAGACGAAAGCGAAGTGATGACAAAAGTTACTTATCTTAGACCGTGTTGTAACTCCCTTTGAGATATCTCCTAGAATATTATCAATGGGATGTTCCTTGGAAGATTTCCATTCCAAAGGAAGGTCATTGTTATTGATGGAATGATCCTCCTCTTTCTTTTTGAAATTAAGATCCGACTCCTCCTCAGCTTTTTCTGGATGGGTGTCAACATGATTTTCTTCTTGATCTTTTATTATGTCCTCCGAAGGAACACCTGCACCATTAACAATACTACCTTCTTCGACAGTTTTCTGATAAGACTCATCAAAAGAAACATGCATGAATTCTTCAACAATAAGTAACCTTTTGTTGTATACTCTATATGCTTTACTAGATTGAGAGTATCCGAGAAAGATACCTTCATCAGCTTTTGATTCAAATTTACCAAGGTTTTCTTTACCATTGTTTAACACAAAGCACTTACATCCAAAGATATGGAGATGTGAAACATTTGGATTCCTTCCCTTTAGCAATTCATAAGGGGTTTTGTTTAGAATAGGACGAATGAGTATCCTATTCAGTACATAGCAGACCGTGTTTATGGCATCGACCCAAAAATATTTAGGAAGGTTGTTTTCATTGATCATAGTTCTTCCAAGTTCTTCTAAAATTCGGTTTTTACGTTCCACAACTCCATTTTGTTGTGGAGTTCTTGGAGTAAAAAAATTATGATCAATGTCGTTTGTTTCATAAAATTGCTCAAATAGGTGGTTTTCAAATTCACCTCCGTGATCACTTCGAATGGTAACTATGCTAGTGTTCAATTTGTTTTGAGACATCTTGGCAAATTTTTGAAAATCAGAAAAAGTGTTGCTTTTACTTGCTAAGAAGATAGTCCAACAAAATCTAGAGTAGTCATCCACTATGACAAAACCATAGTAGTTTCCACCTAGACTTTTAATTCTAGATGGCCCAAAGAGGTCCATATGGAGAAGTTCAAGGGGTCTCGTTGTGGAAACAATATTTTTAGATTTAAACGAGATCCTTGTTCGCTTTCCCATTTGGCACGCATCACATAGGTGAACTTTTGAAAATTTGATTTTGGGAAGACCAAGTACTAGATCTTTTGAGACAACTTTATTAAGCAAGTCAAAGTTGATATGCGCTAATCGCCCATGCCAAAGCCACGAGTCTTCACTCATGGAGACGAGACATTTAGCGCTTGTCGAGGATACTTCATTCAAGTTAAGCATGTATACATTGTTTTCCCTCCGACCCTTAAGCACATCATTCTTATTTTCATTATGTTCAATCATGCAACAGTCTTTTGAAAATGAGACTTTATATCCTTTATCACATAATTGGCTAATGCTAATGAGATTGTGCTTAAGGTCTTCAACTAATAGGACATCTGAGATAGTAGTAGATGAGGGATTACCTACACTACCTTTTTCGAGTATAGATCCCTTGTTATTGTCATCGTAGGTCACAAACCCTTTCTTCTTAGTACCCTAACGAAATATTTCTTAGTGTGCAAGACTCTAATCAAAATAGTCAGATAGACATACATCAGATACAAAATCAAGCGCTAAGATATCACTCAGAAGATATACAACCAGAAGCTTTGACTCTGATCAAGTGCAAGCTAAACTAAAGAAGTCAGACACTCTGAAGTGGAAGAATGACTCTAGGATCTGAAGACGTACGCTCTGATAAAGTCAAGTAAAGAGAAACTCTAAAGACAGTCAACCACAAGCATCTTCTAAAGTTACAATCGCTTAATGAAGACTCTGACTTTAGGATCCTCTGATTCAGAAAAGCTTAACCTTGAAGAAACTCACTTATGGAAAGAAGCTATTTTTAGAAGGATGTTATGGCGCTCCAAATACTGCTTTGGAAAGAACACGGAGATTAACGACATTAATCATTCATCAATGCCCAAGATTTTGACATCAACATCACCCCAACGGTCTTCTCACTCTCCTATATAAAGGATGGAACGCCACCCAAAGAACATACCTGAAACGCACGAGAATACAATACTTCCACCATTCATTATTCTTTCTCTCACGAGCTGCTTCTCTAAACGTGAGAATATTTCTTGTTCTTATCTTGTATAATTTCTGCTTATTTTAAAAGCACTATTCATTATTGTAATCATACTATTGCTAAGATATTTCCTTAAGTGACTTGTGAAGTCTGAAAACTTGAGAGGGCTAAGGGATCATTATTTTCTTAGACGGTTGTTTTTGTAATCTTTCAAGATTAGTGGATTAAGTCCTTTTTGAAGGAGAAATCACCTTGGGTGGGTGGATTGGAGTAACTTTGAATTTCAAGCGAACCAGTATTAAATTCTATGTTGAATTCTTTTGTTTCTGCATGTGTCTCAATTCAAAAAAGTTTTTATTCTCCTAAAACAATTCAAACCCCCCCTTTATTGTTTTTCTCTACCTTCAATTGGTATCAGAGCTACGACTCTATTATTGATTTTCTAATCAAACACTTAACAGTGTAGAGAGATCCAGCGTGAGAAAAACACTATGGCCAACACCAATGAAAAAGATAGTTACAATGCTAAACCTTCAATCTTTGATGGAGAAAAGTTTGATTACTGGAAAGATAGAATTGAAAGTTTCTTTCTGGGCTATGATGCTGATCTGTGGGACATAGTTACTATTGGCTACATATCTCTTGTATCTGACACTGGCGTTGCTATTTCTAGAAGCAAGATGACAGATGATTAGAAGCGCGACTTCAAAAACCATCACAAATCCAGGAACATACTACTGAATGCCATTCCCTACAATGAATATGAAAAGATCACCAATAGGGAAACAGCTAAAGAAATACTTGACTCCTTGAGGACGACTCACGAAGGAAATTCTCAAGTCAAAGAGACAAAGGCTCTGGCTCTAACTTAGAAGTACGAAGCTTTCAAGATGGAGGACGATGAAGCTATAGAGGTAATGTTTTCTAGATTTCAAACTTTAATTGCATGACTCAAGGTTCTGGACAAAGGCTACACAACTGCAGATCATGTCAAAAAGATAGTCAGAAACTTGCCAAAGAAGTGGAGACCCATGGTCACAACATTAAAATTGTCAAAGGATTTGAACAATATTAGCCTTGAAGAACTCGTTAGTTCACTCAGAATTCACGAGATAGAGCTTGAGGAAGATGAGCCTCAAAAGAAGATCAAATATGTAGCACTAAAGTCCAGATCTGAAAGACGCAAACCAGAAAGGAACAAAGCCTTCCAAGCTGAAGAGGAAGACAATGACGACTCTAAAAAGGAAGACTCTGACGATGAAGAAGAATTATCCCTTTTGACCAAAAGAGTAAAACAACTCTGGATAAAAGGGAATAATAACTTTAGAAGATGAAGACCCAAGGGAGATCGCTCAAAATCAACTTCCAGAGGTAAATCAAACAAAGAAATAACATGCTATGAATGTAAGGAAATAAGTCATTACAAAAACGAATGCTCAAAGCTGAAGAAAGAAAGCTCCAGAAGAGAAAGTTTTAAGAAAAGCTTCTTCAAAACCAAAAAGGGACTGATGGCCACCTGGGATGACAACAGATCTGATTCATCTAAATCAAACTCTGAAGAACAGGAAAATGTTGCATTCATGGCTACCACCTCTGGAAACACCTCAGATGGAGAATCTGATCCTGAAGAGATATTTTCTGAACTTTCTCGCTCTGACCTTGAATCATGCCTTTCTAAATCTTTGAACTCATATCAGAAACTTAAACAAAAAAATTTCTTGAAGAATGTGATAAGCTTGAGATGACAGTTTCAGAACTAAAAGATGAAAATCTAACTCTGACAAAAGAAAAAGACTCCACAAATAAACAATGTTTAAAACTAGAAGAAGCTTTATCTCAAGCCCCACAAACTTCTAACACAATGCTATATAAATATGAAAAATCTTTTCAACAGTTTCTGAAAAATGGGATACAAAAGAAGCAGAATGGCATCCATGATTTATGGAGTCAGTCAGACTATGATCCTAGTGAAGATAAATCTTCCAAAGATGACAAGCCCAAATCTCCTTTCTCTTATCACTACACACATGCACAAGCACACCGTTTTGGTAATGCTAGAAAACCCAAAGTTCTAAGAAACTCTGGAAAAACTAATCACAAAGGACCCAAAAGATTTTGGGTACCAAAGGATAAGATTGTTTATGTAGTAGATATTTTATGCAGCAGAGTTAAGACACCAATCATGGTACCTTGACTATGGATGCTCGCGATACATAACGGGAAGAAAGCATATGTTCCAAAGCCTGGAACTTAAATATGTTGGCTTCGTAGGTTTTAGAGGAAATCAGAAAGGTAGAATCAGAGGCTCCGGAACTATTGGTAATGGATCTCTTCCCTCTATATTTGATGTTCTCTACGTAGAAGGATAAATGCATAATTTGTTATCAATAAGCCAATTAAGTGATAACGGTTATGATGTAGTCTTCAATCAAAAAATATGTAAAGCAATTAATCTGAATAATGGAACAGTTTTATTCACTGGCAAGACGAAAAACAACATTTACAAAATAAATCTTTCAGATCTAAAAGATCAAAATATAAAATCTTTGATGTCTATTCACGAAGAGCAATGGGTATGGCATAGATGCTTGGGCCACATTAGCATGAGAAAACTCTGTCAGCTAAATAAACTCGAGTTAGTCAGAGGTCTACCTAAACTGAAGTTTTCTTCAGATGCTTTGTGTGAGGCATGTCAGAAAGGAAAATTTTCTAAAACTTCTTTAAAAAAGAAAAATTTTGTTTCCACCTCTAAGCCTCTGGAACTTCTTCACATTAACCTTTTTGGGCCTGTTAAGACAGCGCCAGTCAATGGAAAGAAGTATGGACTGGTCATTGTTGATGATTTTAGTTACTGGACATGGGTAAAATTCCTAAAGCACAAGAGTGAGTGTCACTCTGTATTCACTAACTTATGTTCTAAAGTGCAAAACGAACTTGACTCTAAAATTATCAGAGTCAGAAGTGATCATGGTGGCGAATTTTAAAATAAGTTCTTTGAAAAGCTGTTTGACTCTAATGGAATATCCCATGATTTCTCCTGCCCTAGAAATCCACAACAAAATGGAGTTGTAGAAAGGAAGAATAGGACACTTCAAGAAATGGCCAGAACCATGATCAATGAAACAAATGTGGCTAAGCACTTTTGGGCTGAAGCAATAAATACAGCGTGTTATATTCAGAATAGAATCTCTATAAGACCTATTCTGGAGAAGACTCCCTAAGAATTGTGTTAGGGAAGAAAACCCAACATTTCTTATTTCCATCCTTTTGGATGCTCTTGTTTTATTCTCAATACTAAAGAACATTTGAACAAGTTTGATTCTAAAGCACAAAAAGGTATTATGTTAGGATACCCAGAACGCTCTAAAGGCTACATAGTATACAACACAGAAACCAAAATTGTGGAAGAATCAATACATGTTTGATTTAATGATAAGCTTGACCCTAAAAAGTCAAAGCTAGTTGAAAAACTTGCAGATTTGGAGATAACTCTTGCAGGCTCTGACGAAAAGACTAAAGCATCAGAAGAATATGAGAAACATAGTCCAGATGCAACTGAAGTTTCAACTATCCAGAAAAGATCAAGAAGTCGACCTAACATCTCTGAAGATTTGATTCCGGGTAACAAGGATGAACCTATCAGAACCAGGTCAACATTCAAATTATGTGAAGAAACTCCTCTAGGACTAGTATCTCTAGTCGAGCCTACTTCCTACGATGAGGCACTTCAAGACAATGACTGGGTTCTGGCAATGAAAGAAGAACTGGATCAATTCTCAAAGAATGATGTCTGGGATCTTGTTCCAAAGCCTAAAGGAACTCATATTATTGGAACAAGATGGGTATTCAGAAACAAACTGAACGAAAAAGGAGAAGTAGTCAGAAACAAAGCACGACTGGTGGCGCAAGGTTACAGTCAACAAGAAGGCATTGACTACAATGAAACCTTTGCTCCAGTCGCCAAGTTAGAATCTATTCACTTACTTGTTTCGTTTGCTGTAAATCATTCCATCAAAATATATCAGATAGATGTCAAGAGCGTATTCCTTAATGGTTATATATCAGAAGAAGTGTATGTCAATCAACCTCCAGGTTTTGAAAATTCTAAATGTCCAGAACACGTTTTTAAACTAAAACAATCACTGTATGGACTAAAACAAGCTCTAGAGCTTGGTATGAAAGACTAAGCAACTTTCTCATGGAACATGATTTTATTAGAGGAAAGGTCGACTCTACACTCTTCTGTAAAAACATTAGAAATGATCTCATGATATGCCAGATATATGTTGATGACATTATTTTTGGTTCAGCTAACCCCTTTGTGTGTCAAAAATTCTCTGAGCTAATGCGGGCAGAGTTTGAAATGAGCTTAATGCAAGAACTACAGTTCTTTATGGGAATTCAAATTAATCAAGCTCCAGAAGCTACCTATGTATATCAAAGTAAATACATAAAATACATTCTGAAGAAATTCAAAATGTCAGAATGCAAACCTGCTAAGACACCCACATCCAACCTGCATTCTGGAGAAAGAAGAGGCTAGTCAGAAGGTTTGTCAAAAGCTCTATCGTGGTATGATAGGCTCTCTTCTCTCTCTGACGGCTACACGCCCTGATATTCTTTTTAGTGTATGTCTTTGTGCCGGATTCCAATCAGATCCTAGGGAATCTCATTTAACATCCGTTAAAAGAATCCTAAGATATCTAAAAGGAACCCCTAACCTTGGCGTGATGTATGAGAAAACATCAGAGTATAGGCTCTCTGGTTATTGTGATGCAGAGTATGCAGGGGACAGAATGGAACGTAAAAGTACATCTGGGAACTGCCAGTTCTTGGGAAACAATCTCATATCATGGGCCAGCAAAAGACAACTAACCATCGCCTTGTCTATTGCAGAAGCAGAATGTATATCAGCTTCACTCTGCACTACTCATATGCTCTGGATGAAAAATCAACTAGAAGAACTTCTGATCTTTGAGAGTAACGTTCCTATCTTCTGTGATAATATTGATGCCATATGTTTAAGTAAGAACCCTATCTTGCATTCCAGAGCTAAGCACATAGAAATAAAACATCATTTCATCAGAGACTATGTTCAGAAAGGGGTAATATCATTAAAATTTATTGATACAGACCATCAATGATCTGACATTTTCACTAAACCTCTCGCTGAAGACATATTTTCTTTTATTCTAAAAAATTTAAAAATTGAAATTTGGCCAGAATAAACCAAATGTGCTTCTCTGTAATAGCAAAATAAGGCTCTGAAATAAACATCTAGTACCTGGATATGACTCTGATACTTCTACCAGTTAGGAGTTATCTGAATTAGAAATCCTTAGGATCCAATCTTTTGGTATTCTTGAAGATCAGATAAATCAACAACTGAGGTATCATGCGTCTGACTGTGGATCTTCTAGACAACTGTCTAGCAGAAATCAAGAGATAGACCCCTTGAGATCTCCTCGAGCAGTGTGCTAATTTGGGGATTAGACCTCCATCATTGGCTGTAATCATTCTCCCCTAAGCGTGTAAACTTGGATAACGTGCATCATTAATTTCATAACTTCTAAACTACCTCTAACTTTGTTGTTTTGCATGCATTTACTTGGGTACTTATACTTTTCACTCATCACAAACTCACACTTTTACACTCACACCCTACATAAACCCTCTCTCGCTCTCTCTCAATTCATCATCATCATCAAGTTCTTCATCATCTTCAAGCAGAGTTCTTCATCCTTCAAACCAATTCAACAATTTCTACATGAATGCTCAATAACAATCCTTCTACAACTACTCACAGCAAATGGAATCAACTGATCAAACACCCATTTCTACTCAATAAACAACAGTAACTACTGGTGTCGTTTCAACCCCAATCTACAAAGAACCACACATTCTTGACCGTGAACCTCATATCCATCTTGCAACTCCATTTGAGAAGCTTGAGGTACTGTGCGAATCACTGGTAGATTTCGACAATATGAAGCAAAATGGCATAGACGTCACTGAGGAGTTAAGAATGCAAGGGTGGGAAACCTACTTTCAGAGACTCTACGGTCCAGTGTACACCTATCTGGTAAAGGAGTTCTGGAGCTTCGCAGACTCAGATGATCACTATATTGTCTCTCACGTTTTGGGAGTCAAAACAGTCATCACTGAGAAGTCAATAGCCTCCCTTATGAATATAGAAAAGACGGGGGGAAGAAGAATCTACAATATCAATCCTAGGGCAAAGTATTTGTCATAGGAAATAGCCCCCACCATCTTTCAACAGAATGCTAAGGGCAAACACTCCAAGAACAAAGAACTTCATAAGAATCTCCGCGTATGGCTAAAGATCATCATGGGCATCATCCATCACCTCCCTACTTCAAACTCTTCAGACTACATCAACACGGATCAGAAGTGCATCCTTTACTGCATCCACAAAGGGCTGAAACTGAATATGCCAGCGCTGCTCTTCAAGTATCTCAGAGATTCTGTCAAAGATACCAAAAACAATATGAAGCCCAGAACCTACATTCCTCTAGGAAGACTTATCTCTGATGTTCTGATCGATGGTGGGTTGGTGAATCACCTGATCCGTCACAATCTGATGGAAGATATCACCGTTGACACTGGAAGACCTCTGAGCGCTCGAAATCTGAAAATTATTGGGGTGATTGAGCAAGTCAAAGCTAAACCAACTCAAGACACTTCCTGGGAAACACTCAAGGATCAGAGGAAGATTCCCAATGGTCTCTACCTTTTCTCCAAGATTGACCCTCAAGAAGTAGTGGCTTACTATCTGAAAGACCTTGCAAGCCAATGAGTGGATATTTCTGAGTTCTCCGTGGACTGGCTGCCTGAGCATCCACCAAACTTCATGAAGAGGATGAGAGCGCCTTCTGAAAAGTCAAAGAAGGCCAAAAAGGCTAAATTGGGAGAAACTTCTGGACCAAGACCTCCAGTCCCTCTGGCTGATTCTCCAAGTAAGTCTCTGCCTCCCTCTCGCTCTGTTAAATTAAAGCCTATTGCTTCTTCTCTTCCCGAAACCACTCCCATCTACACCCAATCAGAAACACCACCTTCCACCACCAGATCCTCTAACCTAACATCTCTGAAATTTAATCTCGCAACCACTACCTTACCCGTTTCTGAAGCAGAAAGGTTAAACGGAACCACCTCACCATCATCTTCCACGCCTTCATCCCCACCATACTACATTCTCTCATCAGACAACGAACCCTGTGACCCCTAATCCCCCACACTCACTCAACTTCAGGCATGTGCTCTGGCCTCATAGCATCCACCACAACCTGAATAAGAAGTCACCTCTCCACCCCCTGAACAACAAAATCCACCTCCTAAACAACTAGCACCTTCAACCTTTGAACATCAACCTAGTCCACCACCTGAACAAACAACACCACCTCCCTCTGATATTCCCCCACTACCAACCTCTGAAGACATCATGACTCCTCTAAATCCCGCTGACACCAACCCAACTCCACCAACCTCCCCATCCTCTAACCCTGAACCAGAAACTGCCTTCCCCACATTAGAAGAAGCAATAACTTTATTTATAGAGTCTTCAGTGGAGAAGATCAAGTCTATATCTATCAACTCTAGCATCAGTGATGATCCCTCTACAGTGAGGATCCACTGGAACAGAGTGATCAGATGAATGACCTCTGAAGCCTTCAAACTGAAAGGTCTCTCTGAACAAGTCCGCAACGAATTTATCAGAGATGCTAGAGTAAGGCTACATGCTCTCTTGGTCATAGAGGATGAGGAAAAGGCCAGGAAGGAAGCAGAAGAGAAAGCTCACCTGGAAGAAGAGAAATAAATCAGAGAAGCTGAAGAGATGGCTGTTGGTGAAGCTGCTGCTGAGGCCGAGGCAAAAGAAAAAGCTGAAGCTGAAGAGGCAACACGCATTACTACAGAGGAAGCTGCAAAGGCCAGTGTTAATGCTCTGACTCAGGGGGAGGAATCTAACTCTGGTTTTTCCCCTCTGGTCTTGAAAAATCTGGAGGAACTGCAAAAAGAACAACAATTTGTGAGAGCAAGGTTAGATCCCCAGGACTTCGTCAACAACAACATCCAAAACCTACTAACTCAACTACTCCAAAGGATGCCTCTACCTCCAAACCCTTAGGCACTTAGGCTCTTTGTTTTTTTGTTGTTTTCTTCTGATGTTTTTTTATGCTTTCTGATATATGCTTTCATTGCTGCCTATCTATACCAGTTTTTCTCTTATATATGAATATCCATTTCCTGCCTAAATTTCTATATCTTTTTGAGTCTGACAAAAAGGGGGAGAACTAAAATAGCTCTGATGAAAATACATATCTAAACCTCTTAATGCACTGTGAACATTAATATCCTAATGACTTATGAGAACTAAAGTCATGCATGATAACAACTAAGGTACAAAACCAACTACCACACAAGGAAGGTCTGGTAAGAACTTCTGATAAATTTGATAATCTAATTCAGGGGGAGTTCACTGTTTTTATCTGATTATGAGATATTACTTACTGTTTCATCATCACTCTGACTTGTTTTGTCATCATCAAAAAGGGGGAGATTGTAAGAACAAATTTAGTTCTACAATGTATCTCTAAGATTTTGATGATAACAAAGGATGAAACAAAAAATGGTACCCTAACAAAATATTTCTTAGTGTGCAGGACTCTAATCAAAACAGTCAGATATAAAATCATCAGATACAAAATCAAACGCTAAGATACCACTCTGAAGATACGCAACCAGAAGCTCTGACTCTGATCAAACGCAAGCGCAAGCTAAACTAAAGAAGTCAGACACTCTGAAGTAGAAGAATGACTCTAGGATCTGAAGACATACGTGTAGTGGTAAATTCATGATCATCAAGATATAGATAATCTAGATATCAAATAACAAGAGTCGCCACCGCGCTTTTATTGTTTCAAAGGGAAAAGGGAAAAGTACGAACAAAACCTAAAAGTAAGAAGTTTCCAAAACAAAACTAATAAAACGTCAGAGATTACAGGTAAGGGGATTGGTTACACAGAGGGAAGGTGTTAGCACCCAAAGTGCCCTAGGTACTCCTTGGGAGCCCTTTTTTGTGTGCATACGTATTTTGGACAAAGTGATGTTTACAAACAAATAGAATGGGAGGATGAGAAAATAATTCATTAACTATATTTTTGTGTTCGACAAGACCTCCAGACTTGTGCCTACGTACCAACATAAAAATGAGGGATCAAAACCTCGTAGTTCGTGATACAAATTTAAAAGTGGATGCATTGCTTTTAATCAAAATTAAATTTGAAAGGCACCGAGGCCTAAAATGGTTTGAATGAGTTAATTCGTTTTGGCTTTTTGAAAATTTTAAGTCAAGTATAGTTAAGTTTATCTACAAGTTTGATTTAAGAAAAGAAGTTTGAAAATGCAATGGCATAAGGCCAAAGTTTCTAATTTGCAAAGGGTCTAAGTTAAGAAAATGACAAGTTCAAACAAAGAAGTTTTTAAAAGGAGGGAGAGGTTTTTAAATTAAAGAGATGGGGGGGGGGATATGAAGAGACTAATCCTAAGCACAAATTTAAAAGTTAAGAGTTGAAAAGATCTGACCAATGGGTTGCAATCCAATAGGCAAGAATGCCATATAGAAACCCCAAATCCCCTTTGACATTAGAATCAAGCAAAAATAATGCATACAATATTATCTTGAAGAGCAAGGCATCAAATTTGCTCATGTAGCAGATGAATTCCACAAGTCACAGGTTCAGAATAACAGCTACACAATGATCATGTTACAGATGAACTCAAAGGGATCTTTAATGATGTATCAGATGAAGTTTCAAATTACAAGCACTTGGTTACATGAAAGTTGGCATTGGCTAAGTCCTTTGCATAGGGATGTTGCCTAAATTCTAAGTTCAATTGTCCAAGATCAAACCAACAGTCCACACAATAGTTTTTTTAGGGTTTTGTTCATATTATGTACATTAATGGTCAAAGACCACACAAGCAAACAAAATATACACAAACAAGATATATCACACAATATGGTCCAAGTGGATAAAGTGAAAAGACATTAATATAAACAATTAAAATGGTATGAATAATGGCAAATGAATATATCTTAAAAATTAAAGTGCATTAAAAGTAAACGGCTTGAAACTAAATGTTGGTTGTTAATGAATTAGAAGTTAGTATTGTTTTTGATTTTTCTTTTCATTTTAAGTCATTCTTTGGAGAACACTCAACCCACTTATCACAAACATGGATCCTTGAACCAAGACATCTTCCAAAGGAAGGAAAAAAGACCAAGTTTCCACACAATACCATGAAAGAGGGGATACTTACAATCTCACTAAGTAGAATGCTATGCCTTTGTGTCAAAAATTTTGCGCTATGTTAAGTAATCGTAATTAGACTTATGTAGAAGTCACAACTACTTGAGGTCGGACAATAGAATTTTTGTGTTAATGCATGTTAGAGAGATAGTATAATGGACTATGCTCATGAAACATACCACACACAAAACGAATATGCAAAAAAGGTGGCCTAATCTCATTCATACTTATGTTAATTTTTCAATCAACTAGCCTTAGGATTTAGAGCCATCATAGACTAAATGAAATGAAAGCATAAATAAGGGGAATTAGATGAAGAGAGAGGGGAATAGATCAAAACTCAAATTGGTCAAAGGAGGACTTTTACCAAATTAAGATCATTCATTCATTTTGGGAGATGGAATATGCATTCAATCAATCACCTAAATCCAATTATCTTAACCTAGTAAAGTAAAATCAACCTTGACCAAGGCCCAACAACAAAAGTCAAACTTATACAAATCATCAAGATAGCTCAACACAATTATTTGGAATTTATTCAATATAAAAAATACTAAAAATAATGCATTAAATTGAATATGGTTTGTCAAATTCCTAAAACCTCATCAAAATACCAAACAAATGGCCATGAGATTTATCATAGGTCAAACAAGGTCAAAGGACCTTGGAGAATTTTTTTTAGAATTTTTAGAGACTTAAAAGTATTTTTAAACAATTAAAAATATTCACAAAATCAATTAAATCATGAAAATTATTAGTAATGATCTAAAAAATAATTTTAATTCAAAATATGAAAGAGGAATTTTAGAAATTTTTGGCGAAACTCTCATATTTTTTGGATCAATATTAAAATTAATATGAATTAATGAAAATCAAATGAAATAAAATGAAAATTAGAAAATTAAAAAAATGCGGACCACTTGATCTCCCTCATTAATTGAGGTGGCATATAAAGTGGATGGAAACGCGTGTTCCATGGTGGAACTTAGTCAGCGTGCCACACGCATGGTAATCACAACCAATGCCATAGATTAAAACATTTTAAATGAGATCAATGACTCAGAACCTGTCCAGCCCGCCACCGGCGCTGGACCTCCGGTCACCTTCTCAGGCGAGGTCCACTGGACTGGTTCACTCATCACCATCAAGAAAAGGAAAAAAAAGGACATAATCTGAAAGAAAAAATGGCATAGAGCACGAATCTGACCTCAATTTTAACTAACTCCACAAATATAGAAAGATATGAGGAATTGAATTTTGAGGTGTGTCAACTGAGTTGCTTCGATTTGACCTCAAAGCAACTCAATCTTCTTGTCTATATTGGCAGGACTTTAGACAACCAAAGATCCAAGAGAATTGATGAGAATTGAGTGAGAATCGAAGAGAAGAAGTTTTCTGAAATTTACCTTTAATGCTGTGCAGAACTGGACCTTGCTTGCTTCAAACTTGATCTGATCACACTTGAGAAGCTTGCAGAAGAGGTTTGGCAATGGTACAAAGCTTTAGATCCTGGAGCTTTTGAATCTCCAAATAGTGAGAGACAAACTCAATTTTCAAGTTGAAAGTTCTCAGGTTTTCCTTTGAATGGTGAGGGTTTCAATTAGGGGGAAAAGTTGGCGCGCAAGGTGTGTTTGAAATGATCTCCAAGGACCTGTATTTATAGCATTTGAGGGTGATATTTGCACACTTGAAAAATTGCTAAATTTGGACATGGTGATGCACAAGCTTGCATGGGCGTGTACAAGCCTATGAAGCAATCCAATTTGATCCATGTATAACTATTCTAAAGTTCAAATGAGGCTTGGATGTCAAGGCAATGTGAAATGGGATTTTGAGCATTTGATTTCTTCCAATGATATAGCCCTGTTAAGACCATGCGCAACCTTAGAAAATCTCATCCAAAATACATGAAATTGGATTCTTTGGAAAGCTTAGATTAAGAGGAACAACTTTGATGTTGGACACTTTTTCATTTGGAACTGGGATCATGGTGAATGTTGAGGTGGAAGTTTGGAAATTTCAACATGTTGAAAATTTTTCTAAGTGTTAAGCCATATATCTCAATATTCCACCTTGCTTAACTTTTTATGTGAGCTTCAAATGAGAAAAGTGTCTGCATCAAAGTTGTAGCTCATTCAAAGACATTCAAAATGGTCACCAATTTCATGTCATTTGGATTTAAAATGATAGAGTTATGCATTTTTGAAGTTGAGGAAAATCACTTGTTCAATGGTGTAGGGCAAAAATGACCTATAATGTTTTCTCATATCACATGCTCATAAAAGTTGAATTAGATCCTACTCTAAACATAAAAGTTGAAGTAGACATCTTGAATTAGATTTTGCAACTTGGAAATCTTTCATCTTATAAAAATTGAGCAAGTTATGGCATTGGGAAGTTGACTTTCAAATTAGGGTATAGACAAAATGACCTATAATGTTTCAACATAGAAAATCATTTTCCAAGCAAAAATAGCTCTAGGTATCAACTTGAAAGTTGTTTGTAATGTCATCTAGAGTAACGTTTCTCTTGGAATAATTTTCATATGGTGAAAATTGTAGGAGATAGGATCTAGGGAGACCTAGTTTTGAACAGATGAATTCATCTGGCCAACCACCATCAACCAACTTGCTAACCTTCAATTCTCTTGACTTTTTAGGATCATGGTAGATCATATATGCACAAGATTATGAAATTTGAAGTGTCCCTTAAGAAATTTTATCAATTGGTGAGATAGCTTGTTGAGGAAGTTACTCAAGGTACCTAGTCAAACTAGGGTTTCCAAGGCAAATCACTTCCAAACTCTTGAAGAATACTTGCTCAATATGACATATAGAGATCATTGGGACTCATATATGATGCTTTGAGACATTGTGGATCAATCTTTGATTGTGCTCTTAGCCATGAGGGTTTTAAACCCTAGATGTGAATTTGATAGATCAATGGTGATCATGCCCTACCTACAAAAGAGTTAGACAAATGCAAAGACATATTTTTGGTATTTTGGTTAGTAAAATGACAATATACAAGTATGATAAAATCACATGGTTCTTGGTGATCTCTCCGAAAACAAACCCAATGAAACAGGGGTAAGGAGGATGCCAAGGTGTGATCCTAATGCTAATGCATATGATGACATAACATGAGGGATTTTGGGGTCAAAATTGGGGTCTTACAGCTGCCCCTATTTAAGGATGTTCTAACTGAGGAGATGGAGGTTAAAATCTTCACATCGTCTCAATAGAATGGGCTTAAATAACAATATAGAAACAAATTTTGGTCCCTAAGAGACCTCATGATGCATATGGTATGAATGTAGGAGCATATTCTCTGTGGGGAAATGTTGCCACAAAGGAGAAGCAATTAGAGAGACCAAATATCCACAGAAGCATAATGCATTCCATAAGGAAAACTCGCCGGGGAGACAGAAACTCTCGAGGAAAAAAGGGTTATGCGTAGGCCAGGCTACGACTTGAAAACTGCTGGGGGGACTAGAGGAATTCCATAAAAAATGGAAAGACTCAGCCGGGTAAATAAAATGTATGCAGGGGATACGAGTAGATCAGAGTAAAATTGTCATACTCGAATCTTGCAGGAAAAACGATTTTCACCAAGGAAATGCGCACTCAACTCAACTAGGGAAGAAATAAACTTCAACATAGGAGGAGCAGAAGTTTATTATCCACTACCTGTCACTAGGTAAGGAGATAATAAAAGTCTGGCAGAGAGGACACCCGTCATGGGTTAGGATAAACATATCAAGGATGACTTGCTGGGAACAACCAAGAGGGAGTATTCATTACTGGTTACTGGGTAAGAATAGCCTTGCTGGGGAAAACTGCAGAAAATAGGATTTACAAATACCGGTTACTGGGCAAAAAACCAAGGACGAGAATATCTGTCACCGGTTAGGGTGAACATATCAAGGATAGACTCAAAAGGAAAGAAAATCCGTCATCGGTTAGGATGAACATATAAAGGATAGACTTGCCTTGGATGTCAAGGAGGATACCCGTCACCGGTTAAGATGAACATATCAAGCATAAACCAACTGAACAAAAAGTAGGAATTACATCTATCGAATGCTGGATAGAATACCATCAAAGAGAAAATCCATCACCGATTAGGATGAACATATCAAGGATAGACTCTGTTGAGGGAAAGTAGGATTTACAACTACCGGTTATTGGGTAGAAAACCATAAAGAGAAGGAAACACGTCATCGGTTAGGATGAACATATCAAGGATTAACTCTCTGGGGAACAAAATAGGGATTACAACTACCTTTTACTGGGTAGAATACAACGGGATGAGAGTATCCACCATCGGTTAGGATGAACATATCAAGGATAAACTCAAACAGAGGAAGAAAGATATCCGTCACCGATTAGGATGAACATATCAAGGATATACTTTCGGAAAAAAATGAATCCACTAGGGACTCTGCTGATGGGGAAAACATGGGTACTTTTGCCGGGTATTGGGCAAGAAGTAAAGAACTGCAAACTAAGAAGAAAATCACCAATTACTAGGTAATAAACTTAGGGGACCCAAAGCATCTATCTAGGCAAGAGCTAGAAAGAAACGATCAATCAAGGCTCGACCTAATGAGGATATAACTCAAGGGGAGTGATTCCATCCAGATAATCAACTAGGGAGGAAACTAAAACAATACTCATCCATGAGGGAATAACTCAGTGGGGAAAAGGAGAAAGGTTAAAGTCTTTCTGCTTAAGGGGCCGACACTCTACAATTGAAGGATGACAGACGCCAGATTTGTATGGGGATAAAGTACCACCATAATAGAGAATAAGGATCTCAAATAATGAATTAGTAAATATGATAATGCAATTATAAAATCATGAGAGTATATGTATATGTATATGTATATATGATGATTATGCTGACAAAACGATCGCAAAGGATACAAAGGTATCGCAAAATTTGAATCATCGATACAATCCTCGGTCAATCCACAAAAGAGGGAGACAAATGCTGGAGAAAAGAGAGATCTACATCCCACAGGCTCAACCTTAGCCGGGGAAGGAGGAGATCAGTTGAGGAAAGGAAATGTTATTGAATCTGCAGGGAATTCTAATTCAACACCAAATTGAATGGGGAGACAATCGTATAGAGGATAAACGTAAACAGCTGCTCAAAAACCAGGAGAAAACTCTGACTAGGGAGTGAGCCAGACGACAACTGGTGGGGAAAACAAAGTTCTACTGCCATCACGCAAACTATTGAGGAAACCCTCATTACTCTGCTGGAGATCAAAACTAGCAGGATGATCACCGATTCTATTGGGGGAAAACACTCCACAGGGGAACTGAATCGACCAACTCAGCTGGGGATAACTGAGGGTTAACTGCTCGGGAACCATTAATGCTTCACACTTGGGACTTGCTATTTTTCAAAATGTTGTTGATATTGCTTTAAAATTGCTTTAAAATTCGTGCTTTTATATGTTTCAATAAAAAATGATTTTGATTTAAAATTTTAATTTCAAAGATGATCATAATAAAATTTAAACTATTTGGCTGAAACAAATAAGAGTGGAAACAATTGGATAAAAGCTCAACTTTATTTAATAGAATGGTAATCTGTAAATGACAAGACCCCATCGATCTTTACAAAGTTGAAAATGGTAATTTACATGGAAAAGGGTTACATTGAATACAATTGACTACTAATCCTTCTACCAACTCTGGATATCCACTATGCTTTTGGCCGCTACTAGGGACGATGAATTGATGTCAACCCTTGTGCTCAATAAAGTTTCTCCAAGACAGGAAGATCAGCAGGATGCAGTTACTTGCCAAAATTCTAATTTTTACATAAGTTTCCCCAAGGTGGGGTACTCAACTTATCGGGAAAATTCTTTCTGTTTTATGTCTCTAACTTTTGCCTGGATCGCCCTTTCGGGTTTTCAATCCACTGAGACGCTCATTTTTGCCTAAGCTGCCCTTTTGGCTTTTCAACTTAGCGAGTTGTTCTTTTTCTTTTTTAGGAGAAATATTTCTTGACCGCATCTGCGTTCACAGGACGAGTGAACTCTTCACCATCCATAGTTGTAAGAATCAAAGCACCGCCTGAAAAGGCTCTCTTGACAACATATGGGCCTTCATAATTAGGAGTCCATTTGCCCCTAGAATCTGGTTTGAAAGATAAAGTCTTCTTGAGCACAAGGTCACCTTCCCTGAATACACGATGTCTGACCTTCTTATCAAAAGCTTTCTTCATCCGTTGCTGATATAACTGACCATGACACGTGGTCGTCAATCTCTTCTCTTCAATCAAATTCAACTGATCAAACCTGGTTTGACACCATTCAGCATCAGTCAACTTGGCTTCCATGAGCACACACAATGATGGAATCTCAACCTCTACGGGGAGCACTACTTCCATACCATATACAAGAGAGAAAGGGGTTGTCTCCGTGTAGCGGTGTATTCGTCACTTTATGATTTATTGACTAAATCAAAAGCAAAGCATACAAAGAATCGAGTCGCCACCGCACTTTTATTTATCCTAAGGAATGGCTAAAAAGCGAACAAAAGCCTAAGAAGTTTTACACATAGAAAACTAATGAAAAGATCAGAGAATCTGGGTAAGGGGTAAATTACGCAATGGGAAGGTGTTAGGCACCCAAAACGTCCTAGGTACTCCTAGAGAGCCCTTTTCACACTTGTTGTACGAAAGGTTATTTGTTATGAAAATATTTATTGTGCAAACATGGATTGAAGGGATGAGAAAAGAATATGCAAGTTATTATTTTTGTGTTTGAACGGATGAACCCGTTGCCTACGTACCTTTCCATGGAAGGTAAGGATCAAAACGCCGTAGTTCGGCTAAAAGATTTCCAAAAAAATATGAGTGGGTTCATTTTAAACAAAAGCCCTAAGGTCTTTCGTTATCCACGGGAGAAAACTCAACCTTATACAAACAACAAGTCCACCATGTGAGAAAAGCTTCAACTTGCTAGTGAGGGGTTAACCCTATAATAAGCAAGGAAGTCTTACAATTCAATCACTAAGGACAAAAGGTGAGATTAACATCAACCAACTAGGATAAATCAAACCTATGGCTAATGTATGAAAAAACTTATCAAGAATGGACAAAGCCACAAAACAATTGAATGAGTGAAATTAACCAATTAGGATTTATTCACAAAAGATGGTCAAAGCAGGATTAAAATTCAATTAAAAAAGAAGTGTTATAAAAATGAAGTTTTGAAAATCAAAGGCTTAAGGCCTAGGTTTCTAATTTGAATAGAGGTGAAAATGTTTGCACAATAGTTTTCAGGTTTGGATCAACATGCAAATGGAAGTTTAGAACAAAAGGATGGAGGGTGAGGGAGTGTAAAACTTCTTAGATGTTCACCTCTTGAGATCATATGTAGATGATCCAAGTGATTCCTTTGGAATAGGCAATGAGCAATAAGCAAATAAACAACAAAGCGAATGGGTACCGGATGCCAATCAATGGACTTACACCAATCTCACAAACAAAGGTGGATACCGGATACCAATCAAAGGATTTACACCAATCTCCTAAAATAAAACATGGATACCAGATGCCAATCTATGGGCTTATACCAATCTCCAAAGAATGATCATGGGAAACAACTGCCAATAAATGGACTTACAATTGACTCCTCACATACAACAAACAAAACAAATGCAATAAGCAAAAGGAAACAAGTTGCCAATAGATGGTCTTACACTCGACTCCAAGGAAATAGGATGCCAATAAATGGTCTTAGTCCCAACTCCTTCCAAATCATAGGAAACAATGGCCAATAAATGGACTTATAATTGATCCTCAATGGACAAACAAAGATGTCACAAAGATATGAACAATGATCATGCAATGATGTACAATTAATGATAATAAATGCACAAAGGCACCCATAAGCAACATGCACAGATGAAACAAGTAAGCAATCAATCAAGTCAATTAGCACACACTATACACAAGCAATAAGGCTCAAGCAAGGTTAGACTTTACAGTCAACTGGAATGGGTAATTTGTGCTCTTAACCTTAACATTGAGAGTTAAGGTGAATCAGATGAAATGGAGACGAGGGGTGTGCCTCATAGCTCTTATCCCTGGCCTGGGAGAGCTTTGAATATTAGAAAGTGTGGGAGTTCAGAAAGTTGGAACTCTTCTCCACAAGTGATTTGACTCTATAAGATCTTGGGTTAATATCCATAATGCATCAACATGTTATGTGAGCAAGGGGATGACACACTGAATAGCAGGAGATGGATTACACATCTCTTTTATCTGCCAATTGCCTCCTAAGAGGACTTTTCCTGCTTGGCACAAAGATAAACAAACACAAGCATTGCCTCTTAAGGAGGACTTCAGACAGGTGCCTACCAATAACAGTAGGTCTTCCAGACTACATGAAGATTAGAGGTTATACCTAAGTGGTTAAGCAACCAAGCAAACGCAAGTTCAAAGTGAACTTAAAGCAACTAATGTACCTGTGGAAATATCAAACAAATCAGTACACAACTCAGACAATCAAACAACAGTCAATAAGCAACAAACAATCCCAATGTGCACAAGGTATAAGCCAAAGGTCAAACTCAAATGAGTCAACATCAACCTACAAAACACACAAATATTAGTAATCAAAGGCAAACATCAATGCTCAAATGATGGAGCATCATTAACCATGTAACTTGGATGTTCAACCTGAAATCAAAGCTCAAACATGAGAGGCAAACCACTAGGTCAAAGCCTAGGGTCAAAGATGGAGAAAAAATTCAAAACAGAAGCTGAAAATTAACATGAATCAACTTCAAACATATCTTGAAACAATCCAAAAGGTCTCATATCAATATCAATTACCAAAAGAATTTCATGATCAATTGAAGTTCAAGGCAATTTTAAAGCTCAAATGTGACCAACCAGAATGAAAAATCTCAATTAAATCAGAAATGATTCAAATAATTCCAAGAAAATTCATGCTCAATCACAACATCCATAATATGCATCATACAAAAAAATCAGAACAATTGGAGATCATTTGGCAAGGCAAACACATCACATAAGTTGAACAAGCAAAGGTGTGACACAAATTGTCACACCAACTTAACATGATCATAAAACAGAAATGATAAAAGGTAAAAATACCAAATAAACACCAAAATGTCAAGCAAAGAGTCTAGTTTCATCATGCAAATTTTCAAATTCATTGGATAAAATATTAGCATTTCACAAATGATATAGCAAAACAAGGTACAAAATGCATACATGTTCAAATGCCCTAGCACAAAATGAAATCCAGCCAAGCACAATTTATGGAAAAATGATCAAAAAATAATAGACAGAAAATGCAACACAATGCAAAAAATTACATAATTTTTGGATGAATTTTCAATTAGATATGAATTTTGTAAGATGATGAAAAAAATAAAAAAGATATGTGAAGCATGGATGTGAAATAGGAGGGAAATTGAAAAATAAGCATGGCATTTGAATAAAAGCGCTGGCCAGGAATCGAAGTCAGTTCACATTTGAACTGAAGCGCGCCAAGGCTGAAATGACAGCGTTTCATCCTAAACCCTAAAACACGTGCATGCATGGCAATTGGAATCCGCAGGTAAACATGATGAACTCGCAACAGAATCCGCAACAAAGCCTATGCGTTTCACAATAAAATTCGCAGGTAATCTGGAAATTGTATGAACACATGAAGATCTTCATCCATACATTTCCAGAAAAATTCAAAGTGTCCAGAAATTAAAAATGAGCACATCATTGTGTAGTATCTTCATCATACATCAATAATCAACAAACATTTCATCAAGAAAACATCACACATGCATGGATCGAAGTGAAGAAGATTCATCATCAAAAATTCAAACATCCATATCTCACTAAAAACAGCATGGATTCGCACGATTCAAAGCTCAAACTACTCAGCATCACAAGATCTATCATAATAGTATAAGAATTTTAAGATTTAAAGAGATCGATTATGTAACCTCTTGAAGTGCAGAAGTGGATTTAGATGGATTCAAGTTGTGTAATGGCTCAACAGTTCCTCTATGAAGCTTGTGAAGTTGATTGGATGAGAGCTTGATGTTCAATTGTGCACGAATCCTCCAGAATTTGGATTCACCATTGTTGCTTCAAAGCTTCAAGCATGAACAAACAGGCACGGATTCTCTTGGTTCTTCCTTCAAACTTGCTCAAAGATGCTTCCAGATGATGAATTGATCAAGATAAATGCAATTTGTTTGAAGAAAATGAAAGAAAATTTGAGAGAAAAAGTTTGAGAAATTTTCTAGATCTGAAATTGTGATTGTTGTTATGCTGAAACAGTTAGGGTTTTTGTTATATACCTCCTAGTAATCACTCTTCTAATCATGTTTAACCAATTGGTAAGTGGAATTAGCAAAATGGAGTGTGAATGCAAATTGTGATTTTCACCCTATGCATGAAAATGAATGGTGAACAGTACACGGGATTGTGGTGTTTTCACTCAAAATATCATTTTGGAGCTAAAGGCAATGGAAAAAAGATCAAATAATGTACCAATTTTAAATTTTAAAATTTCCCTCCAAAAATCAAATGAAATGGAAAATGTTCATATGATGATAATGCATGTCATGTAATGCAAGATTTGGAAACTAGAAGTCAAAATGGGAATTTAGCAAAAAGAACCACTTGAATTGGAGCTTTGGTTGAGAAGTTATGCCCATTTGAATCTTCAAGTACACTTTGCCATGTTTTGATCATATCTCCTTAACCACACATGAGAAATTGATGATCTTGGACTTTTTGGAAATGGGAGAGAAAGATCTACAACTTTCATGTTCAACAAAATTTAATTTGAAGGCTTTCTTGATGATGTAATTTGAAGTTGAAGTTAGGTTAAAACCTTTCCATTTTTGGCAAATTTGAATTATAGGTCACTTTCTATTTTTGGAAAATTTTGACCTGACTTTATTTTCTTCAATGTTGATGTTTGAAATGTCAAATGAGACTTGTTTGAACATGAATGAAGTATTTCTAATCACTTCCCACCTCCAAATCCAACAGTTGACTTGGCAGTTGACTTTCTAGGTCTTTAGATGACCTGGCAATGTTCTGATGAAATTCAAGCCTCTACCACTTGGGATTTTGATTCAAAATGATATCCTAGCTCATATGAGCTCTTGTGAATGATTGTGGGGTCCAAATTCTCAAGAATGACCACCACCTATTGCTCAATGAATGCCCTTGACTGTCTTGACCTGTGGTTGCTTCATCTGCAAGACAAAGGTTAGATGACATATTTTTGTACTTTTGGTTAGTGGCAAAAGAAAAGCAATGATATACAAATGCAAAACATGCTTGGTGATCAAGAAATCACTCTCAGAAGATAACCCACCCACAGGGAAGGAGGCAAGGTGGACAATGATCCTTGAGGCAATGAATGATATGATATGATGCCATGAGGGATCTTAAGGACAAAATTGGGGTCTTACACTCCGTTGAAGTGCGGACGGATGTACGATACCCGTGCAAAGCAAATGGGAGCATCTCATGCCAATCCTTATACGTTACAACCATCTTCTGAATAATCTTCTTGATGTTCTTATTTGCAGCTTCAACAACCCCATTCATCTTGGGTCTGTAGGGAGAAGAATTATGATGTGAAATATTCAAGTCCTTACAAAGAGCTTCCACCATATTATTATTCAAGTTCGATCCATTATCAGTATTGATCTTACTTGGCACACCATATCGACATATAATCTGATTCTTGATAAACCTCACAACAACTTGCTTAGTTACATTCGCATACGATGCCACTTCAACCCATTTTGTGAAGTAGTCAATTGCCACCAAAATGAAACGTTGTCCATTCGAAGCTTTGGGCTCCATCATGCCAATCATATCAATTCCCCACATGGAGAAGGGCCATGGGGAGGAAATGACGTTTAATAGTGTCAGAGGAACATGAATCTTATCTGCATATATTTGACACTTGTGGCATTTCTTCACAAACTTGCAACAATCAGATTCCATTGTCAGCCAATAGTAACCTGCTCGCAACATCTTCTTCGCCATTGCATGTCCATTGGAATGAGTACCAAAGGAAACTTTATGGACTTCAATCATCAACAGGTCTTCTTCGTGTCCATCTACACATCTGAGCAGAACCATATTGAAATTTCTCTTATACAACACATCACCATTTAGGTAGAAGTTGCTGGCTAATCTTCTCAAAGTCTTCTTATCTTTCAAAGATGCCCCAGGCGGGTAAATCTGACTTTGGAGGAAAAATTTGATGTTGTAATACCATGGCTTTTCATCTTTGATCTCTTCAACGACAAACACATGAGTTGGCCTATCAAGATGCATCACAGTCAAATTGGGAACTTCATTCCAATACTTTACTACAATCATTGATGCCAACGTTGCAAGAGCATCTGCCATCCGGTTTTCATCTCGAGGGATATGATGAAACTCAACTTTTGTAAAGAAAGTTGAAATCCTCCTCGCATAATCTCTATATGGTATCAAACCGGGTTGATTCGTCTCTCATTCACCTTTGATCTGATTCATAACCAAAGCTGAATCTCCAAAGACATCTAAATGCTTGATTCTGAGATCAATGGCCTCTTCGAGCCCCATAATGCAAGCTTCATATTCTGTCATATTGTTTGTACACTTGAAAGTCAATCTAGCTGTAAATGGATATTGCATGCCTTGAGGAGTAATGATTACTGCCCGAATGCCATTACCATACAGATTAACAGCTCCATCAAATACTATGCTCCAACGGGAACCAGGTTCTGGCCCTTCTTCAAGCAATGGTTCATCACAATCTTTCATTTTCAAGTACAAGATCTCTTCATCAGGGAAATCATATTGTACTGACTGAGAATCTTCAATTGGTTAGTGACCCAAATGATCAGCCAAGATATTACCTTTGATCATTTTCTACGATCGGTACTCGATATCATACTCTGATAACAACATCTGCCAACGGGCAATCCTCCCAGTTAAAGCAGGCTTCTCAAATATATACTTGATTAGATCCATTTTGGATATCAACCAAGTGGTATGATTCAACATATACTGACGCAGACACTTAGCATCCCAAGCCAATGCACAACAAGTTTTTTCAAGCAGAGTATCGAGTCTCACAGTCGGTGAACTTCTTACTGAGGAAGTAAATTGCAAATTCTTTCTTTCCAGTCTCATCTTGCTGACCAAGAACACAACCCATACTATCTTCAAGCATAGTCAAATACATGATCAATGGTCTTCCTTCAAAAGGTGGAGACAGAATCAGAGGTTCAAACAGATATTCTTTGATACTGTCAAAAGCTTTCTGGCAATCTTCGGTCCAATCACAAGACTGATCTTTCTGAAGAAGCTGGAATATAGGCGTACATGTGGCAGTCATATGTGAAATGAATCTAGAAATATAATTTAAGCGACCGAGAAGACCTCTGACTTGCTTCTCAATTTTGGGCGCAGGCATCTCTTGTATTGCTTTGACCTTTGCAGGATCAACCTCAATACCCTTCTCACTGACAATAAAGCCCAACAACTTACCAGAACGAACACCAAAAGTACACTTATTGGGATTCAAGTGGAGTTTATACTTCCTCAAACGCTGGAAAAGCTTCAACAAATGCTCGACATGTTCCTCTTCATCAATAGATTTAGCAATCATGTCATTGACATAGACTTCAATCTCTTTATGCATCATATCATGAAAAAGATTAGTCATTGCTCTTTGGTAAGTTGCACCAGCATTCTTTAAACCGAAAGGCATCACTCTATAACAAAATGTTCCCCAGGGTGTAATGAATGTGGTCTTCTCCATATCTTCGGGTTCCATCTTGATCTAATTATATCCGGAAAATCCATCCATAAACAAAAAGACTTTGAATTTAACAGTATTGTCTACCAACATATCAATGTGTGGCAGAGGGAAATCATCTTTCGGACTGGCTTTATTCAAATCTCTATAATCGACACACATGCAGACTTTTCCATCTTTCTTTGGCACAAGCACAATATTGGCCACCCATTGCGGATACTCAGCGATCATTAGGAAACCGATGTCAATCTGCTTTTGCACTTCTTCTTTGATCTTCAATGCCATATCAGGATGCGTTCTTCTCAACTTCTAATTGGCTGGCAGGCATTCTGGCTTTAACGACAATCTGTGCTCCACAATCTTAGAATCTAAACCAGATATATCCTGATAGGACAAAGCAAACATATCTGAATACTCTCAAAGAAGATCAACCAACCTCTTCTTTGCGTCTGGACACAGTCGAGACCCAATCTTCACTTCCTTCACATCATCCTTAGAACCCAAGTTGACTAACTCAATCTGCTCTTCGAAAGGCTGAATGGTCTTTTCATCATGCTCGAGAAGACGAGACAATTCATCACTCACTTCTTCATCACTTTCTTCCTCGGCTTTAAACACAGGGAATTCAAAATTTGGAGAAGGAGAAGGATCATTATATTCAATGGGGTTAGGAACCAACCTGCATAATGATTTGATATTTTGATTTTAGAGAAGTGAATTTTGTGACCAAATATTATGCAGATAGACAATTATATTGTTTATTTATGTTTTTTGTTATTACCATTTTCAAAATAAAGCAAAAAGTAAAAATAGAACATCATAGATGTGGATGAATAAAATTAATTTTATTGATGATCAAATTTGAAATGCCTAACAATGTTAACTTCCCCCTTAGGCATAGGAGAAGGATTTTTTTAAAACATATAAAAGTAATTACTTAGATTGATGCAAAATAATAGGAATATCAACAGCAGTCCAATTGTTGCAAGCCATTCCATGCGTCACAAAACTGGTGCAGTCTTCCGCTTCGTCATCTTCTAGCGCAGCAGCTAAGTGTTGTTCATAGCCATGAATGAACCCTCCATACGGAAACTAAGTTGCATATCCTCTGATCTAGCAGGAGATAATCCTTGTAGAAAACCCAGACCGGTCCTATTCTTGTTGTTGGAGACCTCTACCATGCGCCCCCACTGATCAACATTGACTTCTTCAACAATCTTCCTTGCATCCTTCAATGAGGACATAGGTGCCCCAACCCTCTTTTTAGCAGCAATAGATAAGGCTTGGAACGGAGTTCTAACCTCATCCTCAGCTTCAACGTAAGAGAAAATGACAGATGGCTAACCAACAGCGCCTTCTCCCCGCCAATAATGATTAATTTCCCGTTTTTGACAAATTTGAGCTTCTGATGCAATCTAGAGGTAACAACTCCCGCCTCATGAACCCATGGCCTTCCCAACAGACAACTGTAGGCTGGGTGGATATCCATTACTTGAAAAGTAATCTGAAAATCACTCGGACCTATCTGCACTGGAAGGTCCACTTCACCTATCATTGTTTTGCGCGACGTCAAAAGCTTTGACGATTACACCACTATACCTCATAGGTGCTCCTTGATATGACAACTTTGAAAGAGTTGACTTTGGTAGTACGTTCAAAGAAGACCCGGTGTCAACCAATACATTGGATAAAGCATCGTCTTTGCAATTCATCGAGATATGCAAAGCTAAATTATGATTCCTACCCTCCTCAGGGAGTTCCTCATCACAAAAACTGAGGTTATTGCAAGAAGTGATGTTAGCTACAATATGATCAAACTGATCCACTGTAACATCATGTTCCACAAACGCTTGCTCCAGAACTCTTTGCAGTGCTTCTCTGTGCGCTTCTGAATTCATTAGCAGAGACAATACTAAAATCTTTGAGGGGGTTTAGAGCAACTGCTCCACCACATTAAACTCACTCTTCTTTATTAGACGAAATACCTCATCATAATCATTAGCCTTCAAATTGTTGGATTCACCAGAATGACACTTTGAAGCACTAACCGAATTTACAGCAGGCACTTCCACCTTCTTATTAACAGTTGATTCTTCTTTATCTTTTGGAAACATCGGTACAAACACTCGACTGCTACGGGTCACTTTAGTAACATCAACAATGCTCACTACAGAACTGGCCGTAGGCAATGGAACCTCTTGACCGTCTTTCAACATCGTCGCATTGTACTGATATGGAACGGCTTTATCAGATGAATACGGGACTGGGCCCGCTAACCATATGACCAACGATGATACCGATCTTTGACTGTTACTGTTACTATTACTGTTGTCGTACTAAATGAATACTCTTTCTGGATTCTTGAAAATAGGCACTATGACATTCACATCGTCATCTACAATATGGTGGAGCAGCTGATCCAAACTCCTTCCAAAATTTCAGTGTTGTCTCTGCTCATGAACTTTGAAACGCACAGAGAAGCATTGCAAAAGGTATTGGAGCAAGCTTATGTAGAGCATGATGTAACAGTAGACCAATTCAATCATATTGTGGCTAACATTACTTCCTGCAACATCTTGAGTTTTTGTGATGAGGAACTTCCTAAGGAAGGCATAAATCACAACTTAGCATTGCACATATAAATGAACTACAAGGAGGATGCATTGTCCAATGTGTTGGTTGATACTAGTTCGTCTTTGAATGTACTCCCGAAGTCAACTCTTTCCAAATTGTCGTATCAAGGAGCTTCGATGAGATACAGTGGCGTGATCGTCAAAGCTTTTGATGGTTCTCGCAAAACTGTTATAGGAGAAGTGGACCTTCTAGTGAAGATAAGTCCGAGTGATTTCCAAATTACTTTCCAAGTAATGGATATCCACCCGGCCTATAGCTTCTTGTTAGGAAGGCCTTGGATACATGAAGCGAGATCTATTACATTCACTCTGCACCTGAAGTTGAGGTTTGTGAATAATAAATTGTCCATCTGCATAATATTTGGTTACAAATCACTTCTCTAAAATCAAAATATCAAATCATTATGCAGGTTGGTTTTTAAACCCATTGAATACAATGATCCTACTCCTTCTCCAAACTTTGAAATCCTTGTGTTTGAGGTCGAGGAAGATAGTGATGAAGAAGTGTCTGATGAGTTGTCTCGTCTACTTGAGCACGAGGAAAAAGCCATTAAGTCATTTGAAGAGCAGATTGAGTTAGTCAACTTGGGTTTCGAGGATGATGTAAAGGAAGTCAAGATTGGATCTCAAATGTGTCCAGAGGTTAAGAAGGGATTGATTGATCTTCTTCGAGAGTATTCATATGCGCTTTCTTGGTCCTATCAAGACATGCCTGGTTTGGATTCTGAGATTGTGGAGCATAGATTGCCTTTGAAGCCAAAATGCCCTCTAGTAAAGCAGAAGTTGAGAAGGACTCATCCTGATATGGCAGTGAAGATCAAAGAAGAGGTGCAAAAGCAGATTGACGATGGTTTCCTTGTTACCGCTGAGTATCCGCAGTGGGTGGTAAATATTGTGCATGTTCTGAATAAGGATGGAAAAGTCCGTTTGTGCGTTAATTATAGTGATTTGAACAAAGCTAGTCCAAAAGATGATTTCCCTCTACCAAACATTGATATGTTGGTAGATAATACAACTAAATTCAAAGTCTTTTCATTTATGGACGGATTTTCCAGAGATACGGAGAAGATATGGAGAAGACCACATTCATTACACCCTGGGGAACATTCTATTATAGAGTGATGCCATTCAATTTAAAGAATGCTAGTGCAAATTACTAGAGAGCAATGACCACTTTTTTCATGATATGATGCATAAATAAATCGAAGTCTATGTTGATGATATGATTGCTAAATCCAGTGATAAAGAAGAACATGTTAAGCATTTGTTGAAGCTGTTCCAGCGTTTGAGGAAGTACAAACTCCGTTTGAATCCAAATAAGTGTACATTTGGTGTTTGCTATGGTAAGTTGTTGGGTTTTATTGTCAGCGAGAAAGGTATTAAAGTTTATCCTACAAAGGTCAAAGCAATACAAGAGATACTTGCGCCCAAAACTTAGAAGCAAGTTAGAGGTTTTCTTGGTCGCTTGAATTATATCTCAACATTCATTTCGCACACGACTGCCACATGTGTGCCTATATTCAAGCTTCTTCAGAAATATCAGTCTTGTGATTGGACCAAAGATTTCCAAAAAGCTTTTGACAGTATCAAAGAGTACCTGCTTGAGCCTCTGATTCTGTCTCCGCCTGTTGAAGGAAGACCATTGATCATGTATTTGACTGTGCTTGATGGAAGTATGGGTTGTGTTCTAGGTCAGCAAGATGAAACTAGAAAGAAAGAGTATGATATTTACTACCTCAGTAAGAAGTTCATCGATTGTGAGACTCGATATTCTATGCTTGAGAAAACTTGTTGCGCATTGGCTTGGGCTACTAAGCGTCTGCGCCAATATATGTTGAATCATACCACTTAGTTGGTATCCAAAATCGATCCAAACAAGTATATTTTTGAGAAGCCTGCTTTAACTGGGAGGATTTCCCATTGGCAGATGTTGTTATCCGAATATGATATTGAATACCGATCTCAAAAAGCTATCAAAGGTAGTGTCTTGGCTGACCATTTGGCTCACCAACCGATTGAAGATTACCAGTCAGTGAAGTACGATTTTCCTAATGAAGAAATATTGTACTTGAAAATGAAAGATTGTGATGAACCATTGCTTGAAGAAGGGCCAGAACCTGGTTCCCGTTGGGGCATAGTGTTTGATGGAGCTATTAATCAGTATGGTAATAGAATTGGGGCAATGATTATTACTCCTCAAGGCACTCATTTTCCGTTTACAGCTAGATTGACTTTCAAGTGTACAAATAATATGGATGAGTACGAAGCTTTCATCATGGGGCTTGAAGAGGCCATTGATCTCAGAATCAAATATCTTGAAGTCTATGGAGATTTAACTTTGGTTGTGAATCAGATCAAAGGTGAATGGGAGACGAATCAACCCGGTTTGATACCATATAGAGATTATGCGAGGAGGATTTCAACTTTCTTTACAAGGGTTGAGTTTCATCATATCCCTCGAGATGAAAACCGGATGGAAGATGCTCTTGCAACATTAGCTTCAATGATTGTGGTGAAGTATTGGAATGAAGTTCCCAATTTGACTGTGATGCGTCTTGATAGGCCAGCTCATGTGTTTGCTATTGAAGAGATCAAAGATGAGAAGCCGTGGTATTTTGATATCAAGTGTTTCCTCCAAAGTCAGATTTACCCGCCTGGGGCATCTTTGAAAGATAAGAAGACTTTGAGGAGATTAGTCGGCAACTTCTACCTGAATGGTGATGTGATGTATAAGAGAAATTTCGATATGGTTCTGCTCAGACGCGTGGATAGACATGAAGCAGACTTATTGATGACAAAAATCCATGAAGGTTCCTTTGGTACTCACTTCAATGGACATGCTATGGCTAAGAAGATGTTGATAGCAGGTTACTATTGGATGACAATGGAATCTAACTGTTGCAAGTTTGTGAAGAAATGCCACAAGTGTCAAATATATGCAGATAAGATTCATGTTCCTCCGACACTGTTAAACGTCATTTCCTCCCCATGGCCCTTATCCATGTGGGGAATCGATATGATTGGCATGATTAAGCCCAAAGCGTCAAACGAACATTGTTTCATTTTGGTGGATATTGATTACTTCACAAAGTGGGTTGAAGCGGCATCATATGCTAATGTAACCAAGCAGGTTATTGTGAGGTTTATCAAGAATTAGATTATATGCCGGTATGGTGTGCCAAGCAAAATCATTACTGATAATGGATCGAACTTGAACAATAATATGATGGAAGCTCTTTGCAAAGACTTCAAGATTGCACATCATAATTCTTCTCCCTACAAACCTAAGATGAATGGGGTTGTTGAAGCTGCAAACAAGAACATCAAGAAGATCATTCAGAAGATGGTTGTGACGTACAAGGATCGGCATGAGATGCTCCCATTCGCTTTGCATGGGTATCGTACATCCATTCGCACTTCACCAGGGGAAACCCCTTTCTCACTTGTTTATGGCATGGAAGTTGTGCTCCCATTAGAAGTTGAGATCCCATCATTGCGTGTTCTGATGGAAGCCAAGTTGACTGAAGCTGAATGGTATCAGACCAGGTATGACCAGCTGAATTTGATTGAAGAGAAGAGGTTAACTGCCATGTGTCATGGACAGTTATATCAGCAGAGAATGAAGAAAGCATTTGACAAGAAGGTCAGACCTCGTGTGTTAAGAGAAGGTGACCTTGTGCTCATGAAGATTCTATCTTTCAAACCAGATTCTAGAGGCAAATGGACTCCTAATTATGAAGGCCCATACATTGTTAAGAGAGCCTTTTCAGGCGATGCTTTGATTCTTACAACTATGGATGGTGAAGAGTTCACTCGTCCTGTGAATGCTGATGCAGTCAAGAAATACTTCGCCAAAAAAGAAAAGAATAACTTGCTAAGTTGAAAACCTGAGAGGGAGGCTTAGGCAAAAACGAGCGTCTCGGTGGATTGAAAACCTGAAAGGGCGATCCAGGAAAAAGTTAGAGACATAAAATAGAAAATTATCCTGATAAATTGATTGCCCCACTTTGGGGCAATTTATTCAAAAATTAGGGATCATGGCAAGTAACTACATCCTGTTGATCTTCAGTCTTGAAGACTTTCTTGAGCACAATGTTTGGTTCTGATTCATCTTCAACCAAAGCCAAAAGCACAGTGGATATTAAAGGCGGTACAAAGATTAGTGATCATTGTATTCAATGTAGCCCTTTTCCATGTAAATTTCAATTTTTCAAATTTTGTAAAGATCTTTGGAGCCTTGTCATTTACAGACTACCATTATATTAAATGAAGTTGAGCTTTTTATCCAATGGTTTCCACTCTTATTTATTCAGCTAAATAGAATTAAATTTTATTGTGATAATTTTAAAGTTAAAGTTTTAAAATAAAAGGCAGGTTTTCTTAAATGACAAAAGAGGTTACTTTTAAAAAGAAATTAAAGGAATATCAGTAGCTGTTTGAGAAGCGGTAAGCCCTAAATGCGAAGCATTGTTGGTTTTTCCCCAAGCAGTTGGCGTGATCTCTATTTCTTCTCCAGCAACTTTTCAGCATCTCCAGTCGAGTTTTGTTGGTATCCCCAACTGAGTTCGCATTTGCCTCCCTCGAGTTGTAGGCGTGTTATTCGCAGTAGTTTGCATAGATTCAACATATTTTGTTTCCTTGCAAGTTACCAGTAGCATTGTCCATGGCCCCTGTTAGCCCTAATTCTTGAGCAATGTTGTAGTTGTCCCCTGTAGGGTTGTCTCCCATTTGATATGGTTTTGACCTAAAATTCCACCACATAACTGATGTTAATGTTCCCTCAGCAGATCCTCTCCTGCTTCTCCCCAGCCAAGGTTGAGCCTTCGAGATGGCTGATTTCTCTCCAGCTGATGTTTCCCTCCTGTGTGAATTGGCTGAGAATTGTATCGATGATTCAAACCAGTGATAGTTGTATCCTTTGTGATCATTTTGTTAGCATAATCATCATATATACATATACATATACATATACATTCATAAATTTCATTATTTGCATACACTTTGTGATTCATTATCTCTCTAATCCTCTGCTACGGTGGTATACTTTTTACCCCACGCGGATTTGGTTTGTCTATCCTCTTTCAATTGTAGAGTGTCAGCCCATTAAGTAGAAATAATTTAACCTTTATCATTCCCCACTGAGCTATTTCCTCGTGGATGATTATTATTTCAGTTTACTCCCTAGTTGATTGTCTGGATGGGACTACTCCCCTTGAGTTATATCCTCATTGGGTTGAGTCTTTGATTGATCGTTTATTTCTAGATCTTGCCTAGATAGATGCTTTTGGGTCCCCCGAGAGTCTGTTATCCAGTAATCGATAATATTATTCTCGATTTACGAGTACTTTACTTTTGCCTAATACCTTGTAAAAGTAATCTATTTCCTTTTTCTCCCCAGCGGATTCCTTTTCACGTTTCCCCATGAAATTTATCCTTGATATGTCCATCTTAATCGATGACTGATATTTTTTTCCCTTGCTTTGAGTCTATCCTTGATATGTTCACCCTAACCGGTGACGGATATTCTATTTTTGGTATTCTACCTAGTAAAAAGGTAGTTGTAATCCCTATTATGTTCCCCAGAGAGTTAATCCTTGATATGTTCATCCTAACCGGTGACGGGTTTCCTTCTCTTTGCGATCTTCTGCCCAATAATCGGTAGTTGTAAATCCTACTTCCCCTTGGAGTTTATCCTTGATATGTTCATCCCAACCGATGACGGATATTCTCTTTTCGGTATTCTATCCAGTAACTGATAGATGTAATCCCTATTTCTCCATGCAGAGTTTATCCTTGATATGTTTATCCTAACCGATGATGGATATTCTCTTTTCTGGTTTTCTATCCAGTATCCGATATATGTAATTCTTACTTTTTCAGGTAGTTTATCCTTGATATGTTCATCTTAACTAGTGACGGATATCCTTCCTAATGTCACCAAGTGAGTCTATCCTTGATATGTTCACTTTAATCAGTGACAGATACTCTCTTCCTTTGTGGTCTTCTTCTCAGTAGCTGGTAGATGTAAATCCTATTTGACTTTTCTCCTTCAGGTTATCCTTACCAAGTGACTGGTAACGAATACACCTTCAGTTGCCCCTAGTGAGTCGTCATCGATATGTTTACCCTAACCGGTAACGGATGTTCTCCGTGTCAGAATTTGTTATACCCCTTACCCAATAACCGGTAGCGGATAATATAATTATGTTCCTCTTGTGTTGAAGATCGTTTCTTCCCCAGTTGAGTTTGAGTGCTTTGTTCGAGTATTTCAGGTTTGTTCTAATATACCCGTCTCCCCAGCAGATGTTCCTTTTATTCCCCGGCTGGGTCTTTCCATTGATTTATTCTCATGGAATCCCTCGTGTCCCCCCCCAACAGTTGTAAGTCGTAGCCTGGCCTACGCATGACCTTTTTATCCCCCAGAGTCTTTGTCTCCCCAGTGAGTTTTCCTTATGGAATGCATTATACACCTGCGAACTTATGATCTCTCCGGATTCTTTTCCTTTGTGGTAACATTTTCCCCACAAAGATTATTTTAGCATTCATATCATAGGCATCATGAGGTCTCTTAGGGACCAAAATTTGTTTCTATATGTTGTTATTTAAGTCCATTCTACTGAGTTGATACGAATATTTTAACCTTCACCTCCTCAGCTAGAATGTCCTTAAATAGGGGCAGCTGTAAGACCCTAATTTTGACCCTAAGATCCCTCATGTTATTCTCATCATATACATTAGCATTGGGATCACACCTTGGCATCCTCCTTACCCCTCTTTCATTGGGTTTGCATTGGGAGAGATCACCAAGCACCATGTGATTGTATCATACTTCATTTTCCTTTATTTTTACTAACCAAAATACCAAAAATATGTCATTGTATAGCTTAACTCTTTTGTAGGTAGTGCACATGCTCATCTATGCTCTATCAAGTTCATATCTAGGGTTTAAGACCCTTAATGCTAGGAGCTCAATCAAGAAATGGTTTACTATTGCTCTAAGTATCATATATGAATCTCCATGATCTTCACATGTTATTTTGATCAAGAAATCCTCAAGAGTTTGGAGTTGGTTTGCCTTAGAAACCCTAATTCATTTGGGTATCTTATGTAACTTCTTCAACAAGTTTCTTCAACAATTGGTCAAGTATTTCAAGGGATGCTTCACATTTCATAATCTTATGCATATATGATCCTCCATGAGTCCCAAAAGTCAAAAGAATACCAAGCTAGCAAGTTGGTTCATGGTGGTTGACCAAAGGAATTCAACTGGTCAAAACTGGGGTTCCCTAGACCCTATCTCCTACAATTTTTGCCATATGAATATAATTCCAAGATAAATGTTACTCTAAATGACATACCAAACAACTTTCATGTTGAGGTCTAGAGCTAGTTTTTCTTGGAAAGTCATTTTGTATGGTGAAAGACTATAGGTCATTTTGTCTAAACCCTAATTTGAAGGTCAACTTCCCAAGACCATAACTTGCTCAATTGTTATGAGATGAAATACATTCAAGTTGAATAATAAAATTCAATATGTTTACTTCAACTTTGACATTTGGAGGAAGTTCAAATTCTACTTGCAAATACATGTGATATGAGGAAACATTATAGGTCATTTTGGGCCAATGCCATTGAACAAGTGATTTTCCTCAACTTCTAAAATGCATAAATCCTTCATGATAAATCCAAATGAGGTAAAATTTGTGACCATTTTGAAGGAATTTAAGATAGAAACAACTTTTATGAAGGAATGTTTCTCATTTGAAGCCCATAGAAAACGTTATTCAAGGTGGAAGAAGTGAACATATGGCTTGGTACTTAGAATTTTTTTTGATATGTTTGATTTTCTGAAATTCCACCTCAAAATTCATCATGATCCAAGATTCAAATGAAAAAGTGTTCAACATTAAAATTGTTCCTATTGATCTAACCTTTCCAAAAAGTCCAAATTCATCCCATTTGGACAAAGTATTAATGACTTGTGCATGGATTAAAGTTGAATGACCATTTGGAATATTTGAACTTCCATTTCTCATACACGATTGCATGGCCTTTCCACATGACTTCAGCAATGCTTACACATGATTTTGGACCTGAATGCATCATTACATGGACCTATTACACGCCCATGCATCCATGCACATGAATTTTTCTATTTTTGAACTTTTGAAATAAGTTTGCAAATATCAAAGGCTTTGGCTATAAATAGAAGTGTCTATGCTCAAAATTAAGGACCCTGACGCGCCACCTTTGAAGCTACAACCCTAAACCTCCACATTCAAAGGATAACCTTGAGGATTTTCATTGAAAATCGAGTTTGAATCTCCCACTGTTTTGAGATTCAAAACTCCAAGAGTCCTTCTTCTTCTTTGATCCATTTCCACTCTATAAAGCATTAGAAGCACAGCCAAGTACAATTGAAAGCAAGATCATGTCCATCTGAACCTTCAGCGAAGGTGAATTTTTGAATTTTTCATCTCTTCGATTCTCACTCAATTCTCCACTATTCTTGTTGATTTTTGGTTGTCTGAAGTCCTACCAATGTAGGCAAAAAGATTGAGTTGCTTTTAGGTCAAATCGAAGCAACTCAGATCATGATCCTCAAAATTCAACTCCCTGTATCTCTCAATATACTTGGAGTTAGGTAAAATTGAGGCCAGATTCGAGCCTCTGAGCATTTTTACTTTACATTCATGTCCTCCTTTTTCATTTTTGTGATGGTTGAGGGTGGACCAGTCTGGTGAGGTCCACCGGAGAAGAAGACCGGAGCTTTGGCGTGTCTCCAGACCACATGATCCTCTTATTTTATTTGAATCTTGAGTGTCCAAACTGATTACCACGCGTGTGGCACGTTGATCGAGGTTCACCATGGAACGCGCGCTCTGATTCACTTGATTTGCCACCTCAATTAATGAGTGAGACCAAGTGGTCCACGTTTTTTTTGCATATTCTGATTCTTATTTTTATTGCCTTATTTTCATTAATTCATATCAATTTTAATATTGATCCAAAAAATATGGGACTTTCACCAAAAATTCTCAAATATTTTTCTCTTTCATTTTCTGAATTAAAATTATGTTTTGGATCAATATTAATATTTTTCATGATTTAATTGTTTTGTGCATATTTTTAATTGTTTAAAAATACTTTTAAGTTCCTAATATGATGAAATTTTTTCTCCAAGGTCCTTTGACCTTGTTTGACCTATGATAAATATCTTGGCCATTTGTTTGGTGTTTTGAAGAGGTTTTAGGATTTTGACCAACCATAATTTGATTTAATGCATTTTTAATTGATTTTTAATCATGTAATTGTAAATAAATTGTGTTGATCTATTTCTGTTGACTTGCTGAGTTTGAATTTTGTTGGTGGGCCTTGGTCAAGGTTGATTTGACTTTGTTGGATTAAAATCATTGGGTTTAGGGGATTGATGAAAGATGCATGTCATCTCCCAAAATGAATGAATGATTTTAATTTGATAAAAGTCCTCCCATGACCAATTTATTTTTGTTTCATCCCCCCCCCCCTTCATCTTCAATCCCATCCATTTCATTTGACCTATGATATCTCTATATCCTAAGGCTAGTTGATTGCAAAATCAACATAAGTATGGATGAGATTAGGTCCATCCTTTTTCCATTTTCTTTTAAGTGTGGTATGTTTTAGGAGTATGGTTCATAATACCATGTATCTAACATGCATTAACACTAAAATATCTATTTCCAGGTCTCAAATAGTTGTGACTTCTACATAAGTCCAATTACGATTGCTTAACATAGTGCTAAATTTTGACCCAAAAGCACATCATTCTAGTAAGTAAGATTGTAAGTCTCCCCCCTTTCATGGTATTCTGTGGAAACTTGGCCTTTTTTCCTTCCTTGGAAGATGTATTGGTTCAAGGATCCATGCTTGTGAATAGAGGGTTGAGTGTTCTCCAAAGGATGACTTAAACAAAAAAAAAAGCAAAAGCAATACTGACTTCTAATCAACTAACATTTAACTAACATTTGATTTCAAACCATTTACTTTTTATGCACTTTAAATTCAAGTCTTTATTCATTTTCCCATTATTCATACCATTTAACTTGTTTACTTTAATGTCATTTTCACTTTGCCCACTTGAGCCGTATTTTGTGATTATATTGTGATTGTATATACTTGTTTGTGGTCTTTTGTTCTTAATGTACATAATAACAACAAAAAACCCTTAAAAAATGTTTGTGTGGACTTTTGGACTTGATCTGAGACATTGGACTTAGAATTAGGCAACATTCCCTATGCAAAAAGGACTTGGCCAATGCCAACTTTTCTGAAGCCAGTCGTTGTGAATTGAACTTTCATCTGATGCAAGTATTGAGATCCCTTTTGAGTTCATCTGCTACATGGTCTTGATGAAGTTGTTACTTTGAACCTGTGTCTAATGCCCTATTCTGAGCCATTCAAGGAGTATGGCATCTGATACATGGGAGCTTAAGAAGAATACTATGAAGTTGCTAACTTGGATGTGGCTGTCTTTATTTGATGTCTTGCTCTTCATCTTGCTATTGGTGTATTGATATTGCTTGATTCTAAAGTCCAAGGGAACATTGGGTTTCTATATGACATTCTTGTATATTGGATTGCATCCCATTGGTTAGATCTTTTCAACTCTTAACTTTTAATTTTTTCTTAGGATTAGTCTCTTCATCTCCTCCCCACTTCTTTAATTTCAAATCTATCCCTCCTTTCAAAATCTTCTTTGTTTTTGATTTCTAAACCTTGACCTTTATTGCAAATTAGAAACTTTGGCCTTATGCCATTGCGTTTTCAAACCTCTTTTTCTTAATCAAACTTGTAAATGAACTTAACCATATTGACTTAAAATTTCAAAAGACAAAAAGAATTAACACTCATTCAAACTTTTTTTTGGCCTTTTGTGCCTTTGTTAAACTTAAATTTTGTTAAAAGCAATTCACTCACTTTGAAATTGATACCACGAACTACGAGGTTTTGATCCCTCATTTTTATGTTGGTACGTAGGCACAAGTCCGAAGGTCTTGTCAAACACAAAAGTATAATTAATGAATTCTTTTCTTATCCCCACACTCTATTTATTGCAAACATCATTTTATACCAAAACACATGTACACGCAAAAAAGGGCTCCCTAGGAATACCTAGGACGCTTTGGGTGCTAACACCTTCCCTCTGTGTAACCAACCCCCTTACCTGTAATCTCTGGAATTTTATTAGTTTTGATTTGAAAACTTGTTATCTTTGGGTTTTGTTCGTACTTTTCCCTTTTTCCCTTGGAAACACTAAAAGCGTGGTTATGACTCTAGTTTAATTGATGTCAAAGCTTATCCATAGCTTGATGGTCATGAATTTACTACTACACATACTATGTCGAATGATATGCATGAGATGATATAAATTATGCATGACAGGATTATGCAATGACTTGGAGGGTCTATGGATGCCCCAAGATAGGGTATGGTGTAATGAATACCGAGAAACATTTGCTTGGGTTACAAGGCTTCTGATTTATAGGGTGTGGGATGCGTCTTGCATGACTTCCTGACATTCTATCTTCTTGATATTGTTGGAGGAAGAATCTAACATGGACCTTCTGATGTCCCAAAATGGATCTGAAAAGCTTTCACAAGCAGGGAGAGAACCTTCCTCTCTTTGGACAATCTTGCCCTAGTCTATTGGGTATCTACACGGATTGACCCAGTCACAAGCTATGAAGAAACTTTGTCGTAGATTATCTCAATCTGACTTGCCCTAGTGTCTTGGAAATGAATTCCTCTGATTAACCATATCGGGGAGATTGACTTCTTGTGCTCTTGGGGTGGCCTGGCCCAGTACGAGCCTTGAATTAACTTTGCCTCTGGCTGGCTGATCTTTGAGGAAATGCCCCTGACTAACTGAACTTTAGAGAGATTTGTTGAATCTCAATGTAACTACCTCAGATTGACTGAATCTTATAGAGATTTCTCGATGTAACTACTTCAGATTGTCTGGATCTTGTAGAGGTTTCTCGATGTAACTGCCTTAGATCGACTGGATCTTGTATAGATTTCTCGACGTGACATCCCCAGATCAACTGGATCTTGAAGCGACTTATCTTTCTACTCAACAGAGTCTTTAGACATTCTTCTCTGGTGTGATCAAAAGAAGTGGCTTGCCCCTGCTCAAGGGAGTTCCCAAACATTCTACACTTTTTATATGATCATAAAGATGATTTTCCCTTGCTCAACGAAGTTCTCAGGCGTTCTATTCTTTCTGAACCATCAAGTTCCTCAATCTAGTTCATTGTAGAAGATTCCTTGATGTCAAATGCTTACTCATAAGTAAGACAAGTTAATTTTGGAAATGATAATGCTAATGTCATGTTTATTCTAGTTTTGAAATCCAATTTTGTTCATTGGAATTATAATATATAGTGAATGAATCACTAATAATAATGTCATATTGATACCAACATAAATGATAAACAACTCATTAAGGAGTCAGTTTTAACACAATTTTACTGACTGTAGTACGCTTTCGAAATAAACTCTGCTTTAATTAGGTCTTTTAAGGGTTGTAACATGGTCTGGTTCACGGTTTTCAGAAAAAAGGATTTTTGTCTCAAAACATATTCTAACCCACCCATTCTCCTTGATATTCTTCAGTCATACATTTAGCTAGTTAGGTACAAGCACCCGTCTTCCAAAATGGATTTAGGAGTGGAAGGAATCTATGAGGTTTTCGGAGTGGCAATCATCCACCTTCTATTTGGTTTGTGGCCACACAAGTTTGATTGTTGAGGATTTCTCTTTTTGATTCCCCTTTTGTTGATTTGTTTTTTTTATTTCCCTACTTTTGCTGGATTGCCTCGGATTTGCAATCCATAGGGATGCCATAATTTTTTCCTAAGTGACTTGTTCTCAAGTTTTCGACTTAGTGGACCCTATTTCTTTTGAATTTTTATTTCTTTTGTTGGAACAAATCGTGTGAAATTTGTGCATTTGATTTGAAGGGGGTGATTGCTTCGTGCCTCTGTAGGTAAGGGACAACCGTTGTGGTTTCTGACCTCTTGTGAGGGACAAGATATGGTTGATCCTCAGATAGGACACTCCTCTTTTGAAGTTTGAACGCCTGGTCATACTAAACTGATGACTACCCTACCCCGGGTTAAGATTGATGGTTTTATATTTAGAAATAAACTCCTACTCCTTTGCTCGAAGGGGTTAACTAGGGATTATCTTTCTTATAACTCCGGTGTTTGGGAATTTGAAGCAATGCCTTACATCATCAGCAAGATTCTTTTCAAAAGCGTACGTGCAATGATTTCGTGTCTTTCAATTTCATCATTCTCCTTCTGATTTCGCTTAACAAAAGTTTGATACCGATGAGAAGTATGTGTGAACATGAATGGATTTATTCAGAACATGCATACTTATTTCAATGTCATCATTATTCAAAAACAAACGATTTTTTTACCAGCGAATATTACAAATGACAAACAAGAAAAATTACACATGAAAATGTTTGATTCAACTAGTGATTACAGGAGTGGTCAACCTTATTCCTCCCACAACTTGGGGTATTGATTCTGGCAGAAGCTTATGGGACAGTCCCACAGATACAACTCCTTCGGATCTACCACTGCTCTAACTATAGTACTTCCGATGTGCTTGTCTATGGAGTCTTGGGAGTGCGTACTACATTCAGACCTTGCGGTGCGAGCACAATAACCTTTGAATCAATCAAATCTTGTACCTTGTGCTTCATAGCTCCACAATCCTTGATTATGTGCTCATGTGTTCCTGAGTGGAATATGCATCTGGCATTTACATTGTAACCACGAGGGAGAGGTGTTGGAGGAGGCCTTAGTTCTCGCAACCGTACCAATAAGTGCATAAGCAAGAGAGGGAGAAGTATATTGTATGATATAGGAACAAGATCCATATGCCTCTCTGACTTTTTTTTCTTTCTCTGACCTTGTCGAGCATAGTTCCCTTGCTGGTTGGGATATTGATTATGCACTGGATTGCTCCGCCAGGGTCGGGGAATAGAAAATGAATGCTGATATGGAGCCTTTGGAGATCCAGGATGAGGAGGGTGTCCATGAGGTAACTCCTGGTGTGGAATAGAGTCAAGCACGTTCACGGGAGTGATGACTTATGGGATAACAACTGGCCTATGTTACCTTAATAGTATATTCATGAGATCCAAGGAACGACTAAGCCAACTTTTCAATTTGTTGAGTTCTAGGCTTAGAGCCTCATGACTTTCTAGAAACTCGTCCATGGTAACTCGAGACATACTTCTAACTTGAACGGATGTCGAGTAATCAGCTTGATCGTAGCAAGTTCTGGACAAAGGCCAAACAACAGTGAGTTTTCTTGAATGGGTCTGATGAAATGCAATAATGCATGAATGCAACAAGTTTTTATGTTTCCCGAAGGAATGCGTACGCTGAATGATATGATGAAATGGCACACAACATCATAGATCCAAGGGTTCACGACATCTTGGACAATCAGATCGTGAAGCTCAGGGTAGTTTGAAGGTTTATTTCCCTGCAAGAAACAACCATGTCCCCTCACAAGGTGAGTACTAAGACTTATGAAGATGTTTAGAGTCACGAATCACAAGGCGAAAGTATTGTTGTCACCACAAGACTACTTGTGGGTCAAAAATACCCTCGGTATGATCTCCTCTAAGTGAGGTTGCCCTCAACTTCGAAAGCCAAGGGTTGTCTAAGGTCCTTGGAGTCATGGACTCTCTTTGGAAGGATGGTTGTCAGCACGAACATGACTCATGTGCCAGTGAAAATCCAAAAAGGATATATTCCAAGAGGGATATTCGTGTCTCCCCCTCAGGACAACTACGTTTGACAGGTTGACACGAAGTCCCTCCTATCTTATATATACTCTCCAAGCTCGGGTATTGGGCTTTTCACTCAAGCAATAGATCTAACCCATAAGATCACAGAAAAATATATATAACAAGAATGGATCAATAAAGCAAGCGATAATAGAGATAAACATCCAAGGAAAAGGATATAGGAAATCTAGGCTTGAGTCGCTTTTAGGAAACTCCATATAGTCCCCAACAGAGTCTCCAATTGTCGCGCCACGAAAAATACAGAGTCGCCACCGGATTTTAGTTATTCCACAACAAAAGGGAAAATAGAGATAAAACCCTAAATGAAGAATGTTCTCACAACCAAGACCACATTCGGAAGTCGGTTATGCAAGGGGAAGGTATTATCACCCCTCACGTCCATGGTACTCGATAGGAACCACTTGCTCGTATCAATGCGTATGGATATTGTTTATCTGTATGTTGCTTGCTATCGGTACTGAGATGAAAAAATGAGATGGGATAGAGAAAATAAGTTTTAAATTAGTGTGTTCGCCAAGGATTTAGGCCCTTGTGCCTACGTATGCTCATACGTGCAATGAGGAAGACAGAGCTCCGTAGTTCGGCTCACAAACGGAGTATGTGTTGGGTTATTTTTACTGAACAATGTTGATGTTCGCATGCTACTATTCACTTTCTTGTATACCCTGTCATGGGAGCGGGAAGTATTTGCTTATTTGTGGTAAAATGGATGCGCTTGGATCATACTCTAACAGTTAAAAATTACTTGCTCGCACATGGAGGCTTAAGCGTCGTTCACGGTAGAACGGAAGTACCACTTACTTTTTGAAAGGTTTTGAAGAAATGCATTGAGGTAAAAGATGATTTGATTTGTTGGGGTTGATTTTAGTGCAAAGACAAGCATCATACCCTTGGCTAGATACAGTCAACAGTCCAAAAACTCAGGAGTTGAGAAGACAATGTTATCCTAACCACTCTTTTTCGTCCAAAAAGAGATTTGAATTGTGAAAAAGTTTTTGCAAGTCTAATCATTAGAACTTAGAAGGAGACAAGTATCTGACACTTGACTAAGTATGGACAACAATTAGAATACTTGGGAGTTGAGAGGAAAATGGTATCCTAGCTACCATTTTCTCCCTCATAGCACCTAGATTTAACTTCTTTGAATCATTAGATGTTTTAAGGGGGAAGTCAAGTGTCGATTCCTCAAGCTAGGTACGGCCGACAAACCAAGTACTTGAATATTATGTACAAGTACGTACACCACATTTTTGCATTCAAGTTTGTTATGAAAACGGTTTTGAAAAAGGCATTTGGTGTTGGATCAAGTGTTTGAGTTTATTATGAAAAAGTGTGTGTGAAATGGAGGAGAGAGATAGAATGAGATTCAGAAAAGAATGGAGAAGAGATATGGATCATTGATCATGGAATGGGTTGGAGATACTTGACGTTGGATCAAGTACTTGCGTTACAATGGTGTTAGTTTGATTTGGAAAAGAAATTGACGTTGAATCAAGTACCTTTTATTTCCTTTGAAATGCTTTATTTTATCGTTTGTATTTATTTTTTTAGTTAGCATGCATGATGAACTACTAAAAGAACTAAAACTAATCTATTACATATTCATGGGGTGGGGGGACATATTGTCATACCCTAATTTTCAACCCTAATATGCCACCATCATTTGTATCATTTGCATGACATCTAGCATCTATTATTAACCTATTGAAAATACAAAAAAAAATTCTACTTTGTTTGTCTTAAGCTAGGGTTTTGCACCAAGAGCTTTCAATGACTGATCAATCAAGACTAGTCATGAGTTTCAACATTTCAAACTCCTCACCCTTCCCAAGTGATCAAGTGACTTCCATCAACAAGAATTAAGTTCAAGATCATTCCATCTCAAATTCATCAAGGCTAGAGTTCATTTGATACCCTCAACTAGGGTTTTGACCCAAAGTCAACTAGTTGACTTTTTAGCCAAGGAATGATCCCAAAGCTTGAAGTATGGTTAAAAGAATTCAAATACATCATAATTGATCCATTCACATCATCCAATGTTCCCAAGAGATCCCATTCATTAAAGATAGCAAGAATTGGATTCATCTGATACAAAGTCAACTGAGACAAAGTCAAAGTTTGACTTTTGACATTTTTGGTTAACCATGGACTTCTCAACTCAAGGATCATGAAAATATGGTTGATTGATTCATTTTATCAATAGAAAACAAGAAATTGGAGGTTACTTGCAAAAAGGGCAAGATTTGGTTTTGTAAATTTATCTAAGTTATGAAAAAAAATACATCTTTAAGGACCTAACTTTCAAAGTTTATAACTTCCAATCCAAGCAACCATTTTCTTTTCTCCAAAACACAAATTAAATCCCTATTTCCATTCTACAACTTTGTCCTTGACGATTGATTCCCAAAAAATGCAAGGATTTCAAGTTATGAAGCCATGAAGTTGGTACCATAAAGTTGAAACACTTAGAAATATTTTCCACCAAATCTGCCTTCAAAATATGACTTATTGATCATCATTTTTCACCATGATCCACATTGATTCAAGGAAAACTCCCAACATTAAAGGTTTAGAGTATGGTCTTAAATTTCTAAAAAGTACAAGATCATGAAATTATCATATTTGATCTGGGAGTTTAGAAGAGATGAAGTTGGCTCTCCACATCTGAATTTTGGGTCATTTTCATGGCAAGTTCATCATGCAACCTTGAGCCAAAGCTAAATAATATTACTTTGCATGGTATCTTGCTTCTAAATCTCACCTTAATCAGAATATTACACAAACCTTTGGTGCATTACACAAGGGATTGAGCCATTAACCAAGTCTTGATGCCATATTTGGAAGGTTTTGCAAAAAGCTTCATATCCATTTCGATAAAGGCCAATTTTTCCAACCACTCTTGCATTTATCTTCCAACTTGTTTCTTATGATCACACTTAACATTTAAACCAAAAAGAAACATCCTAAACCTCAAGAAAAGTACCTCTAAACTCCTCTTTTCACTCCACATTTTCATCATGATCCATTATGCATTTTTGTGCAAAATGAAACCAAGTCACCCAACTAGCATTCCAATTGAACCAAGATTAGTTTCTGCAAGTTACATGAACCATATGGAGCCTCTATAAATAGAGAGGTAACCCTCATAACTCAACACACCAGAATTGGCATAAAAACTCCATTGTAGAAAGTTCTCCAAACCTCAAACTTCCAAATTTTCCATTGTGGTTGTGTTTTTCTCAAACCAACATTTCAAAAAACTTCTAAACATCCATTAGAAGTTGTCCAAAATCTTGAACAACTTATGTAACAATCCTACCATCATCTTCCAAATCACATTTTCATAGCTTGCCACTTGATTTTGAAAGGAAGAACCAAGCACTCTCAGCTCAAGCGAGACATTCAAACACCTACCTTGAGGTGTAAGGAAGTTATTCAGATAATGAAATCACATGTGGAACACCCCTATTTCAAAACACGATTTCCATTTTTGAGGTATGTACGTATTTCTGCAATTTATGATTTAAGGCACCATTTTACAACATTCTTGTTATCATTTCACTTGCCAAGATGTAAGGAACAAAACCCCTATGATTATTGGTCTTAATCGGTGATGTCTGAAATTTCATTTTAAATTCAATTTTTAGGGTTCATATGCATTTTATTTTATTTCTGGAGATTTATGAAAAATAAATGTAATTGGTTAATACCATTAGATTCCTTGCGAAATTCTAAGCAATTTTGGTATTTACAACATTTGATTTCATTAAGAATTGAGAGAGTTAGAGTTTTGAAAAGTTGTGAAAATGGTGGAAATGGTGGACTACGGGATGAATGAGGAAGATGAAGCTTGGAGCCACTTTTAAATTTTAAAAGTGACTTTAATATAATTTTTAATTGATGTAATTTAATATATGAATTTGCATTGCGCCCTAGTGGTAAAATGTTGATTTGTTAAGACTCATGCTAGCACCACTTAGTGTGTGGCCCATTGGGTAGTGTTTTAGCCTGCAACCACCAGGTCAAGGGTCAAACCCCCTTGGCCACACTTTCCTTGTTTTTTACCATTATTTTTTATGGTTTTCTTCACATCTTCATGCATTTATTTCTATATGCAAAATTAATTATTTTTGAATGATTTTTTGCAGACTTGTTATTTATCCCCTTTATTTTATGAATCCATGAAAAAATCCCAAAAATTAATATTTATTTTGACCATTTTTATTAGGTAGAAAACTAGTGCATTTTATGTTGTTTTTAGGCCTTTTAATGAATTTTCTTTTATTGTTTCCTTGTTCTACGTGATCATAGATGTTTATGTGACCAATGTATATTTGTTTAGGTCTTGTTTGATGTTTGTAAGACCCCAATTTTGACCCTAAGATCCCTCATGCATTTCATCATGCATAAGCATTGGGATCATATCTTGGTATCCGCCTTACCCTTTTCATTGGGTTTATTTTGGGAGAGATCACCAAGCATCGTGTGATTATATCATAATTGTATATTATCATTTCACTAACCAAAATAACAAAAATATGTCTTTGTATCTATCTAACTTTTTTTGTAGGTAGGACATGATCTCATTGATTCATTGATCATATTTAGGGTTTAAGACCCTCCTGAACAAAGAGAACAATCAAGAATTAATCCAAGAATGGTTATGATCGTCATATATGAGTCCCATTTGCTTCTACATGTTATATTGATCAAGTTTGCTTCAAGAGTTTGAGGGTGATTTGCCTTGGAAACCCTAGTTTGACTGGGTATCTTGAGTAACTTCTCCAACAAGCTATCTCACCTATTGATTAAATTTTTCAAGGGACACTTTAAAATTCATCATATTATGCATATATGATCTACAATGATCCATGAAAGTCAAGAGAATTTGAAATTAGCAAGTTGGTTGATGGTGGTTGGCCAGATGAATTCATCTAATCAAAACTGGGTCTCCCTAGACTCTATCTCCTACAATTTTCACCATATGAAAATGATTCCAAGAGAAAACTTACTCTAAATGATATTATAAACAACTTTCATGTTAAGACCTAGAGCTAGTTTTGCTTAGAAAATCATTTTCTATGTTGAAACATTATAGGTCATTTTGTCTAAACCCTAATTTGAAAGTCAACTTCCCAAGGCCATAACTTGCACAATTTTTATGAGATGAAAGATTTCCAAGTTGCAAAATCAAATTAAATGTGTCTAATTCAACTTTGATGTTTGGAGTAGGAGCTAATTCAACTTCTTTGCACATGTGATATGAGGCTACATTATAGGTCACTTTTGACCTATACCATTTATCAAGTAATTTTGTCAAACTTCAAAAATGCATAACTCTATCATTTCAAATCCAAATGACATGAAATTGGTGACCATTTTGAAAGTCTTTGAGATAGCTACAATTTTTATGAAGACACGTTTCTCATTTGAAGCTCCCATAAAACGTTAAGCAAGGTGGAATATTGAGACATATGGTTTGACACTTAGAAAATTTTCAATATGTCAAATTTTTCCAAACTTCCACCTCAAATATCTTCAAGTTCCAAGCTCCAAATGAAAAAGTGTTCAACATCAAACTTGTTCCTCTTGATCGCACCTTTCTGAAGAGCTAAAATTCATGCATTTTGGATGAGAAATACATAGGTCGGGCATCGCTTAAACAGACTGGTATCATGTATCATGGATCAAACTTCAAACAACAATGCTCAATTGCCTTGCAATCCAATCCACCTCCAATGCATCTGAACCTCATTATGGACTTTTGAACAATCATTTGATGGTCCTATGAACGCCCATGCAGCTTGGTTACATCATTTTTCCAATTTTGGAAACTTGAGGGAGTGTGCAATTATCACTTGAATTCTCTATAAATTGAAGCTCAATTACTCAGAATGAGGACACACACTGCGCAAGCTTTGATCCCCCACAGAAAACCCTTCATACTAAGAGGATAAACCTGAGAAATTCTGTTGAATTTGAGCTTGAATCTCCACTATTTTGGAATTCAATTCTCCAAGAGTCCTTTGATTCTAAGCCATTCCATTCATCTTCTATAAGCAATTGGAGTGAAGCAAAGCACGATTCAGATCAAGATCTAACAAGCTCAGACCTCCATTGAAGGTATTTTGCAGAAAATTTGATCTCTTCGATTCTCCTTGTTTCTTGCTCAATTCTCTTGATTATTGTGTTGGCTGAAGTCCTCCCAATTTAGGCAAGGTGTTTGAGTTGTTTTGATGCTGAATCGAAGCAACTCAGATCATGAACCTCATTTTTCAATTCCACATATCTCTCAATATAGTTGGAATTGGAAGAAATGGAGGTGATATTCGTGCTCAGTGATATTTTCTCTTTAAAATCATGTCCCTGTTTGAAACTTTGGTGATGGTTGATGATGACCAGTCCGGGGAAGCTCGCCGGAGAAGCAAACCGGAGCTCTGGCTCCGGTGATGATGTGTTTGAGGTCTAGACCGTGTGATCCAATTCCTGTGTTATAAACTTAGTCGTGCATTGTGATTACCAAGTTTACAGCACAGTGGACTCGGGCATTGGTGGAACGCGCGCTATGGATCATCAGATCTGCCACCTCAATTAATGAGGGAGATCTGATGGTCCACGTATTTTTGCAATTTCTGATTTTCCTTTTTATTTCATTTTCTTCAATAATTCATATTAAATTCAATATTGATCCAAAAAATATGGGACTTTCACAAAAAAAATTCAATATTTTTCTCTTTCATATTATGAATTAAAATTGTTTTTTGGATCATTATAATATTTTTCATGAATTAATTGATTTTTCATTTGTTTTTAATTGTTTAAAAATATTTTTAAGTGTCCAAAAATTATGAAATTTTTTATCCAAGGTCCTTTGACCTTGTTTGACCTATGATAAATCACATGGCCATTTATTTGGTGTTTTGATGTGATTTTAGGATTTGGACAAAACATATTTGAATTTAATGCATTATTTTAATACTTTTAATTGAATAAATGCCATTTTTATTGTGTTGACCATTTGGATTGACTTATTTGAGTTTCCCATTTGTTGTTGGGCCTTGGTCAAGGTTGATTTGACTTTGTCAAGTTAATATTATTGAATTTAGGGGATGGATGGAATGTACATTCCATCTCCCAAAATGAATGAATAATATTAATTTGGTAAAAGTCCTCCTTTGACCAATTTGTGATCTCTTTCATCCCTTTCCCTCTTAATCTAATTACCCTTCTTCATCCATTCATTTTCAATTGGCCAGACATCTCAAAGTCCAAATGCTAGTTGATTGAAAGATTAACATGAGTATGGATGAGATTAGGCCACACCTTTGCATAATTTTTTGTGTGTGGTATGTTTAATGAGCATGGTTCTTAATACTATGTCTCCAACATGCATTAACTCCAAAAGTTTATTGGCCGACCTCAAATAGTTGTGACTTCTACATAAGTCCATTTACGATTACTTAACATAGCGCTAAATTTGTGACATAAAAGGCATAAGCATTCTAGTTAGTGAGATTGTAAGTTTCCTCTCTTCCATGGTATTGTGTGGAAACTTGGCCTTCTTTCCTTCCTTTGAAAGATGTTTTGGTTCAAGGATCCATGCTTGTGGCAAGTGGATTGAGTGTTCTCCAAAGAATGTCTTGAATGAAAAAGCAAAATAAAACTAACTATTAACTTACTAACCATTAACTTTTACTTTCAAGCTTTTACTTTTAATGCAATTTATTTTATTGCTCTATTATCATTTATCATTGTACATATCATTCTAATTGTTTATGTTTATGCAATTTCCACTTTGTCCACTTGGACCATATTGTGTGATATTATTTTGCTTTGTGTATATCTTGTTTGTTTGATTGGTCTTTGACCATTAATGCACATAATAATAACAAAAACCCTAAAAGACTTTGAGTGGACTGTTGTTTGATCTCCCCAATTGGACTTAGAATCTAGGCAACATTCCTTTGCTAATGGACTTGGCCAATGCCAATTTGTGAAGAACCAAGAACTTGCAAGTTTGAATTCATTTGATACATCATTTAAGATCTCTCTAGATTCATCTGCAACATTGATTATCATTAAGCTGTTACGTTGAACTTGTGACTTGTGAAATTCATTTGTTACATGGGCTATTTTAAAGAAGATCATTGAAGTGGATAAGCTTGGATGAGGCCATATTTATTTGATGTCTTTGATCTTCAAGATTTATATGTTTGTGCATTTGTATGTTGCTTGAATCTAAAAAGTCCAAGGGAATTCTGGGTTTCTATTGACATACTTGTCTATTGGATTGCTCCCATTTGGTCAAATCTTTTCAACTTTAAACTTTTAAATTTTGTGCATAGGGTAGTCTCTTCATCTTCTCCCCATTTCTTTAATTTCAAAATCTGTTCCTCCATTTTTCAAAAACATTCTTTGTGTGAACTATTTTTGTTCTAAACTTTGACCACTTTCAAGAAGATAGAAACTTTGGCCTTATGCCATTGCATTTTCAAACTTATTTTCTTAAATCAAACTTGTGAATATACTTAACTATACTTGACTTAAACTTTCAAAAATGCCAAAAAAGAACTAACCCATTCAAATCATTTTAGGCCTTTGTGCCTTTCAAACCTAATTTTTGTTAAAACCAATACACTCATTTTGAAATTTCTAGTACGAACTACGAGGTTTTGATCCCTCATTTTTATGTTGGTACGTAGGCACAAGACCGAAGGTCTTGTCAAACATAAAAATGTAATGAATCAATTCTTTTCTCATCCCCCCATTTTATTTGTTTGTAAACATCACTTTGTACAAAAATACATATTCACACAAAAAGGGCTCCCTAGGAGTACCTAGGATACTTTGGATGCTAACACCTTCCCTCTGTGTAACCAACCCCCTTACCTGTGATCTCTGACTTTTATTAGTTTTTATTTGAAAACTTCTTACTATTAGGGTTTTGTTTGCATTTTTTTCCCTTTTCCCTTGGAAACAATAAAATCTCGGTGGCGCCTCTTGTTAATTGATCTTTAGCTTGTCAATATCTTAATGATCGTGAATTTCCCGCTATAGAAATTAAGTGGCGACTTTGCTGGGGAGTAGTCTCCATTGGGTTTAGCCTACTTTTTGTGTGAATATATTTATATATATGTGATGTTTGTGTGTGTATATATATATATATATATATATATATATATATATATATATATATATATATATATATATATATATATATAATATATATAATATATATATATATATATATATATATATATATATATATATATATATATATATATATATATATATATATAATATATATATATATATATATGTGATATAATCTGCTTGTTGTGCTTGGTGATCTCTGAGTGGTGAGATAAATTCTAACCCGAACTTGAGTGCAATTAAGATAGGAGGATGGTATAGTCATGTTCGACTTATGTGGAGTAGTCTTTAACAAGTTGGCTTGAGATCCATCTGCTCAGTGGAGACTCCTTTGGATTTGGAAATGTCACACAAGTATTTGTGGTTCTGCATTACTATTTCTAATTGGGTATGAGAAGCTGAGGACCTTAGAACACCTAACCCATCTTGGCCTATTTAGGACGTAGTGCGGAAACTGTTCAAGTGTAGACTTGATAACAGTTGTTACGCGATACTACACTCAGATGAGTTTCTCTTGAGAATATTATGGGTCGATGAGTCAGTCATCTTTACCTGTACTATCCGATAGATGGAATTAAGACTCTGGGAACTTTTTAGAAAATGATCTACAGGTTTTTATCCTTAGTTCACTCCTTTGGGATGGTTCTTACCCAGACTTCATGCTCGTGACTTGCAACAAACCCTTGATTCTTGGTTGATCCAATCAAGTCTTGTCAATATCAATGGAACTTGGGTGTTGATAAGGTGCAAACCATAATCCACCAAAATGGATGATTGATCTTGGCAATGACTTGATTCATCCCTTGACCTTCGTTTGCCTTGTGTGTGATCCCTTACTTGTGATTGTTGCATTCATGCATTTCATGCGCATCATAACATTCATCACACGAAATTTCAAGGAACTAAGGTGTCATTTGCAAATATTTTCAGACCATGGATTATGGATGAAGGAACACTAAGAAGTACAATTTCAGATGTCCCGACTTGAAAGAGTTAAGGAAGTTAGCATCTTTTGTATTACATCCCTTGGACTTCAAACAACGTCATGGGAAGCTTCTATCTATTTTATCCGCTGATGTAGTGGAAGGGTTGTTGAGTGTATTGGTGCAGTTCTATGATCCTCTCTACCATTGTTTCACTTTCCCAAATTTCCAGCTTGTGCCTACCTTGGAGGAGTATTCTCATCTTTTGGGGATACCTGTTTCTAGTAGAGTGCCTTTTAGTGGATTGGAGGAGATTCCCCGGTCTAGTATTATTGCTGAAGCTCTTCACTTGAAGAAGTCTGAGATAGAGGCTCATTGGGTGAGAAAGGAGGATTATTTGGATTGCCATTTGTTTTACTCATCAAGGAAGCTACCACTTTTGCTCAAGCTGGTAGTATGGATGCTTTTAAAGCTATCTTTGTATTTCTCATCTACGGATTAGCTTTGTTCCCTAACATTGACGGTTTTGTTGATGTTAACGCCATTAGACTTTTCTTGATTGGGAATCATGTGCCTACTTTGTTAGGTGATATGTATTTCTCTTTGCATCTAAGGAATTCTAAGGGTGATAGAACTATCGTATGTTGCATTCCTCTTCTCTACAAGTGGTTTATTTTGCACTTGCCTCAGACACCTACTTTTATGGAGAACAGACAATGTCTAAGGTGGTCTCAGAGACTTATGTCTCTCACTGATGATGATATAGTTTGGTATGACCCATCTTTAAGCAGTTTGGAGATTATTGATAGTTGTGGTGAATTCTATAATGTGCCCCTCATTGGTACACAAGGAGGAATTAACTACAACCCTGTAAGACCTTAATTTTGACCATAAGATTCCTCATGGCATCATATTATTGCACAAGTGCATTGCCTCAAGGATCATAGCATGTTTGGCTCCTTAACCCTAGGGTTGGGATTTGTTTGAGTGTTTTGAGACCACCAAGCATGATTGTATTGTATATTATTGCTTCTCTTATTTGATTACTAACCAAAAGCACAAAAATATGTCACTAACTCTTTTTGTTTTGAAGCTCAAGTGATCATGTGCTCCAATGCTCCTAGGAGACTCCTAAGCCTAGTGAAATGGCTAGATGAAGATGATAACAAAGCATGAAAATGGTCCACAAATCTCCTAATCATCATATATGTCTCCCAAGTATCTCAATTTTCCAATTTGATCAAGATAACCCAAAGGGCTTGAAGATTGTTTCACAAGGAAACCCTAATTTCACCATGCTTTGATTGTACCTTGCCCTTGAAGCAATCTGAACCTCTGGTAAAATTTAATCAAGGGAACTTATTTCATTCATCATTTTATTCATATGTGAACCTATTGAGGATCCTCAATCATTCATTCATCAAGATTGGAAGTTTGGCCTTGAAAAGTTGACCAGCTAAGTCATTTAACTGAGGTCCAATAAGATATAACTTTTGATGTGTTTGTCAAATGAAGATGACCCAAAGAGAAAAAAATTTCCTAAGAAAAATATGAACAACTTTAATGTTCATAAAAAATACATTTGAAACTTGGAAGGTCATCATTCATTTCAAAACATTATAGGTCATTTTGACTGGAACCCTAATTTTGGGTCAACTTACCAAAGGCATAACTTCCTTAATGTTTATGATTTTGAGGTGAGATCAAATGAATTGGAAAGCTTAAGATGTTTAATTCAAATGTTATGTTGGATAAAATTTCATAATCATAAAATAAATACATGTGATAATACAAAACATTATAGGTCATCTTGGACCTAATTCATTGAATTTGAAAAAGTACCCAACTTCAAATGCCCATAACTTTGTCATAAAAAATCCAAATTATGCAAACTTTGAGTCTAACTTGATCATCTTTAAACGATATACAACTTTTATGTTGGAGGTGTTTCCATTTGAAGGTTGAATAATGCAAACATATGGGTTTGATTAAGCTTTCTTTTGGTGAAATTTTTCAAAGTGTTTTGAATATGTTTTGTACCTGAATTTTCACAGCCAGTTTTCATTAATTTGCAAATGCCAAATGAATTTTTTCCCAACATGACTTTTGTTCCTTGTTTCAAGGGCTTTCCAATCATTACTCATATTACTCATTTGGATCTATCATTTGTGAGTTTCGAAATTCTTTTCATTTAGGTGCATTTTAATGTTTTATGATGAAACTTAATGTGCAAGCTTTCTCCATTCAAAGTGCACGTCCAAATGATCTTCAGGTGGAATCAGCAAGATGTTTCATTCATCATTGAGCCTGCTACACGCTTGCACAGGCCCATGCAAGCAAAATTCAAATTGCCATGCACATGAGGAAAGTGTGATGCACAGCCACATTCAGCTATAAATAGAGGTTCCCTCTCATTCATTTGGTAACCTTTTGGAGATCTGAATTGTTGCAGCACTGAAACCATAGCCATACCAAAGGAATTGTTCAAAAAAAATTCTCACTTTCGAGCTTGAAATTCAGCATCATTAGCTGATCTTCAAAGCCTAATTCCTTAGCCTTTCACTTCACTGCATCCATAGATCAAAGAGGAGCAAGGATCTTGAAGGATTCGTGGCCTGAAGTGCTTCAATTCAGAGGTATACATTCAAACTTTTTGGATCTAGAACTCTCAATTTAATGTAGCATTTTTGTGATTGTGTGGTTTTCTGAAGTCCTCACACTTGAGGTAAGCCATTGGTGCTTTCAATTCATCATTTCGTGAACTTACAGTTGGAACACCATGATCTTCCACTTCACATTTCTCTCAATATAGGAAGAGTGAGGAAGATCGAATGGTATATTGTTGATCTCCATCACACGAGCTTCATTTCCATGGCCTTGTTTTTAATTTTTATTGAGTTTCATTTTCTTGCAACTGGTGGCTGGAATTTGTAGTCTGGCCGGAGAACATGGTGGTTTCCACCATCACCACCACGTGTGCATCCTCCTGGCCCTTGGATATGGTTTCCACGTTTTAATCTTGTTCATCCATTATATTTACTTCATTTAATACATGTTGCTACGCGTTTGACTTGGTTGCATCGTGCGCCCTAACATCTAGACCATTGATTGATGCCACGTCAATTAATGAACTCCATCATGCGGCTGTGGTTTTTTCCATTTATCCTATTTTCTTTTATTTTCAGTTAATTCATTTGATTTTCAAAAATTCATAAAAAATTCATTTGAAGTCATAAAAATATGAGACCAATTCCAAAAAATTTCTTGAAAAATCTAGTTTCATATTTTGATTTTTAATTATTTTTGTGACTTCATTTGATATTTTTCATGGATTATTTGATTTTTAATAGTTTTAATTCATTTTAAAATACTTTCTGACTTTTAAAAAATTCAAAAATATTTTCCTAGCATTTATGGATTATGATAAGTCAATGAAAAATAGTCTCATCAATTTCTTATTTGATTTGAGATTATTTGAGATTTTAATTCATATTGTGCTATTTTTAATTGTTTTTAATTGTTTTTGATTACTTCCTGGTTTCAAAAATTGGTGAGAAAATTAGTCAAAGCTTGTTTGACTATGTTAAACCTATGAGAATTTAATTAGACTCATTGAAGTTGTTTTGAATTGAATTTGAGGTTTGACCTTATTTGTTTTTTTTTTTTGCATTTTTATTTTAATTCAAAAAATACCAAAAAAATACCATTGACTTGTTGACTTGTTATCTTCATTTATTTTCTGTTTGGTGTTGGTTGATGATGATTTGATTCATATTTGATCAATTGGATTTGGTTGTGGTCTTATGGTTGGTATTGACAAATGAGAAGTTTAAGTCTTCATCCTTTTCTTTCCATCAATGGCCAATGAGTTAAAGTCTTATGGTTGGTATTGACAAATGAGAAGTTTAACCTTCTTTGATCCAAACCAAACTTAACTTGATCCATGATCAAGTGAGTTATTTTGTGTCCAAGATAGGTTGCTTCTTGGTCAAGCAAATAACCTAAAGTCAATACAAGGCCATTCCCCTTTTGTTTTGGCATGGCAAGTTTATGGAGCTTGGCTTACTAGTCATGATCTATAACTTGTGTTCTTTGCCTATATTTTTATTAACTGTCCTCAGATAGGTGTGACTACTACATTAGTCCACTTACGATTGGTTAACATAGCGCTACATTGTCTTATGACAAACTAACCTAACTTTACTAACTACTAACTTTAATTTGAGCATTTAATTTCTTGTCATTTACTTTAATGTCATTTATGTTTTGCTCATTATTCATATTGATTTTCACTTTGCTCACTTGAGCACATATTTTATGTTTGTCATTTTTCTTTTGCTCATTTGAGCCCATTATTGTATATAAATATATTGTTATCTTGTGTTTTCTTTGTGTTTGTTTTGTGTGAACCAAATGCAAAAAGAGAAAGAACTTAGAATTAGGATTTACCTATGCTTAAAGGAGTTCAATAGCAACTAGGCCTCATGCCTTTAGAATGCAAAAATTTGTTGAAGAGCATCTAGGCCTCATGCCTTTAGAATGCTAAGATTCAAAGTTGATCTCAAAGGACTTCTCCATCAAACTTATTCTTTGTCCATTCCCCTTATTGTGTTGTGAACTTTTTGATGTTTGCTTTTGTGTGATAGGGATACCACCTTGAGATTGTGAAAAGAGGTCCATTGTCATGAGTAACCAAGTTAAGAGACAAGCCAAATGGAGATCCTAGGAGCTTGATTTCAGATTGTTTGATTGCTTGATTGTTTGCTAAGTCCAAAGGAAAGGAGCATCTTGAGTCATCTCTATGACTTCAAGAAAAGGAACTCCAAGGGTTTTATCTTTCCTCTCTTATCTTTGTATGCTTTAGGAATAACCCTTCTTTTCTTCTCCCCAGTCTAACCAAGCCAACATCTTTTTCTTCAAACTTTGACTTTGTTTCAAATTAGAAACCTAGTCTATAAGCCTTTGAATTTTCAAAACCATTTTCATAAATACTCATTGTGAATAAACATTAATCCTACTCTGACTTCATTTTGTAAATAACTTTAACTTGTAAATATAACTCACTTCAAGTTGTTTTGTGGTTCCAATGGCCACTTATTAAAACCTTTTCAAAAACATTAGTCATAGGTTTGAGTTATCATAGTGGTTTATGTGAATCTCACCTCATCCTTAGTGTTGGATTATAAGTCTTCCATGCTTATTATAGGGTTAACCCCTCACTAGCATGTTGAAGCCTTCCTCACATGGTGGATTGTTGGTTTAGGTTGAGTTGTCTCCCTTTGATAAAAAAAGACCTTAAGGATTTTAATCAAATCAATTCACCAATCTTTGAGATTTTTACCCCAAACTACGAGGTTTTGATCCTCTCTTTGTGATGGTACGTAGGTAATGGGTTCATCCACTCAAACAACAAAATTTGTAAATATAATCTATTCTTCTCTCATCCCTCCAATCTTTTACACAAATCTTTTCACAAATACCAACCTACAACACATATTTGCAAAAAGGATTCCCTTAGAGTGCTAAGGATGTTTTGGGTGCGTAAAACCTTCCCATTTCATAACCAACCCCCTTACCTAGATCTCTAACATTTTTATTAGTTTTTGATTTGAAAAATTTCTTAATTGACTTTTGTTCGCTTTTTAGCCTTTCCTTTGGACAAATAAAAGTGAGGTGGCGACTCGAATTGTATGTTGACTTTTGGTTTAGTCAATAAACCTAAAGGTAACGGAAACCCCACTATAGAAAAGTGGCGACTCTGCTGGGGATTCTTCTCTCTAGTGGGTTTAGCCTACTTTTTGCTTATGTGTGTTGTATGTTTATATTTATTTGTGGAATATTTTTGTGTAAATTTGGGATGAATGTATTGTTTGTAATGTATGAATTGTTTGATATATTAATTGCTTGTATGCTTGGTGGTTTCTTGTGAGGTGAGTTTTATACCCGAACTCGAGTGCACTTATGATAGGAGAATGGCATAGTCTTGTTGACTTGTATGGAGTTATTCCTTAACAAGTTAACTTGCAAGTCCATTACTTGGTGGAGGTCTTGTTGGGATCAATAATGTCACACGAGTAGTCATGGTTAGGCGTTACTCTTTCCAATATAAACCTTAGAAGCCAAGGACCTTAGATACCTAGCCCATCTTGGCCTATTTTAGGACGTAGTGAGAAGGTCGTTCAAGTGTAAGACTTGAGGCGATTATTACGCGATACTACACTCATAAGAGTCTCTCTTGAGAATATTTTTGGAAGACGAGTAGTCGTTTCATCCGATAATATCCGAAAGATGGGACGATGACTATGGGAACCTTTTAGAACATGATTGTGAGGTTTAACCATAGTACACTCCAATTGGGTGGTTCTTAACTGAGACTCCATGCTCGTGACTTACAACAAACCCGTGATTCGTGATTGATCCGTTCTCGTATATCCTCAATATCCATGGAACTTGGGTGTTGATAAGGTGTAAGCAATAATCCACCAAAATGGATGATTGATATTGACGATGACTTGAGCCATCCCGTGACCTTTGTGTGGTGTGACTTGCTCGATCCTTGAGTGTGTTTGTTGCATCCATGCATCCATGCATTCATTTTCATTCATGTCATCAACAATAAAGATTTTTCAAGGAACTTAAGAAGTCTATTTGCAAATTTTCAGACATGGATAAGCAAAGAAGGAATACGAAGAAGTACAATTTCAGATAACCCGACTTGAAAGAGTTAAGGAGTTTGGCATCTTATGTATTAGAGCCCTTGGAATTCAAAGCTTGTCTTGGGAAGCTTTTGTCTATTCTTTCTACCAAGGTTGATGAGGGCCTGATGAGTGTGTTGGTGCAGTTCTACGATCCTCTGTATCGGTGCTTCACTTTTCCGGATTTCCAGCTTTTGCCTATGTTAGAGGAGTATGCCTATCATGTGGGTATACCTATTCTGGACCAGTTGCTGTTTAATGGCTTAGAGAAGATTCCGTCTTCTCAAGAGATTGTTGATATGCTTCATATGGATGTATTTGACATTGTTGCCAATATGACTACCAAAGGTGGAATTCAAGGTCTCCCGTCTGATTTTCTGATTGCCAGAGCTACCTTGTTTGGGAAGGCCATGAGTAAGGAAGCTTTTGAAGCCATATTTGTACTCCTCATCTATGGGCTAGTGTTATTTCCCAACATCGACAACTTCGTGGATGTAAACGCTATTAGGATTTTCTCTTCTCTTAATCTCGTTCCGACTCTGTTGGGTGACACTTATTTCTCTTTGCATATGAGGAATGCAAAGGGTGGTGGTGCGATTGTATGTTGTCTGCCTCTATTGTACAAGTGGTTTATTTCGCACCTGCCTCATACGCTTGCCTTCAAGGAGAACAATGGATGTCTACGGTGGTCCACGAGACTTATGTCTCTCACTAATGATGATATCTCTTGGTATAATCGTGTTTATGATGGCGTTCAGCTTATTGACTCTTGTGGTGAGTTCTCCAATGTACCTCTTCTTGGTACATGTGGTGGAATTAACTACAACCCTGTTTTGGCTCGTCGTCAGCTTGGGTTCCCCTTAAAGGATAAACCTAACAACATTTTGTTGGAAGGCTTATTCTTTAAAGAGGGTAAAGATCCCCAAAACATGAAGGATAGGATGGTCCACGCTTGTCGCAAAGTTCATAGGAAAGGGAGGAATGAGCTTGGTCCAAAGAACTGTGTTGCTTTGGAGCCTTACACTTCTTGGGTAAGGAAGAGAGCTCTTGAGTACCGCATGTCTTATGAGTATCCGAGACCTACCCCTATGGTTATGGTTGGGCCTTCAACCCTCCCTAACCAAGGAGTAGAGGAGTTGAGAGACGAAGACCGTTCGCGTGCTTGGGTTCGTGAGCGTGAGGAGCTTCTTCAATAACTCAAAGATAGGGATGCAATGATAGAGTTTCTAGAGCATCAGGTTATCGATGAGCCCGATGATGTGGTTACTTCTCTCCTTCCTCACTCGTCTAGGTTTTGGAAGAGAAAGTATGATCAGCTCGCCAAGGAGAAGGCCGACATGGAAGCAGCTTATGAGAGAGAGGTGAGGAGGCTTCGTGCGACGTATCTTCCGATCTCGAAGGCTTTGGACGATTGTTTCCAGGGCTCCATAGGATGTTTATTCTCCTTTTCTCTTGTATTGTATTTGGTTACCGAAACTGTACTACTTCTTTGGTGTAAAAAGTTTCCAAATATTATTGCTATGAGTATTCCATATATGTCTTAAAAGTTCAATATTTTTCAAAACATTTGCAAATAGATCCTTATAAAGTTCCTCTGATAAAAAACAAATCATATGCACAAGCATTGCATGCATCATATGCATAAGCAGGCTTTAGTTCCGAGCTCTGATATAGTGGTCTAACCCTTTGCTCTTCATTTATTTTGAAGACAAGCTGACGCACCGGTATAACACCCGAGCAAATCATCAGAAGATCATGGAAAACCTCGAACAAGAGAACAGAGACTTGAAGGAAGAGATCGCTAGACTGACAGCCATGATGGAGTCAGACCTTGCTTAGCAAAGTCAAGCTTCACCAACTCCTGCAACTCCTCCCGCGTGGACTGTCGTCTCCGAAGTGGTAACCTCAACAGTGCCTGCTGCCACCGCCCACTTCGCTCCTAGTATGCCTGCTGGATTCCCTTGGGGAATGCCATCTAACTTCAGGCCAGAGGGTTTTGCCCCCACTCTTGCTTCTATGTCGGCATCTAGCTCGGTCCTATATGTGCCACCTCCCATTATGCACACTCTCCCGCGTGTAGAAGACACCATTTATCATTCCGACCCATCTGAGGGCCCAGACGTGTATGAGAAAATGGATGAGATGAAAGACCAATTTCTTGAGTTGCGCAAGGAGTTTAAAACTTTGAGAGGTAAGGACCTTTTTGGGAAGAATGTTGTTGAACTGTGCTTGGTGCCCAACGTAAATATCCCGGTTAAATTCAAAGTGCCTGACTTTGAGAAGTACAAGGGAAATACATGTCCACTCATCCATCTTGTGTTGTATGCTCGCAAGATGTCGACCCAAACAGATAATGATCAACTGCTGATTCACTACTTTCAGAATAGCCTGACAGGTGCTGCGCTCCTTGGTATATGGGGTTGGAGAGTGCAAGCATCCGCACTTTCAACGATCTAGGTGAGGCCTTTGAGAAACAGTATAAATATAATGTGGATATGGCTCTAGATAGAGATCAACTGAGGGCGATGTCCCAGAAAGACAAGGAGACCTTCAAGGAATACGCCCAGAGGTGGCGAGAATTGGCAGCTCAGATAGTGCCACCCTTTGAGGAGAAGGAGATGACAAAGATCTTCCTGAAGACTTTGAGCTCTTTCTACTACGAGCGCATGATTTCTAGTGCTCCCTCAGGCTTTACTGAAATGGTGAATATGGCGATGAGGCTAGAAGAGGGGGTCCTTGAAGGACGTTTATCTCGTGATGATGGTTCCTCGACAAAGAAGTATGGGGGATTTTCCAGGAAGAAGGAAAGGGAGACTCATGCTGTTTCTTCAAATGTCAAGAGAAGGCCCTCTATGAGGAGGAAAGAAGTCCAACCGACTGTCAACCAACACCAGGTGGCTCATATAGCACCTGCTTTTAGAGAAGTTCAACAACAACCACAACAACAACATTGTCAATAACAACATGCTTACCAGCCTCGCACCAATAATAACACCAGCACCAGCAACTATGAGAGGAAGAGGGTGACTTTTGACCCGATTCCTATGAAGTATGCTGAACTTTATCCTTCCTTAATCGATAGGAAGCTAATAACTCCTCGTGATCCTCCTGCTGTGCCAGCCAATCCCCAATGATGGTACAAACCTAAACTTCACTGTGTGTATCATTCTGGTGCTCCCAGACATGACGTGGAGAATTGTTTTCCTTTGAAGAACAAGGTGAAAGACCTTGTGAGGAGTGGGATACTGTTCTTTGAGGACGTAGGCCCAAATGTGAAGAAGAACCCATTCCCCGAGCATGGGAAGGAAGCTGTCAATATGGTTCAAGGTTGTCTTGGAAAATATAAAGTCCTTTATGTGAATGACATAAGGCAATCCTTGGTAGAGATGCATAAGCTGTTGTGTGAACACAGTCATTATGAGCATGATCATGATAGGTGCCAGGTGTGCACTATCAATGAAAGATGATGCCGTCAAATGAGAAAGGACATCTAAGAGATGCTAGATCAAGGGATGATTGAGATACTTCAGAATCGTAATGAGGATGAAGTCAATGTTATTACTCCCGTATTCAAAATTCCTAATCCTGTTGTTATCAAGTATGATGGCAGTAAGAAGAAGGTGTCGCCAACTCTTGTGATCAAGCCAGGGGGTCCTGTCCCGTATGTATCAGACAAAGCGGTTCCCTACCGTTATAACGTTGTTATGCTGGAAGATGGGAAGGAGGTGTCGTTGACCTCAACCTCTGTTGTGAGCATTTATGACGTTAGTGGAGTGACCTGTAGTGGTCATGTTTTCTCGGCTCAGCCGAAATCCTACGAAGGCATTATGAAGAAAGATGTTGTCAGTCCTGCCGGTCCCGTGGGGACTTCTTCTTCGAATCAGTTTGTTCCTGTTGTGAAGGGTGTTGACCCTGTTGTTAATAAATCTGTTAAAGCTCCTATCCTGGTTGGCCAGTCCGGCATGACAAGAGAGGATGGTGATGAGATGCTGAGGCTCATCAAGAGGAGTGAATATAATGTTGTGGATCAGTTGCTTCAAACTCCATCAAAGATATTTGTCCTATCTTTGCTGATGAATTCAGAGCTACACCGTGAAGCATTGCAAAGGGTGTTGGACATGGCATACGTGGATCACAATGTCACAATTGAGCAGTTTGATAGCATTGTTGCAAATATAAATGCCTGCAACAATTTGAGCTTCTATGATGACGATCTTCCCGAGGAAGGAAAATACCACAATTTGGCTTTACATATCTCTATGAACTGTAAAGACGATGCCCTGTCCAATGTGTTGGTGGATACAGGGTCATCACTTAATGTATTGCCAAAATCTACTCTTGCCAAACATTCATACCAGGGGCCTCCCATGAGGCAGAGTGGAGTGGTAGTGAAAGCTTTTGATGGATCGTGTAAAATTGTGATCGGTGAGTTAGAACTCCCAATCAAGATTTGACCTAGTGATTTCCAGATCACTTTCCAGGTCATGGACATATATCCGTCATATAGTTGTTTGCTTGGTAGACCATGGATTCATGAGGCAAGTGCCGTGACATACACCCTGCACCAGAAGTTGAAGTTCGTTAAGAACAAAAGGTTGGTGGTGATAGGGGGAGAGAAGGCTCTCTTGGTCAGCCATTTATCTTCCTTTTCCTACATTGATGTTGAGGATGAGGTTGGAACTCCGTTCCAAGCCTTATCTATTGCTGAGCCTTCTAGGAAAGGACTTTATTCATTTGTCTCCTATAATGACGCGAAGTTGGCCATTGAGCATGGTGCGACTACTGGTTTGGGGAAAATGATCAAGATGGAAGATAATAGGTCCCGAGCCAGTATAGGGTACTCTTCTAGTGTTTCTAATGATCTTGGGTTGTTCCAAAGTGGAGTTTTCATCCACACCGTTGAAGATCAGGAAGCTGTTGCCATCATTGAAAAAGATGAAGAGGAAGACCTTGGCAACTTTGTCATACCTGGAGGAATCTGCAATAATTGGGTCGCTGTTGATGTTCCAACGGTTATCCATAAGTCAACGTAATGTGTTCATTTTGATTAAAAACCCTTCTCCCATGCCAAAAGGAGAAGTGAAGACATTGTTGGCATAATTGATTAATACAATGATATTCATTCAATAATCGCATGTTAAATGTTTGTTTTTCTCAAATTATTTTTCCTTTTTGCCTCTTTGCATGAAATTGGTGATCACCATAAAACCCTAAAAAAGGAAAATAAAATCAATCTTTTCATCTGCATAATGATTTTCCTTGTTTGAATTCTGAAATCTCTTTTATACTCAAAATCATTATGCAGGTTGACCAAACCCATTGAACATAATGATCCAACACCATCTCCCAACTTTGAGTTCCCTATATTTGAGGTAGAAGAAGATGATATTGAAGAGATTCCTGATGAGATTATCCGTCTGCTTGAGCACGAGGAGAAGATCATTCAACCGCATCTTGAGAATCTGGAAACAATCAACTTGGGGTCTGAAGACTGCATTCATGAAGTGAAGATAGGGGCACTCCTGGAAGAGTCTGTTAAGAAGGGGTTGATTAAGTTTCTACGAGAATATGTCGACGTCTTTGCATGGTCGTATGAAGACATGCCTGGTCTAGATACTTATATCGTGCAACATTTATTGCCGTTGAAGCCTGAGTATATGCCTGTGAAGCAAAAGCTCAGAAGAACTCATCATGATATGGTAGTGAAGATTAAAGAAGAAGTTCCTAAGCAAATAAATGTGGGGTTTCTGGTGACTTCTACATATCCTCAATGGGTGGCCAATATTGTGCCTGTACCTAAGAAAGATGGAAAAGTCCGAATGTGTGTGGATTACCGTGACTTGAATAAAGCTGGTCCGAAAGATGATTTTCCTCTACCACACATTGATATGTTGGTAGACAATACAGTTAAATTCAAAGTCTTTTCGTTTATGGATGGATTTTCCGGATATAATCTGATTAAAATGGCACCTGAGGATATGGAGAAAACAACATTCATCACACCTTGGGGAACATTATGTTATCGAGTCATGCCCTTCGGTTTGAAGAACGTCGGAGCCACGTATCAGCGTGCTATGACTACCTTGTTTCATGATATGATGCACAAGGAGATCGAGGTGTATGTTGATGATATGATTGCAAAGTCGAAAGCGAAAGTTGAACATGTAGAACACTTGCTGAAGCTTTTCCAACGTTTGAGGAAGTACAAACTCCGCCTGAATCCAAACAAGTGTACATTTGGAGTCTGTTCCGGCAAGTTATTGGGCTTTATTGTCAGCGAGAGAGGTATTGAAGTTGATCCTACCAAGGTCAAAGCGATACAAGAGATATCGCGCCCAAAACTGAGAAGCAAGTCCGAGGTTTTCTTAGCCGCTTGAATTACATTTCGAGATTTATATCCCACATGACTGCCATATGTGTGCCTATATTCAAGCTCCTCCGGAAAGATCAGCGTCATGATTGGGCCGAGGATTGCCAAAAGGCCTTTGACAGTATCAAAGAGTATTTTTCCGAGCCTCTGATTCTGTCTCCGCTTGTTGAAGGGAGACCGCTGATTATGTACTTGATTGTGCATGATGATTCCATGGGGTGTGTCCTTGGTCAGCAAGATGAATCAGGAAAGAAAGAATATGCAATATACTACTTGAGTAAAAAGTTTACTGACTGTGAGTCTCGGTACTCAATGCTTGAGAAGACATGTTGTGTTTTGGCTTGGGCTGCTAAGCGCTTACGCCAGTATATGTTGAATCATACGACTTGGTTGATATCCAAAATGGATCCAATCAAGTATATCTTTGAGAAACCTGCTTTAACCGGGAGGATTGCCCGTTGGCAGATGCTGTTGTGTAAATATGATATTGAGTATCGAGCTCAAAAAGCTATTAAAGGTAGTATCTTGGCTGACCATCTAGCACATCAACCGATTGAAGATTATCAGTTTGTGCAATACGACTTCCCTGATGAGAAGATTCTATATTTGAAAATGAAAGATTGTGATGAGCCTACGCTCGACGAAGGGCCAAAGCCCTGTTCCCGATGGGGTATGATGTTCGATGGTGCTGTCAATCAGTATAGAAATGGTATTGGGGCAGTGATTATTACTCCTCAAGGCACACATTTTCCTTTTACAGCAAGGCTAACTTTCAAATGCACGAATAATATGGCGGAATATGAGGCTTGTATTATGGGTTTGGAAGAATGTATTGATCTCAGGATCAAACATCTTGATGTTTATGGTGATTCGGCCCTTGTTGTTAATCAGATTAAGGGTGAATGGGAGACGAATCAGCCGGGCCTCATCCCATATAGAGATTATGCGAGGAGGATTTCAACTTTCTTTACTAAAGTTGACTTTCATCACATTCCTTGAGATGAGAATCAGATGGCGGATGCTCTCGCTACGCTTGCTTCAATGATTGTTGTCAATTATTGGAATGAAGTCCCCAATATTACCGTGATGCGCTTGGATAGACCAGCTCACGTGTTTGCAGTTGAGGAGGTGAAAGATGATAAGCCATGGTATTATGATATCAAGTGTTTTCTCCAAAGTCAGGTTTACCCGCCTGGGGCATCTGTTAAAGATAAGAAGACTCTGAGGAGATTATCTGGAAATTTCTACCTTAATGGTGATGTGTTTTACAAGAGATATTTTTACATGGTTTTGCTCAGATGCGTGGATAGACACGAAGCAGACTTGTTGATGACTGAAGTCCATGAAGGTTCATTTGGTACTCATTCTAATGGACATGTTATGGCAAAAAAGATGTTGAGAGCAGGCTACTATTGGCTGACAATGGAGTCTGACTGCTGCAAGTATGTGAAGTGATGCCACAAGTGTCAGATTTATGCGGATAAGATTCATGTTCCCCCGACACTTCTGAATGTTATTTCCTCACTATGGAATTGACATGATTGGCATGATTGAACCTAAGGCGTCGAACGGTCACCGTTTTATTCTCGTAGCCATTGACTACTTCATCAAGTGGGTTGAAGCGGCATATATGCAAGTGTGACCAGGCAGGTGTGTAAGACCCCAATTTTGTCCCTAAGATCCCTCATGGCATCACATCATATCATCACATTGCCTCAAGGATCATTGTGCACCTTGCCTCCTTCCTCTATGGGTGGGTTATCTTTTTGAGAGTGGTTCTTGATCACCAAGCATGTTTGTATTTGTATATCATTGCTTTTCTTTTTACCACTAACCAAAAGTACATAAATATGTCATCTAACCTTTGTCTTGCAGATGAAGCAATCATAGGTCAAAGCAATCAAAGTCAATCATGGAGCAATAGATGGTGGTCATTCTTGAGATTTGGACCCCACAATAATTATCAAGAGTTCATATGAGCAATGATGTCATTTTGAAGCAAAATCCCAAGTGGTAGAGGCTTGAATCTCATAAAAACATTCTCAAGTCAACTAAAGACCTAGAAAGTCAACTGCCAAGTCAACTGTGGATTTGGAGTTGGGAAGTGATTAGAAATACTTCATTCATGTTCAAACAAGTCTCATTTGACATTTCAAACACTCACATTGAAGAATTTGAGGTCCAGTCTAAACTTTCCAAAAATAGCAAGTGACCTATAATTCAAACTTTCCAAAAATGGAAAGGTTTTAGCCCAACTTCAACTTCAAATTACATCATCAAGAAAGCTTCAAATGAAATTTTGTTGAACATGAAAGTTGTAGATATTTCTCTCCCATTTCCAAAAAGTCCAAGATCAAGGATTTCGCATGTGTGGTTAAGGAGATATGATCAAATCATGGCAAAGGATGCATGGAACTTCAAATGGACATAACTTCTCAACCAAAGCTCCAAAATGGGTGGCTCTTTTTGCATTATTCTTCTCTTGACCTCTAATTTCCAAGTCATGCATAACATTACATAAATTTTCATCACATGATCATTTGGTAATTCATTGGTTTTTTGGAGGGAAATTTTAAAATTCAAATTTGGTGCATTATTTGAACATTTTGCTATTGCCATTAGCTCCAAAATTGAATTTTAAGTGAAATTGAAGGGAATTCGTGTACTGTTCACATGCATTTCATGCATAGAGGGTGAAAAGCCAATTTGCACATACACCTCATTTTTGGTTAATTACACTTAGCTTTGGCTTAAACCTGATTAGAGCATGATTAGCATTGCATATATAAACTAAAACCTAACTGTTTTCAGATTAGCAACAACTTTCAGATCTGAATCTCAAATTCTCAAATTTTTTTCTCTTTTCTTCAAAATTCTTCACATCCAAGCCATTTCTACTGGTTGATTCTTGATCGTGAAGAGTTCTTGAGCAAGTTTGGACGTGGAACCAAAGAAAACCGTGCCTGTTTTGTTCATACTCAAAGCTTGGAGCATTAATGGTGATTCCAAAATTTGCTGGATTCAGGTGTTGTTGAGCTTCCAATTCATCATCAATCACCTCAATAATCATTGTAGAGGAACTGTAAAGCATTGCCAAGGCCTGTAGCACGCGATTTCCAGTTCTTCTCTTCAAGAGGTCATGAATCGATTCTCTTATTTCTCAAAATTATTGTGATATTATTGTAGATCTTGTTGTCCTGGTTATGCTGAGCTTTGAATCGTGGGAAATGATGCTTTGTACATGAAGTTCTGCTAGTTTGAAGTTTTGATGATGAACTTTTTTTTCTTCGATCCGATGCTTCATCACTTGAGCGTTGATGTTTTCTTTTGATTACTAACATTTGTGTGTTTTGTAGGTTGATGTTAACTCATTTGAGTTTGACTTTTGGCTTACACATTTTGTACATTGGGATTGTTTGTTGCTTATTTACTGTTGTTTGATTGTCTGAGTATTGTACTGATTTGTTTAGTGTTTCCACAGGTACATAAGTTGCTTTAAGTTCACTTTGAACTTTGCTTTGCTTGGTTGCTTAACCACTTAGGTATAACCTCTAATCTTCATGTAGTCTAGAAGACCTGTCCTGTTATGTGGGCAGGCACCTGTCTGAAGTCCTCCTTAAGAGGCAATGTTTGTGTTTCTTTATCTTTGTGCCAAGCAGGAAAGTCCTCTTATGAGGAAATTCGCAGATGAAAGAGATGTGTAATCCATCTTCTGCTATTCAGTGTGTCATTCACTTTGCTCACACCATGTGTTGATGCATTGTGAATAATAACCCAAGATCTTATAGAGTCAATCACTTGTGGAGAAGAGTTCCAACTTTCTGAACTTCCACACCTTCTATTATTCAAAAGCTCTCCCAGGCCAGGGATAAGAGCTATGAGGCACACCCCTCATCTCCATTTCATCTGCTTCACCCTAACTCTCAATGTTAGGGTTAAGAGGACAAAATACCCTATTCCAGTTGGTTGTAAAGCCTAACCTTGTTTGTGCCTAATTGATTGTATATAGTGTGTGCTAATTGACTTGTTTGATTGCTTATTTGATTCATCTGTGCACATTTGCTTATGTGTGCCTTTGTGCATTTATCATCATTAATTGTACATTATTTCATGATCATTGTTCATATCTTTGTGACATCTTTGTTTGTCAATTGAGGAATCAATTGTAAGTCCATTTATTCGCAGTTGTTTCCTATGATCTGGTGAGGAATTGGGACTAAGACCATTGATTAGCATCCTATTTCCTTGGAGTCGATTGTAAGTCCATTTTATTGGCAACTTGTTTCCTCTTGCCTGATTGTTTTGTTGTTTGCTTTATGTGAGGAGTCCGATGTAATGCCATTGATTGGGTATCTGTTTCCTATGATCATTTTTGGAGGTGGACATAAGACCATTGATTGGCACTCCATATCCTATCTTTGTTTTGTTTTGTGAGGAGTCAATTGTAAGACCATTTATTGGCAGTTGTTTCCTATGATCATTCCTTGGAGATTGGTATAAGTCCAGTTGATTGGCATCCGGTATCCATCTTTTGTTTCATTTTGTTTAGGAGATTGGTGTAAGTCCATTGATTGGCATCCGGTATCCAGTTTGTTTTGCGAGATTGGAATAAGTCCATTGATTGGCATCCGATATCCATTTATGTTGCTTATCTGTTATTTGCTTGTTGCCTTTTCCAAAGGAATCAGTTGGATCATCTACATATGATCTCAAGAGGTGAACATCTAAGAAGTTTTACATCCCTTAACCCTCCCACCTTTTGTTTCTTTAAACCTCCATTTGCATGTTAATCAAAACTTGAAAACTATTGTGCAAATATTTTCATTTGTTTTCAAACTAGAAACCTAGGCCTTAGGCCTTTGATTTTCAAACTTCATTTTCATAATACTTCTTTTGAATTGAATTCTAATCATACTTTGACCATCTTTTGTGAATAATCCTAATTGGTTAATTTCACTCATTCAATTGTTTTATGGCTTTGTCCATTCTTGATAAGTTTTCATACATTAGCCATAGGTTTGATTTATCCTAGTTTCGTTGATGTTAATCTCACCTTTTGTCCTTAGTGATTGAATTGTAAGACTTCCTTGCTTATTATAGGGTTAACCCCTCACTAGCAAGTTGAAGCTTTTCTCACATGGTGGACTTGTTGTTTGTATAAGGTTGAGTTTTCTCCCGTGGGTAACGAAAGACCTTAGTGCTTTTGTTTAAAATGAACCCACTCATATTTTGGAAATCTTTTAGCCGAACTACGGCGTTTTGATCCTTACCTTCCATGGAAAGGTACGTAGGCAACGGGTTCATCCGTTCAAACACAAAAATAATAACTTATATATTCTTTTCTCATCCCTTCAATCATGTTTGCACAATAAATATTTCATAAACAAATAACATTTCGTACAACAAGTGTGAAAAGGGCTCCATAGGAGTACCTAGGACGTTTTGGGTGCCTAACACCTTCCCATTGCGTAATTAACCCCTTACCCCGATCTCTGATCTTTTCATTGGTTTTCTATGTGTAAAACTTCTTAGGCTTTTGTTCGCTTTTTAGCCATTCCTTTGGATAAATAAAAGTGCGGTGGCGACTCGATTCTTTGTATGCTTTGCTTTTGATTTAATCAATAAATCATAAAGTGACGAATACACCGCTACAGAAAAGTGGCGACTCTGCTGGAGATGACTGAATCCTTGGTGGTATTGCCTACTTTTCACCCTTGTTGTGTGACTTTGTTTATTTGTTATACGACATATTTTTGTATAATTTGGGATGACTGTATTGATTGTAATGCTTGAATTGCTTGATATACAATTGTTGTTTGCTTGGTGATCTCTGTGAGATGAGTTCTATACCCGAACTCGAATGCACCTTAGGATAGGAGAATGGCATAGTCTCGTCGACTTGTGTGGAGTATTCCTTAGCAAGTTGACTTGCGAGTCCATTCACTTGGTGGTGGTCATGTTGGATTAATAATGTCACACAAGTTATTTGTGGTTAGGCATTATTCTTTCAATCATGTGCCTTAGAAGCCAAGGACCTTAGTTTACCAAGCCCATCTTGGCCTATTTTTAGGACGTAGTGCGGAGGTCGTTCAGATGTAAGATCTGATACGATTGTTACGCGATACTACACTCATAAGAGTCTCTCTTGAGAATATTCTTGGAATACGAGTATTCGTTCCTCCGATAATATTCGAAAGATGGGATGATGACTATGGGAACCTCTGGTAGAACATGTTTGGCTGGTTTAAACCCTAGTACACTCCCTTTGGGTGGTTCTTAACCGAGACTCCATGCTCGTGACTCTCAGCAAACCCGTGATTCATGGTTGAGTCGTTCAGACATCCTTAATATCAATGGAACTTGGGTGTTGATAAGGTGTAAACCGTAATCCACCAAAATGGATGATTGATATTAAGGATGATTGAGCCGGTTCATGTATCGTTAATATCAATGGAACTTGGGTGTCGATAAGGTGAAAACCGTAATCCGCCAAAATGGATGATTGATATTAAGGATACTATGAGCTTTCCCATGACCTTTGTCTGGTGTGCTTTGCTTGATCCTTGAGTGTGATTGTTGCATTCATGCATTCATGCATTCATCTGCATCCATATCATCAAAAAATGAGAATTTTTTTTCAAAGAACTTAAGGGGTTTCTTTGCAATTTTTTTCAGATATGGAAAGATAAAGAATTATTTTACGCGATATTTCCATATGCGATAAATGCTTAAATATTTCAAAGTTTGCAAATAAAACTCTCGAGTTTCTTTGAGATAAAAACAAAGCATATGCACGAGCATTGCATGCATCATGTGCACAAGCGGGTTTTGTTCCGGCCTCCTGTCCTGTAACCCTGCGATCTTCATTTATTTTGAAGACGCACTTCGTCGGTACTACACTGGGTTATCTCTCCTAGATTGATGGATCATTTTGAGCAAGAGAACTGTGAACTCAAGGAGGAATCTGCCAGACAGAGTGCTTTTGATGGATTTATTCCTGGTTAGCCACTTGTCTTCTTTCTCATATATTGATGCTGAGGATGAAGTTGGAACTCCTTTCCAAGCTTTATCTATTGCTGAGCCGATTGAGAAGAAGTCTTCTTCATTTGCTTCCTAGCGTGATGCAAAACTGGCCATTGAATGTGGTGCAGTTGCTGGTTTAGGGAAGATGATTGAGCTTGAAGACAACAAATCCCGGGCTGGCATTGGCTATTCTTTTGGGGCATTCAACGAGCAAGGATTGTTCAAGAGTGGAGGTTTCATCCATGCTGATCAAGCCGAGGAAGCTGCTGCTATTCTGGAAGAGGATGCAGAGGATTTGAGCAGCTTTGTTATCCCTGGTAGTGGCTGCCATAATTGGGTCGCCGTGGATGTTCCTACGGTCATTCATAAGTCAGCGTAATTTGTTCACTTTGTTCAAAACCCTTCTCCCATGCCAAAAGGAGAAGTGATGACATTGTTGGCAACATTTATACAATGATATTTCATTCAATTAATGCATTGTTAAACATTCGTTTTTCCATTTGTTTTCACTTTTTGCTTTTGCATGAAATCAGTGATCACAAAAAACCCTAAAAACAAGAATAAAAGCAACCTTTTTCATCTGCATAATGGTTTGCTTGTTTAAATTCTAAAGTTTTTATTATCCAAAATCATTATGCAGGTTGATTCTAAAACCCATTGAACATAATGATCCAACGCCATCTCCCAATTTTGAATTCCCTGTATTCGAGGCAGAGGAAGATGATGTTGAAGAGATTCCTGACGAAATTACCCGTCTCCTTGAGCACGAGAAGAAGATCATTCAGCCACACCTTAAAGATCTGGAAACAGTCAACTTGGGGTCGGAAGATTGTGTTCGTATGGTGAAGATTGGGGCACTTCTTGAAGAGTCTGTCAAGAAGGGGTTGATCAGTTTGCTACGAGAATATTCCGATATCTTTGCTTGGTCGTATGAAGACATGTCGGGTCTAGATACAGATATTGTGCAACATTTCCTGCCTTTGAAGCCTGAGTGCGTGCCTGTGAAGCAGAAGCTCAGAAGAACTCATCCAGATATGGCAGTGAAGATCAAAGAGGAAGTTCAGAAGCAAATTGATGCGAGGTTTCTGGTGACTTCTACATATCCTCTATGGGTGGCCAATATTGTGCCTGTGCCTAAGAAAGACGGAAAAGTCTGTATGTGTGTTGATTACAGAGATTTGAATAAAGCTAGTCCTAAAGATGATTTCCCTCTACCACACATTGATATGTTGGTAGACAATACAGCTAAATTCAAAGTCTTTTCGTTTATGGATGGATTTTCCGGTTATAATAAAATCAAGATGGCACCCGAAGATATGGAGAAGACAACATTCATCACACCTTGGGGAACATTCTATTATCGAGTGATGCCCTTCGGTTTGAAGAACGCCGGAGCCACGTATCAACGTGCTATGACTACCTTGTTTCATGATATGATGCACAAGGAGATAGAGGTCTATGTTGATGATATGATTGCTAAGTCCCGAACGGAAGTTGAACATGTTGGGCATTTGTTGAAGCTTTTTCAGCGTTTGAGGAAGTTCAGACTTCGCCTGAATCCGAACAAATGTACATTTGGAGTCCGTTCCAGCAAGTTGTTGGGTTTTGTTGTCAGCGAGAGAGGTATTGAGGTTGATCCTGCAAAGGTCAAAGCAATACAAGAGATGCCTGCACCCAAAACTGAAAAGCAAGTCCGAGGTTTTCTTGGCCGCTTGAATTACATTTCCAGATTTATATCCCACATGACTGCCACATGTGCGCCGATATTCAAGCTCCTCCGGAAAGATCAGTCTCATGATTGGATCGAGGATTGCCAGGAAGCTTTCGACAGTATCAAGGAGTATCTGTCTGAACCTCCGATCTTGTCACCGCCTGTAGAAGGAAGACCTCTGATCATGTATTTGGTTGTTCTTGAAGACTCGATGGGTTGTGTACTCGGTCAACAAGATGAATCAGGGAAGAAAGAATCTGCTATATACTACCTCAGTAAGAAGTTTACTAATTGTGAGTCTCGATACTCTATGCTTGAGAAGACGTGTTGTGCTTTGGCTTGGGTTGCTAAGCGTTTACGCCAGTACATGATAAATCATACAACTTGGTTGATATCCAGAATGGATCCAATCAAGTATATCTTCGAGAAGCCTGCTTTAACTGGTTAGGATTGCCCGTTGGCAGATGTTGTTGTCTGAGTATGATATCGAGTATCGAGCTCAAAAAGCTATCAAAGGTAGTATCTTGGCTGACCATTTAGCGCACCAGCCGATTGAAGATCATCAGTCTGTTCAGTACGACTTCCCAGATGAGGAGATTCTGTATTTGAAAATGAAAGATTGTGATGAGCCTACACTTGATGAAGGTCCGGAACCTGGTTCTAGATGGACGATGGTGTTTGATGGCGCTGTGAATCAGTACGGAAATGGAATTGGGGCAGTAATCATTACTCCTCATGGCACACATATTCCTTTTACAGCAAGGCTAACTTTCAAATGCACGAATAACATGGCTGAGTATGAGGCCTGCATTATGGGATTGGAAGAATGCATTGATTTGAGGATCAAGCATCTTGATGTGTATGGTGATTCGGCCCTAGTTGTTAATCAGATCAAGGGTGAATGGGAGACGAATCAGCCTGGTCTCATTCCGTATAGAGATTATGCGAGGAGGATTTCAACATTCTTCACTGAAGTTGACTTTCATCATATTCCTCGAGAAGATAATCGGATGGCAGATGCTCTTGCTACGCTTGCTTCCATGATTGTAGTCAAGTATTGGAATGAAGTTCCCAATATTACCGTGATGCGCTTGGATAGACCAGCTCACGTATTTGCAAATGAAGAAGTGAATGATGACAAGCCTTGGTATTTTGATATCAAGAATTTCCTTCAGAGCCAGGTCTACCCGCCTGGGGCATCTGTGAAAGATAGGAAAACTTTGAGAAGGTTGTCAGGCAGTTTCTACCTCAGTGGGGAAGTGCTGTATAAGAGAAATTTTGACATGGTTCTGCTCAGATGCGTGGATAGACACGAAGCAGACCTGTTAATGACTGAGGTCCATGAGGGTTCATTTGGTACTCATTCCAATGGACATGCCATGGCTAGAAAGATGTTGAGAGCAGGCTACTATTGGCTGACAATGGAGTCTGACTGCTGCAAATATGTGAAGAAATGCCACAAGTGTCAGATTTATGCGGATAAGATTCATATTCCTCCGACACTTCTGAATGTGATTTCATCACCATGGCCTTTCTCTATGTGGGGAATCGACATGATTGGCATGATTGAACCGAAGGCGTCCAACGGACACAGGTTTATTCTCGTAGCAATTGATTACTTCACCAAATGGGTTGAAGCCGCTTCGTATGCGAATGTGACCAGGCAGGTGGTCGTGAAGTTTATCAAGAATCAGCTGATTTGCCGTTATGGTGTGCCAGATAAGATCATTACTGATAATGGATCTAATCTGAATAATAAGATGATGGAAGAGTTGTGCGCTGAATTCAAGATTGCACACCATAACTCCTCTCCTTACAGACCTAAGATGAATGGGGCTGTCGAAGCTGCTAATAAGAATATCAAGAAGATTATCTAGAAGATGACAGTTACGTATAAGGATTGGCATGAGATGCTGCCATTTGCTTTTCATGGATATCGCACATCTGTCCGCACTTCAACAGGGGCAACCCCTTTCTCTCTTGTTTACGGCATGGAGGCTGTTCTCCCAGTAGAGGTGGAGATCCCATCGATGAGAGTCTTGATGGAAGCCAAGTTGACTGGTGCTGAATGGATTCAGAGTTGTTACGACCAACTGAATTTGATTGAAGAGAAGAGATTGACTGCCATGTGTCATGGTCAGTTATATCAGTAGAGAATGAAGAAAGCATTCGATAAGAAGGTCAAGCCTCGTGTGTTTTGAGAAGGTGACCTCGTGCTCAAGAAAGTCTTGTCTTTCGCGCCCGATTCCAGGGGCAAGTGGACTCTAAACTATGAGGGTCCATATGTTGTTAAGAGAGCCTTTTCAGGCGGTGCTTTGATGCTTACAACAATGGATGGGGAGGATTTCACTTATCCTGTGAATTCAGATGCAGTCAAGAAATACTTTTCCTAAAAAAAAGAGAAAAAGAGAGTATATAAAAGAAAAACAGAATAGCTCGCTAAGTTGAAAACCCAAAAGGGCGGCTTAGGCAAAAATGAGCGTCTCGGTGGAGAACCCGAAAGGGCAATCCAGGCAAAAGTTAGAGACATGAAAAAAAAGAATATTTGTATCCCACTAGATTGAGTACCTCACCCTGGGGCAATCTAGGCAAAAATTAGGGATACGGCAAGTAACTGCATCCTGACAAGACTTTCTGTCCCACAGCCGTCTTTTCGTCAGAGATTCTCGATTCGTCGTCGACTGAAGCTTCGAATACATCGAGATTAAAATTGGTAGAGAAAGGATCATTATGTTCAATGTAGCCCTCTTCCAATATATATCACTGATTTCAAATTTGTACAGATCTATGGGGTCTTGCCATTTGCAGGCTACCATTCCATCAAATGAATTTGAGCTTTTATCCAATTATTTGCACTCTTATTTGCTTCAATTCAACAAATGTTTTGCATGTTTTAATTGATAAAATGTCATTGTTTTAGACAAATAAAATTTTTCAAAATTTGTTGTTTTAAACAAAGTGAACATTCACAATGATGAAAGGATACTTAAGAATTTCTCAGTGCTCTCCCAAGGGTGGCATGATTTCCAATAGGGTAAGACATTTGTTCATATTCCTGGCATGGTTGTATCCTCTTTCTCCAGATTATTGTTGGGGTTGTTCCCTAAGCAGAGTTTCTGTTGAGATTTTTGTTCCCTAAGCAGAGTGCTTGTTGAATTTCACAGTCCTCTCCAACAATGTTCTCTCCCCAGCATGGGTGTTTTCCTTTTGGAAGATTCGGTTGGTGGGTTGACATCCCGGTACTTCGGATGTTTCCTCAGTATAGTCGCCTGCATAGTGGTTGGTATAATGTACTTCGTTTATGCTATCTTTTCCCATCAGAGCGTTTGTTGAGGTTTTTACCTCCTATCCCTTCAGCGGAGCAGTGATTATTTCCTCCTCAGTGGTTGTTGGTTTCCTCTTGGAAGGTTCAGCATTTGGTGGTTGATCCCCAGTTCTCCTCCTCATCCCCAGTGGAGCCACCAGTAGATTTGTGGTATGGTGGATTGTATCTATGATGTTTCCCTGCAGAATCCCCGCCAGAGTCGGTATCCTCAGTAGAGACGGTCGGTTGGTGATCTATCATCCTTAGACTTGTTGATTTCCTGATTCTTTTGATCCCCAGTAGAGTGGCTTGTGTGGCAGAATCTACTTATGTGATCTATTGTTCCCTCAGTGGGTTTATCCCCAACGGAGTGGCTGACAGTGTCCCCAATAGAGTTGCTTGTGCGGCCAGATTCTACTTGTGTGTTCTGCTTTCTTCAGCAGTTTTTGCTTGTGCAATGAACTCATGTTTCCAAGTTGATGCTGAGGATCCCCCTGCAGAGATCTCGGGATTTCTCCGTTTCCCCAACAGATTTGCTTTTGTGGCTGTTTCTGCCTGTTGTGAACTTTTGTTCCCTAGTTGGGTTGATTGATGATCCATCACTCAAAGATTTGTGTTTTTCTTTGATATCTCTGATCTCTTGCTTCCCAGCAGTTCTTTACTTTTTTCAGCATGAAGATCTCCAGCAGATTGGCTCTTCAGTTGGAATTCCTTGGATTTTTCCTCTGGAAGTGTAGTACCGAGCGTTTGATTCCTGGGCCTGTTTGTGTTAGATATGTTTGTTTTGTCAGCATTCATCAAACATAAATTACGCATATTCATGCATACTTTCAACATTCAGATATTCATGTTGCATTTTTTGCCATATATCTTTTGTTTGTTGTTTCCTGCTAATGGTGATATAGATCTCTCCAGTAGATCTTTTCCAAGCAGATGCCGGGTGTCTAATCTCTCAATATAGAGTCGGCCCCATAAGCAGAAAGTGTCTGTCATTCCTTCTGCAGTTCCCCACTGAGATATATCCTCGTGGATGACGGTTTTTTCCGTTTCCTCCCAACACATGTATTGGGATGGATTTTCCTATTGAGTTATATCCTCATTAGGACGAGTCTTGATTCAGTTTGTTTGTTCGGATTGATCCAGAATTGACCATTTGTCAACTGTTTCTTGTGCTTCCCTGTGGAGTAAATGAATAAATTGCCCAGTAACCGGCAAAATTTCTTTTATCCCCAGCGGAATCTGTTGGGCCTTTACCCAGTAACCGATAGTTGTAAGTCCTATGTTCCTTCTTCTCTTGGCGGAATTTGTGGTTATATACCTTTTATTCCTCGGCAAGAGTCGATTGGTTTTCTACCCCGTATTCGGTAGTCGTAAACCCTTTTATTTTTCTTGCTCCTCAGCAGTTGGTGGTTTGTTATAAACCCTATTTTGTTTCCCGTACGGAATTGTGATTCTTTTGTTCCCCACGCAGAGAGTTGTTGGCTACTACCCAGTATTCGGTAGTTGTAAGTCCTATCTTTTATCCCCTAGCAGAGGTAACCGTTGTGGTTCATTCTGGTTAATGGTGGATCTTGTGGTCTTCTACCAAGTATTCGGTAGTTATAAATCCTATATTGTTGCGGTTTTTCTCCCCAACGGAGTCTGTGCTTTCTTGTGGTTAATTGCCGTTTGCTAGCAATTTTATCCTCAGCCAGAGTTTTGGTCTTCTACCCCGTATTCGGTAGTTGTAAACCCTTATTTCTCCCCTTTGCAGAGTTAACCTTGTTGTTCATCCTAACCAATGATGGTTACTCTTTGTGGTTATCTTCATCCAGTATTCGATGTTGATATTCCCTCCTTGCTTCTGCGTAATTGCCGTTTGCTAGCAATTGTATCCCCAACAAGTCTTTTTGTGGATAATTGCCGGATGCTAGCGATTTTATCCTTAGTGGGTTCTTTCACCGTTTGCCAGTGATTTGTTCCCCGGATCATTGATGTTTATCAATGCATCCCTAGTGAGTTCTATTTCATTTACCCTTTTGCTTGGTAATGATTGTTGCTCCCTTTGATCGGTCATCTTTATATACCTAGTTTTGGTATCCCGATGCCTTTCTTTTCGGTCGATTTATCCTTTATTAACCTAGTAACCGGTTGTGGATAATCTTCCATGCGAGTATGTTATCCACGTTCTGACGGTAATGGATAATATATCTCATGCACTCTTCAGTCGAAGCCTGTTGTGTTTCCCCAGTCGAGTAAGATTCGTTATTCCATTATGGAATCGAATATTCGTTTGTCTCTCGGATAATTGCCGGATGCTTGCAATTTATCCCCTGTGAGTTGTCTTTCGTTTACTCTGTTGTTGTTGGTAACGATTGTCTCTCTTTTTCGGTTGGTCACCTATTATATACCCAGTAACCGGTATCCCTGGTGTTTCCTTCCATGCGAGTATATTATCTACGTTCTGACGGTAATAGATAATATATCTCATGCGAGTATACTATCCACGTTCTGACGGTAATGGATATTATATCTCATGCGCTCTTTGGGTTTTTTCCCCCAGCTGAGTAAGATTCGTTTTCCCGTTGTGGATTCGAATGTCCATCCTGTAAGTCGATTTGCTTTTTCAAGCCTTCCTTTCGGATGATGAGTGTTTTGGCATATATACCAATTCACGCTTCGGTCGGTCACCTATTATATACCCAGTAACCGGTATCCCTGGTGTTCCTTCCTTTCTGCTCCCTATTATGACCTTGGTCCCCTGTGGAGTCAAACTTTCCTGAGTTGATGTACCTTTTTCAGGTCTTTCTCAGATGTTTGGTTGATTGATATCTCTCACCCTTATACCGGTCTTAGATATTCATTCTTCCTGAGTTTGTTACCCTTATACCGGTAACACCTCATTTCTTTGTTGCTTCCCCAGGAGAGTCTCTTTGTTAGACATTCCCCGGTGGAGTCTCCGTTGTGATTTTACCCTTTTGCTGTATTGGCGTTTTCCCCAATATATGCAGGTTTCCCCGGCAGGGAGGTTCTTTGTGAATCTTTTCCCCAGTCCGATTCCGGATTTTCATCCGAGGTATCCTTGGTGGATAGTTTGAGTCAGCTTGAGTCTTTCCAATGGATGTGTCTTCCTTTGGAATTCCTTGTTCCCAGTTTGAGTCCTTCATTCCCCTGTGAGGTTTCCAGTCCAGTCGTGTCTTGGTCACGCAATGTCTAATTCTCGTTCCCCTAATTCAGAGTCGTGTCCTGCTCACGCATTCTTTTCTTTTTCTTATCCCCATGAGAGTCTTGTTAGAGTCTCTGTTCCTGGTGAGTGTATTACTCCGATGGATCTTTTCTTTGTGGATCATTATTCCCCACAGAGGTTGTTTCTTTTGCATGCATACATTTGCATCATGAGGTCTCTTAGGGACCAAAATTTGTCTCATTACTGTTATTTAAGCCCATTCTACCGCGTCGAGATGAAGATTTCTAACCTTCACTTCTCCGGCTAGAAAGACCTTAAATAGGGGCATCTGTAAGACCCCAATTTTGTCCCTAAGATCCCTCATGGCATCACATCATATCATCACATTGCCTCAAGGATCATTGTGCACCTTGCCTCCTTCCCTATGGGTGGGTTATCTTTTTTAGAGTGTTTCTTGATCACCAAGCATGTTTGTATTTGTATATCATTGCTTTTCTTTTTACCACTAACCAAAAGTACAAAAATATGTCATCTAACCTTTGTCTTGCAGATGAAGCAATCACAGGTCAAAGTAATCAAAGTCAGTCATGGAGCAATAGATGGTGGTCATTCTTGAGATTTGGACCCCACAATCATTATCAAGAGTTCATATGAGCAATGATGTCATTTTGAAGCAAAATCCCAAGTGGTAGAGGCTTGAATCTCATCAGAACATTCTCAAGTCAACTGAAGACCTAGAAAGTCAACTGCCAAGTCAACTGTGGATTTGGAGTTAGGAAGTGATTAGAAATACTTCATTCATGTTCAAACAAATCTCATTTGACATTTCAAACACTCACATTGAAGAATTTGAGGTCCAGTCAAAACTTTCCAAAAATAGCGAGTGACCTATAATTCAAACATTCCAAAAATGGAAAGGTTTTAGCCCAACTTCAACTTCAAATTACATCATCAAGAATGCTTCAAATCAAATTTTGTTGAACATGAAAATTGTATATCTTTCTCTCCCATTTCCAAAAAGTCCAAGATCAAGGATTTCTCATGTGTGGTTAAGGAGATATGATCAAATCATGGCAAAGGATGCATGGAACTTCAAATGGACATAACTTCTCAACCAAAGCTCCAAAATGGGTGGCTCTTTTTGCATTATTCTTCTCTTGACCTCTATTTTCCAAGTCATGCATCACATTACATAAATTTTCATCACATGATCATTTGGTAATTCATTGGTTTTTTGGAGGGAAATTTTAAAATTCAAATTTGGTGCATTATTTGAACATTTTGCTATTGTCATTAGCTCCAAAATTGAATTTTAAGTGAAATTGAAGGGAATTCGTGTACTGTTCACATGCATTTCATGCATAGAGGGTGAAAAGCCAATTTCCATATACACCTCATTTTTGGTTAATTACACTTTGCTTTGGCTTAAACCTGATTAGAGCATGATTAGCATTGCATATATAAACTAAAACCTAACTGTTTTCAGATTAGCAACAACTTTCAGATCTGAATCTCAAATTCTCAAAAAAAATTCTCTCAAGTTTTCTTCAAAATTCTTCACATCCAAGCCATTTCTACTAGTTGATTCTTGATCCTGAAGAGTTCTTGAGCAAGTTTGGACGTGGAACCAAAGCAAACCGTGCCTGTTTTGTTCACACTCAAAGCTTGGAGCATTAATGGTGATTCCAAAATTTGCTGGATTCAGGTGTTGTTGAGCTTCCAATTCATCATCAATCACCTCAATAGTCATTGTAGAGGAACTGTAAAGCATTGCCAAGGCCTGTAGCACGCGATTTCCAGTTCAGCTCTTCAAGAGGTCATGAATCGATTCTCTTATTTCTCAAAATTATTGTGATATTATTGTAGATCTTGTTGTCCTGGTTATGCTGAGCTTTGAATCGTGTGAAATGATGCTTTGTACATGAAGTTCTGCTAGTTTGAAGTTTTGATGATGAACTTTCTTTTCTTCGATCCGAGCTTATGTGTTTAATTTTGCATGAAATGATTATGGATCTTGATTGTATGTTGCATGATGATTCGAATGCTGTGCTGGATTTTAATTTCTGGACACTTTTCATTTTTCTGGAAAATCCAGATGAAGATCTTCATGATCTTCATCTTCAGCATGAATGTTCTTCTTTTTTCCAGAATTCCTGCGGATTTTGCTGCGGAGTTCATAGGTTTAGCTGCGAAATGCTTGGCGCGCTAGGGTTTGAACGATGCGACGTCGTTTTGTCTGAGGCGCGCATATTTGAATTGTAACCGGATTCGATTCCTGGCCAGCGCTTGTTTTCAAATGCTTCACTATTTTTCTCTTTTCTCTCCACATTTCATATTACATGTCCATTTCATTTTCAATTTTTTCTTCAACTTCATAAAATCATATCAATTTGAAGATTCATCCAAATTCGCTCCAATTTTTTGCATTATGATCCTTATTCTCTCTAGTTTTTTATCATCATGATTTTACAAGTTGTGCTTGGCTGGATAATTTTTTGTGCTAGTATGTTTGAACATGTATGCTTATTTGACCTTGCCATGCTTATACCTTTGTGAAATGCTGGCCTTTGATCCAATGATTCTGAAATTTTGCATGATGAAACTAGACACATTGCTTGACATTTTGGTGTTGATTTGGTATTTTTATCAATTGTCATTTCTGTTTTATCATTGTGCTAAGTTGGTGTGACAATTTGTGTCACACCTTTTGATGTTCAACTTGAATGATGTGTTTGCCATGCCAAATGATGTCCTATGCTCCTGATTTTTTGTGTGATGCATGTCATGAATGTTGTGATTGCTCATGAATTTTGTTGGAATTATTTGAATCATTTCTGATTTAATTAAGATTTTTCATTCTGGTTGATCACATGTGAGCTCTAAAATTGCCTTGAACTTCAATTGATCATGAAATGCTTTTGGTTGATGATATTGATGTGAGACCTTTTGGAATGTTTCAAGATGTGTTTGAAGTTGATTCATGTTAAATTTCAAGTTCTGCTTTGAATTCTTTCTCCACCTTTGACCCTAGGCTTTGACCTAGTGGTTTGTTGCTTATCTTTGAGCTTTAATTTCAGGTTGAACATCCAAGTTCCATGGTTAATGATGCTTCATCACTTGAGCGTTGATGTTTGCTTTTGATTACTAACATTTGTGTGTTTTGTAGGTTGATGTTAACTCATTTGAGTTTGACTTTTGGCTTACACATTTTGTACATTGGGATTGTTTGTTGCTTATTGACTGTTGTTTGATTGTCTGAGTATTGTACTGATTTGTTTAGTGTTTCCACAGGTACATAAGTTTCTTTAAGTTCACTTTGAACTTTGCTTTGCTTGGTTGCTTAACCACTTAGGTATAACCTCTAATCTTCATGTAGTCTGGAAGACCTGTCCTGTTATGTGGGCAGGCACCTGTCTGAAGTCCTCCTTAAGAGGCAATGTTTGTGTTTGTTTATCTTTGTGCCAAGCAGGAAAAGTCCTCTTATGAGGCAATTGGCAGATAAAAGAGATTTGTAATCCATCTCCTGCTATTCAGTGTGTCATTCACTTTGCTCACACCATGTGTTGATGCATTGTGAATAATTACCCAAGATCTTATAGAGTCAATCACTTGTGGAGAAGAGTTCCAACTTTCTGAACTCCCACACCTTCTATTATTCAAAAGCTCTCCCAGGCCAGGGATAAGAGCTATGAGGCACACCCCTCATCTCCATTTCTTCTGCTTCACCCTAACTCTCAATGTTAGGGTTAAGAGCACAAAATACCCTATTCCAGTTGGTTGTAAAGCCTAACCTTGTTTGAGCCTAATTGATTGTATATAGTGTGTGCTAATTGACTTGTTTGATTGCTTATTTGATTTATCTGTGCACATTTGCTTATGTGTGCCTTTGTGCATTTATCATCATTAATTGTACATTATTTCATGATCATTGTTCATATCTTTGTGACATCTTTGTTTGTCCATTGAGGAATCAATTGTAAGTCCATTTATTGGCAGTTGTTTCCTATGATCTGGTGAGGAATTGGGACTAAGACCATTGATTGGCATCCTATTTCCTTGGAGTCGATTGTAAGTCCATTTTATTGGCAACTTGTTTCCTCTTGCCTGATTGTTTTGTTGTTTGCTTTATGTGAGGAGTCAGATGTAATGCCATTGATTGGGTATCTGTTTCCTATGATCATTTGTGGAGGTGGACATAAGACCATTGATTGGCACTCCATATCCTATCTTTGTTTTGTTTTGTGAGGAGTCAATTGTAAGACCATTTATTGGCAGTTGTTTCCTATGATCATTCCTTGGAGATTGGTATAAGTCCAGTTGATTGGCATCCGGTATCCATCTTTTGTTTCATTTTGTTTAGGAGATTGGTGTAAGTCCATTGATTGGCATCCGGTATCCAGTTTGTTTTGTGAGATTGGAATAAGTCCATTGATTGGCATCCGGTATCCATTTATGTTGCTTATCTGTTATTTGCTTGTTGCCTTTTCCAAAGGAATCACTTGGATCATCTACATATGATCTCAAGAGGTGAACATCTAAGAAGTTTTACATCCCTTAACCCTCCCACCTTTTGTTTCTTTAAACCTCCATTTGCATGTTAATCCAAACTTGAAAACTATTGTGCAAATATTTTCATTTGTTTTCAAACTAGAAACCTAGGCCTTAGGCCTTTGATTTTCAAACTTCATTTTCATAATACTTCTTTTGAATTGAATTCTAATCATACTTTGACCATCTTTTGTGAATAATCCTAATTGGTTAATTTCACTCATTCAATTGTTTTATGGCTTTGTCCATTCTTGATAAGTTTTCATACATTAGCCATAGGTTTGATTTATCCTAGTTTGGTTGATGTTAATCTCACCTTTTGTCCTTAGTGATTGAATTGTAAGACTTCCTTGCTTATTATAGGGTTAACCCCTCACTAGCAAGTTGAAGCTTTTCTCACATGGTGGACTTGTTGTTTGTATAAGGTTGAGTTTTCTCCTGTGGGTAACGAAAGACCTTAGTGCTTTTGTTTAAAATGAACCCACTCATATTTTGGAAATCTTTTAGCCGAACTACGGCGTTTTGATCCTTACCTTCCATGGAAAGGTACGTAGGCAACGGGTTAATCCGTTCAAACACAAAAATAATAACTTGTATATTCTTTTCTCATCCCTTCAATCATGTTTGCACAATAAATATTTCATAAACAAATAACATTTCGTACAACAAGTGTGAAAAGGGCTCCCTAGGAGTACCTAGGACGTTTTGGGTGCCTAACACCTTCCCATTGCGTAATTTACCCCTTACCCTGATCTCTAATCTTTTCATTGGTTTTCTATGTGTAAAACTTCTTAGGCTTTTGTTCGCTTTTTAGCCATTTCTTTGGATAAATAAAAGTGCGGTGGCGATTCGATTCTTTGTATGCTTTGCTTTTGATTTATTCAATAAATCATAAAGTGACGAATACACCGCTACAAGGTGGTTGTGAGGTTTATCAAGAACCAACTCATATACCGATATGGTGTGCCAGACAAGATCATTACTGATAATGGATCTAACTTGAACAATAAGATGATGAAAGAGCTGTGTAGCGAGTTCAAGATTGCGCATCATAATTCTTCTCCCTATAGACCCAAGATGTATGGGGTTGTTGAAGCTTCTAACAAGAACATCAAGAAGATTATTCAGAAGATGGTTGTTACGTACAAAGATTGACATGAGATGCTGCCATTTGCTTTGCATGGCTATCGTACATCTGTTCGCACTTCAATAGGGGTAACCCCTTTCTCTCTTGTATATGGCATGGAGGTTGTGCTCCCCGTGGAGGTCGAGATCCCATCAATGAGAGTCTTGATGGAAGCCAAGTTGACTGAGGCTAAATGGGTTCAGAGTCGTTATGACCAACTGAATTTGATTGAAGAAAAGAGATTAACTGCCATGTGCCATGGTCAGTTGTACCAACAGAGGATGAAGAAAGCTTTTGATAAGAAGGTCAAGCCTCGTGTGTTTTGAGAAGGTGACCTCGTGCTCAAGAAATTCTTGTCTTTCGCGCCCAATTCCAGGGGCAAGTGGACTCCAAACTATGAAGGTCCATACGTTGTTAAGAGAGCCTTTTCAGGCGGTGCTTTGTTGCTTACAACTATGGATGGGGAGGATTTCACTCGTCCTGTGAATTCAGATGTAGTCAAGAAATACTTCGCCTAAAAATAAAAATAGAATAGCTCACTAAGTTGAAAACCCGAAAGGGAGGCTTATGCAAAAATGAGCGTCTCGGTGGATTGAAAACCCAAAAGGGTGGCTTAGGCAAAAATGAGCATCTCGATGGATTGAAAACCCGAAAGGGCGGTCCAGGAAAAAGTTAGAGACATGAAAAAATGAATATATATCCCGCTAGATTGAGTACCTCACGCTTGGGCAATCTAGGCAAAAATTAGGGATTTGACAAGTAACTGCATGCTGACGAGACTTTGTTCTACAACTGTCATCTGTCAAAGATTCACGCTCAGTCATCATCAACCGAAGTTTCGAATATAGTAGATTCAGAGTTGGTGGAGAAAAGGTCATTATGTTCAATGTAGCCCTTTTCCATGTATATCACCAATTTCAAATTTGTAAAGATCCATGAAGTCTCGCCATTTATGGGCTACAATTCTCTTAAATAAATTTGAGCCTTTATCCAATTCTTGGCACTCTTATTTGTTTCTGTTTAACAAATGTTTGCATGTTTTAATTGATGAATATCATTGTTTTAAACAAATAAAGTTTTCATAAATAAACTGTTTTTAAACAAAATGAACATTTATAATGACTGAAAGGATAAGTGGAATGTCCTCAATGCTTTCCCAAGGATAGTATGATTCCCGAATGGTTTGTTTATATGTGCTTGTCCCCCCGCGGAGTCTTAGAAATCCATGATTGGATGTTAGGTTGATTCGTCGATGATCCCTTCTGTTCCAGTTCTTGCCTTGACCTTTTAGAGATGTGTATCCCTCTATATCAGGCACTAGCATTTGTGTTTTATCAATTGTATGGTTGTCATCCCTTGTATGGACTGACCTAAAATCCCTTATAAATTGATAAAAGTTGATATGCTATCTACTCACGAGGAAGTTTGTCTTTCCCCATCATGAGTAGAAATCCCCAGTGGATGTAGCATGTGTTCCCTGCAGAGCTATCTTTCCAGATAATTGTCTCCTCAGCAGGAAGTTGCCTATAGCAATTGATGAAAGGCTTGTTTCCCTTTTCATTCCTAGCATGTCGCTTGTTGACAACGGATTCATCTCCGATTTCCTCAGTCGGGGTAGTTCCGTCGAGAACATTTGCAGCTTATCCCCGGTAGGGTTGCCTGATCCGAGTTTGATGATTGGTATCTTCTCCAGGTCTGAAGATTTCTTCTAGCATTGAGAGTTGGTGTTGAAGATGTTTATTTCCTTCCCCAGTGGAGCAAAATGCTCTTTTTCCCCTTAGCAGAGTTTCCTCTCCAGCAGATAGAAGAGAGTGTTTTGATTGATGTGCATCTGGTTGGTGGTTGTTCCCCACGGAGTTTCATATCATTCCTTGATAAGCTTCACCAGTAGAGTTTCTTCTCCGGCGGATCTTATCGTTATTAACCACCTATCTCCATCAGAGTTGAGTTCTCTGTTTGATCACCTTCTTTTGCTGCTCCTGAATACATCTCCTTTGTATCCTCAACAAGTATAGCTCTGGGATAGGGTTTGATATCCCCGATGATCTATTTTCATCCTGCTCGAGTTGTTCCCAAGCTGAGTTCTCTAGTGGGCTTCGCCTTTCCTGTTGAGACGTTGTGTTGATTGTCCGTTCGTGATTCTTGGACTTGTTTGTGTTAGATATGTCTGTTTGTCAGCATTAATCATACCCTATCCATGCTGCATTCTTTGCCATATATCCTTACTTGTTATCCCCTGCTATTGGTGAAATATTCTCCCTAAAGAAGATGTTTGTGTTTGATCTCTCCACATAGAGTCATCCCCCATAGGTAAAAAGTGTCTATCATTTCTCCTTCCTTCCCCACTGAGTTTTGTCCTCGTGGATGATTATTGTTTCAGTTTCCTCCCTAGTTATGTATCGGGATGGAATTACTCCCCTGAGTTATATCCTCATCGGGTTGAGTCTTGTTTGATTGTATCTTTCTAGTTTGTTCCTAGATTGATCTCCTTTCTTGTTATCCCCTGCATTTCCTTGTGGTTCAGTTGTTCAATTGCTCAGTAACCAGTAATTATTCATCTTTTCCCCAGCGGATTTATATGGCCTTCTACCCAGTAACCGGTAGTTGTAAGTCCTATTTTTGTGGTTTTCTACCCAGTAACCGGTAGATGTAATCCCCTTTTTGTTGGTTATCTTTACCCATTATTCGGTATTGATATTCCTTCGTTTGTGAGTATATCACCCAGTAACCGGAGATATATCTCTTGGATAATTGCTTTTATCAAGCAATTCATCCCCCGCGAGTCATCTTTCATTTACCCTTGTTTGGTAATGATTGTTTCTCCTCCTAATTGGTCATCATTTTATACCCAGTAACCGGTATCCCGATGTCCTTTCTTTTTGGACGATTTATCCTTCATTAACCCAGTAACCAGTTGTGGATAATCTTCCATGCGAGTATGTTATCTACGTTATGACGGTAATAGATAATATGTCTCATGGGCTCTTCAGTTGAAGTCTTTTTCTTCCTCAGCCGAGTAAGATTCGTATTTCCTTGTGGAATCGAATGTCCATCCTGTAAGTCGAGTTCGCTTTTTTCAGCCCTCCTTTTGGATGATGAGTGTCTTAGATATGTTCCCAATTCACGCCTGGTTGGTCACCTATTATATACCCAGTAACCGGTATCCCTGGTGTTCCTTCCTTCTGCTCCCTATTATGACTTTTAGTCCCCTGTGGAGTCAGATTTTCCTGAGTTGAGATGTGCCTTTTGGGTCTTCCTTAGGTGTTTCGGAGGATTGATATCTTTTCACCCTTATACCGGTCTTAGATATTCTTTCTCCCTGAGCTTGTTGTTCTCTCACCCAGTAACCGGTGTTTTGATAACATGTCTCTCTTTGAGTTTATTACCCAGTAACCAGTAATATCTCGTTGTTTCTTTCTCAGTTGCGTCCTGTGTGGACATCCCCGCCTGAGTCCGGATTTTTATCCGATGTATCCTTTGTGGATAGTTTTGTTGTATTGGCATATTCCCCAATACATGCATCTTTGAGTCAGCTCGAGTCTTTCCACCGATTTATTTTCGTGGAATCCCTTCGTGTCTCCCAGCAAGTTTTCAAGTCGTGACCTACTCACGCATTTTTACCTTATTCCCCCCAGGGTCTCTGTCTCCCTAGTGAGTAAGTTACTCCTATGGATCTTCAGTTTCTCCCGATTTCTTTTCCTTTGTGGCAATTATTCACCATGAAGATTTTATTTTTGCATACATACATCTGCATCATGAGGTCTCTTAGGGACCAAAATTCGTCTCTTTGTTGTTATTTAAGCTCATTCTATCTCGTTGAGACGAAGATTTTAACCTCCATATCTCCGGCTAGAATGACCTTAAATAGGGGCATCTGTAAGACCCTAATTTTGACCCTAAGATCCCTTATGGCATCATATTATTGCACAAGTGCATTGCCTCAAGGATCATAGCATGTTTGGCTCATTGACCCTAGGGTTGGGATTTGTTTGAGTGTTTTGAGACCACCAAGCATGCTTGTATTGTATATTATTGCTTCTCTTATTTGACTACTAACCAAAAGCACAAAAATATGTCACTAACTCTTTATGTTTTGAAGCTCAAGTGATCATGTGCTCCAATGCTCCTAGGAGACTCCTAAGCCAAGTGAAATGGCTAGATGAAGATGAGAACAAATCATGACAGTGGTCCACAAAGCTCCTAATCATCATATATGTCTCCCAAGTATCTCAATTTTCCAATTTGATCAAGATAACCCAAAGGTCTTGAAGATTGTTTCCCAAGGAAACCCAAATTTCACCATGCTTTGACTGTACCTTGCCCTTGAAGCAATCTCAACCTCTGGTAAAATTTAATCAAGGGAAGTTATTTCATTCATCATTTTATGCATATGTGAACCTATTTGAGTATCCTCAATCATTCATTCATCAAGATTGGAAGTTTGGCCTTGAAAAGTTGACTAGCCAAGTCATTTGACTAAACTGAGGTCCACTAAGATATAACTTTTGATGTGTTTGTCAATTGAAGATGATCCCTAGAGAAAATATGTTTCTAATAAAAATATGAACAACTTTCATGTTCATAAAAAATACATTTGAAACTTGGAAGATCATCATTCATTTCAAAACATTATACGTCATTTTGACTGAAACCCTACTTTTGGGTCAACTTACCAAAGACATAACTTCCTTAATGTTTATGATGTTAAGGTGAGACAAAATGAATTGGAAATCTTAAGATGTCGACTTCAAATGTTATGTTGGACAAAATTTCATAATCATAAAATAAATACATGTGATAATACAAAACATTATAGGTCATCTTGGACCTAATTCATTGAATTTGAAAAAGTACCAAACTTCAAATTCCCATAACTTTGTCATACAAAATCCAAATGATACAAACTTTGAGTCTAAATATAATATCTTGAAAATATATACAATGTTTATGTTGGAGGTTTTTCCATTTGAATCTTACATCATGCAAACAGAGGGGTTTGATTAAGCTTGCTTTTGGTGAAATTTTTCAAAGTGTTTTGAATATGTTTTGTACCTGAATTTTCACAGCCAGTTTTCATTAATTTGAAAATGCCAAATGAATTTTTGCCCAACATGACTTTTGTTCCTTGTTTCAAGGACTTTCCAACTATTACACACATTACTCATTTGGATCTATCATTTGTGAGTTTCGAAATTCTTTTCATTTAGGTGCATTTTAATGTTTTATGATGAAACTTAATGTGTAAGCTTTCTCCATTCAAAGTGCACGTCCAAATGATCTTCAGGTGGAATCAGCAAGATGTTTCATTCATCATTGGGCCTACTACACGCTTGCACAGGCCCATGCAAGCAAAATTCAAATTTCCATGCACATGAGGAAAGTGTGATGCACAGCCACATTCAGCTATAAATAGAGGTTCCCTCTCATTCATTTGGCAACCTTTTAGAGATCTGAATTGCTGCAGCACTGAAACCATAGCCATACCAAAGGAATTGTTCAAAAAAAATTTCTCACTTTCGAGCTTGAAATTCAGCATCATTAGCTAATCTTCAAAGCCTAATTCCTTAGCCTTTCACTTCCACTGCATCCTTAGATCAAAGAGGAGCAAGGATCTTGAAGGATTCGTGGCCTGAAGTGCTTCAATTCAGAGGTATACATTCAAACTTTTTGGATCTAGAACTCTCAATTTAATGTAGCATTCTTGTGATTGTGTGGTTTTCTGAAGTCCTCACACTTGAGGCAAGCCATTGGTGCTTTCAATTCATCATTTCGTGAACTTACAGTTGGAACACCATGATCTTCCACTTCACATTTCTCTCAATATAGGAAGAGTGAGGAAGATCCATTGGTATATTGTTGATCTCCATCACACGAGCTTCATTTCCATGGCCTTGTTTTTAACTTTTATTGAGTTTCATTTTCCTGCAACTGGTGGCCGAAATTTGTAGTCTGGCCGGAGAAGATGGTGGTTTCCACCTCCACCACCACCACGTGTGCATCCTCCTGACCCTTAGATCTGGTTTCCACGATTTAATCTTGTTCATCCATTATGTTTACTTCATTTAATACATGTTGCTACGTGTTTGACTTGGTTGCATCGTGCGCCCTCACATTTGGACCATTGACTGATGCCACGTCAATTAATGAACTCCATCACGTGGCTGTGGTTTTTTCCATTTATCTTATTTGCTTTTATTTTCAGTTAATTCATTTGATTTTCAAAAATTCATAAAAAAATCATTTGAAGTCATAAAAATATGAGACCAATTCCAAAAAATTTCTTCAAAAATCTAGTTTCATATTTTGATTTTTAATTATTTTTGTGACTTCATTTGATATTTTTCATGGATTATTTGATTTTTAATAGTTTTAATTCATTTTAAAATACTTTCTGACTTTTAAGAAATTCAAAAATATTTTCCTAGCATTTATGGATCATGATAAGTTAATGAAAAATAGTCTCATCAATTTCTTTTTTGATCTGAGATTATTTGAGATTTTAATTCATATTGTGCTATTTTTAATTGTTTTTAATTGTTTTTAATTACTTTCTGGTTTCAAAAATTGGTGAGAAAATTAGTCAAAGCTTGTTTGACTATGTTAAACCTATGAGAATTTAATTGGACTCATTGAAGTTGTTTTGAATTGAATTTGAGGTTTGACCTTATTTGTTTATTTTTATTTGCATTTTTATTTTAATTCAAAAAATACCATTGACTTGTTGACTTCTTATCTTCATTTATTTTCTGTTTGGTGTTGGTTGATGATGATTTAATTCATATTTGATCAATTGGATTTGGTTGTGGTCTTATTTTTCCCTCCCTTTCATCTTCATCCCTTTCTTTCCATCAATGGCCAATGAGTTAAAGTCTAATGGTTGATATTGACAAATGAGAAGTTTAACCTTCTTTGATCCAAACCAAACTCAACTTGATCCATGATCAAGTGAGTTGTTTTGTGTCCAAGATAGGTTGCTTCTTGGTCAAGCAAATAACCTAAAGTCAATACAAGGCCTTTCCCCTTTTTTTTGGTATGGCAAGTTTATGGAGCTTGGCTTACTAGTCATGATCTCTAACTTGTGTTCTTTGCCTATATTTTTATTGACCGGCCTCAGATAGGTGTGACTACTACATTAGTCCACTTACGATTGCTTAACATAGCGCTACATTGTCTTATGACAAGCTAAGATAACTTTACTAACTACTAACTTTAATTTGAGCATTTAATTTCTTGTCATTTACTTTTAATGTCATTTATTTTTTGCTCATTATTCATATTGATTTTCACTTTGCTCACTTGAGCACATATTTTATGTTTATGTCATTTTTCTTTTGCTCATTTGAGCCCATTATTGTATATAAATGTATTGCAATCTTGTGTTTGCTTTGTGTTTGTTTTGTGTGAACCAAATGCAAAAGGAGAAAGGACTTAGAATTAGGACTTACCTATGCTTAAAGGAGTTCAAGAGCAACTAGGCCTCATGCCTTTAGAATGCAAAAATTTGTTGAAGAGCAACTAGGCCTCATGCCTTTAGAATGCTAAGATTCAAAGTTGATCTCAAAGGATTTCTCCATCAACCTTATTCTTTGTCCATTCCCCTTATTGTGTTGTGAACTTTTTGATGTTTGCTTTTGTGTGATAGGGATCCCACCTTGAGATTCTGAAAAGAGGTCCATTGTCATGAGTAACCAAGTTAAGAGACAAGTCAAATGGAGATCCTAGGAGCTTGATTTCAGATTGTTTGATTGCTTGATTATTTGCTAAGTCCAAAGGAAATGAGCATCTTGAGTCATCTCTATGACTTCAAGAAAAGGAACTCCAAGGGTTTTATCTTTCCCCTCTTATCTTTGTATGCTTTAGGAATAGCCCTTCTTTTCTTCTCCCCACTCTAACCAAGCCAAAATCTTTTTCTTCAAACTTTGACTTTGCTTCAAATTAGAAACCAAGGCCTTAAGCCTTTGACTTTTCAAAACCATTTTCATAAATACTCATTGTGAATAAACATTAATCCTACTCTGACTTCATTTTGTAAATAACTTTAACTTGTAAATATAACTCACTTCAAGTTGTTTTGTGGTTCCAATGGCCACTTATTAAAACCTTTTCAAAAACATTAGTCATAGGTTTGAGTTATCATAGTGGTTGATGTGAATCTCACCTCATCCTTAGTGTTGGATTATAAGTCTTCCATGCTTATTATAGGGTTAACCCCTCACTAGCATGTTGAAGCCTTCCTCACATGGTGCATTGTTGGTTTAGGTTGAGTTTTCTCCCTTTGATAACAAAAGACCTTAAGGCTTTTAATCAAATCAATTCACCAATCTTTGATATTTTTACCCCGAACTACGAGGTTTTGATCTTCCCTTTGTGATGGTACGTAGGGAATGGGTTCATCCATTCAAACAACAAAATTTGTAAATATAATCTATTCTCTTCTCATCCCTCCAATCTTTTGCACAAATCTTTTCACAAATACCAACCTACAACACATATTTGTAAAAAGGGTTCCCTTAGAGTACTAAGGATGTTTTGGGTGGGTAAAACCTTCCCCATTTCATAACCAACCCCCTCAACTAGATCTCTGACATTTTTATTAGTTTTTGATTTGAAAAACATCTTACTTGGCTTTTGTTCGCTTTTTAGCCTTTCCTTTGGACAAATAAAAGTGTGGTGGCGACTCGAATTGTATGTTGACTTTTGGTTTAGTCGATAAACCAAAAGGTAACAAAAACCCCGCTACAAACCCTGCTTTGGCTCGTCGTCAACTTGGGTTCCCCTTGAGAGACAAGCCTAATAACACTTTGTTAGAAGGTCTTTTTTATCAAGAGGGTAAAGATCCCTAACATTTGAAGCAGAAGATTGTGCATGCTTGGCATAATGTGCATAGGAAAGGAAGATCCGAGCCTGGTCCGTGCAATTGTGTAGCTTTGGAAGCTTACACTCTTTGGGTGAAGAAGAGAGCTATGGAGTTGAAGATGCCTTATCCTTGCGAAAGACATATGTCTATGTTTGTGGTTGAGCGATTAACTCTCCCTAACCAAGATATAGAGGAGTTGGAAGACGCGCTCATCAAGATGAAACAAGGGAAGGATATGTGGGAAGAGTGTTTCCATGCATTGAGAAAAAAGCATGAAGAGTTGCTATTGGAGTCTAGGACAAAGATGCACTGATTGAGCTACTTGAAGGCCGAGTGACGAAGAGACAGAGAGAGCCAGAGTTTTCATCTTCTAGCATGCCTCAACCTTCCGTTGCTTGGAAGAAGATTGTTGACCAGCTTGTCCTCGAGAAGACTCAGATGAAGGCTTCTTTTGAGACCGAGATTCGTCGCTTTCGAAGGAAGTATGCGCCTTCAGCCAGATCTTCTGACATTGTTGTTAGGGATCCTTAGGATGACTAGTCTCCTTTTCTCTTGTATCTTTTATTTTTTGGTTTATGAAATTGTACTCAGTGTAATCCTTCCAATTTATATAAATGAAAAGAGATTTTTGGTCATATCAAATTATTGCAATTGCCATTTCAATTTTTATATATTTGCAAATGATATAGTAAGTTCCTTGGGGAAAAAATAATAATAAAAATAATCAAGCATTGCATTTCATGCATCATTTGCATAAGCAGGTTTTTGCCAGGTGTCTCATTAGTGTTCTTCTGTGCTTTAGCCAAGCTGACTCACCGGTACAACACTCGAGCCAATTATTCAAAGATCATGGAACACCTTGAGCAAGAGAATTGAGACTTGAAAGAGGAGATTGCCCGACTGATTGCCATGATGGAGTCAGTTCTTTCTGCCTAAAGCCAAGCTTCTCCAACTCCTGTAACTCCTCCCGCGAGGACTGTCATTTCTGAAGTGGTAACCTTTATTGTGCCTGTTGCCACCGCCCACTTCGCTCTGAATCTGCCTGCTGGATTCCCTTTGGGAATGCCTCTGAATTTTGTGCCAGAAGGTTTCGCTCCCACTTTTTCTTCCATGCCGGCATCTAGCCCGTTCATATCTGTGCCGCCTCCCATTATGCACACTTTGCCGCGCGTAGAAGACACCATCTATCATTTCGAGCCATCTGAGGGCCCGGACGTCTATGAGAAGATGGATGAGATGAAGGATCAATTCCTTGAGCTACGCAAGGTACTGAAAATGCTGAGAGGCAAAGATCTGTTTGGGAAGTGTGTTGCTGAACTGTGCTTAGTGCCCAACGTGAAAGTCCCTCTGAAATTCAAAGTGTCTGACTTTGAAAAGTATAAGGGAAACTCCTGCCCACTCAGTCATCTTATGATGTATGCCCGCAAGATGTCAACCCAGACAGATAATGATCAACAGTTGATTCACTATTTCCAGGATAGCCTGATAGGTGCTGCACTCCGGTGGTATATGGGGCTAGGTAGTTCAAGCATCCGCACTTTCAATGATCTAGGTGAGGCTTTTGTAAAGCAGTACAAATACAACATGGATATGGTGCCAGATAGGGACCAGCTGATGTCCATGTCTCAGAAAGACAAGGAGACATTCAAAGAGTACGCCCAGTGTTGGAGGGAGTTGGTTGCCCATATCACTCCTCCTTTGGAGGAGTAAGAGATGACGAAAATCTTTCTCAAAACCCTGAGTTCATTTTATTATGAACGAATGATTGTCAGTGCCCCCAGTGATTTTACCGAGATGGTAAACATGGGGATGACTTGAAGAAGGGGTCCGTGAAGGAAGATTGTCAGAAGAAGAGGCGTCAACTAGCAAAAAGTATGGGAGCAATTTTAGCAAGAGGAAGGAAAATGAAATAAATGCAGTAAGCAGTGGGAGGTAGAGAAGGCCTCAAGCAAGAAGAAATTTACCACCCCGTCAACACCATCATCATCAAGTATCTTCCATTATTCCAGTGTTTTCAAATTAACCAGCAACACCAATTCAACAACAACAACAACATCAGTATCAAAATCAACGTCAGCAACAACAATCGCAACAAAGAACAAACACCTACAACAACAACAACTCCAACAACAATCATCACTAACAATAGAATTTTGAGAGGAAGAAGGTCTCTTTCGACCCAATTCTTATGTCATACACAGAGTTGTACCCATATTTAGTCCTCAAGAATTTGATTCAACCGAGGAATCCACCGCAGATACCAGAAAACCACTTCCATGGTGGTATAAACCTGAGCTTCGTTGTGCTTTTCACCAGGGTGCACCTGGGCACGATATTGAGAACTGTTATCCACTGAAATATGAGGTGCAAAAGCTTATGAAGAATGGCATGGTGTCTTTTGAAGACCGCGCGCCTAATGTGAAAGCTAATCCCTTGCCCGCTCATGGGAATACCTCAGTGAATATGGTGGACGGCTGTCCAGGTGAATACAAAGTTTTTGATGTGCGTTTCATTCGTGGATCCTTGGTGCAGATACACAAGGACATCTATATGGTGAGTGAATGTGAACATGATCACGAAGGTTGTGATATTTGTAGTGTGAACCCAAGGGGGTGCATTGTTGTGAAAAGGGACATCCAGCGTCTGATCGATGAAGGTATGATCCAGATTTGTCAATCCCGTCATGAAGATGATGATGTTAATGTCATTGTTCCCGTTTTCAAGCAACCAGAGCGGTTGGTGATGCAGTATGATAGTAGCAAGAACGTCAGCAATAGATCAGTTTCGCCGTTGGTAATACGGTTGGCGGGCCGAGTCCCGTATGCATCTGATAAAGCTGTATCGTATTAATACAATGCTACGATGATTGAGAAAGGTCAAGAGGTCATGTTGCCTACAACCAGTTCAGTAGTAAGCATTGCAGATGCTACGAAGATGACCCGCAGTGGTCGAGCTTTTGGGCCAGTTGTCCCAGAGGGTACGGAAGATTTGATTGTTGGTAAGAAGGCGGAGGTGCCTAGTGTAGATCCTGTTGATTTTTCAAGAGATAAGTCTGGTGAATCCAGCAATTTGAAAGCCAATAGTGATGATGATGAGGTACTCTGACTAATCAAGAGGAGTGAATTTAACGTGGTTGAGCAGTTGCTCTAGACTCCCTCTAAGATTTCCGTGTTGTCTCTGCTCATAAATTCTAAAGCGCACAGAGAAGCACTCCAGAGAGTTCTTGGACAGGCATACATGGAGCAAGATGTTACTATAGCTCAATTTGATCATATTGTGGCTAACATCACTTCATGCAATAATTTGAGTTTTTGTGATGAAGAACTCCCTGAAGAGGGAAGAAATCACAATCTGGCTTTGCATATTTCGATGAATTGCAAAGAAGATGCTTTGTCAAACGTGCTAGTTGATATTGGGTCGTCACTCAATGTGCTTCCAAAATCAACATTGTCAAAGTTATCTTATCAAGGAGCTCCCATGAGGTGCAGTGGGGTAATTGTCAAAGCCTATGATGGCTCTCGCAAGACTGTCATTGGTGAAGTGGACCTTCCAGTCAAGATAGGTCCGAGTGATTTTCAGATTACTTTCCAGGTAATGGATATTCACCCGGCCTATAGCTATTTATTAGGAAGGCCATGGATTCATGAAGCAGGGGTTGTTACTTCCACTCTACATCAGAAGCTCAAATTTGTCAAGAATGGCAAGTTGGTGATTGTGGGAGGTGAGAAAGCGCTGTTGGTCAGCCATCTGTCATCTTTTTCGTATGTGGAAGCTGAGGATGAGGTTGGGACACCGTTCCAAGCCTTGTCTATTGCTGCTGAGAAGAGAGTTGGGGCACCTATGTCCTCTCTAAAAGATACGCAGAAGATTGTTGAAGAAGGAACTGTTGATCAGTGGGGGCATGTGGTAGAGGTCTCTGAGAATAGAGGACGAACTGGATTGGGGTTCCAGAAGGGCTCGTCAACTGCTAGATCTAAAGAGATGCAACTCAATTTCCGTAGCGGAGGGTTCATTCATGGGGATGAACAACACTTAAATGTTGTGCTAGAGGATAATGAAGAGGAAGACTGCACCAACTTTGTGACGCATGGACAAACATGCAACAATTGGACTGCTGTTGATATTCCTGTTATTTTGCATCGATCTAAGTAATTTTCTTTTTATATTTTAAAAAATCCTTCTCCTACGCCTAAGGGAGAAGTGAACATTGTTTGGGCATTTTAAATTGATCATCAATAAAATTAATTTTATTCATCCACATCTTTGATTGGTTTGTTTTTACTTTTTGCTTTATTCTGAAAATGGTAATCACAAAAAATATAAATAAACAATATAATTGTCCATCTGCATAATATTTGGTCACAAATTCATTTCTCTAAAATCAAAATATCAAATCATTATGCAGGTTGGTTCCTAACCCCATTGAATACAATGATCCTTCTCCTTTTCCAAATTTTGAATTCCCTGTGTTTGAGGCCAAGGAGGAAAGTGATGAATTATCTCGTCTTCTTGAGCAACATGAGAAAATCATTCAGCCATTTGAAGAGCAGATTGAGCTAGTCAACTTGGGTTCCGAAGATGATGTGAAGGAAGTCAAGATTGGGTCTCGATTGTGTCCAGATGCTAAGAAGGGGTTGATTGATCTTCTTCGAGAGTATTCAGATGTGCTTTCTTGGTCCTATCAAGACATGCCTGGGTTGGATTATGATATTATGGAGCATAGATTGCCGTTGAAGCCAAAATGCCCTCCAATCAAGCAGAAGTTGAGAAGAATGCATCCTGATAGGGCTGTGAAGATCAAAGAGGATGTTTAGAAGCAAATTGATGTTGGTTTCCTCGTAACTGCTGAGTATCTGCAATGGGTGGCCAATATTGTGTCTGTGCCGAAGAAAGATGGAAAAGTCCGCATTTGTGTTGATTATAGAGATTTGAATAGAGCCAGTCTGAAAGATGATTTCCCTCTGCCACACATTGATATGTTGGTAGACAATACTGCTAAATTCAAAGTCTTTTCGTTTATGGATGGATTTTCCGGATATAATCAGATTAAGATGGCACCCGAGGATATGGAGAAGACCATGTTCATTACACGCTGGGGAATATTCTGCTATAGAGTGATGCCTTTCGGTCTAAAGAATGCTGGTGCAACTTACCAGAGAGCAATGACTACTCTTTTTCATGATATGGTGCATAAAGAGATTGAAGTTTATGTCGATGACATGATTGCTAAATCAATTGACGAAGAGGAACATGTTGAGCATTTGTTGAAGCTATTCCAGCGTTTGAGGAAGTATAAACTCCGCTTGAAACCCAATAAATGTACTTTTGGGGTTCGTTCTGGTAAGTTGTTGGGCTTTATTGTCAATGAGAAGGGTATTGAGGTTGATCCTGCCAAGGTCAAAGCAATACAAGAGATGCCTGCGCCCAAAACTAGGAAGCAATTCAGAGGTTTTCTCGGCCACTTGAATTATATTTCCAAATTCATTTCCCACATGACTGCCACATGTGCGCCTATATTCAAGCTTCTTCGGAAAGATCAATCTTGTGATTGGACCGAAGACTGCCAAAGAGCATTTGATAGTGTCAAGAAATATTTGCTTGAACCTCCGATTTTGTCTCCACCTGTTGAAGGAAGACCATTTATCATGTATTTGACTGTGCTAGAAGATAGTATGGGTTGTTAATCAGTCACCATTTATAGTAAGTTTTCATTACTGATTCGACGCAAAACAGAGATATTTGACACATTGTGCACGCATTTAAGGTACAATTCGAGTAGTTTTACTTCCGTTATGTTATTTACGCATTTTTGATCTTTATTATGTTTTATTTTGTCAGACAGATCCGGGTAGAAGAACCGGAGAACTCAAAACACGACAATGCGAGAGTCCGATATGAAAAAGAGCAGAAAATCCCAATACAGGAGGCCTGACATGGCCACCAGTGTCAGCTGACACTGGCCGTGTCAGGGAAAGGGAGACAGAGGAAGAAAACAGTAGCCTGACACGGCCACCCGTGTCAGCTGACACGGGCCGTGTCAGGCAGACTTCACCCCCGTGTTAGGCATGCCAGGGGCGTGTCAGGCTAACCAGTAGGCTGACACGGCCACCCGTGTCAGCTGACCCCCATTTTCTTATTGCTTTATTATTTTCTTTTTACACTCAAAAAACCCAAATTAATACTTTTTTTTTAATTGAATGATAATTTAAACTCAATACTACATGCAGTCCTTGAGATCGACATTCGGGGATTTTCCCCATTATTACTATAACAGGCAAAATAGTACACTTGCTATTTTCCCGATCAAGTTTTTGGCGCCATTGCCGGGGACTGCCAAAAATATAGAGTTTAAATTTTATTTAAATTAAAATTTTGTTGCTCTGCAATAAAATTATATTTCTGTCATTTATATTATACTAACCAGTGTATGCGAGGAAAACCCTCAGCTGAAATTCTTTTTGACGCAGAGATCGAGAGAACCCTTCACAGAAGACGCAGAGAACAAAGAGTGGATTCTACAGAAGAAAGTACCTCGGATCAACCAGAAGTCAAGGAACCAATGGCTGAAGTTCCTCCAGTCCCACCTCCTCAAAACCCATCTCCTCCACCTCCGGAGAGACTCCTAGGTGATTATGGAGGTGCAAACGCACCGGGTGGTCGACTGACCATAGTTAACCAACCGGTGAATGTGACAAATTTTCAACTGCATCCTAGCACGATCAATCAATTGGAAAGAAAACCTTTCACCAGAAAGGTTAATGAAGATACTAACAAACACCTGCAGAGATTTCTGACCATGAGCACCACCTTGAAAATTGATGGTCACACTGATGAAGCAAAAAAATTAAGAATGTTCCCGTTCACTTTAGCTGAAGACGCGGAAGAATGGTTTTATTCTCTCCCTGCCGGTAGTATCACTTTCTGGGAGAAGATGGAAACTGCATTCTTAAATGAGTATTTTCCAGCATCAGTATTCCTGAGAAAAAGGTATGAAATTCTGAATTTCAAACAAAAGGATGGTGAATCACTGGGAGACACTTACAAAAGATTCAAAAGGATCTTAGTTGCGTGTCCCACTCATAATATGGATCAGACATAACAAATGCAGATGTTCGTTAATGGGCTGAAAATAAAGACAAAGCATTTGATTGATACAGCAGCCGGTGGCTCAACAAATTTCTCAACAGCCACTGGCATCAAGAGGATTATTGAAGCAATATCTGCGAATGAGCATCTAGACTTATATGACAGGTGTACCAGTAAACCAGATGGGGTGATTGATCTAAAATTGGAGACAAATAAAATCCGCCTGGAAGACACTGTTGCTGCCGAAATAGACAAAAAGCTGAAAGCTATGAATATAGGTATCCAATAGATAGCACAAGTTCAACCAGTTCAGGAGAGCACTTATGAAATATGTAATGGACCTCACCACACTGTCTATTGCTTTGCGACTCCTCAACAAATTGAAGAGATCAAATTCTTGAAGCAAAATAATCCCTACTCTAATACGTACAACCCAGGGTGGAAGAATCATCCAAACTTCTCCTGGAAAGACCAGAGAGGGAATGTTCTGCAACAAGGTATAGGGCAATATCAGACTCTATATCAGCAACAGCAACAACAACAGGCACCTAAAAAGGCAGACTGGGAGATTTCCATTGAAAACCTGGCAGCTCAAAATAGACAATTTGAAGAAGAGACTAGAAACAATCAGAAAAACACCACCGCCTCCCTAAAGAATCTTGAAGTTCAGCTGAGGCAGATAGCACCACAACTAGCAAGTTCTCTAACACCAGGTTCCTTACCAAGTGAAACAGTTCAAAATCCGAGAGGTCAGGAGAATGTCTATACTGTCACGACGACAGAGAAACAGGCTGCTAAAAAGAAAAAAATTATATCACCGAGCGAGCCGACTAAAGAAGACACTACAAAAGGAACTAAACCAGTGATTAAGTTACCCTACCCTCAGAGAGTGACAAAGAAGGAACCCAGTGAGTCAGACTTGGAGAAATTCATGACAATGTTTAAAAAGATTGAGAGTCATATGGCCTTGTTTGAATCACTTGAAAGGATGCCCATGTACAAGAAATTCGTGGAAAAGGTAATGGCTGAAAAAAAACCAACCACTGAAGAACAGGTATCCGATAAGGAACAATATAATGCAAACCCCCTGGGGCAGAACATTCCTAACAAACAAAAGGACCCAGGAACTGTCACAGTACCATGCACAATCAAAGAAAGAACCTTCAAAAAGGTACTGATAGATTCAGGAGCTAGTGTGAATTTGATGCCCTTATCAATCTATCACGGGCTAGGTATTAAAAATATCAGTGATATAAAGACCAATCTGAAGTTTGCAGATCACTCAAGAAAAGATGCACATGGTATAGCTGAAGATGTGCTGGTCACAATAGCGGACTTGACCTTCCCAGTCAATTTTGTAATCCTAGACATACCTGAAGACAATGAGGAACCCATCATTTTGGGTCGACCTTTCATGAAGACAAGTCGATGCAAGCTCGACATGGATGAATGCACGTTGACCTTGAAAGTTCATAACAAGGAAATAACAGTGACTGCTATTGAGAACCAGGAAATGGAGGAAGATACAGAATATCAGTATCAAGTGGGCCTAATCAGGACATTGAATACTATCAAAGTCTCACCACTGCCAGTAACCACCCTGAACAGAGTGATTCCTAACACCGAAAGGAAGGTCAAAAAGGAATCGTGGCACAAAGGAGTCCACCCTGAGAAAAGAGACAACGTCCGAGTTTCAGACAAGAGATGCAACAAAGTTGTGAACCTGAAATACCCCCCATGATAGGGGAAGTGAACCTTCAAGCCATGCGACGTTAAACAAAGCGCTTCGTGAGAGGCAACCCACGCTTTTTATTTCTAAGCATTTTTTTGTGTCTATAGGTATACAAGAGTCCCACAAGAAGGAGCTAGCAAAACCAACGGTTAACCTGACAAGAAAACCTAAAAACGACCAAAAGGACAGCCTGACACGGCCACCCGTGTCATCTGACACGGGCCGTGTCTGAAGAGAAAAATTTGGAAAGGAGATTTGGAAAAAACAGTGATCTGACACGGGCCGTGTCAGGAGCACTATAAGAAAAGAAAATTTGAGGATGAAAAACAGTGGCCTGACACGACATGGCCGTGTCAGGCGTGCAAAATTTTTGAATTTTTTTTTTGAAAATTTTAAATTTTTGTGGGGCCCACCCACTTAAACTTTTTTTAACCACTCTTTTTTTCTCTTAATCACTCATCATCAGATTTTTTACACCACTCTCTCTCATACTTTTCATCTTCTTCTCCCTCTCTCTCACAAACCCCATTAAACTTCACTCACCTCACCACAAAAACCTTACATGCAACCAAGATCCACACACCTATAGCCAAAACATCCTTCACAAATATTTCTCCCCTCACCATCCCGGTCGCAAGCACGGTTTTAGATTTTTCTAACTCCAAAGTTCGAAATTTTGCTATTTTTGCAGGTCCAAAATGTCCTCGAACAGAATTCTTACCGGAAAGCAACAACGAGCGGAGATGGCAAAGTCCCGGAAGCGCCCGAGCCGGAATCCTAATCCGCACAATATTGTGTTTGACAATCCGGAGCAAGAGCGACGTTACCAAATCCACCGGAAATGCAAGCTTACGCCGACCCGGTATATGTGTGAAAAGACTCTGATCGATCTCGGGCTAAAAATTGAGGTAGACCGAATGTTCCACGTCTTGGGCATGCTCGAGTTTATGAGTTTGGAGGCTCCGACCTATGAACGCATCACTCTCGAGTTCCTCAGCACCTTGGAGTTTCAGCTAGAAAAGCGGTGGGTTAACACCACCAGGTATTATTTCGGCACCTTACGCTTTCGATTATTTAACAATTGTCACGAATTATCTGTTGAGGAGTTAACTGCTATACTCCGACTCCCGCTAAACGGACCCGGAGTGGTCCCCGACGGGTTTTCTCCTAAGGATTTCTAGATCGCCATAACCGGAAGGATGGATTACTCCTCCAAAGGTGCGAAGGCATCGGGCATCCAGAATCCTTGTTTCAGGTATGCCCAAAAAGGCTTAGCCTACACATTGTTTGGTAGAGGCGACAGCACTGGAGTAGCTACTTAGAGAGAGTTATTCTTCATGTACTTGATCGCTCAAAATCAGACCATCAACGTAGCTGCCTTTGCAGCAGACTACCTGGGGAGAGTCGGCCAAGCAAACTCCAGCGGCATTTCCGTGGGAGGTATGATCATCCAGATTGCATTGCATTTCGGGTATCAGGCTGTTTTACTCGAGGACACGCCAATCGCATGTAATACTAAAATTGACATGTCTGCTCTGATAGCCCAAGGTATGATTGCGGTTGCCCCTACACATTATTCTGTCCTCATTCATAAACGGTTTATCATCGCTCTGCCGGATCCGGACAGAGTAGCTATCACTGATTGTGCGAATTGGCTTTATGTGAGCGCCGATCCCGATGCGGATGAGGGCCACGACACTGACCATTTTTATGCAGGTGACCAATTTGTAGATGACCAGGAAGAAGGACGAGAAGAAGAATATCCTCAAGCACCGCCTGGGCATTTTGTTCCACAACCGCAGGAACCCACCCAACAGGCGGAAGGTTCCTCATCTTGGTCAACTGACCAATGGGGCTGGATACAGACCGAAATAGGTGACTTGAGGGCTGAACAGCAAAGGCAAGGCATCGAGCAAGCCCGTCAGGGAGCAATGTTGGAGGACATGAGCAGCATGATGCGACAGTTGATGTTACATTTCCCACCACCGCCTCCTCAGTAGGACTCTGTAAGTTCCCTCCTCCGCGCTTGTTCACAAACATTGTGGACAATGTTGACTTCAAGTGTGGGGGAGATTTTATGTCTTTCATTTGCAATTTGTTTGTGTTATTTTTACTTTTGTATTGAAAATTTTGTATTGAATGTACATTATGCTGCAAGTGTGTGTGTCAGGTCTGTGTTACAGGTTGGAAAAGTAATGATCACAAGTGAAAAGTGGATGAAAGATCACACCACTCACCATGGCTTGTTGTGAAGGATCTCCCCAGAAAATGACACTGCTGAAAGTAAAGATCGGACGCAACGTACACAGCTTAATCGACACAAGTATCCTGCACACTTCGAAGTAAGAAAGCAATTGCACCAAATTAAGAAGCACTGTGGATCCTGTCAAAGCTGAACCAAACCCAGTGAGTCAGAAAAGGCCAAACACATTAATCATCATGAGCGTCATTCAGGTTTGTCTTTATCACTCTTAATTTGCGTAGACTCTCTGGGACTGTCACTGCATGATCCACACACTGAGGCACGTTGTTTGCAATTAACCCCGAGCCTTTCTAGCCATCCTGCATTATTATATCCTTCGTTAACCCCATTTGAGCCTATATCCATTTTTTGTTTAAAACACCATGAATATAACCATTGGCCAAAAACACTCCCTCACCCTGCTCAGAGTCATGAGAATATATTCCAATTGTGTTGAAAAGCTAAGTTTGGGGTAAAAACCCCAAAAGCTCTCAAAGCCCTAGGAAGTGCAAAAACAAGAGAAAAACAAAAAGTGATGAATCGAGAAAAAGAAAGAAAAATAAAAATCAAATACTCGACGATTCAAAAGAAAGAAGCACGGAAAAGGGTAGTCGGTAAAAATTCAAGAAATAAGAAAAGAAAACCGAGGAACTAAAAGAAACCAACACAGGATACAACATCGACTCTGAGCCAAAAGCCCCTTGTTTTCCTTTTTTTTTGTGAATCCATACCCTAACCCAAGCCAAGCTACAACCTTAAAGACCTCAAAAAGTGTGTGTGTTATGTGTAGGTGATGAGAAAAGAGAGACTATTCAAACTTGTGAGTGATATTGCATACTTTGAATTATGAGTGTAAACAGTTAACCCCGAGAGAATTGGTGAGAATGTGAAATAAGCTGACAGGTGAAACGGTGCTTTAAAGTGGAAGTGTGAATGATAACTTATGAAGATGGGTAGGACTTGTGGAAGAAAAGGGGAAGACGTTTGCGAATGATCTCAGCAGTGGTGGAAAGCATAAAGAATTCTGGGGAGTGATACCGGAACATTACTTGGGACAAGCAATGAGCTAAGTTTGGGGTTGTGATTAGTCACCATTTATAGTAAGTTTTCATTACTGATCCGACGCAAAACAGAGATATTTGACACACTGGGCACGCATTTAAGGTACAATTCGAGTAGTTTTACTTCTGTTATGTCATTTACGCATTTTTGGTCTTTATTATGTTTTATTTTGTTTATTTTGATTTTATGCGTGGAATAGCTGTGTTTTTGTCAGACAGATCCAGGTAGAAGAACCGGAGAACTCAAAACACGACAGCGCGAGAGTCCGGTATGAAAAAGAGCAGAAAATCCCAGTACAGGAGGCCTGACACGGCCACCCGTGTCAGCTGACACGGGCCGTGTCAGGGAAAGGGAGACAGAGGAAAAAAACAGTAGCCTGACACGGCCACCCGTGTCAGCTGACACGGGCCGTGTCAGGCAGACTTCACCCCCGTGTTAGGCATGCCAGGGGCGTGTCAGGCTAACCAGTAGGCTGACACGGCCACCCGTGTCAGCTGACACGGGCCGTGTCAGCCCAAGCCCAATTTTTCCAATTTTTTCGGGCTTTTCATTCTTCGAGCTTTGTGGAGACATCTTTGGACCTGTCCAACTGCTGTTGGGAACTTTCACTATAAAAAGAGGTCTTCTACCAAAGGAAAATTCATCCTGGAGTACAGCAAACCACAGTATTGTGAAGCAATCAAGTATTACAGAGATCAAGGCATTTGGAAAGCTGAAGAGATTCATGAGCGGGAGCGATTGAAGATCAAAGTCATCCAAATTACTTGTAATGTGTAATTTTTATCTTGCATTGGTTTTAAACAATATGAGTAGCTAAACCCCCCAATGCTAGGGGGTGTCCCTGATTTAGAATTGTAATGAATTTGAGTTTACATTTGCATTTATAATATTTTATTTACGGTAACCTGTTGATGTGCTTATTGCTTTCTCTTTCGGACCAATCGAGATTGATCTATGGTTATCACCTAGGTTGGACCGCCAGTGATAAGGTTTTCATCAGGTTACTCTGCAGTAGATATCACCTAGGACTAGGGATACCCTGTATGAACCAGAGCATTCTTGATATTATACAGCTTAACTTCACACTCATTGGCTATGGACATAGGAATGAGGGTAGATTCATTAAAGGTTTTCTCACCAAGGACTTGGGAGAAAATACCCTGGAGAACTGGTAGTAATTGATATTTGTTGATGCAATAGTAACTCAGAGTAATTACAAGGATAAATCATACACCTTCCCTGGCATTGTTCCTTTTTCTCCAGAAACCCCTATTTTCTTATTGCTTTATTATTTTCTTTTTACACTCAAAAAACCCAAATTAATACTTTTTGTTTAATTGAATGATAATTTAAACTCAATACTACATGCAGTCTTTGAGATCGACATTTGGGGATTTTCCCCATTATTACTATAACAGGCAAAATAGTACACTTGTTATTTTCCCGATCAGTTGTGTTCTTGGTCAGCAAGATGAGACTAGGAAGAAAGAGTTTGCAATTTACTACCTCAGTAAAAAGTTCACCGACTGTGAGACTCAGTATTCAATGCTTGAGAAAACTTGTTGCGCCTTGGCTTAGGCTGCTAAGCGTATGCGTTAGTATATGTTGAATCATACCACTTGGTTGATATCCAAAATGGATCCAATCAAGTAGATATTTGAGAAGCCTGCTTTAACTGGGAGAATTTCCCGTTGGCAGATGTTATTGTTAGAGTATGATATAGAATATCGATATCAGAAAGAAATCAAAGGTAGTATCTTGGCTGACCATTTGGCTCACCAACCAATTGAAGATTATCAGTCAGTACAGTATGAATTTCCTAATGAAGAGATTTTATACTTGAAAATGAAAGATTGTGATGAACCATTGCTAGAAGAAGGGCCAGAACCTGGTTCACGTTGGGGCATGGTATTTGATGGAACTGTTAATCAATATTGAAATGGAATGGGGGCAGTGATTATTACTCCTCAAGGCATGCATCTACCATTTACAGCTAGATTGACTTTCAAGTGTACGAACAACATGGCAGAATATGAAGCTTGCATTATGGGGCTTGAAGAGGCCATGAATATCAGAATCAAATATTTGGATGTCTACGATGATTCAGCTTTGGTAGTGAATCAGATCAAAGGAGAATGGGAGACAAATTAACCCGTTTTAATACCATATAGAGATTATGCGAGGAGGATTTCAACTTTTTTTACAAAGGTTGAGTTTCATCATATCCCTCGAGATGAGAACCGGATGGCAGATGCTCTTGCAACGTTGGCGTCAATGATTGTAGTGAAGTATTGGAATGAAGTTCCCAATTTATCTGTGATGCGTCTTGATAGGCCAACTCATGTGTTTGTTGTTGAAGAGATCAAACACGAGAAGCCGTGGTATTACGACATTAAATGTTTCCTCCAAAGTCAGATTTAACCGCCTGGGGCATCTTTGAAAGATAAGAAGACTTTGAGATGATTAGCCGATAATTTCTACTTGAATGGTGATGTACTGTACAAGAGAAACTTTGACTTGGTTTTGCTCAAATGCGTGGATAGACACGAAGCAGACTTGTTGATGACCGAATTGCATGAAGGATCCTTTGGTACTCATTCCAATGGACATGAAATGGCGAAGAAGATGTTGCGAGCAGGTTACTATTGGCTGACAATGGAATCTGACTGTTGAAAGTTTGTGAAGAAATGCCACAAGTGTCAAATCTATGTTGATAAGATTCATGTTCCTCCGACACTATTGAATGCTATCTCTTCCCAATAGCCCTTATCCATGTGGGGAATTTATATGATTGAGCCCAAAGCTTCGAATGGACACCGTTTCATTTTGGTGGCAATTGACTATTTCACAAAAATGGGTTGAAGCGGCGTCGTATGCAAATGTAACCACGCAAGTTATTGTAAGGTTTATCAAGAATCAGATCATATATCGTTATGGTGTGCCAAGTAAGATCATTACTTATAATGGTTCAAACTTGAATAACAATATGGTGGAAGCTCTTTGCAAAGACTTCAAGATTGTACATCATAATTCTTCTCCCTATAGACCCAAGATGAATGGGGTTGTTGAAGCTGCAAACAAGAACATCAAGAAGATTATCCAGAAGATGGTTGATACGTACAAGGATTGAGATGAGATGCTCCTATTTGCTTTGCATGGGTATCGTACATCCGTCCGCACTTCAATAGGGGAAACCCCTTTCTCTCTCGTGTATGGTATGGAAGCAGTGCTCCCTGTAGAGGTTGAGATTCCTTCATTGCATGTGCTCATGGAAGCCAAGTTGACTGAAGCTGAATGGTGTCAGACCAGGTTTGACCAGTTGAATTTGATAGAAGAGAAGAGATTAACTGCCATGTGCCATGGTCAGTTATATCAGCAGAGAATGAAGAAAGCTTTTGATAAGAAGGTCAAACCTCGTGTGTTCAGAGAAGGTGACCTTGTGCTCAAGAAGATTTTGTCGTTCAAGCCAGATTCCAGAGGAAAATGGACTCCTAATTATGAAGGCCCATATGTTGTCAAGAGAGCCTTTTTAGGAGGTGCATTGATTCTTACAACTATGGATGGTGAAGAGTTCACTCGTCCTGCGAACGCAGATACAATCAAGAAATACTTCGCCTAAAAAAAGAAAAGAACAACTCGCTAAGTTGAAAACCCTAAAGGGAGGCTTAGGCAAAAAATGAGCGTCTCAGTGGATTTAAAACCTGAAAGGGCGATCCAGGTAAAAATTAGAGACATAAAAATAGAAAATAATTTCCCGATAAGTTGAATACCCCACCTTGGGGCAACTTATGCAAAAATTAGGGATTATGGCAAGTAACTGCATTCTGCTGATCTTCAGTGATTTTTGAAGACTTTGTTTGAGCACAAGGGTTGACGTCAGTTCATCTTCAGCAGCGGTCAAAAACACAGTGGCTATCAAGATTTGGTAGAAGGATTAAGGAGCATTTGTATTCAATGTAACCCCTTTCCATGTAAATTACCATTTTCAACTTTGTAAAATCTATGGAGTCTTGTCATTTACAGACTACCATCCTATAAATAAAGTTGAGCTTTTATCCAATTGTTTCTACTCTTATTTAATTCAGCCAATAGTTTTAAATTTTTTTATGATCATTTTGAAATAAAATTTTTAAATCAAAATCAAATTTTCTTAAAAATATATAAAAGCAAAAAACTTTTCCAAAGCAAGTAACAATAATTTCAACAACATTTCAGTGAATAGCAAGTCCTTACGTGTGAAGCATCTAAGGTTCCCCAAGTAGTAACTCTTCGGATATCTCTAGGCATCGGTGTTGATTCATGCCCTCAGTAGAGTGTTGTTGTCCTCAGCTAGCGGATCCAGTTCCCCGGTGGAGTGTTTGATACACCAGTGGAATTTCTTTTCTGTTCCCCAGCTGAGTTGATTGATTCAGATCCCCAGCGGCATGTCCTGGTCCTCAACAGAGTTTCGGCCTTCCCAACGGAGTTCGTATCTCTTCAACAGGTAGATCATCATCAAAAGATGTTTGATCTCTCCCCAGTAGATCACTGTGGTATCTCCACCAATCCTCGCATTTTTGCTCCCAGTCAGAGTTTCTTCTTGGTTTTTGAGCAGCTTTCTGATTCCTCCCCAATAGGGTTGTCTCCCACTTTATGGTGTTGACCTAAAATTCCCTACAGTTGGATGTGTTTTCTCCACAGCAGATCTCCTCCTTCCCCAGCTAGGGTTTGAGCTTTTGGGATATTGATCTCTCTGTTCTCCAACAGTTTGTCTCCATGATTTTTGTGGATTGACCGAGGATTGTAACGGTGGTTCAAGTTCTTTGCGACACCTCTGTATCCTTTGCGATCGTTTTGTCAGAATAATCACCATATATACATACGCATATACTTTCATATAATTTCATGATTTACATATCCTGCATCTTCATATTTGATTAGTTTGAGATTTTCATTCTCTATTATGGCGGTACTTTATTCCCATACCAAATCTGGTGTCTGTCCTTGTTCAAGTATAAAGTGTCAGTCCATAAGCAGAAAAGACTTCAACCTTTCTCTGTTTCCCCACTGAGTTTGTTTCCTCGTGAATGATTGTTATTTCAGTTTCCTCTCCGGCAAATTTTCCGAATGGAATTACTCCCCTTGAGTTATGTCCTCATTGGGTTGAGTCTTGATTGACCGTTGTTTCTAGCTCTTACCTAGATAGATATTTTGGTCCCCTAAGAGTCTATTACCCAGTTGCTGGTAATATTCTTCTTAGTTTGTGGTCTGTTACTGCTTGCCCAATACCCCGCAAAAGTACCCCTTTTCTCCCCAGTGGAGTCCCCAGAAGTATATCCTTGATATGTTCATCTTAACCAGGTGACAACTATCTCTCTTTTCCCCGCAGGAGTATATCCTTGATATGTTCACTTTAACCAGTGACGGATATTCTCTTCTTTGGTATTCTACCCAGTAAAAAGGTAGTTGTAATCCCTATTTTGTTTCCCTAGAGAGTTAATCCTTGATATGTTCATCTTAATCGATGATGGGTTTTCTTCTCCTTGTTGGTCTTCTACCCAGTAAAAGATAGTTGTAATCCCTATTTTCTCCCCTTTCAGAGTATATCCTTGATATGTTCACTTTAACCAGTGACGGATTGTCTGTTTGATTGGTCTTCTACCCAGTAACCGGTAGTTGTAAATCCTACTTTATTCCCTCGTAGAATAAATCCTTGATATGTTCATCCTAACCGGTGACAGATTTTTCTCCGACGGTTTTCTATCCAGTTTTTGATAGATGTAATTCCCTTATGTTTAGTTGGTATATCCTTGATATGTTCATCTTAACCGATGATGGGTATCCTCCTTGACATCCCCAGGCAAGTCTATCCTTGATATGTTCATCTTAATCGATGACGTATTTTTTTCCCTGTTGAGTTTATCCTTGATATGTTCATCATAATCGATGATGGATACTCTCACCCTTGGTCTTCTGCCCAGTAACTGGTAGTTGTAAATCCTATTTTCTGTAGTTTTTCCCAACAATGCTATTCTTACCCAGTAACCGGTAATGAATATTCCTCCTGGCCTTTTCCTCAGCGAGTCATCCTTGATATGTTCATCCTAACCGATGACGGATGTTCTCTTTGTCAGATCTTTATTATATCCTTACCCAGTAACAGGTAGTAGGTAATAGATTTCTGCTCCTCCTGTGATGAAGTTTATTTCTTCCCCAGTTGAGTTGAGTGTGTTTTCCTTAGTGAATTCGTTTTGTCTCCAGCGTGAGTCGAGTATTTCAATCTTACTCGTATCCCACACAAATGTTTTTTTTGTTTCTCCCTTGCATGAGTCAAATATCTCAGTTTTTATCCTGACTTATTCGTACCCCTTGCAGATGTTATTTCCCCGGCTAAGTCCTTCCACTTTGTGTGGAATCCCTCGAGTCTCCCAGTAGTTTTAAGTCGTAGCCTGGCATACGCATAACTCCTTTTTATCCCCTCAGAGTCTCTGTCTCCCCAGTGAGTTTTCCTTATAGAATGCATTGTGCTCCTGCGGACTTTCGGTCTCTCTGATTTCTTTTCTGTTGTGGCAATATTTCCCCACAAAGCACTTAATTTTGCATTCATATCATATGCATCATGAGGTCTCTTAGGGACCAAAATTAGTTTCTCTATGTTTTTATTTAAGCCCATTCTACTAAGTCGACATTAAGATTTTAACCTTCGCCTCCTCAGTTAGAATGTCCTTAAATAGGGGCAGCTGTAAGACCCCAATTTTGACCCTAAGATCCCTCATGCATTTCATCATGCATAAGCATTGAGATCATATCTTGGCATCCTCCTTACCCCTTTTCATTGGATTTGTTTTGGGAGATATCACCAAGCATCATGTGATTATATCATACTTGTATATTATCATTTTACTAACCAAAATACCAAAAATATGTCTTTGTATCTATCTAACCCTTTTTTGTAGGTAGGACATGATCTCATTGATTCATTGATCATATTTAGGGTTTAAGACCCCCATGAACAAAGAGAAAAATAAAGAATTGATCCAAGAATGGTTATGATCATCATATATGAGTCCCATTTACTTCTACATGTTATATTGATCAAGTTTGCTTCAAGAGTTTGAGGGTTATTTGCCTTGGAAACCCTAGTTTGACTAGGTATCTTGAGTAACTTCTCCAACAAGCTATCTCACCTATTGATCAAATTTTTTAAGGGACACTTCAAAATTCATCATATTATGCATATATGATCTACCATGAGCCAAGAAAGTCAAGAGAATTGGAAATTAGCAAGTTGGTTGATGGTGGTTGGCCAGATGAATTCATCTGATCAAAACTGGGTCTCCCTAGACAATATCTCCTACAATTTTCACCATATGAAAAGGATTCCAAGAGAAAACTTACTCTAAATGATATTATAAACAACTTTCATGTTGAGACATAGATCTAGTTTTTCTTAGAAAATCATTTTCTATGTTGAAACATTATAGGTCATTTTGTCTAAACCCTAATTTGAAAGTCAACTTCCCAAGGCCATAACTTGCTCAATTTTTATGAGATGAAAGATTTCCAAGTTTCACAATCAAATTAAATGCGTCTACTTCAAATTTTATGTTTTGAGTAGGAGCTAATTCAACTTCTTTGCACATGTGATATGAGGCTACATTATAGGTCACTTTTGACATATACCATTGATCAAGTAATTTTGTCAAACTTCAAAAATGCATAACTCTATCATTCAAATCCAAATGACATTAAAATGGTGACCATTTTGAAGGTATTTGAGAGAGCTAAAATTTTGATGAATACACTTTTCTCATTTGAAGCTCCCATAAAAAGTTAAGCAAGGTGGAATATTGAGACATATGGCTTGACACTTAGAAAATTTTCAATATGTCAAATTTTTCCAAACTTCCACCTCAAATATCTTCAGGTTCCATGCTCCAAATGAAAAAGTGTTCAACATCAAACTTGTTCCTCTTGATCTCACCTTTCCAAAGAGCTAAACTTCATGCATTTTGGATGAGAAATGCATAGGTTGCGCATGGCTTAAACAGGTTGGTATCATGTGTCATGGATCAAACTTCAAACAACAATGCTCAATTACCTTGCAATCCAATCCACATCTAATTCATATGAACCTCATTATGGACTTTTGAACAATCATTTGATGGGCCTATGCGCGCCCATGCAGCTTGCTTACATCATTTTGCCAATTTTGGAAACTTAAGGGAGTGTGCAATTACCACTTGAATTCTCTATAAATTGAAGCTCAATTACCCAGAATGCGGACACACACTGTGCAAGCTTTGATTCCCCAAAGAAAACCCTTCATACTAAGAGGATAAACCCGAGAAATTCTGTTGAATTTGAGCTTGAATCTCCACTATTTTGGGATGCAATTCTACAGAAGTCCTATGATTCTAAGCCATTCCATTCATCTTCTACAAGCAATTGGAGTGAAGCAAAGCACATTTCAAATCAAGTTCTAGCAAGCTCAGACCTCCATTGAAGGTATTTTCCAGAAAATTTGATCTCTTCGATTATCCTTGTTTCTTGCTCAATTCTCTTGATTATTGTGTTGGTTGAAGTCATACCAATGTAGGCAAGGTGTTTGAGTTGTTTTAATGCTGAATTGAAGCAACTCGGATCATGAACCTCATTTTTCAATTCCACATATCTCTCAATATAGTTGGAATTGGAAGAAATGGAGGTGATATTCGTGCTCGATGATGTTTTCTCTTTAAAACTATGTCCCTGTTTGAAATTTTGGTGATGGTTGATGATGACCAGTCCGGCGAAGCTCGCCGGAGAAGACAATCAGAGCTCTAGCTCCGGTGATGATGTGTTTGAGGTCTAGATCATGTGATCCAATTCTTGTGTTCTAATCTTAGTTGTGCATTGTGATTACCAAGTTTACAGCACAATGGAATCGTGCATTGGTGGAACGCGCGTTGTGGATCATTAGATCTGCCACCTCAATTAATGAGGGAGATCCAATGGTCCACGTATTTTTTTCAATTTCTGATTTTCCTTTTTATTTCATTTTCTTCAATAATTCATATTAAATTCAATATTGATCCAAAAAATATGGGACTTTCACCAAAAAAATTTAAATATTTTCCTCTTTCATATTCTGAATTAAAATTGTTTTTGGATCATTATTAATATTTTTCATGACTTAATTGATTTTTCATTTGTTTTTAATTGTTTAAAAATATTTTTAAGTGTCCAAAAATTATGAATTTTTTTATCCAAGGTCCTTTGACCTTGTTTGACCTATGATAAATCACATGGTCATTTATTTGGTGTTTTGATGTGATTTTAGGATTTGGACAAAACATATTTGAATTTAATGCATTATTTAAATACTTTTAATTGAATAAATGTCATTTTTATTGTGTTGACCATTTGGATTGACTTATTTGAGTTTCTCATTTGTTGTTGGGCCTTGGTCAAGGTTGATTTGACTTTGTCAAGTTAATATTATTGGATTTAGGGGATGGATGGAATGTACATTCCATCTCCCAAAATGAATTAATAATATTAATTTGGTAAAAGTCATCCTTTGACCAATTTGTGATCTCCTTCATCCCTTTCCCTCTTCATCTAATTCCCTTTCTTCACCCATTCATTTTCAATTGGCCAATGACATCTCAAAGTCCAAATGCTAGTTGATTGAAAGATTAACATGAGTATGGATGAGAGTAGGCCACATCTTTGCATATTTTTTTGTGTGTGGTATGTTTAATGAGCATGGTTCTTAATACTATGTCTCCAACATGCATTAACACCAAAATTTTATTGTTCGACCTCAAATTGGGACTTCTACATAAGTCCAATTATGATTGCTTAACATAGCACTAAATTTGTGACATAAAAGGCATAAGCATTCTAGTTAGTGAGATTGTACGTCTCCCCTCTTCCATGGTATTATGTGGAAACTTGGCCTTTTTCCTTCCTTTGGAAGATGTTTTGGTTCAAGGACCCATGCTTGTGGCAAGTGGGTTGAGTGTTCTCCAAAGAATGTCTTGAATGAAAAAGCAAAACAAAACTAACTACTAACTTACTAACCATTAAATTTTACTTTCAAGCTTTTACTTTTAATGCAATTTATTTTATTGCTCTATTATCATTAATCATTGTACATATCATTCTAATTGTTTATGTTTATGCAATTTCCACTTTGTCCACTTGGACCATATTGTGTGATATTATTTTGCTTTGTGTATATCATGTTTGTTTGATTGGTCTTTGACCATTAATGCACATAATAATAACAAAAACCCTAAAAGACTTTGAGTGGATTGTTGTTTGATCTCCCCAATTGGACTTAGAATCTAGGCAACATTCCTTTGCTAATGGACTTGGCCAATGCTAATTTGTGAAGAACCAAGAACTTGCAAGTTTGAATTCATCTGGTACATCATTCAAGATCTCTCCAGATTCATTTGCAACATTGATTATCATTAAGTTGTTACGTTGAACTTGTGACTTGTGAAATTCATTTGTTACATGGGCTATTTTAAAGAAGATCATTGAAGTGGATAAGCTTGGATGAGGCCATCTTTATTTGATGCCTTTGCTCTTCAAGATTGATATGTTTGTGCATTTGTATGTTGCTTGAATCTAAAAAGTCCAAGGGAATTCTGGGTTTCTATTGACATACTTGTCTATTGGATTTCTCCCATTTGGTCAGATCTTTTCAACTTTAAACTTTTAAATTTTGTGCATAGGGTAGTCTCTTCATCTTCTCCCCATTTCTTTAATTTCAAAATCTGTCCCTCCATTTTTCAAAAACATTCTTTGTGTGAACTATTTTTGTTCTAAACTTTGACCACTTTCAAGAAGATAGAAACTTTGGCCTTATGCCATTGCATTTTCAAACTCATTTTCTTAAACCAAACTTGTGAATAAACTTAACTATACTTGACTTAAACTTTCAAAAATGCCAAAAAAGAACTACCCCATTCAAATCATTTTAGGCCTTTTTGCCTTTCAAACCTAATTTTTGTTAAAACCAATACACTCATTTTGAAATTTCTAGCACGAACTACGAGGTTTTGATCCCTCATTTTTATGTTGGTACGTAGGCACAAGACCGAAGGTCTTGTCAAACACAAAAATATAATTAATCAATTCTTTTCTCATCCCCCCATTCTATTTGTTTGTAAACATCACTTTGTACAAAAATACATATGCACAGAAAAAGGGCTCTCTAGGAGTACCTAGGACACTTTGGGTGCTAACACCTTCCCTCTGTGTAACCAACCCCCTTACTTGTGATCTCTGACTTTTATTAGTTTTTATTTGAAAACTTCTTACTATTTGGGTTTTGTTCGCATATTTTCCCTTTTCCCTTGGAAACAATAAAATCGCGGTGGCGACTCTTATTAATTGATCTTTAGCTTGTCAATAGCTTAATGATCATGAATTTCCCGCTACAATGTTGGTCGCATTTTGTTTACTTAAACATGATCTTATTTTGGGTATTATATCATGATTAAATGACCTTGTTTTAAAATATTAGTGATTGATTATTTAGATGAAACTTAGGGTTTTGTTTAGATGAATCTTTTGAAGTATCTTGATGCATGATTAGGGTTTCCACTTAAGCTTGGTCTTATCATGAACTTTGATACAAGTTTAATGTTTACTTTGTGAATACTTATAATGTGATGCATGTTTGACCTAAATTGATTCATGTTGTGTTTACCATGTACCAATGAATGCCTTTACCATGTAAAATATGATTTTTTATTCACCATCAATGTGTTATGTCTTATGATGTTATGTGAAACATCGTCATGTCTTGTTTATGTTTATCTCAATGCCTAAAAACCATGATCAATATTGTAATCCATACCTCACTCATCTTCTGATTGCCATTGTATTTTGCTATAATTTGTGCCTTAATATTAATGCATGTTCAACCTTGTTATTGTTTATATCCAAGGGAAAGGAATCATAAAATTCTTGTCATTTTGCATGTGTGTCTTCATCTGCATCCTATACAACTTTGCTTCCCCTTAATACAAAACTTCTAGATACAATCTTAGATTCCCCTCAATGTAAACCTTAGGATTCTCTCTCTCTCTCTCTCTCTCTCTCTCCCCTTCTTTTAACCACTTTCATAATAAACTTTGACTTAGGTCATTGTTTTCCTTTTTATTTCTTAACCAAATGCTTAAAAACACTTAAGCATATTCAAAGATCTTTTCATAAGACCTAAAAAGTACAAATTTCATTCAAACCCTTTTGCCACTTTGGCTTTTCCATATTTAAAATATTTTCATGAAAGGATTAGACATGAGACATCCCTAGTTGAGATTTAAATATCCTACCCCACAACATTGTTAATATTGATATTGATTCTTTTCGATTTGGAAGAGGCATGTGGCATACTTGTTGATTATATATCCAAGTGAGAGCCCTTCTTTCAATTTGATGCAAAGATTTATCTTCCACATGTTTGTGATGGTTTAAAAGTGAGTTTTCTCCTTATGATGACAATTTATCTCTTTCTCATAAAATTAACCCCAACAAATCCCTTCTTACTTTTGAACCCAAACTACGGGGTTTTGATCCTTCACGGGTACGTAGGCATAAAATTCAATGTCTTTCCAAATAATCAACCAATAAAAATATGTTCTTTTCCTCATCTCCCCAATCAAATAGAAAATAATTTTAAATCAAATACATATATTTAAAAGGTTCTTGTAGAGTACTACAGATGATTAGGGTGCTAATACCTTCCCTTTTCATAACACACACCCGTACCTTAGAACCCCCCCCCCCTTTTGCTTAGCTTAAGTTTAATCTTCTAGCGGTTATTTTTGAATCTTTTCCCCTTCACTTGGATAAATTAAAGTTTGGTGGTGATATTTTGATTCACGAGTCAAGTCTAATCAATAGCTTTGCCTCCGATTCTTCACCACGACAGAAATGACGACTTCGCCAGGGAAATAATATTAAGTGGGTGATACCTAACTTGTTTATATATGTATATTATTATTATTATTATTATTATTATTATTTGCTATGTTTGCTTGGGTTTCATTTTGGAGATCCATAAGTGGTTTGGAAATCCTAACCTGGATTAGAGAATACAAATAAGATAGGATGGTGATATAATCAAAGTTACATGTCTGGAGCAATCCTAAGCATGATCAATATATGATATAACCCCGCTCATTGGAGACCCCTTTGGTGATAATATTTGTTGTTGCGAGTAAATCGTAGTGACATTATTTCTTCGACCTGGGAGTCTAATAAACTGAAGACCTTTAGAACCCTTTCAACCCCTATAAACCTTTTTAGGATGTAGTGCGTAGATTATCTAGGTGTAAGATCTGAGGTAGTTATTACGCGATGCTACACTCAGACGAGTTTCTCTTGAGAATATTATTTATCTGTGAGCAAGTCATTAAACCAATAATATCCGAAAGATGGATCTATGACTCTAGGGGCCACTTTAGAATCTTATTCTACATTGTGGTATGGTTAGACCCTTGGCTCCATGCTTAATGTCAAAACCCTAAACCCGTATTTGTGAAACAGGCTCATGCATCCATAAAAACCTTTTTTCATAAAAACCAAGAAATGCAATAGTTTTCTTTTGCAAATATCGATAGGTAAAATGGAATTTGGAAGGAGGAATACCAAGAAATACACTTTCAAAAGTCCTGACTTAACAGAGTTGAAGAAGCTTGGTTCTATGATAGTTAGTCCAGAGGATTTTAGAGCTCGGTATGGAAGACTTATGGGTATCTTGAAGACCAAGGTTGAAGATGGAGTTCTCAACACCCTGGTGTAATACCCCAAAATTTACCCTTCATTTTTCTTGGAAGCATGGGATTATGTTTTACACTTCATTAGCATCATACTAGGTCATACTCATTGCATACTGCATTAGTGACTTGGAAATTAGGTTTTGATTGATCACTCCTTAACAGAAGGAGCCCACACAAAGCAAGATTGAGAATTGGACCTCATTCTCTAAATATACAAGTCTCAAGGATCTTAGGGGGTTCCAGGTATCTTATTATGGTTTTCAATTCATCAGTGAAGGATTCAGAGCTATCAGAGTGTTCATCTGGATTTAATTAGAAATTAGGGTTTCATGGTTACCTGCAACAGGAAATGTTTGGTTGGAAGTAGAGGGGTTCATCCATGTCATGTTTGGAGAGGCATCTTGGCCTAGGAAGATTCACAACTATCTCAGAAAGATCCATTGGCAATCAGTGCAATCAATTCCTGATCAATTTTGCCCTAAAACTAGGGTTTGGAATAAAATCAGTTTATTTCTAATTCTTTGGGTGAAACTCTTTTCCATGGCCCTCCATATGTCCACAAGGGTCTACATACAAAAAATTAGCTCTTTATTTGAGCTAGAGGTGCTTCAATTGATCATTGGAATCGGGAATCAGACAGTTTGGGAAAAGTCAACTCCTGACTTTTTGAGAGTGGAATCTCAAAATCCATGCCTAGGGGATCCTGCATGTGAAATTTGATCAAGGTTGGATCATGGATTCATCATTTAATCAGGAATTGGAAAAGTTACTTAATTTGGAAATGGTTGACTTTCCATTTAGGGCAAGTTTTCATGATTGTTGCACTCACTTTAAGCCCATTTTCCATCAAGATAAAAGCTCCATTTGAAAAATTCTCCATCAAGAAAGTTGTTCCTCTTGTTCCAAGCTTTCTAGAGATATAAAGTTTGCTCCATTTGGATCAAGATTGAGAAAGTTATGCTTAGTCAAAATGAGACATATTTTTAGGACACTTAGAAAAATTTCTAAGTCTCAAAATCTTCAAAGTTTGTCAAGACTTCTTGGCCAGTTTTCTTGCACTTCAAGGCACCAATTGAAAATGTTTTCTTCACAACAATTATACCTTGCCATGTCCTCTTTCACATCCTTTTGGAATCATCTCATTTGGATCCATGGTTTGAAATATACATTCACCTAAAGTTGGCATCATGACTTGAATTTCTAGGCAGCATGTCAGGCCAAACTGGCCCAATCAGCTTTGCAGTTGTGAAACCTGAACTTAAGGCCCATTTTTCACCTTCTTCCATTCGACATTTCAACTTGTGCTCAACATGAAAGTTGCTATGCTCCATGAGATCTTTCTGCTATTTTCATTGTCTCCCCAATTGGTGACTTGATCATCAAGTTACATGGCCTCAAAGTCACCACCTTGGGACTTTTTATTGCTTGCCAAACCAGCCATGCTGTGTGCTGCACGAACCAAGTCATGTTTGCTACCTTTTTTGGCCATGCATTGGATATCCATTCACTTAAGTTTTGCCCAAAATAACAAACCCTCATGTGTCCACTCTTTCTACACCTCACTTTGCATTTTTATTCTTATGGATAACAATTGTTTCAAAGCCCATGAGAACATTTGTTTCACCCTATTTAAGAGATGTAAACCCTAAACCTAAAGAGAAGGCATTGGAATTTCGTGGCAAGGCAAGGCAAAGTCACAAGGTCAGCTTCCATTCTCTCTCAACAAGCTCTTGAGTTAGGGTTCTTGAAACACAAAGGAGGCATCATATTCTTCCATCATCTTCTTCTATCAAAGGGGCAGTGGACCTAACCTCCACTAGGTAACTCTATTATTCTATCTTCCATGGCCATGTATTGATATGCCTATGCTTATTATCATTAATGTTCACCATGCTATTCTCAACATCATCATTACCATTCTCATCATTATTATCATTATTGTTCATCATCATTACCATACTCATCATCATCATTAATGCCAATCATATTGCTTGTGTTCTTGTTATTGGGTTATGTTGAATTTTTTGCCCTATCCCGTGTCCATGTTGACCTCTTGTGGTCAACTTTTGTCCATGATTAAGTCATTATTTTACTCAAACAAGGATACCATGATGATCTACACATTTTATACTTGAACTTTGGTTTTTATTTCGTGTCATTTGGTGCCCTATAGCATGCGTATTCTTGAGTGGAGTTTTGAGAAAATCCACTGGTTTTTCACGTTTTTTTGCATGCATGGGGCTAGGGTTTGGTGTTAGTGAAGAAGATGAGGACGTGTCACAATGATAGCCCTTGGATCGTTTGCTTTTGTTTTAATCGTGGCCATCCATCTCTATTTTGTCTTCTAGTCACTTAACATTGCCTTGCCCAATTGATACCATGTTGTAGCGGGGTATTCGTTACCATTAGAGATATTGACTAAATCTAAGGTAAACCATACAAGTCGAGTCGCCACCGCACTTCTATTTATCCAAAAAAATGGTTAGAAAGCGAACAAAAACCTAAAAGTTTTATCCAATCAAAAACTAGTAAAAATGTCAGAGATCTGGGTAAGGGGGTTGGTTATGCAATGGGAAGGTTTTAAGCACCCAAAACATCCTAGGTACTCCTATGGAGCCCTTCATAAGTGTTGTTCTAGTCTAAAGGGTGTAGGTATATCTAAAGTACTATTTACTAAAAGGAAGGTTAAAAGAAAATGACTCGCAAGGATGTCGCATCCACTGCCTACATATCTCATCTGGGTATGAGAACCAGAGTCTTCGTAGCTCGGCTACCTATGGGTTAAAGAGAAGTGTGCTCGGTAAGACGTCGCATCTTATGCCTACGTATCTCATCTGGAATGAGAATCAGAGAAAAACTTAGTTTGGCTAACTAGGGGAACAAGGGTCTCGATTGCAACTAGGGCAAGAGAAAGGGAAGGTCTCAATCGCAACGAGGGCGAGAGAAAAGGATCGCAGCAAGGGCGAAAGCAAACAAGGATTAGTTTTTAGTCGTCAGTCAAACTCGGCAAGACATCGCATCTCGTGCCTACGTATCTCATCTGAACGTGAGAATCAGAGTTGTCGCAGTTCGCCTAACTAGGGGTTAAGGATTGCTATCTGAACATGGGCTTACAAAAGAGGACACCAGTTGTGTCAAAGGAGGGTGGGAAGTGTGTTCAACGTCCTAGCAGTAGGTGTCGCAGCTCGCTGAATCGAGTCTTAGGCAGTTACCTCTTTGCAATAGAACGGACTGACATGCCACAAGATCGGAGATGCACGGGAGGTCTAAAAGTGGGGAAGCTCTGCTCTAGAGTTGTCATGCAATATGGGCCTATGTGTTAGGATTTACAAAGGGGAACATTTACCTAATGTTAGCATGCAAAGAATAAGGGAATTCTACCTATGTTATCATACAAAGGGTTCTACCTAATGGGTGCTACCTAAACGGAACAAGAGTCGACGGATGGAGCGCGGAGAGGAGTTACGGATAAGGGTAGATGGCGATGCCGGAGGCAATCGACTTACAGGTAGATGGCGATGCCTGAGGCAATCGACTTACAAGAGGATGGATGAATGTGTGCTGGTTCTGTTAAGTTTTGAAAATGATTACTCGACGTTGGATTGAGCTTTTGATCTTATTTTGAAATGGTTATTGGATGTTCGTTTTAATTCTTGTATTAACAGGTGACTAAAGAAATAAAGAAATAAATATTATACACTTTATGGGAGAGGGGTACATTTGTTATGAATGGGGATTGTTCATGGCAAATAACTAATAAGAATATATGCCTCATACATCATACAAGTAGGCAACAGTTATCAATCAGATCGGATAAATAAACAATATATAATCAAACCAAAGAATCAAATAATGGAGCATTTAAACAATGCATGGGAGTATGAACATGTTAAATAATCAAGCAATAAAGAGCATGAATGAGAGAAACAAGTATAAAAGATAACAGATGAATCAAACAGATGAAAATATGCACACAAAGGGTCCACTGAATAATTTAATCAGGAAATGAGGTAAGGACCAAATAAAATCAAGTTAAAAGGCCTCTAATACATGGCATATGAGATAGACGAGGGAGGATCAAAAGATCTCTTCAATTGCCATAAGCAATCCCTAAGTCAAACATCGATCAAAAAGAAGTCAACTAAAAATTCAAGTCAACTAAAAAAAATAACAAATAAATAGCAAATTAATCAAGAAAATTATGAAAATTTAAACTAAATAAGGTGGGGTCAGGACATCATCATCCCCCAAAAAGATTTTAAAAATAACGAAAATTGGTACATAAATTAATTAAAATGAAACAGAGGTCAAACCAAAAGTCAATTAATGAGCTAGGTTAGAAATAAATCAAAGATAAATAGAAAGTGTGAAATAAAATTCCAAGAAAAGGTCAGGTTGACCATGAGACAGTGGTCAACCTTCATCCCAAAAATGAAATGCTAACAATAATTTTAAGTCATAAAAATAAAGTCAATAAAAAATGTGTGTTAAAATGGACCATTTAGAATAAATAATTAAAATAAAATATTAATATTAAAAAAATAAGAAAATAAAAACTATATAAAATTAAATAAAATGTTAAGAAAAGTGAAAAATATTTTTGGGTAATTTTATGGACGAAGAAAATATTTAAAATAAGAAAAAGAAATATGAAGATGGAAGGATTAATGGTGATGAGCATGGTAAGCAAGCGTAGATATATCAAAATATGGTCATGGAAGAGATGATTACCTAATGGAAAATAGAAGTGGAATGGAATCTGATATATGATGAAGCTTTTCCTCCTTGCCACGAAATTCCAATGCTCCTTTAGGGTTAGGGTTTCAGCTTCTTAAATAGGGTGGATTAGGTGTTCTCATGGGCTTTTTAATAAGTGATTTATCCATAAGAATAAAAGTGTGAAGTGAGGTGTAAAATATTGTTATTTTGGGCCAAACTTAAGTGAATGGATGTTCAATGCATGGCCAAAAGAGGTAAAAAATGTGACTGATTTGTGCAGCATGCTTAGAAAATCTGATTGGGCCAACCAGGCCCAAAATCTGCCTAGAAAATCAAGTCATGATGCCCACTTTAAATGAATGTATCTCTCAAACCATGGATCCAAATGAGATGATTCCAAAAGTATGTGAAAGAGGACATGGCAAGGTATAATTGTTGTGAATAAAGTATTTTCAAATAATGCCTTGAAGTGCAAGAAAATTGGCCAAGAAGTCTTGACAAACTTTGGGGATTTTGGGACTTAGAAAATTTTCTAAAGTATCCTAAAAAATGTCTCATTTTGACTAGGCATAACTTTCTCAATATTGATCCAAATGGAGAAAACTTTATATCTCTAGAAAGCTTGGAACAAGAGGAACAACGTTCATGTTGGAGAAATTTTCAAATGGAGCTTTTATCTTGATGCAAAATGGGCTTAAAGTGAGTGCAACGATCATGAAAACTTGTCCTAAATGGAAAGTCAACCATTTCCAAATTAAGTAACTTTTCCAATTCCTGATTAAATGATGAATACATTATCCAACCTTGATCAAAATTCACATGTAGGATCCCCTATGCATGGATTTTGAGATTCCACTCTCAAAATGTCAGGAGTTGACTTTTCTGGCCCCACAGTTGACTTTTCCCAAACTGTCTGATTCCCGATTCCATTGATCAATTGAAGCACTTCTAGCTCAAATAAAGAGCTGATTTTTTGTATGTAGACACTTGTGGACACATGGAGGGCCATGGAAAACAGTTTCACCCAAAGAATCAAAAATAAACTGATTTTATACCAAACCCTAGTTTTAGGGAAAAATGATTAGGAACTGATTGCACTGATTGCCAATGGATCTTTCTGAGATACTTGTGAATCTTCCTAGGCTAAGATGCCTCTCTAATAATGACATGGATGAGCTCCTCTACTTCCAACCAAACATTGCCTGTTGCAGGTAGCCATGAAACCCTAATTTCTAATTAAATCCATATGAACACTCTGATAGCTTTGAATCCTTCATTGATGAACTGAGGACCATAATAAGATACCTGGACCCCCCCTGAGACCCTTGAGACTTGTATACTTAGAAAATGAAATCCAATTCTCAATCTTGCTTTGTGTGGGCTTCTTCTGTTAAGGAGTGGTCGATCAAAACCTGATCTCCATGTCACTAATGCAGTATGCAATGAGTATGACCTAATATGATGCTAATGAAGTGTAAAACATAATCCCATGCTTCCAGGAAAAATGAAGGGTAAATTTTGGGGTATTACAGCTGCCCTTATTCAATCAACTGGAAACCCAAAAGGAAGATAGCAACTGCTTTCTCACTTTAGAGGTATCAAGTGATTAAATACGGTAAAAGCCCGAAAATTTACACTGAAGTGAAAAAATGAAGTAACAATGCCTGTCAGAATCGGCCAAGAGGTGGTCTTGAAAAAGAATCCGTCTGGTACGGTGAGAGTCGGTCTGAACACCGAAACAAGGAATGTTAGCCTGAATACCAAAATAAATGGTAACACAGAAATAACCATGGCCTGAATGCCGCTCATCAATCTGAATACTGGAAATGACTTTGATCGGAGCATCGAATGATACTTGGTTATCAAACATCGGTATGAACACCGGGAAACTGGCCTGAATGCCACTTCGGTCTGAATATCGGAAAACTGGCCTGAATGCCACAAGTTGCATCGACCTGAATGTCGGAAACTTCTTCGTTCTGAACATCGGAAAATATTAGATTATCAAACATCGGTCTGAACACCGGGAAACGGGCCTGAATGCCACTTCGGTCTGAATACTGGAAAACTGGCCTGAATGCCACAAGTTGCATCGACATGAATGTCGGAAACTTCTTCGATCTGAACATCGGAAAACTATTCTGAATGCCACTTCAGTCTAAATACAGGAAACTTGTCCTGAATGCCACAAGTCGCGTCGACCTGAACGTCGGAAACTTCTTCGATCTGAACATCGAAAAATTGGCCTGAATGCCCCAAGTTGCATCGGCCTGAACGTCGGAAACTTCTTCGATCTGAACATCGGAAAATTGGCCTGAATGCCACTTCGGTCTGAATATCGGAAACTGGCCTGAATGCCACCTCGGTCTGAATACCGGAAAACTTTCGTGCCTGTCAGCGTCGGCAGAAATAGGGAAAATAATAATTGAGGTGGCACGTGGGCCAACGACCCCTGCTGGGAATAATAAAGATAAGTCATGAACAATCTTCAGTCTGAGTACTAGAAACAACTTCAGGCTTATCACTTGGGATACCGAGAATGCCTTATGCTTCCCATGCGTATGTTTGAATTTTTCAATGGCGTAATGCTCCATGAAAATGGAAATGCTACGCAATTTGGGAGGATACAATGCAATATGATTCTACATGCAGGGATGCGAAATACTTGATTAGAGAGAACGCCAAGCTGAGGCAAGGAATTCTGCTGGGGAAATGATCACCATCTTCCGGACCCTGGCAAGGCTGTTGGAGATGCACAACACAAAGAACTCTGTGGGGAAATGACCTGCCACACGGTGTTCTGGAAAATAACAAAATATTAAGGCTCTGACTGGGGAGAGAATGGCACTGAAAACTTGTTACTGAGGAAAGCGACAGTGGTTCTGGTAACCATAATCTGCGAGAGAGACGACTCAGCAGGGGAAGCAAACACCGATACGGTACCGAGGTTCTGCTTCAAGGAAAGAGACCATGGGTCTAGCGTCGAGATCATCAATCTGGCATCGAACTCTGAGGAGCAGCCGCTTCTGTTGGGAAGATACAGTCTGGCACTGTCAACTCCGCTGGGGATATACAGTCAGACACTATCAACTCCGCTGGGGATATACAGTCAGACACTGTCGACTCTACTGGTGAATTCATAATCTGAAACAAATGCTTGGGGAAGTACAACAGTGAGAGCCTACTGGGGATTGAAGAATCCAATGCTCGGACCAGCTCTGCAGGGATAAGATACCAAATTCTAACTGTTGAGAAAAAACATCCGCGATCATTTGATAGGGACCTTAAGGAAATGCCCCGAGTGTACCTGTTATGAATAGACGATCCAAAGCACTTAAAATTTACAGCAATTTTCAATGTTTATTAAGCACGTGCCTGTAAAGCTCTTATGTTTGATGATGCAATATTTATCAAAAATTCGGACGTCATTTTTGCAAACAAAACAGTAAAATGAAAATGAACATAGAGATGTACCGAATAACATGATTTTATTGATTGAGTGGCCTCTGAATAGGTATTTACATCAGGAAGCAATCCCTGGAAAGAGGTAATTGCACAACAGATAAAAACAGAAATTAATCTAATGGCAATGTGAAATGGATTTCTATCGGGTTCCAATTCTGCTATGATTCGGTCGTCTTCAAGATCCTCTAGATGATCAGCTTTCCGAAAAAGGTGATTGGACTGTTTCCTATCCTTCGGAAGTTTCCGGTTATCGACGCGAGATGATATTCAGAACTACTCAGAACGCAGCCATTCGCTTAATCCCTAACTTTTGCCTGGATCGCCCTTTTCGGGTTTTCAATCCACCGGGATACCCATTTTTGCCTAAGTTGCCTTTTCAGGTTTTCAACTTACCGGGTGTACAATCTTTTCATTTTTAATCCCTAACTTTTTCCCTAAACTTTTTCATTTTCTTGGTTCGCCGGGATGCCCATTTTTTGCCTGGACTATTCTTTTTATTGTCCAGCGGGTCTATTTTATGCGAAGTATTTTTTTACTGCGTCTGAGTTCACAAGGGAAGTGAAGTATTCACCATCCATAGTTGCAAGCATTAAGGCTCCACCATCAAAAACCTTGGTGACAATATACGGTCCATCATAGTTAGGAGTCCACTTGCCCATGTGATCTGTCTGAGGAGGAAGGATCCTTTTCAACACCAAATCTCCGACTTGGAAGCATCGAGGATGCACTTTCTAATCAAAGGCTCTCTTCATCCGACTTTGATACAACTGCCCATGACAAATGGCTGCCATCCGCTTCTCTTCGATAAGACTCAACTCATTGAACCTTGTCCGAATCCATTCAGCTTCGTCTAACTTGACATCCAACAGGACTCTTAGAGAAGGAATCTCCACTTCAACAGGTAGGACTGCTTCCATACCATACACAAGGGAGTAAGGGGTTGCCCCGTTCGATGTACGTACTGAAGTACGGTATCGATGCAAGGCGAAGGGTAGCATCTCATGCCAATCTCTATACGTAAAGACCATCTTATGCACAATCTTCTTTATGTTCTTATTTGCTGCCTCAACAACACCGTTCCTCTTAGGACGATAAGGGGAGGAATTGTGATGCTGAATGTTGAAGATCTTGCACAACTCCTTCATCATTTTGTTATTGAGATTAGAACCATTATCAGTAATGATTCTTTCGGGAATCCCATAACGACAAATGATTTCTTTCTTAACGAATCGGGCAACCACATGTCTGGTGACCTTTGCAAATGACGCTGCTTCGACCCATTTGGTGAAATAGTCGATGGCAACAAGGATGAAGCGATGCCCATTGGAAGTAGTCGGCTCAATCTTTCCAATCATATCAATGCCCCACATAGCAAACGACCGCGGAAAAGACATCACATTCAGAGGATTTGGCGGAACATGCACCTTATCAGCATAAATCTGGCATTTATGACACTTCCGAGCATATTTGAAACAATCAGATTCCATGGTCATCCAGTAATAACCTGCCCTTAACAATTTCTTAGCAATTACATGTCCGCCGGCATGAGTACCGAAGGAGCCTTCATGAACTTCCTGCATTAACATGTTCGCTTCGTGTCTATCCACGCATCTGAGCAGAACCATGTCGAAGTTCCTCTTATACAACACATCGTCTTTGTTCAAGAAGAAACTGCCTGCCAATCTTCTTAAAGTATTTCTATCATTGTTGGATGCCCCTGTAGGGTACTCTTGATTCTTCAGAAAGCACTTGATGTCGTGGTACCAGGGCTGGTCATCAACTACCAGTTCAACGGCAAACACATATGCGGCCCTATCAAGGCGCATAACATCGATCCTGGGAACATAGTTCCACTGAATCACCTTGATCATGGAGGATAGAGTAGCAAGAGCGTCTGCCATCTGGTTCTCATCACGAGTTATATGATACAGCTTTACTGTTGTGAAGAAAGTCAACAGTCTTCTCGTGTAATCTCTGTAGGGGACCAGATTAGGCTGGAGAGTATTCCAATCACCATTCACTTGATTGATCACTAGAGCTGAATCTCCGACGATGTCCAGAGCCTTGATTCTCAAATCAATGGCTTGCTCAATACCCAAAATGCAAGCCTCATACTCAGCTTCATTATTGGTGCATTGAAAAGTCAGACGAGCGTTGAAAGGCATGTGGGCACCTTTTGGAGTGGTAATGACAGCACCAATTCCACTTCCTTTGGCATTGACGTCCCCATCAAACATTAAAGTCCACTTTTCCCCTAAATCAGGTCCCTCCTCAACAACTGGCTCTTCACAGTCTTTCATCTTGAGGAACATGATGTCTTCATCCGGAAAATCAAACTTCATCGGCTCATAATCATCAATCGGCTGCTGAGCAAGATAGTCTGACAGAATACTCCCTTTGATGGCTTTCTGGGATGTATACTAGATGTCGTACTCTGTCAGTACCATTTGCTAACGAGCAACCCTTCTGGTGAGAGTTGGTTTCTCAAATATATACTTGACTGGATCCATTTTGGAGATCAGTAAGGTTGTGTGAGTCAGCATGTATTGTCTCAATCGCTTAGCAGCCCATGCAAGTGCACAACATGTCTTTTCAAGCATTGAGTATCTCGACTCGCAATCTGTGAATTTTTTACTCAGGTAGTAGATGGCATGCTCTTTCCTACCTGTCTCGTCGTGTTGACCGAGAACACAACCCATGGATTTATCAACAACTGTCAAATACATAATCAGCGGTCGCCCTGGGACTGGAGGCATAAGGATAGGAGGATTCTGCAAATACTCTTTTATTTTTTTGAAAGCCCTTTGGCAATCATCGTTCCACCTGATAGCTTGATCTTTTCTCAACAATTTGAATATTGGCTCACACGTGGCTGTTAGGTGAGAGATGAACCTTGCAATGTAGTTCAACCTTCCTAAGAAACCACGGACTTGTTTTTCTGTTCTTGGCTCAGGCATTTCTTGTATCGCTTTCACTTTGGCCGGATCCACCTCAATCCCTTTTTCACTAACAATAAAACCCAGCAGTTTTCCAGATCTCACCACGAAAGTACACTTGTTCGGATTAAGCCTCAGCTTGAATTTCCTCAAACGCTCAAACAGTTTCTGCAAATTCACCAGATGTTCTTCTTCCGTCTGAGATTTGGCAATCATATCATCAACATAAACCTCGATTTCATGATGAATCATATCATGGAAAAGAGTTACCATAGCTCGTTGATAAGTTGCCCCAGCATTTTTCAGACCAAACGGCATCACCTTGTTACAGAAGGTGCCCCATGGGGTTATGAAAGTTGTCTTCTCCATGTCTTCTGGTGCCATCTTAATTTGATTATAGCCAGAAAAGCCATCCATGAAGGAGAATACCGAGAACTGAGCCGTGTTATCCACCAAAACATTGATGTGAGGTAATGGGAAATCATCTTTAGAACTAGCTCTATTCAGATCCCGGTAGTCAACACATATCCGTACCTTTCCATCCTTTTTAGGTACTGGAACGATATTTGCAACCCATGGCGGATAATTTGTAACCGCTAAAAACTCTGCATCCAATTGTTTTTGCACTTCTTCCTTTATCTTGACAGCCATCTCTGGTCTTGTTCTTTTGAGCTTCTGCTTGACCGGAGGACAATCCTCTTTGAGAGGCAAACGGTGTACCACAATGTCTCTGTTAAGCCCTGGCATGTCCTGATAAGACCAAGCGAAGATGTCAACATACTGTTGCAGCAATTCAATCAGCCCCTTCTTCACATTATCTTCCAAAGCAACCCTTATCTTGATCTCTCTCTTGACGTCCTCGGTGCCGAGATTAATCACTTCAGTAGAGTCTTGATGCGGTTTAATGACCCTTTCCTCCTGTTTCAACAACCTGGCAAGTTCTTCAGGGAGTTCACAGTCTTCATCACCCTCTTCTTCAGCTTGAAAGATTGGATTTTCAAAGTCGAAGCGATCCATAACAGAACTGTTATCAATAGGATTCGGTGACGTGCATCTGTATGAGTGATGGTATGTGCTTATGAGTGTGAACAAGAAGTGGAAACTAAATAAAACATTGCCAAATGTATATATTATTTTTAATTTTTTGAAAACTGCAAAAATAGAAAGACAGTGAACAAAATATTTGAATTCAAAAAGACGTCTTTTATTTATGATAAAAAATGCAGGAATCCACATAGATGAGCCCTACAATGAGTCATCACGCCCTGGGCGGAACATAAGACTTATATATGCATGAGTAAACAAAGAAAATTACTCTTTAAGAAGAGTGACTTGGATAATCTCTTCAGAAGACCAGTTGCGGAGAACTTCACCCGGGACCCTTGGACGCACCCAGTTGTCAATGTCGCAATCACTATCCCCATCTTCTTTGTTGATTGCAGAGACCTGGCCGTACTGAATGATGCCAGCACTGGAGAAAGTAATCGGCCCTTGACGAGTCTGAGGCGCTGAAGTTGTAGAAGTCAATGTCGGCTGATACCCAATCCCAAACTTGTCTTCCTTTATAGGTAAATCCACCAGACGTCCCCAACCGGGAGCAACACCTGAATTTACCAAGGCATGTGCCTGCTTGAAGGACGACAAAGAGGCACCTGCTTCAACCTCTTCCACTGGAGCTGCATCCTTGACTTGAACTGCCTCAAAGGCCTGAGACAGGGTCTCATGAATCTCACCTTCTACCTCTGCATACTTGAATGTAGACATGTTACTGACCAGAATATCCTCCTCACCACAGACAGTGATAATTCTTCCATTGACCAGGAACTTGATCTTCTGATGCAAGGTCGAGGAGACTGCCCCGACATTGTGGATCCAAGGACGACCCAGCAAGCAGCTATATGAAGGACTGATATCCATCACATAGAAGACAGTGTTGAAGGTTTGTGATCCAATCTGAATTAGCAATTCTACCTCTCCGAACACCGACCTCTTAGAACCATCAAAGGCTCTCACCACAAGATCGGAAGGCTTCAAGATCAAACCTTCTACATCTAACTTTGACAGGGCTCTCTTGGGTAGCACATTGAGAGAGGAACCTGTATCCACCAGAACATGGGATAACATAGTGTCTTTACACTCCATCGAGATGTGCAAAGCCTTGTTATGATCGCGTCCCGCTGGCGTCAAGTCAGAATCAGTAAAACCCAACCCATTGCTTGTATGAACATTTGCAACGATCCCTTCTAGTTGGTTCATTGAGATCTCCTGAGGCACATATGCAACATTAAGGACCTTCAGGAGTGCCTCCCTGTGTGCCTCCGAACACAGCAGGAGTGAGAGAATAGATATCTTGGATGGCGTCTGAATCAACTGATCGACTATCTTGTAACCGCTTTTCTTTATAATTCTCAAAAGTTCGTCCACATCCTTCGCAAAAGCAGGCTCAGAGCCAGCCTGTGGTGCAGAGGTACCCTCATTTACAACTTGCTTGCCTTGGGCCTTCGCCGCGGCGTCAGCACTATCAGGTTGGGTAACCGGTGGTGAGAACAGTCTACCACTTCTGGTGAATCGCCCGATTCCACCAACATTGTCCACTGGGGGTCTTTTATCTCAATTCCGGGTCCAGACTTCTGATCTTGCACCTCTTCTATTTTCAGTGGCTGCTATACTCCATGATCATGTGTGTATACATTCCCCCCGTAATGCCAAGGAATGGCCCTTTCGCTGGTGAAGGGTAAAGGACCAGGGGTCGTGATGGTCATAGTGGATTGATGCGGTCGCACTGGTGACACCGGTTGCACTACTGGCACACTGATCTGAGCGGTCGGGTAGAAAATTGTGATAGTGGCGACATCACAGTCATACTCAGAAATCTTATTTATTGAAGTACAAACACCCGAAACATCGGAATCAAGTTCAACAAGTTCATCAGAATCAAGCACAATGTTTGGAATATCAACAACAACATCAGAAAAATTAATTACATCATCAGGAATTACAAGATCAACAAGAACAACATTTGTAAATTCTTTAATAGCAATGGCATCTTCAGACAAGAGAGGATTAGCATCTGCATTCTCAACAACCCCTTCAACGACCCCTTCAGCAGACCTTTGGGCAGATAAGTCTTCAGCTTGGAGGATACCATCATCAAGCAAGGCCTGGATACCCTGCTGCAGCCTCACACAACCCCCACTATATGCAACACAACCCAAACAACCGCTCCCACAGCCGGGGAAAACATCTGTCTTTAGCAAGTATTCTTTGATTTCTAACAGCGGAGTCTTCAGCTTCAACACCTCCTTGCCTAGTTTGGCTTCTCCTTCAACCATGTTAACATTCGCTCCATCATGTTGCGGCATGGGATTGTTGACAACATTAGGAGCCGGCGCAAAGTTAATGGCCTTTGAATCAATAAGGTCCTGAACTACGTGCTTAAAAGCTTTACAGTTCTCAATAGTGTGGCCAGGTGCCCCAGAGTGGAAATTACACCTAGCATTGGCGTCATAACCCACTGGAAGTCTGCCAACGGGAGGAGCCAAAGTGTGTAACTGCACAAGTTGCAACTGTTGAAGGTTGGGAAGCAACTGGGCGTACGACATTGGAAGAGTGTCGAAATGCATATCCATCATCCTCTGCCTCTATTGGTAAGCAGGTATGTTACCCTATTGTTGTTGGTATTGATTTTGTTGACGTTGAGGTTGTTGTTGTTGCACTGGTGCTGCAGCCGGAATGGTCACTGCTGCAACATAAGGTTGTTGATGGTAATTCTGAAAGTTATTCCTCTGGTTACCCCTGTTCTGATAAGAAGATATGGCATTTGCATCCCCTTCTCTCCTCTTCTGTCCTCCTAAGAACGGCTTCTTTGACCCCGAAGATGGTTCAACCCCATTTTGGATCTTACATGTCTTCAAGTAGTTCTCCACCCTCTCACCGGTAGAGACCACATCAGCAAAATTCGAGGCGTTGCAACCCACCATACGCTCTAAATAAGATCCAGGCAGTGTGTTCATAAACATGTTGGCCATCTCTTTTTCCAACATCGGAGGCTGAACACGGGAAGCCAACTCTCTCCAACGTTGAGCATACTCTTTGAAGCACTCGTTGCTCTTGAGAGACAGATTCTGGAGTTGAGTTCTGTCAGGTGACATATCCGCATTATACTGATACTGCTTCACAAAAGCCTCAGCCAAGTCTCTCCAGCAACGAATATGGGCTCTGTCCAGCCTCATATACCACTCCAAGGATGCCCTAGCTAGGCTGTCTTGGAAGAAGTACATGAGCAGTTTCTCATCATCAGAATACGCGATCATCTTGCGGAAGTAAGCTTGTACATGAGTCTTCGGGAAAGCGTTGCCATTGTACTTATCAAACACGAGGACTTTGAATTTTTGCGGAACTCTCACGCCTGGGACCAGCCCCAAGTCAGCAACATCACACCACGAGCATTCTGCCCTTCCACATCTTTCAACCTCTCTTCCAGTCTCCGAAACATAGGGTCCATACCATGGCCCATGCCAAAGTCCTCCTGAAGCAGGGGGAATTGATCGTCCTGATCATCATGGATGGGTTGTTGACCAAGGTTGCCATGTGGGATTGGGATAGGCCCCAGTCCATTGGGTACATTAGCCTCTCCAGTGGGAGGATTAGCCACAACCTCCGCTTGAGTAGTAAGGGGATTCCCCTGTACCAACAATCTAATCTCCTGTTGTCCCTGAGCCACTCCTTGGACCACTTCCATGAATTGATTCATGCGAATCCTCATCTCAGTGAGCTCTTCTTGTAAACCTTCCATTGCTCTCTGTTGATTCCTTCGGGTACTGTATCGGTGAATGCCTGAGTCTACTATCCTAATAATGGAATACCAGACAAGATTAGAACACTGCAGCGGTACCTGTTATGCAAGACATGCTAATGAATATGCAAATGCAATGACATGTTTATCAATTTCAAAGGGTATTCTACCCCTTGATTCCAGTCTCACATTAGATAAACAGTGTAAGAAAACCCCGACTAGAATCAAGAAGAAGATATAAACCCCTAGGAATAGATAAACATGATGCATGCAATGCTTATGATTTAATTTTTATATCAGAGGAACTTTAGAGTCTTATTTGTAAATTTTGGAAATATTAAACGTTTATCACATACAAAAATATCACGTCAATTAATATTTGGAAATGTTTTTACGCCAAAGAAGTACAGTCTTGGTAACCAAATACAATACAGGAGAGAAGGAAAATGAGCATCCTATGGATCCCTAGAAGCAATCGTCCAAAGCCCTCGAGACTGGAAGATAAGTTGCACGAAGCCTCTTCACCTCCCTCTCATAGGCTGCCTCCATATCTGCCTTCTCTTTGGCGAGTCGATCATACTTCCTCTTCCAAAACTTGGAAGACTGAGGAAGTAGAGAAGTCAATGCATCATCAGGATCATCAATAACCTGGTGCTCAAGGAACTCTATCAAAGCATCCTTCTCTCTGATATGCTGAAGAAACTCCTCTCGTTCACGGATCCAAGCACGCGAACGGTTTTCGTCTCTCAACTCCTCTACTCCTTGGCTAGAGAGGGTTGAAGGCCCAGCTACAACCAAAGGTGTGGGTCTTGGATACTCATAAGGCATGAGGTACTCGGAAGCTCTCCTCCTAACCCAAGAGGTATAGGGTTCCAAAGCGATACAGTTCTTCAGACCTAGCTCCTTCCTTCCTTTCTTATGGATCTTGCGCCAAGCGCGGACCATGCTGCCCTTCAAGCCTTGGGGATCCTTACCCTCCTGAAAGAACACACCCTCTAACAGAATGTTATTGGGTTTATCCTTTAGGGGGAACCCAAATAGGGTTGTAGTTAATTCCACCGCATGTACCAAGAAGAGGTACATTGGAGAATTCACCACAAGAGTCGATAATCTGCACACCATCATATACACGGTTGTACCAAAAGATATCATCATTAGTGAGAGACACAAGTCTCGTGGACCACCGTAGACATCCTTTGTTCTCCTTTAAGGCGGGCGTCTGAGGCAAGTGCGAAATAAACCACTTGTACAACAGACGCAAACAACACACAATGGTACCACCGCCCTTTGCATTCCTCATATGCAAAGAGAAATAAGTCTCACCCAACAGAGTAGGAACGGGATTAAGAGTAGAGAAAATCCTAATGGCGTTCACATCCACAAACTTGTCGATGTTGGGGAATAACACTAGCCCATAGATGAGAAGTACAAATATGGCCTCAAAGGCGTCCTCACTCATGGCCTTCCCAAACATAGTAGCTTGATCAATGAGGAAATCAGACGGGAGACCTTGAATTCCACCTTTGGTAGTCATATGAGCACCTATAATAGATTCATTTATACGCAACAGATCAGCGATCTCTTGAGAAGAAGGAACTCTCTCCAAGCCACTGAACAACAACTGGTCTAGGATAGGTATGCCCACAAGATAGGCATACTCCTCAAGCGTGGGCAAAAGCTGGAAATCCGGAAAAGTGAAGCAACGGTACAAGGGATCATAGAACTGCACCGACACACTCATTAGACCTTCATCCACTTGAGTAGCCAGAATAGACAGAAGCTTCCCATGACGAGCCTTGAATTCCAAGGGATCTAATACATAGAATGTCAAACTCCTTAACTCTTTCAAGTCGGGTTGTCTGAAACTGTACTTCTTCGTATTCCTTCTTTGCTTATCCATGTCTAAAAATTTGCAAATAGACCTCTTAAGTTCCTTGAAAGTTTTCTCATTGTTGATGATATGGATGTGTATGAATGCATGAATGCATGGATGCAACAATCACACTTAAGGATCAAGCAAATCACACCACACAAAGGTCATGGGATGGATCAAGTCATCCTTAATATCAATCATCCATTTTGGTGGATTATGGTTTACACCTTATCAACACCCAAGTTCCATTGATATTAAGGATACACAAGAACGGATCAACCACCAATCAAGGGTTTGTTGCGAGTCGCGAGCATGGAGTCTTGGTTAAGAACCACCCAAAGGGAGTGTACTATGGTTAAACCTGACAATCATGTTCTACAAGAGGTTCCCATAGTCATCATCCCATCTTTCGGATATTATCGGATAAACGACTACTCGTATTCCAAAAATATTCTCAAGAGAGACTCTTATGAGTGTAGTATCGCGTAACAATCGTATCAAATCTTACACTTGAACGATCTTTGCACTACGTCCTAAAAATAGGCCAAGATGGGCGTGGTAAACTAAGGTCCTTGGCTTCTAAGGCATATATTGGAAATAGTAATGCCTAACCACGACTACTCGTGTGACATTATTGATCCCAACATAACCTCCACCAAGTGAATGGGCTTGCAAGTCAACTTGCTAAGGAATAACTCCACACAAGTCAACAAGACTATGCATTCTCCTATCCAAAGTGCACTCGAGTTCGGGTATAGAACTCATCTCACGAAGATCACCAAGCATACAAGGAATTAATATTCAAACAATTCAATCATTACATACAATACAGTAATCCCAAATTGCACAAAAATATGTCACAAAGCAATATACCCTACAATACAACAAATATTAAAAATAGGCAAAACCCACTAGGCAAATGATAGTCCCCAGCAGAGTCGCCACTTTTCTGTTGCGGGGTATTCGTTACCATTAGAGATATTGACTAAATCTAAGGTAAACCATACAAGTCGAGTCGCCACCGCACTTCTATTTATCCAAAGGAATGGTTAGAAAGCGAACAAAAACCTAAAAGTTTTATCGAATCAAAAACTAGTAAAAATGTCAGAGATCTGGGTAAGGGGTTTGGTTATGCAATGGGAAGGTTTTAAGCACCCAAAACATCCTAGGTACTCCTATGGAGCCCTTTTCATAAGTGTTGTTTTAGTCTAAAGGGTGTAGGTATATCTAAAGTACTATTTACTAAAAGGAAGGTTAAAAGAAAATGACTCGCAAGGATGTCGCATCCACTGCCTACGTATCTCATATGAGTATGAGAATCAGACTCTTCGTAGCTCGGCTACCTATGGGTTAAACAGAAGTGTGCTCGGTAAGACGTCGCGTCTTATGCCTACGTATCTCATCTGGAATGAGAATCAGAGCAAAACGTAGTTCGGCTAACTAGGGGAACAAGGGTCTCGGTTGCAACTAGGGCAAGAGAAAGGGAAGGTCTCGATCGCAACGAGGGCGAGAGAAAAGGATCGCAGCAAGGGCGAAAGCAAACAAGGATTAGTTTTAGTCGTCCGTCAAACTTGGCAAGACATCGCATATCGTGCCTACGTATCTCATATGAACATGAGAATTAGAGTTGTCGTAGTTCTCCTAACTAGGGGTTAAGGATTGCTATCTGAAAATGGACTTACAAAAGAGGACACCAGCTGTGTCAAAGGAGGGTGGGCAGTGTGTTCAACGTCCTAGCAGTAGGTGTCGCAGCTCGCTGAATCGAGTCTTAGGCAATTACCTCTTTGCAATAGAACGGACTGACATGCCACAAGATCGGAGACGCACGGAAGGTCTAAAAGTGAGGAAGCTCTGCTCTAGAGTTGTCATGCAATATGGACCTATGTGTTAGGATTTACAAAGGGGATCATTTACCTAATGTTAGCATGCAAAGAATAAGGGAATTCTACCTATGTTATCATACAAAGGGTTCTACCTAATGGGTGTTACCTAAATGGAACAAGAGTCGACGGATGGAGCGCGGAGAGGAGTTACGGATAAGGGTAGATGGCGATGCCAGAGGCAATCGACTTACAGGTAGATGGTGATGCCAGAGGCAATCGACTTACAAGAGGATGGATGAATGCGTGCTGGTTCTGTTAAGTTTTGAAAATGATTACTCGACGTTGGATCGAGCTTTTGATCTTATTTTGAAATGGTTATCAGATGTTCGTTTTAATTCTTGTATTAACAGGTGAATAAAGAAATAAAGAAATAAATATTATACACTTTATGGGAGAGGGGTACATTTGTTATGAATGGGGATTGTTCATGGCAAACAAACAATAAGAATATATGCCTCATACATCATACAAGTAGGCAATAGTTATCAATCAGATCGGATAAATAAACAATATATAGTCATACCAAAGAATCAAATAATGGAGCATTTAAACAATACATGGGAGTATGAACATGTTAAATATTCAAGCAATAGAAAGCATGAATGAGAGAAACAAGTATAAAAGATAACAGATGAATCAAACAGATGAAAATATGCACACTCAGTAATGAAAGCACGAAGAGAACTGTGACTCAACTCCCAAAGTGCTATGAGACTTTGGTGAAGGAGTTCATTGTCAATGTGTCTGAGCAATGTGCAGATGGGAAGTCCAGAGAATTCAGAAAGGTCTATGTGTGAGGCAAGTGTGTGACCTTCTCTCCCTTAGTAATTAATCTGTATTTGGGAAGAGCTGATGTAGTGCAACCAGAGCTTGAAGTGACTGACAACAGAATTTGTCAAGTCATCACTGCAAATCAAGTCAGGAAGTGGCCTCTTAAGGGTAAGCTAGTGGCCAGCAAACTCAGTGTGAAGTATGCTATGCTACACAAAGTTGGAGCTACCAACTGGGTGCCCACAAATCACAAGTCAACTGTATATGTGATGCTTGGAAAGTTCATCTATGCTGTGGGAACCAAGGCAAAGTTTGACTATGGAACCTACACCTTTGATCAGACCATGAAACATGCTGGGAGTTTCAGTGTGAAGGGACCTATAGCCTTTCCTTCTCTCATATGTGGCATTGTGCTGAATCAATTGCCAAACATCTTGACAGACAATGACTTTGTGAAAAGAAGAGAGAGTCCGTTGGCCTTCAATTACAAACTGTTCCTGGGTAAGCATGTCCCTGACATTGTCATGACAACTGGAGAAATATCCAATGTTGGCAACCAACCAGATAAAACTGTTGTCATTGTTGTGCTCAGAGAGACTTGCAAAGAGCTGGAGGCTAGGAAGCTCACTTTGGAAAAGCTGATTGTTCAATTGGAGATGTCTGCTGAGGATACAGATGGAGCTGCAAGGCAAAGCTCAGAGGGTGAGGAGGAGGCCAGTTCTGATGATGGCACTAATGATGAGGCTGATGAATAAATCATTTATTGTAATTCTGTCATTTGTGTGTGTAATTCTGTTTATGTTATGTTGGTCTATAATTTAAAGTGTTGCTTTGGCAACATTTTTGACAAAAAGGGGGAGTAACACCTGTGATGCCCCAGGACAACAGATTGTTTTGTTAAACAGATATTCAAGATCCTCTACTCCAGAGGTTGTGCTGCAGCTGATGTTCCACTTCTATGAGTGTGAGTGTGTTTATGTGTGTTGCAATTAGAAGTTTTTATTTAACTTCTGTATGTATGCTGTTATGTGAAGTTTTTATTTAACTTTCATCTGTGTGAGTGTGCTGCTACTCTGAGTGTATTAGCTAGGTTAATTTCCTGCTAGATGTGTGATTTCCGCTGCTATGGACTCTGTTGTGAGACCAAAGTGTTTTAGCCAAAAATTTGCCAAAGGGGGAGTTTGTAGATGTTTAATTGGCTGCATTGTATGGTAAAACACTAGCTGGATTCTAATGTCTTGACTGATGTCATGACATGCTGTGGATATGTTTGTTTGACTGCATTGTATGTTAGAATATCTAGTTGTACTCTGATGTCTTGGCTGATGTCATGACATACTTGAGTAGTATACTGCAAGTTTAGCTAATACAGGATTTATTGGATGTCAAACTGGATGTTATGACGTTCATCCCTGTCAGCAGATACTGAGGAATAGAGCAGTTGGTGTTCTGCTATAACTCAGTATTTATTTTCAGTCTGTTTATCAAGGAAACAACAAACCTGGCATAAGGCCTAGTGTCTGAATGTCAAACTGGATGTTATGACATTCATCATTGACAGCATATGCTGAATAATAGGCAGGTTGGTTGTCTGCTACAGTTCAGTATGTACCTCAGTCTGCTTATCAAGAGGATAACAGACCTGACATAAGGCTCAATGTTTAAATGTCAAATTGGATGCTTTGACATTTATTTATGTACGTTGTTACTGAAGTATGGACAGATTGGTCATGTACAGTTCAACAAATTTGTACTGTCTGTTTTCTGGAAAAACAGACTTAGCATATGATCTTTGATTTGGACGTCAAACTGAATGTTGTGACATTCATTCCTGACAGCGTATGCTAAATTGTAGGTTGTTTAGTTTTTCTGTTTCAGCATTTTTTTCAGGCTATTCTTCAGGGATTCAACAACTGAGCGAAAATCCAGGAAACCAACAACCAAGCTACAATTAATGAACCTAACAAATAGCCTATTTGTTCGTAACCTAGATGTGGAATTTAGGGGAACTTGCGTGACCTTAATTTCAGGAAAATACAAGTACAAGGCCCAAGTGCTGCAATATAAAAGGATGGCAATCCTTCATTCAGAACTAGGGGTTTTAGGCGTGAAGAGTTTATGTGTCCAGTATACTTCACTGTTGTATTTTTATGTGTCTTGTATTAGACGTATCTTGTAAGCCAAGCTATTATCACTGAGATAATTGCATTGGTATAGGGTGTTCATTGAGTTGTAAGTGTTGTGTCACTCTAAGCTTTTAAGCGTGAGTGTTGTGTATCTTGATTAAAGTTGTTAAGCACAATCAAGAGTTGTTTGAAGTGTGACTTTGTTGAGTGTAATTTTAAGTGTCGGGTTTTTGTTATCGTCTCCACAGGGATTGTGAGATATCGCCGCCGTTCGACAGTTGTTTCAATTCTTAACTCGTAGTAACAAGGGGGTTTTTGGTTTTAGTCACGGTATCTTGCATAAAAGTGTAAGAAATTGTGGTAAAAGATTTGGTTTTAATATTTGAGAAATATTGCCAAAGTTAGGGTTCGACGATCACTTTGCATGTATATGTTCGATCAACAAAACTTATAAACTCCTTTAGATGATAAACTATTTCACAAAGTCCTCCCAATGTGTTTATCTCTAACACACATTGTGAGTATTCCCATTTTAATCCATTGTTTATCTCTAACACAATCTATCAAAATGACAACTTTTTGGTTCAACCTTATGGTGAACAAAATCATTCATTACTATCTCTAGCTAACAAACAAGATTGGATGAAAACCTAGGTAAAGAGTTGGTAAACATCTCTCGATCATAAACCAACACAAAGAGTTTTCAATAAAACAAAGTTTTCACCATATATTCACCATTAAAGAGTTTACAAATGAAGATCATCCCATTTACACACAAAGCTAATGATCATCTACATCTAACCTTGACAAAATGAAGAACTTAGCTACTCATTTTCATGGTAGCTTGGTCAACAAGTTTCGGAAGAAGGTTGATCAACATCCGAGTCGAATAATCGAGATTGGATGGGAATCCACCTTCTTTTTGTGAAAGATTGTTAAGAGATGAAGAGAAATGATTTCTAGGTCACAAAAGATCTCTAGAGCAATGCTGGAAAATATCTAAAAAGTACAAAAGTATGGAGGTGTAAAAGTATGGCTCCAAAAAGTAGCCCTTGCTACTTATAGAGCTGCTACTGAGCTGTCATGCCCGCTAGGCGAGCAGAATGGCTCGCCTAGCAAGCCCCAAAATAGGCACCTGAGGCACCTGCGTCCAAAGAAATAACCTCTGCCAGATTGGCATGTTCTCTAGGCGAACAAAACCTTCGCTAGGCGAAGCCCACGCTTCACCCTTCGCTCCAGCGAGCTTAGGAGGTTTTGCTACTGTAATTGCTCGCTGGGAGCTCGCTAATGGCTCGCCTAGCGAGTGAGTGCTGGCTGCGCTTTTGGCCAAGTCTGGACGTGTTCGCTACACCCTTCGCTGGCTGCTCGCCTAGCGAGTTTGCTGATGTTTGCTACTGTAAAATACTGGAGCTCTTCGCTGGGCTCTCGCTAGGTGCTCGCCTAGCGAGCTCTTTGCCACAGGCCTCGCCTAGCGAGCAAGCTGATGAATGCATCCCTTTTTTGGTCCCTTTGCCAACTTTCTTGTGGCTTCATTTTCTATTATTTCATGCCCTATTCCTGCACAATAACACACAAATCAAAGGTACCAAGATCGTTTATCATTGTATTGCAATTCATCTAAAACAAAGGTGGTTTCGGACACTTTAGCAAGGAAATGGAGTGAAAGATGCCCATATTTGATAGCTCAAATAAGCACTTTTGGGTATATAACAACTCTCCCCAACTAGATTCTTGCTTGTCCTCAAGCAAAGTATGCCTCTTGAAGGACAAGAGGATTTTCATTAAGAAAAAGGTTTCTCCGAAATCGGATAAAACGGCTCAAACACAAGCGAAACAGCAGATACAAATTTCCAACGGTTAGAATAAAATAATACACAAGAACTAAAACTTAGTAGCAATGTGAAATATGTATCTATCCACAACAATATTATCTTGAATGAATCACCCTATCTCTCCTCTTCGAATAAGGATTGAAGAAATTACGCGTTTGCAACCGCGGGAATAATCTCACTCTCCAACAAACAATGAAGAAATCAATTCAATTCATACAATGTCTAACAATTATAAATGGTAATGTGGAAGCACGAAGATCACTAAGGACTTTTCGATTGAAGCTTGGTTAGGTTAACAAACAAGGGTCATTTCTAAGGCCATTGAAAACGAAATTGCCGATGCAAAAGAGACATTCAATGTACATTATTCACAAATCTCAACTTCGTTCCATTTATTTCTCATTTGAAACCTTCACAACTCTTATTTCACAACTCAATTTTCGTTTTTCCCTATTTTTCTTCCAAGCAAGCATTCATTTTTTTTTCTATTTTTTTCTTTTCTTTCACATCATATTTACAAACAGATGTTTCTCTTTTCTATATTTTATATATATTTTTTTTTATGTTTTCTCGGTTTTTCAAGAGTTGTGGCACTTACCGATTCTAATTTTCATTCTCCCCAACTTATTTCTTACTCACCCTAAGTGAATGCTCTTGACTTTTTACGGCAAAAGAACAATTATCAAAATTTTCCGGGTTGTAAGAAAAAAAGATTTTTGAAATCTCGCTTTATTTCAAGCTGAGATTCAACTGTTTAAGCTCAAAGGGGTTGACGAATACTCTCTCTGCTCACAGGTAAGTTGTATTTGGAACTGGTTGTGCTCGATAGAAAACAAGTGCGTTGATCATTTCTAATTGCTTCCACATATTCACAATAATAAAAGACAAAGCATGAATCAAATGAATCAACAAAGCTTATTAGAATCCAGCATTTAAGTGTACAATGGAGGTTTCCTCACAATTTGTGGTTTTAAGTCCTAGATGAAACATTCATTCAATTATGTTGCAAAAAGACAATATTCAATTACAAAAAAGAGTAAAGTTCTTAATGAATTCTAAAATTCTAGCCGGAGGTAACCATGTACCTTAGCATTATTCACTTGTTTATTTTTATCATTGCCATCCAAGCTCGGATGCACCTTCATTGGATACTTCTTTGAGGAGCAACCAATCTAGAAGGTTTGACACTCAACCAACCAAAAATTTATTAAAACAAACGAAATTTAAAACATAAATAATAACATTACTTCAAAATTTAAAATTGTTCATGGGGGACAAAACACCCCAAAAGTACATAACCAACATCAAAATACACAAATCTGAAAATACAATAGAAATAAAACAAAATATGAAAAATAAAATAAACTTAGCCCTCCACGGACTCATAACCCTCATCAGTACCGGCTTCAGAACCGGTAGCCTCATCATCATCATTATCATCATCATCTTCATCAGCAGCACCAGAAGACGCACCAGCACCCGCCCCCTCTCCAAACACAGGCCTGTCCACAGGCCAGCTAGCGTGCTGCAGAAACTGCTCACGTGTCATCATAGAATGCTCACCGGAGGGGTCGCGCATCTGCAGCTGTAACAGCTGCATAGAATTGTGCATATCGAGCATGGCGCGCTGAGTTGCCGCCATCCAGTCCCAGTTGTAGTTACAGACAACCTGCTGGAAAGGATCGGATCCTAGAGTAGAAGTACCAGGACCATCAGAAGCCCCGGTAACCTCAGCAGCTGAACTACTTCTTACATTCTTCGGTTTGCAATACTTGGCCACGTATCGGTCATCAATGGGTGGCGGGATCCTTACTTGACCCCTAGAGGGTAGCCTCACCCTCGCTTGCAGGCACAAAGCCATGATAAGGCATGGGAAAGCCAGGGGACAATTCACTCGTGCCCCCGACTTTAGCCCGCTTTCAATCACGGACTTCAGCTCAAAAGCAATAATCCTCGCCACATCAATTTGGACGTTCGTGAGGATGTTGTGTACCAAGTGTGCCACTGGGATCGACACGGTAGAAGTATGAGATTTGGGTGCGATGTTTGTAAGAACCAACAAAAGGATCAGTTGAGCCAAGGGAGTCATGTCCTCCCTATGGTATCTCATGGGAACCCCAGATGGGTTCAGCTCAACTGATTTCCCTTTCAGAAGCAGGGCAGCAGAAATCGCATCAGTATCCCGGTGAAGCCTTAAATCTTGGTGGTAGGTGTCTCTCTCCTCGGATCCCAGATGGAGCGGTTCACCTACGACACGGTTAATTGCATCCCGATCGAACGCAACAGGACGGCCGGACACTCTAGACGTCCATGTGAATGGCTCGTCATCGTTCGGCAGTGCGTTCGCGTAGAACTCACGCACTGTTGCGATATCGTAATGCTCCAGGGGGGATATTAACCGATCCCACTTTTTGCTGTTAATCAACCCGGCGAATGTTTCGTTCGTGCCTTCAGGGTTGATTAAAAATCTCTTTTCCGGCAAAATCTTTCGCTTTTCCAAAGCAATATATCTTGTGGCTTGCTTTGGCCCGACAAATTTGTCGGTGTCGAATTGTATTGGTACGGGACGGGAAGTGTTCCCGCCCTTTCTCTTTTTCGAAGCTCCGGACCTGGATTCCATCTGCAAAAACATAGAGAGGAAACAACACAAACACAAAACAGATTAGAAAGCAAAACCAGAATTCCAACTACTGTCATGGTCGCTGCTGCTTCGCCTAGTGAGAACCTAACGAATCTTCGCTACAGGTTCTCCTAGCGAAGTGGCAGCGAATGCGCGCCACTGATTCGCCTAGCGAGTTGCTAGCGAATCTTACGGGTTTTTGGGTTCTGCAATGTTTACAGTGAAATTTTGGCAAAACCCAAGGTCTCATGGTATCTATTTCAGAACAAAATGATTTATCAAGAACGACATTGTTCTATGTACATGCAAATCTATACCCACATGCAAAATCCAATGTACCCATTCCCCCAAATTCACCCTAAATGACATATAAATCAGAAATTTACGAAGTTAAAACATAAAGAAATGGAATTAGGGCAAACCTTAGTGAAAGAGATTGATTGAATTTGAAGTGCACAGTGAGGTTTGCAATGCAATGTAACCGTTTAGGGTTTGAGTGAGATGAAAAGTGAGAGAGTGTTTGTGAGAGTTGTGTGAGTGCTTCAGTTCAGAGTGGTAAAAAGAAAAATTGCATTTGGGCCCAAAAGAGTGGCCTGCTGAGAATTAAATGAGTGCTGCCACGCAGCGCTCGCTGCTGCTTCGCCTAGCGAGCAGCTAGCAAATCCGCTCGCTACTACTTCGCCTAGCGAGCATGACAACATTTGCCTTTTCAAAAACAGCATTCCTGGTACATTCAGCAAGGTTTTAACAATTGGAATCCCAATACGACACCACAGAAAAACTGTAAATACTTACAATGTTGGGGTGCCTCCCAACAAGCGCTTGTTTAACGTCGGATAAGCTCGACGGTGCGATGCTCACAGAGGAGCATCCAAAGAAATAGCACAGCTCTCGCGATCCACATGACCGCCGAGATAAACCTTCAAACGTTGGCCATTAACGGTCCAACTCTCCTTCTTTTCCATGTCCTCAATGACAATAGCTCCGTACTCCTTCACTTCTTTGACCCGAAATGGCCCGGACCATTTTGATTTCAACTTTCCGGGGAATAACTTCAACCTGGAATTGAACAATAGGACCAACTGTCCGGGCACAAATTCTTTATTTCGAAGCTTTTTGTCATGATATTTTTTTACCTTCTCTTTGTACAACCAACTTGAGTGATATGCGGCATTGCGCATCTCTTCCAACTCAAGCAGTTGCACCTTCCTTTTCTCACCTGCCAAATCCTTTTCAAAATTTAAAAATTTCAGAGCCCACAAGGCTTTGTGCTCCAATTCGACCGGCAAATGGCAAGTTTTACCAAACACCAATTGAAAAGGAGTGAGCCCAATTGGAGCTTTAAAGGCGGTACGGTATGCCCATAACGCTTCATCCAATTTTTGTGACCACTCTTTTTTCGAATTTGACACAGTTTTTTCGAGAATTCTCTTAATCTCACGATTAGAGACCTCGGCTTGCCCATTAGCCTGTGGGTGGTACGGAGTTGCCATTCTGTGTGATACACCGTAATGTTTTAAAATTCTTTCCAACGGTGCATTACAAAAGTGTGACCCTCCGTCACTTATCAACACTCGGGGGGTTCCGAAACGGGAAAATATGTTTTTCTTCAAAAAAATTATTACCGTTTTCGCATCCGCCCGAGGTGAGGCAATCGCCTCAACCCACTTAGAAATGTAATCAACTGCGACAAGCATATACTCGTTACCATAAGAGGGTGGGAATGGTCCTACAAAATCGATGCCCCAACAATCAAATACTTCGACCTCTTGGATGTTTTGGAGAGGCATCTCGTCTCTCTTACCAATCCCACTGCTTCTCTGGCAACTATCACAACTTTGCGCATGGGTATGTGCGTCTTTGAAAATAGTGGGCCAATAAAATCCTGACTGAAGGATTTTAGTGGCCGTTCTCACCCCATTATAGTGTCCGCCGTAAGGCGAGTTGTGACAATGCCAAAGGATGCTCTGCGCTTCATCACCAGTAACGCATCTCCTTAAAAGGTTATCACTACCCAACTTAAACAAGTATGGGTCATCCCATACGTAATACTTGGCATCCGAAAGAAACTTCCTTTTTTGGTTCGAAGTTAGGTCGGGAGGCACAAAACCACTAGCCTTGTGGTTCGCAAAGTCTGCAAACCATGGCCTAACTTGAATTTTGAAAAGTTTTTCATCAGGAAACTCTTCCCGGATTTCCTTCTCTGAAGCTGTAACCTCCACATTAACTAAGCGAGATAAATGATCTGCCACCAAATTTTTCGATCCTTTCTTGTCTTTGATTTCAACATCAAATTCTTGCAACAAGAGGATCCAACGGATGAGCCTTTGCTTCGAATCCGGTTTGGTGAGCAAATATTTAATCGCCGAGTGGTCGGTATACACTACGACTTTAGACCCTATAAGATAAGACCTAAACTTTTCAAGCGCATACACTATCGCAAGTAATTCTTTTTCAGTGGTGGCATAGTTAATTTGAGCCTCATTAAGAACTTTACTTGCGTAATGTATCGCATGAAAATTTTTCTCTTTTCTTTGGCCTAATACCGCTCCGATTGCATAGTCGCTCGCATCACACATTAGCTCAAAATTTAAATTCCAATTTGGAGCGACTATAATTGGAGCGGTAACCAATTTTTCTTTCAAAGCCTCAAAAGCTTGCAAACATTCATCGGTTAAGAGAAATACCTGGTCCTTAGCTAGCAAATTACTCAAAGGCTTAGCTATCTTTGAGAAGTCTTTGATAAAGCGCCGATAGAACCCAGCGTGCCCCAAAAAGCTTCGGATTCCCTTCACATTCACCGAAGGAGGTAACTTTTCAATCACTTCAACCTTAGCACGATCAACTTCAAGCCCTCTTGAAGAGACTTTATGGCCAAGCACTATCCCCTCGATCACCATGAAGTGGCACTTCTCCCAATTAAGCACAAGATTGGTCTTCACACATCTTTCAAGCACCGTTTTCAAGTTTGCCAAGCATAGACTAAAGGAACCACCAAATACCGAGAAGTCATCCATGAAGACTTCCATTGTTTTCTCAATAAGGTCGGCAAAAATGGCTTCCACACATCTTTGGAAAGTCGTCGGTGCATTGCACAACCCAAAGGGCATTTTTCGGTATGCGAAAACTCCAAACGGATAGGTGAAAGCCGTCTTTTCATGATCGGCCGGGTCAACTGCAATTTGGTTATACCCGGAATAGCCATCCAAGAAACAATAGTATTGTTGCCCCGAGAGTCTTTCGAGCATTTGATCCATGAACGGGAGTGGAAAATGATCTTTTCGAGTTGCGGTATTCAACCGCCTATAATCAATACACATTCGCCACCCCGTTGCAACTTTAGTCGGGATCAACTCATCCTTGTCATTTTGGATCACGGTAATTCCACCTTTCTTCGGAACCACATGCACAGGACTAACCCATGGACTATCCAAAATCGGGTAAATCATTCCCGCATCCAACAACTTGACAACTTCCTTTCTAACAACCTCCTTCATAGTAGGATTTAAGCGGCGTTGTGGTTGAGCTACCGGCTTAAAATCCTCTTCCATTAAGATCTTGTGCATGCAATAGGAAGGACTAATTCCTTTTAGATCGGAAAGAGTCCAACCCATGGCTTCTTGATTTTTTTTTAGCACATTGATCAAACAGGCTTCTTTATCATTTGACAAAAGGTTTCTTATGGTGACCGGCTTTGCTTCGGTATCATCTAGGAATACATACTTCAAAGTAGAAGGTAACATTTTCAATTCAATGGGCGCTTTTTCGTCATTAACCTCCTTCTTCAAGTCTTCCTCCTCAACTTCCCACGGTTGTAGTTCGTTTAAACCATCAAGTTCCCTCAAACATTCATCAAGAGCTTGCTCTTCTTCAACTGTGAAAACTTCAAATGAATCATCAAGAGCTAACTCCATAGGAGATATCTCATGAATATGCTTAGAAACCTCCAAAATTGCCTCTTCGATCACATCGATGCGAAAGCTATCACTTCTATCTTTTGAATGCTTCATTGATTCGAATAGATCGAAAGTAACTTCTTCGTTTTGGACTCTCACCTTCATCAAACCGTCGTCAACGTCTATCATCATGCGCGCGGTTTTCATGAACGATCGGCCCAGAATGAGCGGAGCATCATCATCCTCTTCCATATCAATAACAATAAAATCGACCGGGAAAAAGAATTTGTCGACTTTAACCAAAACATCTTGGGCTACGCCATGAGGATGGGTAGTCGACTTATCGGCCAATTGCAACGTCATCCGGATGGACTTAATTTCAATGTTGCCAAGCCTCTTTACAATAGACAATGGTATAAGATTAATGCTTGACCCCAAATCAATTAGTCCTTTTCCGACATAGATATCACCAATTTTAACCGGCAAAGTAACTCGTCCCGGATCAACCTCTTTTTTCGGAAGCGTCCTTTGAATAATTGCACTACAACTCGCATCTAGGACAATGGTCTCCGGTTCCGTATACCTCCGCTTTTTTGTAAGTATGTCCTTCATGAATTTGGCATACTTGGGCATTTGCTCCAAGGCTTCGGCAAACGGAATGTTGATTTGCAGTTGTTTAAAAATATCCATGAACCGGGCGTAATGTCGTTCATTCTCCCTTTTGGATGGAGCATGTGGATAAGGAAGGTTTTGGATTGGAGTAGCGCTTACTACCTCCTTTCCTTTAGCAACTCTAGAACTTCTCGCTCTTTTCTTTTTCACTTCCTCCCCCATTACTTCATCACTCTTATTTTTCTCAATTTCCACACTTTCTTTCTTTTCAACTTCACCATTCTTATTTTTCTTTTCACTTTCTTCCTCACTCCACTCCCCTACTTCACCATCAATATTATCCTCCAATATTTCCTCCTCATTTTCTTTCTTTTCCTCTCTTTGTTCACTTTCATCTCTTTTTTTATTCTCACTAATCAACTCCCTCCCACTTCTCGTCGTGATCGCTTTACAATGCTCCCTAGGATTTGTTTGCGTGTTCGCCGAAAAAGAAGGACCGGGTTGTTGTTCCGCTAGTTGCTTAGCAAGTTGCCCAACTTGAGTCTCGAGATTTTTGATTGCCGCATCGTTGCTCTTTTGATTAGCCATTGACATTTGCATAAATTGTGTCAATGTCTCTTCTAATTTTGAAGTTACGACCGGCGGTTGTTGAGTTTGATAAGGATTTTGGGGAGGGTTTTGACGGCTAGAAGAACCACCCCCATAACCTTGGTTATGGTAATAGTTACTCCTAGGTTGGAACCCTTGATTCCCTTGGAAGTGTTGTTGTTGTTGATTTTGAGGATGTGGTTGATAAGGTTGTTGTTGTTGTTGTCTCGGTTGGTAGTCTCGTTGGTTCGCCATGTAGTTTACTTCTTCGAACCCGGGAGGTGGAAAAAATCCGGTGTCATGCTCACCTTTGCAAAGCTCACAACAAGCTATTTGTTTAGCTTTTGAAGGTTCTCTCAACTCTTTTATTTGCTGCGTTAAGAGTTCCACTTGTTGTGAAATCAGTTTGTTTTGGGCAAGAATGGCATCGTTCGTCCCAAGTTCAAGCACTCCCGGCTTCTTCAAAGAGTTGCCTCTACTTTGACTTTGAAGATCATTTAGAGTCATTCGATTTATGATATTTGTAGCTTCTTCGGCGCTTTTAGACAATAAAGAACCACCCGAGGTAGCATCCAACAACGTCTTGCAATTTGGTTGAAGTCCATTTTTGAAAATATGGATTTGAGTCAATTCATCAAAACCATGCCCTTTACATTTCCGAAGCATGGATTTGAATCTTTCCCACGCCTCATTTAATGATTCATTGGTTCCTTGTGAAAACACTGAGATGGCCGTCTTGGATTCCATGAACCGGTTGTGGGAGAAAAATCTTTCGATGAACTTCTCTTCCAACACGTTCCAGTCTGTCATGACGGCTGGTGTTTGATCTAAGTACCAATCTTTTGCTTTGCCGAGCAAAGCGTGGGGAAATAATCTTCTGAACAACGGTAGCTCTTGAGCTTGATCAACTCCGGCCGCCAATGCTATCTCGTAAAATTTGGTGAGAAAAGCAAAGGGATCTTCATGGTCCATTCCGGTGAATGGACTTCCATATAGTAAATTAAGAGTTCCCGTTTTCATCTCGGCTTGCCTTCCCGTGTGGTTGGCAAACTGAGCAGTATTCCTTGGAATGTTTACACATGGAGTGGAAATGGGCGGTGGTTGTGGTTCCATGACAGGTATGAACGGTGGTGGATGTGTGGTAGAAGAACTTTCTCCTTGTTCTTGTCGTTGTCTAGCTTGTTGCCTCCTTCGTCTCGTTTTGCTATTTAGCCTCCTTGCGGTTCTTTCGATCTCGGGATCAAAAAGAAGTTCATCCACAGGAATCTGCCCTCGCATAAAACAAAAGTTGCACACTAAACCAAACAAATTACAAGCACAAGTCAAAAATTCGAAAGCTAAAAATTAAGCAACTATTGCGATGCTCGCAATATCAATTCACAATCCCCGGCAACGGCGCCATTTTGTTGAGTGTAATTTTAAGTGTCGGGTTTTTGTTATTGTCTCCACAGGGATTGTGAGATATCGCCGTCGTTCGACAGTTGTTTCAATTCTTAACTCGTAGTAACAAGGGGGTTTTTGGTTTTAGTCACGGTATCTTGCATAAAAGTGTAAGAAATTGCGGTAAAAGATTTGGTTTTAATATTTGAGAAATATTGCCAAAGTTAGGGTTCGACGATCACTTTGCATGTATATGTTCGATCAACAAAACTTATAAACTCCTTTAGATGATAAACTATTTCACAAAGTCCTCCCAATGTGTTCATCTTTAACACACATTGTGAGTTTTCCCATTTTGATCCATTGTTTATCTCTAACACAATCTATCAAAATGACAACTTTTTGGTTCAACCTTATGGTGAACAAAATCATTCATTACTATCTCTAGCTAACAAACAAGATTGGATGAAAACCTAGGTAAAGAGTTGGTAAACATCTCTCGATCATAAACCAACACAAAGAGTTTTCAATAAAATAAAGTTTTCACCATATATTCACCATTAAAGAGTTTACAAATGAAGATCATCCCATTTACACACAAAGCTAATGATCATCTACATCTAACCTTGACAAAATGAAGAACTTAGCTACTCATTTTCATGGTAGCTTGGTCAACAACTTTCGGAAGAAGGTTGATCAACATCCGAGTCGAATAATCGAGATTGGATGGGAATCCACCTTCTTTTTGTGAAAGATTGTTAAGAGATGAAAAGAAATGATTTCTAGGTCACAAAAGATCTCTAGAGCAATGCTGGAAAATATCTAAAAAGTACAACTGTATGGAGGTGTAAAAGTATGGCTCCAAAAAGTAGCCCTTGCTACTTATAGAGCTGCTACTGAGCTGTCATGCTCGCTAGGCGAGCAGAATGGCTCGCCTAGCAAGCCCCAAAATAGGCACCTGAGGCACCTGCGTCCAAAGAAATAACCTCTGCCAGATTGGCATGTTCGCTAGGCGAACAAAACCTTCGCTAGGCGAAGCCCACGCTTCACCCTTCGCTCCAGCGAGCTTAGGAGGTTTTGCTACTGTAATTGCTCGCTGGGAGCTCGCTAATGGCTCGCCTAGCGAGTGAGTGCTGGTTGCGCTTTTGGCCAAGTATGGACGTGTTCGCTACACCCTTCGCTGGCTGCTCGCCTAGCGAGTTTGCTGATGTTTGCTACTGTAAAATACTGGAGCTCTTCGCTGGGCTCTCGCTAGGTGCTCGCCTAGCGAGCTCTTTGCCACAGGCCTCGCCTAGCGAGCAAGCTGATGAATGCATCCCTTTTTTGGTCCCTTTGCCAACTTTCTTGTGGCTTCATTTTCTATTATTTCATGCCTTATTCCTGCACAATAACACACAAATCAATGGTACCAAGATCGTTTATCATTGTATTGCAATTCATCTAAAACAAAGGTGGTTTCGGACACTTTAGCAAGGAAATGGAGTGAAAGATGCCCATATTTGATAGCTCAAATAAGCACTTTTGGGTATCTAACAGACTTCACAATTGTCTTTAATTTTAATTAAAGGTTGTAATCACTGAGGTGATTGAGGGGGAGTGAGTAGGAACTCTGATCTTAGTGTAAGATTGAAATTGCATTGGGTAGGTATTAAGTGATAGGGTTAAACAGTTGGTTTAAGGTCTGAATTAATACTACTAATAGTGGATTTCCTCCCTGGCTTGGTAGCCCCAGACGTAGGTCATGTTGGACCGAACTGGGTAAACAATTACTTGTGTTATTTACTGCACTTACTTTTAAAGTTCTGCATAATTCTTGTCTACGCAGAATTGGATGTCATAACAACCCGTGTGACATCGAAAGTCTGTTAACTAGAATTTCAAGAAGTGGAATGGAATCTGATATGTGATGAAGCTTTGCCTCCTTACCACGAAATTCCAATGCTCCTTTAGGGTTAGGGTTTCAGCTTCTTAAATAGGGTGGAATAGGTGTTCTTATGGGTTTTTTAATAAGTGATTTATCCATAAGAATACAAGTGTGAAGTGAGGTGTAAAATGTTGTTATTTTGGGCCAAACTTAAGTGAATGGATGTCCAATGCATGGCCAAAGTAGGTAAAAAAACGTGACTTATTTGTGCAGCATGCTTAGAAAATCTGATTGGGCCAGCCAGACCCAAAATCTGCCTAGAAAATCAAGTCATGGTGCCCACTTTAAATGAATGTATCTCTCAAACCATGGATCCAAGTGAGATGATTCCAAAATAATGTGAAAGAGGACATGGCAAGGTACAATTTTTGTGAAGAAAGTATTTTCAAATAATGCCTTGAAGTGCAAGAAAACTGGCCAAGAAGTCTTGACAAACTTTGGAGATTTTGGGACTTAGAAAATTTTCTAAGTGTCCTAAAAAATGTCTCACTTTGACTAGGCATAACTTTCTCAATATTAATCCAAATAGAGAAAACTTTATATCTCTAGAAAGCTTGGAACAAGAGGAACAACTTTCACGTTGGAGAAATGTTCAAATGGAGCTTTTATCTTGATGCAAAATGGGTTTAAAGTGAGTGCAACGATCATGAAAACTTGCCCTAAATGGAAAGTCAACCATTTCCAAATTAAGTAACTTTTCCAATTTCTGATTAAATGATGAATCCATGATCCAACCTTGATAAAAATTCATATGTAGGATCCCCTAGGCATGGATTTTGAGATTACACTCTTAAAATGTCAGGAGTTGACTTTTCTGGCCCCACAGTTGACTTTTTCCAAACTATCTGATTCCCGATTCCATTGATCAATTGAAGCACTTCTAGCTCAAATAAAGAGCTGATTTTTTGTATGTAGACCCTTGTGGACACATGGAGGGCCATGGAAAAGAGTTTCACCCAAAGAATCAAAAATAAACTAATTTTATACCAAACCCTAGTTTTAGGGCAAAATGATCAGGACTTGATTGCACTGATTGCCAATGGATCTTTCTGAGATACTTGTGAATCTTCCTAGGCCAAGATGCCTCTCAAATCATGACATGGATGAGCTCCTCTACTTCCAACCAAACATCTCTTGTTGCAAGTAGCCATAAAACCCTAATTTCTGATTAAATCCAGATGAACACTCTGATAGCTTTGAATCCTTCACTGATGAACTGAGGACCATAATAAGATACCTGGACCCCCCTGAGACCCTTGAGACTTGTATACTTAGAAAATGAAGTCTAATTCTCAATATTGCTTTGTGTGGGCTCCTTCTGTTAAGGAGTGATCGATCAAAACTTGATCTCCATGTCACTAATGCAGTACGCAATGAGTATGACCTAATATGATGCTAATGAATTGTAAAACATAATCCCATGCTTCCAGAAAAAATGAAGGGTAAATTTTGGGGTACTACACATGTTGACATGAATTTTTAATATAAAATGTACATTTTAGTGTGTCACACCCGACTTAAGTTGTTTATGGACCTTGGGCCTTCGCGTTTGCTTTTCACACCCCCACACTTCATGGCCCATTAGCACTAACATACTCTCTTTTATTTTCTTTTTTATTTCACATTTATTTTTCTGTTTTGATTTTAATTATTTTAAAATATTTTCTTTATTCATAAAAATTCCCAAAAATATTTTCCATATTTCTTAATGTCTTATTTAATTTTATTTAATTTTTATTTTCGTATTTGATTAATATTAATATTTTATTTTAATTATTTATTCTAAATGGTCCATTTTAACACACATTTTCTTCTTGATTTTATTTTTATGCCTTAAAATTAGTTTTAGCTTTTGATTTTTGGGATGAAGGTTGACCACTGTCTCATGGTCAACTTGACCTTTTCTTGGAATTTTATTTCCCAATTTCAATTTATTATGGATTTATTTCTAACCTAGTCTTATTGGTTGACTTTTAGTTTGACTTCTGTTTTATTTTAATTAATTCATGCACTAATTTTCATTATTTTAAAAATCTTTTTGGGGGATGATGATGTCCTGACCCCACTTAACTTAGTTTAATTTTTCATAATTTTCTTGGTTAATTTGCTATTTATTTGATATTTTTTAAGTTGACTCGAATTTTCAGTTGACTTCTTTATGATCGATGTTTGACTTAGGGATTGCTTATGGCAATTGAAGAGATCTTTTGATCCTCCCTTGTGCATCTCATATGCCATGTATTAGAGGCCTTTTATCTTGATTTTGTTTGATCCTTGCATCATTTCCTGATTAAATTATTCAGTGAACCCCTTTTGTGCATATTTTCATCTGTCTGACTCATCTGTTATCTGTTGCATTTGTTTCTTTCATCCATGCTTAATATTGCTTGATTGTTTAACATGTTCATACTCCCATGCATTGTTTAATATTCCATTATTTAATTCTTTGGTTTGATTGCACACTTGTTTATTTATTTGATATTGTTGGTTAACTGTTGCCTACTTGTATGATGTATGAGGCATATATTCTTATTGTTTGAGTGCCATGAACGATCCCCATTCATAACAAATGTACCCCTCTCTCATAAAGTGTATAATATTTATTCTTTCATTCTTTATTCATCTGTTAATACAAGAATTAAAACAAACATTCGATAATCATTTCAAAATAAGATCAAAAGCTCGATCCAATATCGAGTAATCATTTTCAAAACTTAACAGAACCAACACGCATTTATCCATTCTCTTGTAAGTCGATTGCTTCATGCATCGCCATTTCTCTTGTAAGTCGATTGCTTCATGCATCGCCATCTACCTGTAAGTCGATTGCTTCTGGCATCGCCATCTACCCTTATCCGTGGCTCCTCTCCTTGCTCCATCTGTCGATTCTTTTTCCGTTCAGGTAGCACCCATTAGGTAGAACCCTTTGTATGATAAAATAGGTAGAATTCCCTTATCCTTTGCATGCTAACATTAGGTAGATGTTCCCCTCTGTAAATCCTAACACATAGGGCCACATTGCATGACAACTCTAGGGCAGAGCTTCCCCACTTTAGACCTTCCATGCGTCTCCGATCTTGTGGCATGTCAGTCCGCTCTATTGCAAAGAGGTAACTGCCTAAGACTCGATTCAGCGAGCTGCGACACCTACTTCTAGGACGTTAAACACATTGCCCACTTTCCGTTGACACAGCTGGTGTCCTCTTTTGTAAGTCCATGTTCAGATGGCAATCCTTAACCCCTAGTTAGTCGAACTACAACAACTCTGATTCTCATGTTCAGATGAGATACGTAGGCACGAGACGCGATGTCTTGTCGAGTTTGACTGATGACTAACAACTAATCCTTGTTTGCTTTCGCCCTTGCTGCGATCCCTTTCTCTTGCCCTAGTTGCAATCAAGACCCTTGTTCCAGTAGTTAGCTGAACTACGTCTTGCTCTGATTCTCATTCCAGATGAGATACGTAGGCATAAGACACAATGTCTTATCGAGCATACATCTCTTTCGCCCATAGGTAGCCGAGCTACGAAGACTCTGATTCTCATATTCAGATGAGATACGTAGGTAGTGGATGCGACATCCTTGCGAGTCATTTTCTTTTAACCTTCCTTTAGCAGATAGTACCTTAGATATACCTACACCCTTTAGACTAGAACAACAAGAGTGGATCCCGTAGAGTACTACGGATGCGTAGGGGTGCTAATACCTTCCCTTCGCATAATCGACTCTCGAACCGAAGATTTGGTTGCGAGACCTTGTCTTTTCCTTTCTTCAGGTTTTCTTCGATCGTTTCCTTTCCCTCCTTTGGGATAAATAACGAATGGTGGTGACTCTTCTGTTCTCTTTTTTTGTCGGTTGTTTTTTCGCCCATTTGCGACACCTGGTACAGTTTTTTGATCCATTCTACCATTGCTTCACATTTCCAAACTACCAGCTTATGCCTACTATAGAAGAATACTCTTATTAGTTTGGTTTGCCAGTCTCTGACAAATTACCATTCAGTGGTTCAGAGAAGACCCCCACACCAATAGCTATTGAAGAAGCACTTCACCTAGAAACGTTTATTGTGAAGGTCAACTTCATTACAAAAGGAGGGATTCTAGGTCTAACCTTTAGATTCCTGCTGGAGAAAGCCTTTGTCTTTGCAGAAGCAGATAGTATAGATGCCTTTGAAGTCATTTTTTCTCTACTCATTTATGGAATTGTGCTCTTCCCAAACATTGATAACTTTGTGGATGTTAATGTTGTACGAATCTTCTTAATTGGTAACCCAGTACCCACATTACTTGGAGATACCTACCAATTTATCCATCACAGGATAAATAAAGGTGGTGGAACCATTATTTGTTGTGCACCTCTCCTATATAAGTGGTTTATTTCTCACTTACCCGGATCCAGGATCTTCAGGAAGAATATACAGAAGCATAGAAGGTCTCAGAGGTTCATGTCCATTGATCAAGGGAATATACATTGGTATGACCCCTCTTATGATGTTGGAGTAATTATTGACAGTTGTGGTGAATTTCCTAATGTACTTGTAGCACCTCAAAGTTGCCCCCCTCATTCATACATTCATTTTTAGGTCATTTAACATTTCATATTGCATTTCATCATGTCCATCAGAATTAGATCCAAGAGGCTTGAATATCATCCAAGACACTTTGTGGGTTCTGTCTGGGTGATCAGTCAACACAGGGGAATGACTTGAGTTACTTCCAACATATTCAAATGAGGTCTATTCATCATTCAAAACGCTAATCTTGAAAGAGCAAAAGTCTGTTCCTGAGTTGTCATGCTCGCTAGGCGAGCAGCGTGGTTCGCCTAGCAAGTCTGAACTGTCATGCTCGCTAGGCGAGCAAATTCTTCGCTAGGCGAAGCGCACGCGTTTTCAAAATATAACATAAAAATCTTGGACTTGGACCTCTCTCATTTGAGCCCACAATGCCACGAAAATCAGGTTATAAATTCTAAAAATTCAGTGGAAAAACCCTAGAGAAGAGAAGAGCTAACAGAATTCAGAGCAGCCTCCAGAGACACTGAAGAAAAAACTCCTTTGCACAGGATCACCTCTACCAATTCCATCTCATATAAACCCTAAGATTGTGTTGCAAACCCAACCGGGCAATTCAATTTCATTCGATCTCTCCAATCAGGTTTGCCCTATTTCCATTACTTTATGCTTTCAATTGGATTTTCTGAATGTATGAGGTATCATGGGTGAATTTGGAAGAGTGGGTACCGTTAGGTTTCACATGTGGGTTTAGCTATGCACGAATGAGTAGAACAATGCCTTGAATGTTTGATCACTTAATTTCTGAAATCGTACTGTTATCAGAGAAGAACCCAGAACCCGCAGGCCTTCGCTAGCACTTTCGCTAGGCGAATCAGCAGCGAAGCTTCGCTAAGCGAAGCTGTAGCGATCGCGACAGTAGTTGTTTTTTCTGCTTGTTCTCCAATCTGTTTTGTGTTTGTTATGACATGCTTTTTATTGCATCCGGGCACATGTTTTAGTATGTATGCCATGTCTTGATGTGTGGATCCTTGCTCCCTGACTTTGAGTTTTGATACCCTTTTTATGCATTTGTTTGACAAGAGGTTTAGGCCTCCTGTCCTTGGTTGCTTTTTGTGAGCTTTTTATGAATTTTAATGGCATGATTCATGTGGCTATATTTTGATTCTGGTTTGGTGCAACTCTTGATTGCACCCCATCTTATTTCTCTAACTTGTTTGTTGAGTTGTTGTGAGGGTTCGCATGACTCTTGAAGAGATAGCTTGCATGGTATTCCACTTTATTTGTGGGATACCATTTGGAGATTTATTCTGATTGCTTTGCTGACTTGCTTTCTTTGATGGTGCTAGCTTGAGAGATCTCTGGATTTCTTGTTTCTCTAGTTGTTATTACTTCGGATCTTTATCCGTGTGGTAGATCTCTTGATCCCTTTTACATCTTTCCCGCATTTTACCGCTTCCTTAGCTGGAAGACCTCGATAGGAGGCAATGTTTTTGTGTGTTTACTTTTGTGCCTAAAGACCTTCAAGAGGAGGCACCAGTGCTAAAGACCTCCACAAAGAGGCAATTGACGGATAAAAGGGATTAGTAGTCAATCCCCCATTATTCGGTGTGTCTCTTTAAGCTCACACTACGTGTCGATGCTTCAGAGCAAAAGCCCAAGATGTTTTGTCCGGTCAGTCAGTGGAGAGGGTTCCACCTTTCTGAATCCCCACTTTTTTGTCATAAGCTCACCCTGTCCAGGGTTAAGAGCTATGAGGTCTTATCCTCATTACCCTTTTGATCTGCTCACCCTGACGTTCAATGTCAGTGGTTAAGAGCCCATTTGATTACCTTTTCCATGGCTTGTTTGTCGAAGTTGATATGACCCCTCTTGACTAAAGCCCTACCCATGAATGTTTGAGCCCCCTTGTTGGTGTGTTTACTTTATGCTTTTTTGTGTGGTGTGATCGTCTCCCCATAGGATTGCTAGGCTTCGTATAGTCTCTCGTTTGCATGTCAATTAAGGTAGCACAGTTCCTTCGTCTAGGACTTCCTTTTTGCATGAGCATTCCTAAAACACAAACAAACTCATTGATTTTTCTTCTCCTAAGAACACGTTAACTCCTTCTACTACAGGTGAGTAAGTCTCCAAAGGTCGAGCATCCGGTAGATTGCGTAGTAACGTCGTTCACCTAAAAAAACCAAAACAAACACATAGGTCAGCCGAACTACGGTTTGCTCTGATTCTCATTCCAGATGAGATACGTAGGCATAAGACGCGATGTCTTAGCGAGCACACTTATCTTTAACCCATAGGTTAGCCGAGCTACGAAGACTCTGATTCTCATATTCAGATGAGATACGTATGCAGTGGATGCGACATCCGTGCGAGTCATTTTCTTTTGACCCTTTCTTTTAGTAAATAGTACCTTAGATAAACACACACCCTTTAGACAAGACTAACAAGAGTGGATCTCGTAAAGTACTACGGATGCGTAGGGGTGTTAATACCTTCCCTTCGCATAATCGACTCCCGAACCCAAGATTTGGTTGCGAGACCTTATCTTTTCCTTTCCTTTTTCCAGGTTTACTTCGAGCGTTTCCTTTCCCTCCTTTGGGATAAATAACGCACAGTGGCGACTCTTCTGTCATTTCTCTTTCTTCGCCGGTTGTTTTTTCGCAGGTTGCGATAGCTGGCGACTCTGCTGGGGACCCGGTTTCCCTAAGCGAGTCCCTCCTAGCTTTTGTAGGTTTCTTGTTTGTTGGGTGTTTATTCTTTTGTACAGTTATTTATTTTTCAGTATTTACCTGCTTTATTGCATTTGTGTACATATCATTGCTTGTATCTGTTGGCTCTGTTGTTGGGTTGTTTGTTTGTTGGGGTGGGATGTTCTATGAGAGATAAGCCCACTACCCAGGCTTGAGCGTACACACAGGTTTTAGAGTGGATAGTCATGAGGCTTGTGTGGCATGTTGCTACGTTAAGTCGTTCATGAAGACCCACACCCAGACGAGGTTTCTTTTGGATATATTCTGTCCTACGGGTGTTCCGTAACGACATGATGTTCCCCTAGAAATCGTCGACTCTGGTGACCATTTCCCGAGAACTCAGTCGAGGCTTCTCCTCCGAGACGTGATTATGTTAGCTCTGGTGGGCGCATTCTCGTTGATCAATCCGAGGACCCCGAGGCTGGGAACTTGCTTTAGGATGTCCTGTTGAGGGGAGTCAGTGAAGGTCTTCTATCCCGTAATAATGCCAAACCTTCAGTGGTAAACGTATTATTCTCAACTGAAGGGCTGAAGCTGACGAACTTCTGTTCCTAGAACCTACCAGTGAGGGGCGGGCTAAATTCAGGAAACCTTAACCTTCAACCAACCTGGTTTTCTGGTATTCTTATTGGAGCAGAACTTTGATCTCCTATGTGTTCCTCAGTGGTTTTCTCTTCAGACAGTGCAACTTGACAGATGTTCAAGCAGATACAGCAATCCTGATTCCCATGTCACTGCATTGCATCACATCATTTTGCATTCATATCATTTAACACATGTTTATCTATTATCAGGGGTTTACATCTTCCTCTTGATTCCGGTCGGGGTTTTTTGGTTCTCTTAAGATGGACATTGGCAGAAAGAGACACGTCGCCTACAAGTTTCCTGTGGTTTGTTTGGATCCCATTCAACAGCTGATGAAGTTAATGGATCACGGTTCTCTAGAAGGATTCCGGAAGGATTATGGTTTGATTCTAAGTTTCGTTACGGTTCTCTCCAAAGATCAACATGATGCTCTCTTTACATTGTTGCAGTTCTATGACCCTCCATTAAGGTGTTTCACGTTCCCAGATTATATTTTGGTCCCTACTTTGGAGGAGGTTGCTAGTTTTCTCAGAGTTCCTATCAAGCCGCAAGTGTTATTCTACAGTTCCGAGTTTCTGCCCGATCTCGACAGGGTTGCTTCAGCCACACATTTGGGGAAACCAGTCTTGAAAGCTAATATGTGTCAGAAGGGAGGAGTTAATGGTTTTCATCTGAGTTTCTTACTCGGAGAAGCAAAGAAGAAGCTTGAAAGTGGTGACTATAGGGGTTTCAATGATGTGTTGGCTCTTTATGTGTATGGGATTGTCCTGTTCCCTAATGTGGCGAAATTTGTGGACATGGACGCAATACGCCTCTTCGTGTTGGGAAATCCGGTGCCGACCTTGTTGGGAGATTTCTTTCATTCAGTGCATCACCGGAATGAGAATAGAATGGGGGGATTGGTGAATTGTTGTGCGCCTTTGTTTTATAAGTGGTTCAGTTCCCACCTACCAAAGTCAGGAGCGTTCGTTGATGTCAAGAACTCGTTGAGTTGGTCAAAGAGACTGATGGGGATAAGAGCTAAAGATATTTCTTGGTGGTCAGACCGGAGCTTGCTTCGGGCAGATATTATTCACAGTTGTGGGAACTTCCCGAATGTACCGTTGGTAGGAAGAAGAGGAGGGATCAACTACAATCCTTCTCTAGCAGTCAGACAGTTTGGGTATGCTTTAAGAACTCCTCCTTTGGAAAAAGATATGGAAGAATCCCTGTTTTTCCATTCGTCATCTGATTTGACTGTATCCCATAAGGCAGCTGAGGCTTGGCTCAAGGTGATCTAGAGAGGAAGAACTGCGCTTGGAAAAGGAGATTGTAGAATTTACCCTCAGTATGAAGAGTGGCTTCAAGGAAGAATCGAAGAGTTTGGTCTGTCGTTTCCTATTGAAGAACCTTTGTACCCACCTACTCCTGAGCAGTCAACAATGGTGAGCCGAGAGGAGTATGACAAACTGAAGAATGCCATGGAGGAGCTTCAAACTAAAAACTCGGAGTTAAGTGTGAAGCTAAGACTGTATGCATCAATTCCATGAGGTAGAATATCAGAAGGGGGAGGCCGTCAGATTGCAAGGGGAAGCAGAGAGGAAATTAGTTGTGGAGGTGGGCTTCTCCAGGAAGACAGACAAAGCCCTGGAATCATCCAGTTCTGAGTTGAGGCGAGTCAAACAGCGGTTAACAGATGCTCATGGTAAGTTAGCTGGTTGGCAAGAGCAATGGGATACATTTTCAGCCTCTAGGAAGGTAAAGGAGGAGGAGACAGTGGCCGAATTGACTGGTCAAATGGAAAAGAAGAAGATTTTGCTGAAGGAGAAGAACAATGAGCTTCTGTGCGCCCGTTCAACCAATGGTTATATCACATATCAACTCAACCAAGCTCAAGGACAGATTGAGGAACTCAAAGTGCTGGCAGGTTTGAAGAAATCCAGCTTGAAGAGGTATTCGGAGAAGATGATGGGAATTACTACAGAGAGCATATCAATGAGTTGGATGGAGTTATTCACAAGAGGAATCTGCTTATCCGGCATTTGTCAGAATCTCCAGATCATCCTGACACAGTGGCATTACTGGCTGAAGTGAGGAGTTGTCCTTACGGGTTGTATACAGGAGGCTGATTCCTGATTTTTGTTCCTCTCTTTGCTTATTGTATTGTAGTGATGATCCACAGGCTTGCTGTGGAGATCCTTTTTTTGATGTACTGTTGGCTAAGGCCCTTTTCCCTGACTCATTTATATGACGGTTTTCCTTATTGCACCTTGATCTCAGAAGTTTATCCACAACTCAGTCTTCTTGCGCTTTCTGTCTGATGTGAGACTGGAATCAAGGGGGTAGAATACCCGTTGGAATTGATAAACATGTCATTGCATTTACATATTCATTTGCATATCTTGCATAACAGGTACCGCGACGGTGTTCTCATATTATTTGGTGTTCCACTAGCAGGATAGCTGATTCAGGAATTCACCGGTACGGTACCCGCAGAAACCACCAGAGAGCAATGGAGAGCCTACAAGCAGAGCTCGCCGAGATGAAGATCCGTATGACCCAATTCATGGATGTGGTTCAAGGAGTGGCTCAGGGACAACAAGAGCTTAGGCAGATGATGCAGAGGAATCCCGCCACTACTCAACCAGAGATGTTGACTGATCCTCCAGCTGGAGAGGCTAACGGACCCAATGGACCAGGGCCTATCCCAATCCCACATGGCAACCTTGGTCAACAACCCATCCATGATGATCAGGAGGATCAGTTCCCCCTGCTTCAGGAAGACTTTGGCATGGGCCATGGCATGGACCCCATGTTCAGAAGATTAGAGGAGAGGCTGAAAGCTGTGGAAGGGCATAATGCTCTTGGTGTCGATGTTGCTGACTTGGGACTGGTCCCAGGCGTGAGGGTGCCACCAAAATTCAAGGTCCCGATATTTGACAAATACAGTGGCAACTCTTGCCCGAAGACCCATGTGCAAGCCTATTTCCGTAAAATGCTTGCATACTCTGACGATGAAAAGTTGCTTATGTACTTTTTCCAGGATAGCCTAGCTGGGGCATTCCTGGAATGGTGTATGAGGCTGGACAGGGCCCACATCCGCTGCTGGAGGGATTTGGCTGAAGCTTTCATGAAGCAGTATCAGTATGATGCAGACATGGCTCCGGACAGAACTCAACTTTAGAATCTGTCTCTTAAAAGCAATGAGTGCTTCAGGGAATACGCTCAACGCTGGAGGGAGACAGCTTCCCGTGTTCAACCTCCTATGTTGGAGAAGGAGATGGTCAACATGTTCATGAACACTCTGCCCGGACCTTACTTGGAGCGCCTGGTGGGTTGCAATGCCTCCAACTTTGATGATGTAGTCTCTACCGGCGAGAGGGTGGAGAACTATTTGAAGACATGCAAGATCCAGAATGGAGTTGGATCTTCATCGGGGGTGAAGAAGTCGTTCGTTCAGGGACAGAAGAGGAGAGAAGGGGACACAAATGCCATATCGTCTTATCAAAACAGGGGTAACCGGAGGAATAACTTTCAGAACTATCATCAACAACCGTATGTTGCGGCTGTGACCATTCCAGCTGCGGCACCGCTACAACAACAACAACCACAACGTCAGCAAACTCAGTACCAACAACAACAACCGGGTAACAGACCCGCCTATAAACAGAGGCAAAGGATAATGGACCGGCGTTTCGACACTCTTCCAATGTCGTACGCTCAGTTGCTGTCTAGTCTTCAACAACTACAACTTGTGCAGTTGCACACTCTGGCTCCTCCTGTTGGTAGGCTTCTGGTGGGTTACGACGCCAACGTTAGGTGTAGCTTCCACTCTGGGGCACCTGGCCACGATATTGAGAACTGCAAAGCTTTTAAGCACGTAGTTCAGGACCTCATAGATTCAAAGTCCATCAACCTTGCACCGGCTCCCAATGTCGTCAACAATCCCATGCCACAGCATGGTAGTGCGAATGTTAATATGATGGAAGGGGAAGCCAAATCCGTCAAAAATGTGTTGAAGCTGAAGACTTCGTTGTTGGATATCAAGGGCTACTTGTAGAAGGCCGATGTTTTCCCTGGTTGTGGGAAGGGTTGTATGGATTGTGCTACTCAGAGTGGAGGTTGTTTGAAGCTGCAGCAGGGTATCCAGGCCTTGCTCGACGAAGGAACCCTCCAGGTTGAAAATTTGTCTGTCCAAGAGTCTGTGGAAGGGGTTGAGAAAGAGGTGTTTGAAGATGCTACTGATGAATCCGCCGATGTTGTTCCTACTGGTTCTGTAATCCCATGATGATGTATTTAATTTTTCCAATGTTGTTGCTGATATCCCAAACTATGTGGTTGATTCTGATGTAATTGAACTTGATTCCGATGTTTCGGATGTTTATGTTTCAATGAATGAGATTTCTGGGTACGACTGTGATGTTGCTACTATCACCATTTTCTATCCAACTAATCAGATCAATGTACCAGAAGCGCAACCGGTGCCACCAGCGCGACCGTCCACTATGACTATCACAACCCCTGGTCCGTTACCTTTCACCAGCGAAAGGGCCATTCCTTGGGATTATGGGGGGAGTGTGTACACGCACAATCATGGGGTAGGGCAGCCACTAAAGGCAGAAGAGAACCAGAAGCCTGAATCTGATGTGGAAATAAAAGATCCTGCAGTGGACAATGTTGGTAGAATCGGGCGATTCACCAGGAGTGGTAGACTGTTCTCACCACCCGCTACCCAAGCTGATAATGCTGATGCCGCGGCGAAGGCCAAAGGCAATCAAGTTGTGAATGAGGGTACCCCTACACCCCAGGCTGGTTCTGAGCCCACTTTTGCGAAGGATGTGGACGAGCTTTTAAGGATTATAAAGAAAAGCGGCTACAAGGTAGTTGATCAGTTGATTCAGACTCCGTCCAAGATATCCATTCTCTCACTCCTGTTGTGTTCGGAGGCGCACAGGGAGGCACTGCTGAAAGTCCTAAATGCTGCATATGTGTCTCAGGAGATCTCAGTGAACCAACTGGAAGGAATCGTAGCAAATGTTCACGCAAACAACAGGTTAGGTTTTACTGATTCTGACGTAACACCAGCTGGACGCAACCATAACAAGGCTTTCCACATCTCGATGGAATGCAAAGACACTGTGTTATCTCATGTTCTGGTGGACACAGGTTCCTCTCTCAATGTGCTACCCAAGAGAGCTCTGTCAAGGTTAGAAATAGAGGGTTTGGTCCTGAAGCCTTCAGATCTTATTGTGAGAGCCTTTGATGGTTCTAAGAGATCGGTGTTTGGAGAGGTAGAATTGCCAATTCATATTGGATCACAAACCTTCAACACCGTCTTCTATGTGATGGATATCAGTCCTTCCTATAGTTGCCTGCTGGGTCGTCCTTGGATCCACAACACTGGGGCAGTCTCTTCAACTTTACATCAGAAGATTAAATTCCCAGTCAATGGAAGGATTATCACCGTCTGTGGTAAGGAGGACATTTTGGTCAGTAACCTGTCTACATTCAAGTATGTAGAGGTAGAAGGTGAATTTCATGAGACCCTATGCCAGGCCTTTGAGGCAGTTAAGATCAAGGACGCAGTTCCTGTGGAAGAGGTTAAAGCGGGTGCCTCTATCTCGTCATTCAAGCAGGCACAAGCCTTGGTAGATTCAGGTGCTGCTCCCGGTTGGGGACGTCTGGTGGAGTTACCAATAAAAGAAGACAAGTTTGGGATTGGATATCAGCCAGCTCTTACTTCTACAACTTCAGTGCCTCAGACTCGACAGGGACCGATTACTTTCTCCAGCGCTGGCATCATCCAATATGGCCAGATCTCTGCGGTCAACGAAGAAGATGGGGATAGTGATTGCGACATTGACAACTGGGTGCGTCCAAGGATCCCGGGTGAAGTCATCAACAATTGGTCTTCTGAGGAGATTGTCCAAGTCACTTTTCTGGAGGAGTAATTTTTCTTTGTTTATTCATGCATACCCAAGTCTTACGTTCCGCCCAGGGCGTAATGACTCATTGTAGGGCTCATCTATGTGATACCTGCATTTTTTTATCATAAATAAAGGATGTCTTTTTGCATTCAAATATTTTGTTCATTGTCTTTCTATTTTTGCAGTTTTCAAAAAAAAAATCAAAAATATTTTGGCAATGTTTTGTTTAGTTTTCACTTCTTGTTCACACTCATAAGCACATACCATCACTCATGCAGATGCACATCACCGGATCCTATTGATAACGGTTCTGCTATGGCTCGCTTCGACTTTAAAAATCCGATCTTTCAAACTGAAGAAGAGGGTGATGAAGACTGTGAACTCCCTGAAGAACTTGCCAGGCTATTAAAGCAAGAGGAAAGGGTCATTCAACCGCATCAAGAGTCTACTGAAGTGATTAATCTTGGCACCGAGGGCGTCAAGAAAGAAATCAAGATAGGGGCTGCTTTGGAAGATAATGTGAAGAAGGGGTTGATTGAATTGCTGCAAGAGTATGTTGACATCTTCGCTTGGTCTTATCAGGACATGCCAGGGCTCGACACAGACATTGTGGAACATCGTTTACCTCTCAAGGAGGGTTGTCCTCCGGTCAAGCAGAAGCTCAGGAGCACAAGACCAGAGATGGCTGTCAAGATAAAGGAAGAAGTGCAAAAACAGTTAGATGCAGGGTTTCTAGCAGTCACTAATTATCCGCCATGGGTTGCAAAAATCGTTCCAGTACCTAAGAATGATGGAAAGGTACGGATGTGTGTCGACTACCGGGATCTGAACAGAGCTAGCCCTAAAGATGATTTCCCATTACCTCACATCGATGTTTTGGTGGATAACACAGCTCAGTTCTCGGTATTCTCCTTCATGGATGGCTTTTCTGGCTATAATCAAATCAAGATGGCACCAGAAGACATGGAGAAGACAACTTTCATAACCCCATGGGGCTCCTTCTGCTACAAGGTGATGCCGTTTGGTCTGAAAAATGCTGGGGCAACATATAAACGAGCGATGGTGACTCTTTTCCATGATATGATTCATCATGAAATCGAGGTTTATGTTGATGATATGATTGCCAAATCTCAGACAGAAGAAGAACATGTGGTGAATCTGCAGAAACTGTTTGAGCGTTTGAGAAAATTCAAGCTGAGGCTTAATCCGAACAAGTGTACTTTCGGGGTGAGATCTGGAAAACTGCTGGGTTTTATTGTTAGTGAAAAAGGGATTGAGGTGGATCCGGACAAAGTGAAAGTGATACAGGAAATGCCTGAGCCAAGAACAGAGAAACAAGTCCGTGGTTTCTTAGGGAGGTTGAACTACATTGCAAGGTTCATCTCTCACCTAACAGCCACGTGTGAGCCAATTTTCAAGTTGTTGAGAAAAGATCAGGCCATCAGGTGGAATGATGATTGCCAAAGGGCTTTTGAAAAGATAAAAGAGTATTTGCAGAATCCTCCAATCCTTATGCCTCCGGTCCCAGGGAGACCGCTGATTATGTACTTGACAGTACTTGACAATTCTATGGGTTGTGTTCTCGGTCAACACGACGAGACAGGTAGGAAAGAGCATGCTATCTACTACCTAAGTAAAACATTCATAGATTGCGATTCGAGATACTCAATGCTTGAAAAGACATGTTGTGCACTTGCATGGGCTACTAAGCGATTGAGACAATATATGCTGACTCACACAACCTTATTGATCTCCAAGATGGATCCAGTCAAGTATATATTCGAGAAGCCAGCTCTCACCGGGAGGGTTGCTCGTTGGTAAATGGTACTGACAGAGTACGAGATCCAGTATATGTTAGACTATGGCACGGATCTAGAAGGGGGGGTTGAATAGATCCCAATTAAAATTTGAGTCGGCGCTACCAATTTAAAAAATTGGTTTTGAAAATTTGTTTTAAGTGCGGAAGCGGCCGAGGAAATTATAGTCTAAAACGAATTGTTATTGGAAAACCGGATATGCGTCAAGCCTATGGATTAGTGATAATGTAGAATACGAATCACTACACTAGTCACACTATCAATGATTTGTTTCACTTATTAGGATTCCTAGTTCCAATGATTCAAGGAGCAAACCAAACTAGATACACAACTAAGATAATTTTGGTTTAGGCAAATTATCAAACACATGGTATGCAAAAACACTCCAAGTGATATTTATGTTGAGTAAGTGATTTCAATCAGTCTAGTACAATATTTTATTGTACTTTGGATTCAAAAACAGAGTTTTAACTTCTTACTCAATTAATATCAAGGTTTGATAAAAGTGCTTATACAAAAATCACTTATTTTTAAGCCAAATCACATATGCTGAAAAATAGAGAAGACAAAGATTTGATGAGGCAGTTCCTCCGTCGTCCTCGCTTCGGGGTACGTCTGCCCTCAATTCTAAAACTAGAATTGAGATGATTTAATAGATATCACCTATTGAGTATAACCGTTTATACAAGGATTGCAAAGCAAATATACAACTGAATTCTCAAGGCGTTGAATGTTACTTTCACTCCTTGTTCCTTGATTCAAGGTGAATCAAGTCCTTCGATTGTTGTTGATAGACCTCCGATTCCAGCCCCTTTGTTGAATAACCCTCAGTTCTTCAAACCCTCGGCCCGGCTGATCTCAACTACAACAAATCGAACCCGAAATCTTCCCTTCAATATCACTGAATCCGCTACTAGGTTGATGAAGACTTCCTCTTCTCAATCACCTTCGCTCAGCTGAAAATTGATGAAGAATTCGTCCAAAAAACCCCCAAAATCAAACCAGTCTTGGAGGAAAAACCCTAAAGGTTTTATTCAAGAAAAAACCTGTCACAAGCTTCAACCCGAACCGGATTCCCCAATCTCGGCTTCGAACCTTATCACCTTTAACCAATCACAAGGCACTTCAAAAATGGTTGTGTGTAGTTGATGTGTTGTGAGATGTTGAAGATGAAGATGAAGAATCTTGGACACCTATTTCACTTTTTCTTGTTCTTTGAACACTTGAATCAAAATGTCAAAATGTTAGTTGATACAAGTAACTAAACTTCTATTTATAGTAACAAACCAACCAACCCACTTAACAGCTTTTCAAACAGAGTGGGAAATACTTAAAAACAGAATTTTCGCACGAACGGTCGACCATAGCAGGTCTATGCGTCGACACATAGCCTGCAGTTTTGGACAGACTGAAAAACACAACAGTATGCGTCGACCATAGGTCGGCGTGCGCTGACCCGTGGTTCATGCGCTGACCCCAGCGGTCGACTCAAGCCTTTTGTGCGCTGACCCGTGGGAAATGCACTAAGCTATACGCTGACCCGTGGTTCATGCGCTGACCCTTGCGGTCGACTCAAACCCTGCAAATCTGCAAAAATTCATATTTTTGTGGTTTTCATGCATTTTGTCATGACCACATTTTATCCACATATATTGTATGAAATATAACGGTTTAGATGAGCATAGAAAAGGATATGATAGGTGATATGTTGCATTTGTTTTGTAGAGGTGGAATCGACACTGTCGATTCATCCATGGTGGTCATTTGTCATCATCGAAACCTATGATCGTATGTTGTATGACAGCTTGCCCTTACATACTCCCCCTTTTTGATGATGACAACTAGTGTGAAACCAAAGAGAAACAACCTGCAATATTTACACAACACTCCCCCTTTCTTTTGTAATCTAAGGCTGACAGCAAAACAAACTGTTAATTGTTGTGCATATCTTGGCTTGGCTTTGGTACATGCTCTTCTCCCCCTTTGACAACATCGAAAAGAGAAAAAAAACGATTATTCAACATAACATGATATTCAACAGGAGATAGCGAATCATATAACAATATCACACCAAATATTATTACTGAACAAATTGAAAAGGAAATAACATTAAACTAGATTATCAAACAAGCATAACAGATAATAAGTTTGGTCAAACAACAAAATTACAGATGCACATGCAATTTTATGCCCTAATGGCCTCGTCCTCGATGGTAACCAATGTCCGGGTTTCTGTCAGGATCTGCCAGAGAAGTCATTTGGTCAGCAACACTACTTAGATACTTGAGGCCCACATCGACGGACCGCTCCTGTCGTTCAAATGTTTCGGTGAATGCTGCATACCGTTCATTCATGCTGGTTGAGAGACTGTCGATCCTCTCATTTTGTGCCTGAAGCTGGCTACTTATATGAGCATAGCGCTCATCCTGAGTTTGTATGAAGGATTGTTGAGCCAGCTGCATATTTCGCATCATATCCAAAAGTTCAGAAGAGTTTTCTCGCTGCGGAGGAGACGGTGGAGATTCTTCAGCACCATATTGATACGGCTGATAGAATTGGCGTTGTGTTGACCAGCCCATATGTTGCCATTCACCCCAGCTGCCATGGTTGGGGGCATCGTCTGCAGTTGAATAGGTATTCTGAACCCAGGCGGAGTTTGTGTAGTCGTGTGTGTCTGCTTGTGGAGGACTATTATGCTGCTCAAATGCTTGTCCTGCTTCTTCTTCTTCGTTTTCCTCTTGGTCTTCTTCTTCACTTTCATCACTTTCATCATCTTCTTCAACACTCGTAGGAACATACCCTCTGCGAACAAATATGTATATTCTCCGCTCATTACACCAAAAATATCCCATCATAGACAAAGTTTTTGGGCTGAATTCTTTATTTGAGGAAATAGAGGTATACGGAAAGGATGGATAATCCACGTCGGCTGCAGTAAGAACCTCTTGAATAAAAGATCCGTAGGCAAGAGTCGTTCCTCGTCCGGAGTCTCGTAAACTGAACATCCTACTAGCAATATAGTAGGGCCAGTTTATTTTGTGCTGATTTTTCAGAATGCATATGAGATGAACCTCAGCCTGTTCAACTCGGGAAAGGCCACCCTTCTTAGGTCGCAGGATGCGTGACACAATCCATTGGAGAATGCGTTCACCTATTTTTAGCTTACCGGCAGTGACAGTTCGTGGGAACGCATCACTGTTCACAATGTGGTTTGGGTATGGTCGTTTCAGCATAGCGTTCAAAGCGCTCTTAAACTCATATCCTTCTATTGGGCGAGAATCAGTTACCTCAGCAAGAGGATTTTCATTAGCAGCGAATGTCATATCAAAATATTTATTCCAAACATTTGACTTAAACGATACCTTTCTTGTGCCAATCCTGGAGTGAAACTTTTGACCACGAAATTTGTCATGAAGGCAAGTGTAGAACACGCGGACCAGGTCTTCGCTATATTTGGCATTGTATTCCAGGAATTTGAGAATTCCGTGATACTGTAGCAGAGACATGATTTCTACAAGATGCATGCGTTCTGCTGTGAGTTTGTAGAAGGCATGTTGCCTCACAACTCCTCTTTTACCAATGTCTTTGTTGAAGGTGTCGACAAGAGCTGGTGGAACTAATGATACAGCGGTAATGGGTAAGGAGGCAGAGGATGATTCCCTTGATCTTTTACCTGTAGGTCTGCGGGATGAGGAAGCCATGGGTAATGATTCTGAAACTTTTTATGAAAGTAGAGATTTTGAGAGGATTTTGATAGTGATTTGCAAGAAGGAGGTTTGCCCTTTTTATAGATGAGGATTTAGGGTTTTGGGAAGAGGAGAGGCCAAGAGACAATAGGCACTAGGTAGATGCAACTCACAATGTAGTGGGAAGTTTGAAATGTAAATGCACACTTAATGAGAATTTGAATGTAAATGCATGGGAAGTTTGAAAGTTTTCTGCAGAGAAAAACTGAATTTTCGTGCGATGCGTCGACCATACCTCTGCATGCATCGACGTATACTGTTTGATTTTTGAAAAAGAAGAAAATTTTTGAGATGTGGGTCGACCATTGCCCTGTTATGGTCGACTCATACAGGCAAATTTTGCAGTTTTTCATTGTTATGCACATATGCTCACATGTTTGATGCATAAATAGAATGCCACACAACATTAAACATCCAAACAGACATGGTATACGAAACACGTCATATATATACAATATTATCATGTAATACAACTATTTAACCATGAAGTTTGGGAGTGAGAGAAGGGTAAAGGAACAATAACACCTCGATGCCGGAATAACTTGATGAACAATATAATTGTGCTTGCAACAACATTAACTTGTTAGAAGTACAAGATTATAGTGTTAAATGAAATAAGATAAAGCAAGTAATTTATAACGCCCGTTCCAAAATGTCGAGAATACCAAGTTCTCGGCGAATATGAAAGAAAGGCTCAGTAGCTAGCGACTTTGTGAAAATGTCCGCTAGTTGATTTTTAGTGTTAACATGTTCAAATACAATATCGCCTTTCTCTACATGATCCCGAAGAAAGTGGTGTCGAATTTCGATATGTTTGGTGCGAGAATGCAACACAGGATTTTTGGTAAGATTAATGGCACTTGTATTGTCACAGAAAATGGGAATACGTTCGAGCTTGAGATTAAAATCCAATAATTGTTGCTTAACCCATAGGATTTGAGCACAACAACTACCGGCGGCAACGTATTCCGCTTCGGCGGTTGACAAAGCAACTGAAACTTGTTTCTTGCTATGCCAACTGACCAAGGAATTCGAAAATAAGTGACAAGTGCCACTGGTGCTTTTCCTATCTGATTTGCAACCGGCAAAATCGGAATCGGAGAAACCTACCAATGAGCAATCATTATCTTTGGAATACCATAGTCCATACTTCTGAGTACCGGATAGGTATCGAAGTATTCGTTTGACAGCTTTTAGATGGGATTCCTTGGGATATGATTGGTATCTTGCGCACATACACACGCTAAACATAATGTCGGGACGAGAAGCAGTAAGATAGAGAAGGGATCCAATCATACCTCTATACTTTTTTACCTCTACGTCCTTACCGCTTTCATCTTTATTCAAGTTTGTACATGTTGGCATGGGGGTGTCAATGGCCTTGGCTTTTGCCATGTCAAATCTCTTGATAAGGTCCAAACAATACTTTGTTTGACTCACGAATGTTCCTTCATTGAGTTGCTTAATTTGCAAACCGAGAAAGTATGTGAGCTCCCCCATCATACTCATCTCGAATTCACCCTGCATAAGATCCGAAAACTCTCTCACGAGATTCATGTTAGTAGACCCAAATATAATATCGTCAACATAAATTTGTACTAATATCAAGTGCTTTCCTTGACGTTTAATGAAGAGAGTTGTGTCAACCTTTCCTCTTGAGTAACCTTGATCAAGTAAAAATTTACTTAGTCGCTCATACCAAGCTCTAGGAGCTTGTTTGAGACCATATAAAGCCCTTTTTAGTTTGTAAACATGATCGGGATACTCATGAGATTCAAAACCAGGAGGTTGTGCGACGTAGACTTCTTCATTTATGTAACCGTTAAGGAACGCACTCTTAACATCCATTTGGAATAGTTTAAAGTCTTTCACACAAGCGAAGGCAAGGAGAAGGCGTATAGCCTCAAGTCGGGCAATGTTAGATGCCCAAAAGTGCTTATTTGAGCTATCATATGTGGGCATCTTTCACTCTTTTGCCTTGCTAAAATTGCCAAAATCACATTTATTTTACATGGAATGCGTACATTGATAAACAAGCTTGGTGCCTTTGATGTGTTTGTTATTGTGCAGGAAAGGCATGAATTAATTAATAATAAAGACACAAGAGAATTGGCAAAGGAACCAAAGCAAAGGAGCATTTCATCTGCCAGCTCGCTAGGCGAGGATGTGGCGAAGCAAAACCTTCGCTAGGCGAGCTCCTGGCGAAAGGCTCCAGTAAATTGGTTAATTAATTCGCTAGGCGAACTGAAGGCGAAGTGGCAGCGAATTCAGTCTGTTTTGGTGAAATTAGCAGCCAGCACTAGCTCGCTAGGCGAGGCTCTAGCGAGTCCCCAGCGAGCATTCCAGTAGCAAAACCTCTCAACCTCGCTGGGGCGAAGGTTGAAGCGAGTTCTTCGCTAGGCGAAGGTCTGTTCGCTAGGCGAACATGACAGTTCCACAGGCCCAGTTTTCTCTGGGCGCAGGGGCATTTTGTGCCCATTTTTGGCCTTCGCTAGGCGAGCCATTCTGCTCGCCTAGCGAACGTGACAGTTCTGCACTTGTCTATAAGTAGCAGGTGCTACTTTTTGTGCCCATACCACTTTTTACCAACTTTTCCATTTTTTGTACTTTCTCTTAGATATTTTACAGCTTTGTTTGGAGGGATTTTTGATGCCCTAATTTCATTTCTCTTCATCTAGCAACCTTCTTCCACAAAAAGAAGGTGGATTCCCATCCAACTTCGATCATTCGACTTGGATGTTGATCAACCCTCTTTTCTTACTTGCCGACCAAGCTACCATGAAAATGAGTAGCTAAGTCTTCCATTTGTCAAGGTTAGATGTAGGTGATTTCCAAGCTTTGTGTGTAAATGTAAGGATCCTCATATGTAAACTCTTTAACGGTAAATATATGATGAAAACTTTGTTTCTATTTAAAACTCTTTGTGTTGGTATTTGATCGAGAGATGTTTACCGATTCTCGACCTAGGTTTTCATCCAAACTTGTTTGTTAGCTAGAGATAGTAACGAATGATTTTGTTCACCATAAGGTTGAACCAAAACGTTGTCTTTTTGATAGATTGTGTTCGAGAGAAACAATGGATCAAAATGACAAAACTCACAATGGGTGTTCGAGAGAAACGCATTGAGAGGACTTTGTGAAATTATTTATCATCTAAAGGAGTTTATAATATTGTTGACCGTGCAAAAACATGCAAAGCAAATGTAATCATTGAAACCTAACTTTGACAATATTTCTCATATTAATCAAAACATAACTTTTACCGCAATTAATTACTTTGTATGCAAGATAACTTGATTAAAACCAAAACCCTAGTGTTACTTTAAGTTAAGATTAATTCAACCATTGAACGGCAGCGATATCTTACAATCTCTGTGGATACGATAACAAAACCCGACACTTAAAAACTGTCTCAACAAAATGGCGCCGTTGCCGGTTGAATTGGAGCACAAGGCCTTGTGGGCCCTCAAATTTTTAAATTTTGAGAATGAGTCGGCCGGTGAAAAAAGGAAAGTACAACTACTTGAGTTGGAGGAGATGCGCAATGCCGCATACCACTCAAGTTGGTTGTACAAGGAAAAAGCCAAGAAGTATCATGACAAAAAGATCCGAACCAAAGAATTCGTGCCCGGACAATTGGTCTTATTGTTCAACTCCCGGTTGAAGTTGTTTCCCGGGAAGTTGAAATCGAAATGGTCCGGGCCATTTCGGGTGAAAGAAGTCAAAGAGTACGGGGCCGTTATCATTGAAGATATGGACGAGAAAGACAGTTGGACAGTGAACGGCCAACGATTGAAAGTGTATCTCGGCGGTCATGTGGATCGCGAGAGTTGTGCTCAGCCGCTCGATGCTCCTCTGTGAGCATCGCACCGTCGAGCTTAGCCGACGTTAAACAAGCGCTAGTTGGGAGGCACCCCAACATTGTAAGTATTTCCTGTTTTATGTTTGATGTTGTATGAGTATTGTGTGCTTTTTCAGGCTGGATGACATGCAAGTGCTGCATTTGCAAAAGCACTTGCTGTCATGCTCGCTTGCAGCTCGCTAGGCGAGGCTGCAGCGAGCGCGCTCGCTGGCTGCTCGCTAGGCGAGGCAGTAGCGAGCGCACCAGTACTGTTCTATTTAAACAGTTCAGCAGGGCAGTTTTGCCCTTACCCTAAAAATTCTTCTAAACTGCTCTGCTGAAGTGTGCGATTTGCCTTCTCAAATTCTCTACCGTGCATCCATATCAACAACATTTGTGTGTCGGTCAATTGCAAACACTTCCCACTTCTCCTTTCCAAATCCGTTTACCTCAAGGTTTGCCCTATTGCATGTTTCTTTTGTTGCATTATTTATTTCCAAATTTGAATGGTAAATAGGATAGGTGTGATAGGAACCTTGAGGTTGCATGCAATTTGGGAGTTTGCAATGTTGTGCATTTAGGTTTTTAAATTGGGGATTTACTCTTACTTAGGTTTTCCATGAAATTAGGTATCCCCAATAGCATAGAACAATTCATAGTCATGAGAAATCATTGGGTTTTGCTGTGGAAACCTTGTATGTACAGGTTTTGGGGGAAACAATTTTGAAAATGCAGAAAACCCCAAAACCCGTAAGGTTCGCTAGCACTCGCTAGGCGAACCTGGGGCGAGCATTCGCTGCCACTTCGCTAGGCGAAGCAGCAGCGAGCAAACCAGTCCCTTATAAAAACTGTTTTGGTTCTAATCTGTTTGTTTCGTGTTTGTTGCTTTATCTCTTGTTTTGCAGAATGGAGTCAAGATCTAGTGCTGGCAAGAAAAGAAAGGGAGCGGCAACTACTTCACGAACCGTGCCGATCCAATTCGACCACGACTTGTTTGTGGGCCCGAAACAAGCGGCACGGTACATCGCTTTGGAGAAGCGAAACATTTTGCCTGAGAAGCGTTTTCTGATTAACCCACAGGGCACGTATCGGAGTTTTGCCGGGTTGATCGATTCAAAGAAATGGGATAGGTTGATAAATCCCTTGGAGCACTATGACATCGCTACAGTGCGGGAGTTCTACGCTAACGCATTGCCAGATGATGATGAGCCCTTCACTTGGGTCTCTAGAGTGGCCGGTCGGCCAGTTCCTTTTGACAGGGATACGATCAACCAAATCCTCGGGGAGCCGCTTCAGCTGGGTGCTGATGAAAGAGACCAGTACCATATTGACCTCCGGCTGCACAAGGACATCCCAGCAATTACAGCCGCCCTGCTTTTACCAGGGAAATCAGTTGAGCCGAACCCATCTGGGGTTCCTATGAGATATCATCGGGAGGACATGACTCCCATGGCTCAGCTGATTCTTCTTCTGGTTTTGACCAACATACAACCCAAATCCCACACATCTACTGTGTCGATCCCAGTGGCACATTTAGTACATTCCATCCTCGCCAATGTTGAGATTGATGTGGCGAGGATCATTGCCAATGAGTTGAAGACGGTAATAGAGAGCGGACTGAAGTCGGGGGCTCGGGTGAATTGCCCCCTTGCATTCCCTTGTTTGATTATGAGTCTGTGCATTAAGGCACGAGTGCGACTTCCGTCTCGGGGTCAGGTTAGGATCCCGGCTCCTATTGATGACCGGTATGTGGCAAAATACTGCAAAGCTAAGGCCACCGGCAGCAGTGCAGCCTCAGGTAGCACTAGGGTTTCTGATGGTCCTAGTGCTTCTACTCCCAGGGTCGATCCATACCTGCGGGCTGCGTGTGAATTCAATTTCGAGTGGATGGCAGCATCGCAGAGGGCTATGATTGACATGCACGACTCGATGCAGCGTTTGCAGCTGCAGGGTAGTGGTGCACATGCTTTGATGACACGGGAGCAGTTTCTGACTAATGCAAATTGGCCCGTGGACGTGCCAGTCTATTCTGAGGGGGTGGGAGCTGATGATGATGATGAGGATGATGATGAGGCGACCGGTTCTGAGGCCGGTAGTGAGGAGGAGTCTTGAGCCCTTTGTGGGTTAAGTTTTTGTTTTTGTATTTCAGTTTTTATTATGGCATTTTTATTTGTACTTTTGAATTTTGTATTTTGACCATGGGTTGTACTATTGGGGTGTTTTGTCCCCCACGAACAAAATTTTATTTTTCAGTTAATGTTATTTATGTTTGTTGTTAATTTAGTGTGTTTAATAAATTTTTGGTTGAATGAGTGGCAAACCCTTCTAGATTGGTTGCTCCTCAAGAAGTACCCAATGAAGGTGCATCCGAGCTTGGATGGCAATGATAAGAATAACAAGTGAATGAAGCTAAGGTACATGGTTACCGTCGGCTAGAATTTTAGAATGCATTAGGAACTTTACTCTTTTTGGTAAATTGAATATTGTCTTTGTGCAACATAATTGAATGAATGTTTCATCTAGAACCTAAAACCACAAGTGTGAGGAAACCTCCATTGTTCACTTAAATGCTGGATTCTAATAAGTTTTGTTGATTCATGTGATTCATTATTTGTCTGTTATTATTGTGAAATTGTGGAAGCAATTAGAAATGATCAAGGCACTTGTTTTCTTTCGAGCACAACTACATCCAAAAATATCTTACCTGTGAGCAGAGAGAGTATTTGTTAACCCCTTTGAGCCTAAACAGTTGAATCTCGGTTGGAAATAAAGCGAGATCTCAAAAATCTTTGCCGTAAGAAGTTAAGAGCATTCACTTAGGTTGTGGAAGAAATAAGTTGGGGAGAACGAAAAAGAATCGGTAAATTCCACAACTCTTGAAAAAGAAAAGAAAAACCGAGCAAGCATAGAAAAATATATGTATAGAAAATGTAGAAAATAAACATCTATTTTGTACATTTGATGTGAAAGAAAAGAACAAAAATATAAAGAATGAAAATGAATGCTTGCTTGGAAGAAAAATAGTGAAAAATAAGAGTTGAGTTGTGTAATATGTGTTGTGAGGGTTACAAATAAGAAACAGATGAAACAAGTCGAGTAGTGTGAATAATACTGTGAATGTCTCTTTTGCATCGGCACTTTCGTTTCAATGGCCTTAGAAATGACCCTTGTTTGTTAACCTGACCAAGCTCCAACCGAAAAGCCCTTAGTGATCTTTATGCTTCCACAGTACCATTTTTAATTGATTAGACATTGTATGAATCTATTTGATATCTTCATTATTTGTTAGTGAGTGAGATTAGTCCCGCGGTTGCAAACGCGCAAAATCTTCATTCCTTATTCGAAGAGGAGAGATAGGATGATTCATTCAGAATAGCATTGTTGTAGATAGATAAATATTTTGCATTACTATTTAAGTTTTAGTTCCTAGGTATTATTTTATTCAAACCGTTGGGAACTTGTATATGCGAATTTCGCTTGTGTTTGAGCCGTTTATCCAACTTCGGAGAAACTGTTTCTTTATGCAAATCCTCTTGTCTTTCAAGAGGCATACTTTGCTTGAGGACAAGCAAGAATCTAGTTGGGGAGAGTTGTTAGATGCCCAAAAGTGCTTATTTGAGCTATCATATGTGGGCATCTTTCACTCTTTTGCCTTGCTAAAATTGCCAAAATCACATTTATTTTACATGGAATGCGTACATTGATAAACAAGCTTGGTGCCTTTGATGTGTTTGTTATTGTGCAGGAAAGGCATGAATTAATTAATAATAAAGACACAAGAGAATTGGCAAAGGAACCAAAGCAAAGGAGCATTTCATCTGCCAGCTCGCTAGGCGAGGATGTGGCGAAGCAAAACCTTCGCTAGGCGAGCTCCTGGCGAAAGGCTCCAGTAAATTGGTTAATTAATTCGCTAGGCGAACTGAAGGCGAAGTGGCAGCGAATTCAGTCTGTTTTGGTGAAATGAGCAGCCAGCACTAGCTCGCTAGGCGAGGCTCTAGCGAGTCCCCAGCGAGCATTCCAGTAGCAAAACCTCTCAACCTCGCTGGGGCGAAGGTTGAAGCGAGTTCTTCGCTAGGCGAAGGTCTGTTCGCTAGGCGAACATGACAGTTCCACAGGCCCAGTTTTCTCTGGGCGCAGGGGCATTTTGTGCCCATTTTTGGCCTTCGCTAGGCGAGCCATTCTGCTCGCCTAGCGAACGTGACAGTTCTGCACTTGTCTATAAGTAGCAGGTGCTACTTTTTGTGCCCATACCACTTTTTACCAACTTTTCCATTTTTTGTACTTTCTCTTAGATATTTTACATCTTTGTTTGGAGGGATTTTTGATGCCCTAATTTCATTTCTCTTCATCTAGCAACCTTCTTCCACAAAAAGAAGGTGGATTCCCATCCAACTTCGATCATTCGACTTGGATGTTGATCAACCCTCTTTTCTTACTTGCCGACCAAGCTACCATGAAAATGAGTAGCTAAGTCTTCCATTTGTCAAGGTTAGATGTAGGTGATTTCCAAGCTTTGTGTGTAAATGTAAGGATCCTCATATGTAAACTCTTTAACGGTAAATATATGATGAAAACTTTGTTTCTATTTAAAACTCTTTGTGTTGGTATTTGATCGAGAGATGTTTACCGATTCTCGACCTAGGTTTTCATCCAAACTTGTTTGTTAGCTAGAGATAGTAACGAATGATTTTGTTCACCATAAGGTTGAACCAAAACGTTGTCTTTTTGATAGATTGTGTTCGAGAGAAACAATGGATCAAAATGACAAAACTCACAATGGGTGTTCGAGAGAAACGCATTGAGAGGACTTTGTGAAATTATTTATCATCTAAAGGAGTTTATAATATTGTTGACCGTGCAAAAACATGCAAAGCAAATGTAATCATTGAAACCTAACTTTGACAATATTTCTCATATTAATCAAAACATAACTTTTACCGCAATTAATTACTTTGTATGCAAGATAACTTGATTAAAACCAAAACCCTAGTGTTACTTTAAGTTAAGATTAATTCAACCATTGAACGGCAGCGATATCTTACAATCTCTGTGGATACGATAACAAAACCCGACACTTAAAAACTGTCTCAACAGGCAACCGGCGCATAAGTTTCCTCATAGTCGATGCCTTCCTCTTGGTTATACCCTTGCGCGACTAAACGCGCCTTGTTACGGGTTATTACCCCGTTTTCGTCCAACTTGTTCCTAAACACCCATCGGGTGCCGATTACTCGATGATCTCGCGGAGGAGGGACAAGGTCCCAAACCTCATTTCTAGTGAACTGATTTAGTTCCTCCTGCATTGACAAAAACCAGTGTTCATCGGGTAGGGCTTCTTTAGGGTTTTTTAGGTTCCATTTGTGAAACGAAAGCGAAGTGATAACAGAAATTACTTAGCTTAGATCGAGTTGTAACACCCTTTGAGATATCTCCGGGAATGTTGTTAATTGGATGGTCTTTGGGAGACTTCCAAGCTTGAGGGAGATCATCGTTTGAAGGCGGATGAGCTACCTCGGTTTCCTCATGGTGTGAATCTATATCCTCCTCAACTTTGACATTGTCGGGTTGATCAATCCCCGGCTCGCCACCCTTGAGTATGTCTTCCGTAGATGTACCTGCACCATGAACAACACTACCCTTTCCGACGTTTCTCGGATAGGATTCATCAAAAGTGACATGTACAGACTCTTCCACAGCAAGTAATCGTTTATTATATATTCTATATGCTTTACTCGATTGAGAGTATCCGAGGAAGATACCTTCGTCGGCCTTGGAATCGAATTTGCCCAAGTTTTCCTTTCCATTATTTAATACAAAACATTTGCAACCGAAAACATGTAAGTGAGAAACATTTGGCTTTCGCCCTTTTAAAAGCTCATACGGTGTTTTATTTAGAATGGGGCGAATGAGCACCCTATTCAAAACATAACACGTCGTACTAATGGCGTCGGCCCAAAAATATTTCGGTAAACCACTTTCGTTAATCATTGTTCTTCCTAATTCTTCCAAAATTCGATTTGTATGCTCCACAACCCCATTTTGTTGAGGAGTGCGTGGAGCGGAGAAGTTATGATCGATACCATGGTTACCGCAATATTCTTCAAATAAATGGTTTTCGAACTCACCCCCATGGTCGCTTCTAATTGAAACAATGTTTGTATTTAATTTATTTTGGGAAAGCTTAGCAAACCTTTCAAAGGCGGCGAACGTATCGCTCTTGCTTACTCAAAAGATAGTCCAATAAAATCTAGAAAAATCGTCCACTATTACGAAACCGTAATAATTTCCTCCTAGACTTTTAATCCTAGACGGCCCAAATAAGTCCATATGAAGAAGTTCGAGAGGTCTCGTTGTTGAAACGATATTTTTGGATTTAAATGAGATCCTCGTTTGCTTCCCTTTTTGACAAGCATCACAAAGGTGATCCTTGGTGAACTTTATTTTGGGGAGACCTAGGACTAGATCTTTTGAGACTACTTTATTTAGTAAGTCAAAGTTAACATGTGCTAAACGCCTATGCCATAACCATGAATCTTCACTCATTGTTACAAGGCATTTGTCACTTGTTAACGATACTTCGTTCAAGTCTAACATATAGACATTATTCACTCGCAGGCCATTAAACATACTCTTCTTATCATCATTATGTACAATTTTGCAACAATCTTTTGAAAACGATACATTGTATCCTTTGTCACATAATTGACTGATGCTAAGTAGATTGTGTTTAAGACCTTCGACAAGCAATACATCAGAAATAGTAGTGGAAGAAGGGTTACCTACACTACGTTTACCTAGTATTGCTCCACGGTTGTTGTCACCATAGGTTACATATCCTTTCTTCTTAGCCACGAAGTCAATGAAGAGTGATATGTCTTCTGACATGTGCCTTGAGCATCCACTGTCGAGAACCCATCTTCTCTCGGTGGTCTCGAGGCATTGTACCTATGGAAATGCAATTAACACGAGAAGGTACCCAATGGCTTATTGGGTCCTGAATGGTGAGTAACGAAAAGGTTGCATTTGGGCAGCCATTGATAAATGCCTTTAGGAACTAAGAATCTCCTAAACCTGCATTTAGCAATGGAGTGGCCTTTCTTGCAACAATAAAGACAAGAGAAATTTACATTTTGATTGCCTTTGCTATCTTCATCCTTTATAACATATTTATATTTTTGATATGGATTAACCATACTTTTTCGAAAGTTTGATTTATCGATTGCAAAGGTAATCTTGGGCTCAAGAGCCTTGTCAAGTTTGGTCTTTAGGTTTCTTACTTCACCTTGCCAAATATAATAAGTATCACACCCAAAGTTAATCATCCTATTTCTAAGGTCCTCACAACTTACTTTTGTGCTTTCTACTATAGAAGCTTTGAGTGCCTCAAGTTTCCTTTCGGAATCTTGAATTTTTTGTTCCAAATGGGTAAAAATTTGGTTATTTGAGGCAAGCCTTTTAAAGGCCTCTTTAGCTTCACAGTGTAAAGTATCAAAAGAAGCTTGTAATTCATGATGAGACATACTAGAGGATTTTTCATATTTAGCATGTCGTACCTGTTTCTTTTTGTTCTTTTGATGAGCAGAGAGGCATAGGTTTGCAGCTTCATCTTCATCACTAGAACTTTCATCATCGGAGGAGTCGTTATCGCTTTCCCAAGCTATGTATGCTCTCCTTGGCTTTGATGATTTCTTGTGTGATTTGTATGATTCCTTTTCCTTTGTCTTCTTGTTCATCGGACAGTCCGGTTTGTAATGACCGGGCTTTCCACAAGTGTAGCACGGCCCTCTAGTCTTTTTACCTTTTGAGTCATCATCTTTAGAGTACCTCGATTGTTTCCGGAAGTTTACCAAGTTCTTCTCGGAATGTTGGATGCCGTTCTTTCTCACGTAACGGTTGTAACGTTTAACGAACAACCCCATATCTTCGCTCTTGTCCTCTTCTTCTTCGTCGCTCGAGGAATAATCACTTTGCTCTTTTGCTTGAGACTTCGAGGAGGAAGTCTTAAGAGCTATTGATTTCTTTTCACTCACCTTTGTTTTGTCCTTCTTTTCTTTCTTTTCGTGTTGTTCCAGGCTCAAGAGTACTTGTTCATGCTCTTGTAGTTTGCCAAATAATATTGTCAAGTCTAATATGGTAAGATCATTTGCTTCTTTGATGGCGGTCACTTTCGGCTGCCATTCCCTGTTAAGACATCTCAAGATCTTATTAGTAGCAACATCATTGGAAACCGGCATACCTAATGAATGTAATCGATTGATAAGATGAGTAAATCTCTTTTGCATGTCAGCAATGGTTTCCCCTTGCTCCATGAAAAAGAGATCAAACTCTTGTGTTAGTGTGTTAATTCTTGCCAACTTAACATCGTTCGTCCCCTCATGGGCGATTTGTAGTGAATCCCACATGGCCTTAGTAGTAGGACAATGGGATACACGATAGTATTCATCTACACCTAATGAGGAGATTAGGATATTTTTGGCTTTCCAATCATAATTGTATTACTTTTCATCATCATCGGTCCATTGTGCTTTGGGCTTTGGCACTAATTCATCATTCTCATTGGTCATGGTTATTTCAATTGGACCATTGAGAATAACGTTCCATATTTTTCTATCTATGGAATTTATGTGCACCCGCATACAATCTTTCCAATAACTATAATTTTCACCATTGAAAACGGGAGCTCTATTATAAGCCCCTTTAGGTTCGTTAGCCATTTTCTATCAAAGTTATATTTTGAAGCACGGAGTGAACCGGAGCTTCTGATACCACTTGTTAGACTATGGCACGGATCTAGAAGGGGGGGTTGAATAGATCCCAATTAAAATTTGAGTCGGCGCTACCAATTTAAGAAATTGGTTTTGAAAATTTGTTTTAAGTGCGGAAGCGGCCGAGGAAATTATAGTCTAAAACGAACTGTTATTGGAAAACCGGATATGCGTCAAGCCTATGGATTAGTGATAATGTAGAATACGAATCACTACACTAGTCACACTATCAATGATTTGTTTCACTTACTAGGATTCCTAGTTCCAATGATTCAAGGAGCAAACCAAACTAGATACACAACTAAGATAATTTTGGTTTAGGCAAATTATCAAACACATGGTGTGCAAAAACACTCAAAGTGATATTTATGTTGAGTAAGTGATTTCAATCAGTCTAGTACAATATTTTATTGTACTTTGGATTCAAAAACAGAGTTTTAACTTCTTACTCAATTAATATCAAGGTTTGATAAAAGTGCTTATACAAAAGTCACTTATTTTTAAGCCAAAACACATATGCTGAAAAATAGAGAAGACAAAGATTTGATGAGGCAGTTCCCCCGTCGTCCTCGCTTCGGGGTACGTCTTCCCTCAATTCTAAAACTAGAATTGAGATGATTTAATAGATATCACCTGTTGAGTATAACCATTTATACAAGGATTGCAAAGCAAATATACAACAGAATTCTCAAGGCGTTGAATGTTGCTTTCACTCCTTATTCCTTGATTCAAGGTGAATCAAGTCCTTCGATTGTTGTTGATAGACCTCCGATTCCAGCCCCTTTGTTAAATAACCCTCAGTTCTTCAAACCCTCGGCCTGGCTGATCTCAACTACAACAAATCGAACCCAAAATCTTCCCTTCAATATCACTGAATCCGCTACTAGATTGATGAAGACTTCCTCTTCTCAATCACCTTCGCTCAGCTGAAAATTGATGAAGAATTCGTCCAAAAAAACCCCAAAATCAAACCAGTCTTGGAGGAAAAAACCCTAAAGGTTTTATTCAAGAAAAAACCTGTCACAAGCTTCAACCCGAATCGGATTCCCCAATCTCGGCTTCGAACCTTATCACCTTTAACCAATCACAAGGCACTTCAAAAATGGTTGTGTGTAGTTGATGTGTTGTGAGATGTTGAAGATGAAGATGAAGAATCTTGGACACCTATTTCACTTTTTCTTGTTCTTTGAACACTTGAATCAAAATGTCAAAATGTTAGTTGATACAAGTAACTAAACTTCTATTTATAGTAACAAACCAACCAACCTACTTAACAGCTTTTCAAACAGAGTGGGAAATACTTAAAAACAAAATTTGCGCACGAACGGTCGACCATAGCAGGTCTATGCGTCAACGCATAGCCTGCAGTTTTGGACAGACTGAAAAACACAACAGTATGCGTCGACCATAGGTCGGCGTGCGCTGACCCGTGGTTCATGCGCTGACCCCAGCGGTCGACTCAAGCCTTTTGTGCGCTGACCCGTGGGAAATGCACTAAGCTATGCGCTGACCCGTGGTTCATGCGCTGACCCTTGCGGTCGACTCAAACCCTGCAAATCTGCAAAAATTCATATTTTTGTGGTTTTCATGCATTTTGTCATGACCACATTTTATCCACATATGTTATATGAAATATAACGGTTTAGATGAACATAGAAAAGGATATGATAGGTGATATGTTGCATTTGTTTTGTAGAGGTGGAATCGACACTGCCGATTCATCCATGGTGGTCATTTGTCATCATCGAAACCTATGATCGTATGTTGTATGACAGTTTGCCCTTACAGTATACATCCCAGAAAGCCATCAAGGGGGGTATTCTGTTAGACTATCTTGCTCAACAGCCGATTGAAGATTATGAGCTGATGAATTTTGATTTTCCCGATGAAGACATCATGTTCCTCAAGATGAAAGACTCTGAAGAGCCAGTTGTTGAGGAGGGACCCGATCCAGATGAAAAGTGGACTTTGTTGTTCGATGAGGCTGTCAATGCCAAAGGAAGTGGAATTGGTGTTGTCATTACTACTCCGAAAGGTGCCCACATGCCTTTCACCGCTCGTCTGACTTTTGAGTGCACCAATAATGAAGCTGAATATAAAGCCTGTATCTTGGGTATTGAGCAAGCCATTGATTTGAGAATTAAGACTCTGGACATCTTCGGAGATTCAGCTCTAGTGATCAATCAAGTGAATGGTGATTGGAACACCCTCAAGCCCAATCTGGTCCCTTACAGAGATTACATGAGAAGATTGTTGACTTTCTTCACAACAGTAAAGCTGTATCATATACCTCGTGATGAGAATTAGATGGCAGATGCTCTTGCCACTTTATCCTTCATGTTCCCAGGATTGATGTTATGCGCCTCGACAGGGCCGCGTATGTGTTTGCTGCTGAACTGGTAGTTGATGACAAGCCCTGGTATCATGACATTAAGTGCTTCCTGAAGAATCAAGAGTACCCTGCAGGGGCATCCAACAATGATAGAAAGATTTTGAGAAGATTGGCAGGCAGTTTCTTCTTGAACAAAGATGATGTTCTATATAAGAGGAACTTTGACATGGTTTTGCTCAGATACGTGGATAGACACGAAGCATACATGTTAATGCAGGAAGTTCACGAAGGCTCCTTCGGTACTCATGCCGGCGGGCATGCAATGGCTAAGAAATTGTTGAGAGCGGGTTATTACTGGATGACCATGGAATCTGATTGTTTCAAATATGCTCGGAAGTGTCATAAATGCCAGATTTATGCGGATAAAGTACATGTGCCGCCAAATCCTTTGAATGAGATGTCTTCGCCGTGGCCCTTTGCTATGTGGGGAATTGATATGATTGGAAAGATTGAGCCGACCGCCTCCAATGGGCATCGCTTCATCCTTGTTGCCATTGACTATTTCACCAAGTGGGTCGAAGCAGCATCATTCGCGAATGTCACCAGACATGTGGTCGCCCGATTCATTAAGAAAGAAATCATTTGTCGTTATGGGATTCCCGAAAGAATCATTACTGATAAACGGCGCTATTGAGGCAGCAAATAAGATGAACGGCATCACAATTCAACATTCAGCATCACAATTCTTTCCCTTATCGCCCTAAGATGAACGGCGCTGTTGAGGCAGCAAATAAGAACATAAAGAAGATTGTGCAGAAGATGGTAGTCACGTACAGAGATTGGCATGAGATGCTACCCTTCGCCTTGCATGGGTACCGTACTTCAGTGCGTACATCGACCGGGGCAACCCCTTACTCCCTTGTGTATGGTATGGAAGCAGTCCTACCTGTTGAAGTGGAGATTCCTTCTCTAAGAGTCCTGTTGGATGTCAAGTTGGACGAAGCTGAATGGATTCAGACAAGGTTCAATGAGTTGAGTCTTATCAAAGAGAAGCGAATGGCAGCCATTTGTCATGGGCAGTTGTATCAAAGTCGGATGAAGAGAGCCTTTGATCAGAAAGTGCGTCCTCGATGCTTCCAAGTCGGAGATTTGGTGTTGAAAAGGATCCTTCCTCCTCAGACAGATCACAAGGGCAAGTGGACTCCTAACTATGGCGGACCATATATCGTCACCAAGGTTTTTGATGGTGGAGCCTTAATGCTTGCAACTATGGATGGTGAAAACTTCACTTCCCCTGTGAACTCAGATGCAGTTAAAAAATACTTCGCATGAAATAGACCCGCGGGACAATAAAAAAATAGTCCAGGCAAAAAATGGGCATCCCGGCGAACCAAGAAAATGAAAAAGGTTCGGGCAAAAATTAGGGATTAAAAATGAAAAGATTGTACACCCGGTAAGTTGAAAACCTGAAAAGGCAACTTAGGCAAAAATGGGTATCCTGGTGGATTGAAAACCCGAAAAGGGCGATCCAGGCAAAAGTTAGGGATTAAGCGAATGACTGCGTTCTGAGTAGTTCTGAATATCATCTCGTGTTGATAACCGGAAACTTACGAAGGATAGGAAACAGTCCAATCACCTTTTTCGGAAAGCTGATCATCTGGAGGATCTTGAAGACGATCAAATCATAGCAGAATTGGAACCCGATAGAAATCCATTTCACGTTGCCATTAGATTAATTTCTATTTTTTATCTTTTGTGCAATTACCTCTTTCCAGGGATTGCTTCCTGATGTAAATGCCTATTCAGAGGCCACTCAATCAATAAAATCATGTTATTCAGTACATCTCTGTGTTCATTTTCATTTTACTGTTTTGTTTGCAAAAATGACATCCGAATTTTTGATAAACATTGCATCATGAAACATAAGAGCTTTACAAGTACATGCATAATAAACATTTAAAATTGTTGTAAATTTTAAGTGCTTTGGATCGTCTATTCAGAACAGGTACACTCGGGACATTTCCTTAAGGTCCCCATCAAATTATCGCGGATGTTTTTCCTCAACAGTTGGAATTTGGTATCTTATCCCTGCAGAGCTGGTCCGAGCGTTGGATTCTTCAATCCCCAACAAGCTCTCACTGTTGTACTTCCCCAAGCATTTGTTTCAGATTATGCACTCCCCAGTAGAGTCGATAGTGTCTGACTGTATATCCCCAGCGGAGTTGACAGTGGCAGACTGTATCTTCCAAGCAGAAGCGGCTGCTCCTTAGAGTTTGATGCCAGATCGATGATCTCGACGCTAGGTCCATGGTCTCTTTCCCTGAAGCAGAATCTCGGTACCGTATCGGTGTTTGCTTCCCCTGTTGAATCATCTCTCGCAGACCATGGTTGCCAAAACCACCGTCACCTTCCTCAACAACAAGTTTTCAGTGTCGTTCTCTCCTCAGTCAAAGCCTCGGTATTTTGTTATTTGCCAGAACACCGTGTGGCGGGTCATTTCCCCACAGAGTTCTTTGTGTTGTGCATCTCCAACAGCCCTGCCAAGGCCCAGAAGATTGTGATCATTTCCCCAGCAGAATTCCTTGCCTCGGCTTGGAGTTCTCTCTAATCAAGCATTTCGCATCCCTGCATGTAGAATCATATTGCATTGCATCCTCCCAAATCGCGTAGCATTTCCATTTTCATGGAGCATTACGCCATTGAAAAATTCAAACATACGCATGTAAAGCACAAGACATTCTCGGTATCCCAAGTGATAAGCCAGAAATTGTTTCCAGTACTCAGACTGAAGGTTGTTCATGACTTATCTTTATTATTCCCAGCAGGGGTCGTTGGCCCATGCGTCGCCTCAATTATCATTTTCCTTATCATGACTTATCTTTATTATTCCCAGCAAGACTCTGGGTTTCTTGTTTCTCTAGTTGTTATTACTTCGGATCTTTATCCGTGTGGTAGATCTCTGGATCCCTTTTACATCTTTCCCGCATTTTACCGCTTTCTTAGCTGGAAGACCTCGATAGGAGGCAATGTTTTTGTGTGTTTACTTTTGTGCCTAAAGACCTTCAAGAGGAGGCACTAGTGCTAAAGACCTCCACAAAGAGGCAATTGACGGATAAAAGGGATTAGTAGTCAATCCCCCGTTATTCGGTGTGTCGTTCTTTAAGCTCACACTACGTGTCGATGCTTCAGAGCAAAAGCCCGAGATCTTTTGTCCGGTCAGTCAGTGGAGAGGGTTCCACCTTTCTGAATCCCCACTTTTTTGTCATAAGCTCACCCTGTCCAAGGTTAAGAGCTATGAGGTCTTATCCTCATTACCCTTTTGATCTGCTCACCCTGACGTTCAATGTCAGTGGTTAAGAGCCCATTTGATTACCTTTTCCATGGCTTGTTTGTCGAAGTTGATATGACCCCTCTTGACTAAAGCCCTACCCATGAATGTTTGAGCCCCCTTGTTGGTGTGTTTACTTTATGCTTTTTTGTATGGTGTGATCGTCTCCCCATAGGATTGCTAGGCTTCGTATAGTCTCTCGTTTGCATGTCAATTAAGGTAGCACAGTTCCTTCGTCTAGGACTTCCTTTTTGCATGAGCATTCCTAAAACACAAACAAACTCATTGATTTTTCTTCTCCTAAGAACACGTTAACTCCTTCTACTACAGGCGAGTAAGTCTCCAAAGGTCGAGCATCCGGTAGATTGCGTAGTAATGTCATTCACCTAAAAAAACCAAAACAAACACATAGGTAAGCCGAACTACGGTTTGCTCTAATTCTCATTCCAGATGAGATACGTAGGCATAAGACGCGATGTCTTAGCGAGCACATTTATCTTTAACCCATAGGTTAGCCGAGCTACGAAGACTCTGATTCTCATATTTAGATGAGATACTTATGCAGTGGATGCGACATCCGTGCGAGTCATTTTCTTTTGACCCTTTCTTTTAGTAAATAGTACCTCTTCTGTCATTTCTCTTTCTTCGCCGGTTGCGACAGTACCTCTCCTTGGTGTACATGGGGGAATTAACTACAACCCCATCCTTGTCAGACGCCGGTTAGGATATCATATGGTAGATAAACCCGATAACCTTCTGTTGTCATGTTTCTTTTACCTCAACGAAAAAGAGAGTTCCGGTTTGAAGGATAAAATCATACATGCTTGGTGCAACATTCACAGGAAAGGAAAAGGTCGATTAGGAAGAAAGAATTGTGTTGCTTTTGAGCCATACACCCAATGGGTTTGTACTAGAGCCAGTGAACTTAAGATTCCCTATGCTCCTGAGAAGCCCTCATTCCCTTATGATATAACATCATTATCCACCATTCCTATTGAGAATAGGGAATATTTTCAAGAAATTTTGGCTAGGTTGAAATTGGAAAGAGACACTTGGGAAGGAAAGTACCATGTCTTGAATGATAAGAAGATGAAGATGGAGCAACAGCTAAAGGAGAAGGATGATTTGATTGAGATTCTGGAACAGCAAGCTGTGAAGAAACAGAAGGAACAAGAAGGTTTACTTCTCTCTAAAGTCCAACCATTTCATGAGTGCTCCAACATACCTCCCAGCTCAGGTGCTTGGAAGGGAATCATCGTCAAGCTTATGATCGAGAATGCTCAGCTAAAGAGGCAGAAGAGGAAGCATTAGCCAACAACAGGACCTTATACAGATGGGATTCCTTAGGACTCATAGACTTAGTCGTTTTCCTCTTGTATTATTTAGGATCATTGAAATTGTATTTCATCCTTTGTAATCCTTCAAATGTTTAATAAAAAGAGGTTTTTGTTCAGCTTATACCAAACTTTGTCTCTATAATATTTGCAATAAATTATTGAGTTTCTTAAAAATTAAAACTCATCTTTTGCATCTGCATATCATGCATCATTCAAGGACAAGTTCCTGCATTTCAAGAAACGTACATGTGTCTTCTCCCTCCAATAGTCAAACTGAATCACCAGTACATTACTCGAGCCATTCGCCGAAGAAGGAAGAAACCATAACATGGCACTAAATATCTCAATCAAATGTATGAATGAATCTGTGTCAAGTGTGTTAGTGGATACATGCTTGTCTCTCAATGTCATGCCAAAGTCGACACTTTCCAGACTTTATTTTCAAGGTGCTTCCATGAAGAGTAGCAGGATTATTGTGAAAGCTTTTGATGGTTCCAGAAAAACAGTCATTAGAGAAGTCGACCTTCCTATGACCATCGGACCTTATACTTTCTATATAACATTCCAGGTGATGGACATAGAAGTTATGTATAGTTGTTTATTGGGTCGTCCTTGAATCCATGAAGTTGGGGCAGTTACTTCCACTCTGCATTAGAAGCTTAAATTTGTGAAGAACGGGAAGCTAGTGACAGTCTATGGGGAGCAAGCACTAGTTGTGAGTCACTTATCATCTTTCTCTTATTTTGAACCTAAAGAAGTTGTTGGAACTAAATTCCTAGCCCTTTCTTTGATTGACAAAGATGTCAAGAGAGGAGTATCCATCTCTTCATTCAAGGATGCACAACGGCTAGTAAATGTTGGTATAACCGATGGTTGGGGAACAGTTTTGGATCTCCCAGAAGTAAAACACCGAGAGGGTTTAGGATTTTCTCCTACTTCCAAGAAGATTGCAGAAGGAAGTAAATTTGTCCGTTCAATCAAAGACACTTTCCATAATGGATGGTTCATCAATCCCACTTTGCCAGAAGTTAGTGCCATCACTGGGGATGATGATTCAACATGGGTACCCTACTACGATGATCCTGAATACTATCTCGAGGCAGAAGATACATATGTTCCTTTCTACTTTCCTCATCATAGAGAACTTGAAGATGTTCCGACCAACTTCATAGTCGACGGAGTGATTCTCCAAAACTGGATCTCTGTTGACGTTCCTGTTGTTGTTCATATTTCAAAGTAATATTTTGTTGTTTGTTTTCTTTTCAAAAAATACTTTCGATATGCCTAAGGAGAAAGTGACAATGTTTGGGTTTGTATCTCAAGAATTAAATCAATGAAAATGTTATTTTGTTTCCATATTGTTATTTTTATTGTTTTGCTGTTTTTTTTTATGGAAAATGGTAATCTAAAATAAACAAATAAACACTTCCAGATAGTTGCACATAACTTCACACTTTTATTTATTTTTAAAACAAGCATAAAATCACATGTGCAGATTATTCAGGACATATCCACTAAAACCAATGACCCTATGCCCTCTTGCAACTTTGAATTCCCTGTGTACGAAGAGGAAGAAGAAGAAGAGGAAGACATTCCATATGAAATCTCTAGACTGCTCAAAATGAAGAAAAGACCATTCAGCCATTCAAAGAGCCTATGGAAGTAATCAACATAGGGTCTGAAGAGGATAGAAAAGAAATCAAAGTTGGAGCACTGCTCGTGCCAGAGGTCAAAGAGAGGATGATAGAGCTTCTCAGAAAATATATCGATGTGTTTTCTTGGTCATACCAAGAGATGCCAAGGTTGGATACCGATATTGTGGAGCATCATTTACTATTGAGGCCAGAGTGCCCATCGATCAAGCAAAAGTTAAGAAGAACACGTCCGGACATGGCGATAAAAATCAAAGAGGAAGTGCAAAAGCAGATCGATGCAGGTTTCCTTGTCACATCAGAGTATCCATAACTGTTGGCTAACATTGTGCCAGTTCCCAAGAAGGAATGGAAGGTTCGCATGTGCGTTGACTACAAAGATCTAAATAAATCCAGTCCTAAGGATGACTTTCCTCTACCACACATTGACATGTTGGTCGACAGCACCGCCAAGTTCAAGGTCTTCTTTTTCATGGATGGATTTTCTGGTTACAATCAAATTAAAATGGTGCCCGAAGATATGGAGAAAATAGCCTTTATAACACCTAGGGGCACATTTTGCTACAGAGTAATGCCTTTCGGCTTGAAGAATGCTGGTGCCATCTATCAACAAGCTATGACTACTCTTTTTTATAACATGATGCATAAAGAGATTGAAGTATAAGTATATGATATGATAGAAAAATCAAAGATCGAGGAAGATCATGTTGAGTATCTTTCAAAATTGTTTTCAGCGTTTGAGAAAATACAAACTCCGCTTGAACCCAAACAAATGCACCTTTAGGGTCCGATCAGGAAATCTCTTAGGCTTCATCGTCAGTCAAAAGAGTATTGAAGTTGATCCCAACAAGGTTAAAACCATTTAGGAAATGCCAGCACCTCAAACAGAAAAGCAGGTGAGGGGATTCCTTGGGCGTTTGAACTACATTTCAAGGTTCATATCTCATATGACTGCTACTTGTGCTCCAACTTTTAAGCTCCTCCAAAAGGATAAGGGTTATGTTTGGACGGATGATTGTCAAAAAGCCTTCAATAGTATCAAAGAGTATTTTCTAGAACCTCCTATCTTGTCCCTGCCAATTGAGGGAAGCCCATTGATTATGTATTTGGTTGTGCTAGAAGAATCTATGGGTTGTGTCTTAGGTCAACAGGATGAAACGGGAAGAAAAGAGTATGCCATCTATTATTTGAAAAAGAGATTCACTGACTGCAAGTCCCGATATTCCACGCTAGAGAAAACTTGTTGTGCTCTAACTTGGGCTGCCAAATGTCTCTGTCAATATATGATGAATCAAACAACTTGGTTGATATCCAAGATGGATCTGATTAAGTATATCTTTGAAAATCCTGCATTGACCGGAAGTATTGCTCGTGGCATATGCTCTTGTCCGAATATGACATTGAGTATCACACCCTGAAAGCTATCAAAGTAAGTGTTTTGGCCGATCATTTAGCTCATCAACCAATTGACGATTATGAGCCTATAAATTTTGAATCCCTAGATGAAGATGTGATGTACTTAAAAGCCAAAGATTGCAATGAACCACTGCCAAATGAAAGGCCAGAGCCAGGTTCTCAATGGGGTTTACTATTTGATGTAGCAGGTAATGCTTATGGTAATGGTATTAGGGTAGTAATCATCACTCCTCATGGCTCACATATCCCTTTTACCACAAGATTAACATTCAAGTACACGAAAAACATGGCAGAATACGAAGCTTGCATCATGGGTCTAGAAGAAGCCATTGGTCTTAGAATAAAAAATCTCGATGTTTATGGAGACTCAGCTCTAGTTGTCAATCAAATTAAAGGAGAATGGGAAACTCGTCAACCCGGCCTAATCCCATACAAAGACTATGTAAAGAGGTTATCTACTTTCTTCAACAAGATTGAATTTCATCACATCCCTCGTGAGGAAAATCAAATGGCAGATGCCTTGGCAGCTTTGGCTTCCATGATCATTGTGAATCATTGGAATGATGTTCCTAAGATCGATGTTATGTGTCTTGATAGACCCGCTCATGTATTTGCAATGGAAGAAGTCTCTGATGACAAGCAATGGTACCACAACATCAAGTGTTATCTCCAGAGTCAAGAATACCCATATGGGGCATCAAACAAAGATAAGAAGACCTTGAGAAGATTGGCTAGTAACTTCTTTCTGAATAAAGACGTGTTATACAAGAGAAACTTTGACATGGTTCTGCTCAGATGCGTGGATAGACACGAAACATACCTGTTGATGCAAGAAGTTCACGAAGGTTCCTTTAGTACTCACTCCAACGGATATGCAATGGCTAAAAAAAGATAAGAGCGGGTTACTATTGGCTGACAATGGAAGCTGATTGTTGCAGTATGTGAAGAAGTATCACAAATGCCATATTTATGCTGACAAGATACATGTAGATTCGACTCTTCTCAACATTCTCTCCTCTCCGTGGCCTTTCTCTATGTGGGGCATCGACATGATTGGTATGATTAAGCCCAAATCTTCCAACGGACATCATTTCATTCTGGTGGCTATTGATTATTTCACAAAGTGGGTTGAAGCGACCTCATACGCTAATTTGACCAAGCAGATGATAGTCAGATTTATCAAGAATCAACTTATTTGCTGTTATGGTTTGCCAAGAAGAATCATCACTAATAATGGTTCAAACATGAATAATAAAATGATGAAGGAAATGTATGAAGAGTTCAAGATTGAACATCATAATTCCTCTCCCTACAGACCCAAGATGAACAGTGTTGTTGAAGCTACCAACAAGAACATCAAGAAGATCATTTAGAAGATGGTAGTGACTTATAAGGACTGGCATGATATGCTCCCTTTTGCTCTGCATGGATATTGTATGTCCATCCGCACTTCAACAAGGGAAACCCATTTTTCTCTTGTCTATGGCATGGAAGCAGTGCTTCCATTAAAAGTAGAGATCCTGTCAATACATGTCTTGATGGAAGCTAAGTTTTCCGAAGCTGAATGGTGTCAAAGCAGGTATGACCAACTGAATTTGATTGAAGAAAAGAGGATGACGACTTTATGCCATGGTTAGTTATATCAGTAGAGAATAAAGAAAGCATTCGACAAGAAGGTTTGACCTCGCATATTCAGAGAAGGTGACCTTGTGCTTAAAAAGATTCAATCTTTCATATATGATTCTAGGGGCAAGTGGACTCCTAATTATGATGACCCATATGTTGTCAAGAAATCCTTCTCCGGTGGGGCCTTGATTCTTACAAATATGGATGGTGAGGAGCTCCCATTTCCTGTGAATACTGACGCAGTCAAGAAATACTTTGCCTAGAAAAATAAAAGGACAACTTGCCATGTCGAAAACCCGAAAAGGAGGCTTAGGCAAAAATGAGTGTCTCGGTGGACTGAAAACTCGAAAGGATGGTCCAGGAAAAACCTAGAGAGATAAACAAAAATGATTATCCTGGTAGATTGAAAACCTAAAAAGGAAATCTAGGCAAAAATAAAGGATTATGGCAAGTAACTACATCAGATCAGATTGGATTTCTTGAAGAAACGCATGTCTGTCAAAGCTCTCAACTGGCTCTTATCAGAAGCCCAAATACATCTGGAATTCAAATTTGTTAGGAAGAATAGTTTCATTATATTTTAATGTAGTCTTTTCCCATATTACCATTTTTTTAACTTTGTAAATATCCATGGGATCACGCCATTTGAGAATCACCATTCTATCAATAAAATTTGAGACTTATCTATTTATTGGCAATCCTTATTTTATTTCTGCTCCGCAAAAATATCATTTTTACTTTGATAACGATTCTTGAAATGAATATTTGAAATTTTTGTTTTTTCAAAATAAAATTTTGTTTTCTTTTGATTTGTTAATGCAAAAAAAGAACATCCACAGTTAAATCCCCAAGCGGCGAGTAAGTTGTGAAATGTTGGATGTTTGAACTCAATGTTCCCCAACAAAGTTCTAAGCCTGGATTTTTTTGTCAAGCTTTAAAATAAACACTCAAGATTTTTCAGCGATGAAACATATTATGACTCCAATGTGTCTGTTTTGTTTGTTTTTGTCAGCATAAACATAACGTGCATACATGCATATACACATACATGCATATATATCATGAATAACCAAATTCACATCCATTTTGCATTCCTTGATGAGATTTACCTCAATTTCTTTGACTATGTTCATCCTTGGGTGTTATGTTTCCTTCCCTATAGGAGTCGTCAACCTTAAGCAGGGAGTTTATATCCTTTCTAATTCCCCACTGAGTTCATCCCTCGTGGAAGATGGTTGCTTTATTTATCCTTTTCCATCTTTGGATTGGATAAAATCCCAATTGAGCTTCATTCCCTATTGAGATTCATTTCCCATTGGTAGAGTATTGCTTGATTGTTTTCTCTCTAGTTGTTCCTGGAGTGAGCCAAATATTTGGAAATTAATGGTGAATCTCTCTAGGTTGTTAAACCTAGATCGAGAGTGCATTTATTTTGCATTGTCTCCCCAGGAGAAACATCTTCATTATTTCCAATAAAGACATATCATTTGCCCAAGTATGGATACAAGTGGTTATCTCTTTTGAGAAGTTTGTCAATCTCGAAGGAATTATCAACATAGAAGTTTTCTTCCATCAGATGGTTTTCTCTCCAGAGAAGTTTGATGAAGACTTCCAACAGGTAACTGTCTATTTATCTGAGAAGCTTGTTTCATGATCTCTGATCCCTAGTAAGTATCTATCTTTTCCAGAGAAGCTTATTCTATTTCTGGACGCCCATTTTGGATAATAGATGGCAGTCTCTTTTTGAGAAGTTTGTTTATCCCCATTGAAGTTATCAACATATCAAACGTTCTTTCCAACAAATGTCCATCTCCCAAGAAAATTTCATCAAAGAAGTTTGTTGAAGACTACTACAAGCACCTTTCTTTTTTCACAGGACTTTATATCCCCGGTGAGGTGTTCCGTTACAAGAAATGATATCACCAGTGAGGTGTTAATAACAATCAATGGTACTTTCCCCAGTAAATCACGGTGGAAGTCTATTAAAGATCATTACTGTGATTTTATCTTTATTTGAGAATTCCAATTTTTTATAAGATTAATTGACCTGCATCCTTCGAAGATCCCCGGTGAAGTTACTTCTCTTTCCCCAACAAGTGGTCACCTTTTTAGGAGCTTGTTCATTGATCCTTTCCGAGAGAAAGACTCGGTTAAAGAAGAAACCAAGGCCCGTTTGCTGGCTTATGACCCGAATCGTGGATATGTTTATTTTTCCTTTTCTAAGTGGAATACTTAAGTAAAGAAGAAGTTGAATCATGTTTTGATCATGTAAGCTTATTTGGACTCATTATTTGAATAGGTGGTCATATCTACCTTTGATAAACCTGTTGCAAAATCTAGAACTCGTTATTTGAACAGGAAATCATCTCTACCTTTGAGAAACCTGTTGTGAAGCCTATCTCGTTATTTGAACAGGCGATCATCTCTACCTTTGAGAAACCTTTTACAAAGACATTTCCTCAGTGAACCATACTTTTATTTGGACTCGTTATTTGAACAGACGATCATCTCTACCTTTGAGAAACCTGTTGCAAAATCCATAACCCATTATTTGAACAGGCGATCATCTCTACCTTTGAGAAACCTGTTGCGGAACCATTTGTCCATTGAAGTTTATTATGGATTCGTTAGTTGAATAAGAGGTCATCTCTACCTTTGAGAAACCTATTATGACCCAATATATTTCTAACAAGATGATTACCTTTACTTAGGATACCACATGTTTAGTAGTAGGTAATATACCTCCCTCCTTGAGTTACCATATTGTTTAAGATTCCCCGTGATTGGTAGTCGGTAGTCTCATTCCCAAGTAGGGTTGATAATCTCATCCCCTTAGAGCCATCACCCCTTCCTCAGTTGAAGTCACAATCCTTTAGAATGATCTATTCCCCAGGAAGCCCTGATCCATTGGAATTTTCAAATCTTCTTCCTTAGCTGAAGTTGTAATCTTTTCCTCAGTGGAATTTCCTTTTGTTTGTCCCTAAGTGGTGTTACTTTATCACTATGTATTTTCTCAACTAATATTACTCCCATGTAACATTGTTCCTCACGGAATTCATGAGTCATGCATGCATATCATATCATAAGCATTCGGGGGCCTCTTAGGGCTAAAAAAATTATGCATGTTTGTATTTAAGTCTCTCCAATCACGTCGAGATGAAAATTCCAATATTCATATCTCTGGATTGAAGAAACTTAAATAGGGGCATCTTTCATATCCTAATTTTCAATCCTAAGATGCCACCATCATTTGTATCATTTGCATGACATCTAGCATCTTTGCATTACCAACCTATTGAAAATACAAAAAGATTTTCTACTTTATTTGTCTTAAGCTAGAGTTTTGCACCAAGCGCTTTCAAAAATTGATTAATCAAGACTTGGCATGAGTTTCAACATTTCAAACTTCTCATCCTTCCCAAGTGATCAAGTGACTTCCATCAACAAGAATCAAGTTCAAGATCATTCCATCTCAAATTCATCAAGGCCAAAGTTCATATGATACCCTCAACCAGGGTTTTGACACAAAGTCAACTAGTTGACTTTTTAGCCAAGGCATAATTCCAAAGCTTGAGGTATGGTTCAAAGACCTTAAATACACCATAAGTGATCCATTCACATCATTCAATATGCCCAATAGATCCCATTCATTAAAGATTGCAAGAATTGAATTCATCTGATACAAAGTCAACTGAGGCAAAGTCAAAGTTTGACTTTTGACATTTTTGGTCAACCATGGACTTCTAAACTCAAGGATCATGAAAATATGTTTGATGGATGTATTTAATCAAGATAAAACAAGTAATTGTAGGTTACTTGCAAAAAGGACAAGATTTGGTTTTGTAAATTTGTCTCTGTTATGAAATTAATACATGTTTAAGGAGCCAATTTTCCAAGTTCATAACTTCCAAACCAAGCAACCATTTTCTTTTATCCAAATCTCAAATGAAATCTCTCGTTCCATACTACAACTTTATACTTGATGATTGATTCCCAAAACATGCAAGGATTTCAAGTTATGAAGCCATGAAGTTGGTACCATAAATTTTGTCTTGATTCCCAAACCATGCTCCATATTGATTCAAGGAAATTATTAATACCTTAGGATTGGCATTAATTTTGCAAAACAAATAATGTAATCACCTCTGTTGTTTTAATATGTTGGGTTGAAGAAGTTCAACATCTGGACCAACATGTCATGTACGATGTCACGACATCGTGATTGTGACATCACACATGTGTAGAAAACTGAATTAGTTAATTCAGGCATATATTCTGGGATTAGTCAGGATATTTGGTGAATATCCTAACTTCCTTGTGGAGGTCTTAAAGACTCAATCAGAATATACAGTTTCTAAATATGGAGATATATATGGAGATATTTTAGGAACTAAAAGATTGAAGACCTTGATTGTAGCAGAAGTTTTCTGCTGACTTTGTAACAGCAAAGGAGAAGCTTGCTGCGATTTCTAAGGCCCAAATCTAGTTGGGTGTTAAGGTTATAAATAGCAGATTGTAACCTAGGTTAACAGAGCCTCAAACAATGTAAAAATTAGGGGTGTGTGTGAGGTAAACCTCCCAACCTGTGGGAAGGTTACCATGTGTTTCTCAGTGCTCAAAGCTGAGATTATTTGTAACTCAAAGCCTATAGGTAAGAGTTGTTATGGTCTTGAACGAAGCTGTGAAGCAAGTTCAATTTGTTTAGCATTACTTTGAAATTGTAGTGATAGGAATGGAAACTGGTGGTTTCTATCTAGGAGTTCCTAGGTATAGATTGCATTGGGTAGGGATTAAGTGAAGAGTTGTAAACGGGGGAGTTTAACTCTAATTAATACTAATGATAGTGGATCTTCTTCCTGGCTTGGTATGCCTCCAGAGTAGGTGATGTTGCACCGAACTGGGTTAACAATTTCCTGTGTTTGTTTTCCTTCTGCATGTTATAATCCTGTCGGCCATAACTCAGCATGTATTTCAGTCTGCTTATCAAGATAATAACAGACCTGGTACATAGCATACTGTTTGAATGTCAATCAGAATGTTTTGACATTCATCATTGACAGCATATACTGAATAATAGGCAGGTTGGTTTTTCTGCTTCAGTTCAGTATTTATTTCAGTCTGTTCTTCAGGAGGATAATAGACCTGGCAAAAGGCTCATTGTGAAAATGTCAAACTGGATGTCTTGACATTTATTACTGTAGGCTGATATTGAAGTATAGACTGGTTGGTCTTTTACAGTACAACATTTAGCACAGTCTGTTTTTAGGAACATAACAGACTTAGCATGGGGTATATGTTCTGGTTGTCAAACTGAATGTTGTGACATTCATTCCTGACAGCATGTGCTAAATTGTAGGATGGTTAGTTTTTCTGTTTCAGTATTTTTCTAAGGCTATTCTTCAGGAATCCAACAGCTGAGCTAAAATCCAGGAAACTAACAACTGAGCTACATTTAATGAACCTAACAAATAGCCTATTTGTTAGCACCCTAATATGTGGAAATTAGATTAACTTGTTCAACCTTTATTTTAGGAAATACAAGTACAAGGCCAGCAAACTGTAATACTGTAACAGGTGATGTTCAAATCACTATTGAGACATCATGCTGATAACTGTGCAGGCTCCACAGAAGTTAGTGCTATGGTTAATCTCTGCTGAGTCTTTGTACCAGATGGACATAACTGGGTGTTCTTCCATTCTATGGTAATACAGTAGCAGATGTCGTGACATCTGTGAATGTGTGCACATTAGTACTGGGTGTTAATTGTATAGCTATCTTGATGTATTAGTAACAATGTTGGATCAGATGTCATGACGTGGAGTAGAACATCTGAACTCTGACTAAACCAGAATTTCAATTGGTATTAGAGTAGGCATCCTGTTCTGTTTCTGGATGAGATCCATGGGTGATGCTTTCTGGTATCTTGCAAGGAGTTATGTTAGTACGGATGTTGGAACCTGTGGAAGGTTCTGTGATTTCCCTGAATGGTCCCTTGAAGTAGGTGGATGGACTATTCATGACAGGAACTGTGTGCACCTGTCTCTGGAGGTTGGCAATTGGCCTCTGTGTGGGACAGCTGTGCTAGTATTTAATCATATTCAAACTTGGTATGTTCTTGGAGGCTGATCTGGTGAAGTGTGTGTTCATAGGTTGAGTTGTATTATGATTTCCGCTGCATAATGTAACACCTCAAAATTTGCCCTCCTCTCTTGGGACTAGCTTAACATATTGCATATCATTTTAGGTCATTAGACATTGCATTGCATATCATGTGGTTACATTGTGTAAGTCATCCTCCTAAGTCTTGGTCAGAAGATAAAAGATGGATATATGCAAGCTGATGGTTTCATTGATTGAATGGACTGATCATTAACTATCTGAAGGTTGGTGTGTCAAATTAGGGTTTCTTGATTCTCAAGGGGGATTGATCTTGATCTTGGTTGAAATGATGCATCATCATCATCATGGTTTTGATATCATCCAGAAGATTCAAGTGTTTGATCAGATACCTTGAGATTAGGGTTTTGACCATTGGTCAACCCTAATCAGTCTAATCAGTAGCATTGGGCCAATCAGGGATTGTGATGGAGATGGGGTCTACAATGGATATGGGGATTATCATGTGATCATATTGAGCTTATGGAGGCTACGGTTTCATCCTTGAGCCATTTCATCAGGATTTTGGGGCTCAGCTTGATCAGTGCACAGCCAAATTCATCTATCAGTTGAAAAAGTCAACTATGGTCAATTGTGCTTGATTTTATGGATTTGGAGGTGGGAGAGAATTGGATACACTTCATTCATGTTGAAACAAGTTTTATTCGACATTTAAAACATCAAGAATGAAGAAAATAAAGTCAGACAAAAAGTTGCCAAAAATAGAAAGTGACTTGTAATGGAAGTTTCCAAAAATGGAAAGTTTTTCACCTCAAAATTACATGTCCAAAAAGGCTTCAAATGAAATTTTGTTCAACATGAAAGTTGTAGATCTTGCTCTCACCTTTCCAAAAAGTCCAAGAACTTGAATTTCTCATGAATGGTTGACAAGTTATGGTCCATTCATTTTCCAAAAATGCCTAAAATCAAAGTGGCATAACTTTCACATGGAATGTCCAATTTGGGTGATCTTTCCTTGAGCAAACCCCATTTCACATGTACTTTCATGTTGCATAATCAAAATTCATCAAAAATGGTCAAGGCAAAAAGTCATTTTTCAAGTGGTTTCTTTTGAATTTTTGGTGTGAACATGTGAATTTGAGAAATACAAGGCTAATGCATATGAAACCACTTCCAACACACTCCAAATAGCAAATATGACTTGTTGGAAATGTCATGGTACTGTTACATTGCCAATTTGGAAAGGTCATTTTTGGACTTTCACTTAAAACCACATTAACACTAATTCATCCAATTTTGTTAATTGTGATTAGCAAGTTGATTAGGCATTGGTATAAAGCCTTAACTGTAACAGAATTGGTAATCACAATCACATTCTCCAAGATTGCAACAAACTTTTTCATCAAAACCTCTCAAATTCTCTCAAAACTTCATCACTTTTTTTCACATTTCTTCATCAATCCTTCATCATTTTGGTTGATTCTTCGTGGATCCATGCTCTACATGTGGTATTGGTGAACTGTTTTGCAAAATTCGTGGCCAAATCTTCAAGAATTCCAACTGTCCAAAGCAAGGTCAACAATGGCAACTTCATGATTCAAGCATCTGAAGCATCATCGAGCTAAGCTAGCCTTTCCAATCACCTTCCTCATCAATAATCTCGATCTGTTTCACCTTCTTACACGTGGAAACAAGCTGATTCGCATCTGCCATCTCCATAAGGTGATTTTTCGAATTCCACCATTGCGTGAATTATTATATGGCTTGTGTAGGTCTTTGATTGTAGATTAACATGATGCTTGTAGTTTTTGATTTGGTTAAGTGTAGAGAGAGAAATCTGGATTTGATGTTTGTTGCTCGTTTCTATTTTCGATCGATCCGTTTAATATGTTTAGAATTAGGAGAAACAAGTTACATATCCCTGATGTACGTGACGAGACAGTTCTTTTGATATAGAGTTTGTAGATTTTGGTTGAGATTTGATGTTCTTCATTTTCTGGAAATTCTGCTTGTGTTCTTGATAAAGAACGAGTGGAAGGTTGTGTTTGATCCGTTCGTGCCAATTTCATTTTCGAATTGCTGTTTCTCGCTTCCAGTTTCCAATAAGCGAGTGCCAACACATTAAGTAATACGGTGCATTTTGGCTTGGCTGAAGCGGAATTACAAAAATGCCATTTCTAGTTTAATTCATTTTATTATTTCATTTTCTTTTTGCAATTGTATTTCATTTTGATGCATCAACTTAAAAATTCACAAATCATTCATTTCTTGTCCAATTTTTGTGAGGTTTTTTTTCATGATGCTCCTTTGTAATGTGTAGAATTTAATCATGATTTTTGTGATTTTTGTGCACGTGTAAAAAATTAAAATGCCTAGGGTTTGCTTGGTAGTGTCACATTGGTACATGCTTTGCCATATCTTTCATAAAATGATGATGCTTTCAAAGAAATGGATGAAATTTTTTGTGCATATTCTGGACACTTTGATGGTGATTTTGATGTGTAGTTTGTAATCTTTTGATACTTGGTTGAAGAGATATGAATTTTTGATTAGAGGTGTGACAATTTGTGTCACACCAAGCTTGATGAACTTCATGATTTTATTTGATGTGCTTAGGGATGTTATATTGAGCCAAATTTTTGCATGATTGAGCATATGTATGTTGAGATAACATGTGAATTTTTCTGGAATTTTTGATGACATTTCCTAATTGATTGAAATTTTATCTTCTGTTGGCTCATTTTGTGATTTTTTGTGACACATGTTGGCATTTGATTTGTGAAATTCTCATGATTAACTAGATGGATGTGAAATTTGACATGTGGATTCTAGACACATTATAGGCCATTATGGTTTTGATCCCATTCATTTATCTTGTTGTGTCACTGTTTTATGACTTTTGGAAGTTGATGCTTATGTTGATGCCTTGTGTTGGCTTGTTTGAAATTGTCTGAACTTCTTGATTTTCATTGACCTACTTCCTTTTGTCCAATTGAGCTGAAATTTGACATGCTATTCATTGGATATGTTCTGTTTAGACTTGAATATTTGTGGAATTTATTGAGTTGTTTGGATATTGATTTGATTGTGATCATTCTGTTTGCTCTAATATGTTTCCAAAATGCATAGTTTGACTTAAATTGTGCATGAAATGAATTTGGTGCATAGTTTTAGCATGGGACCAATTGGATTCTCTTTTTGCTTGATAAATCTTGGTTTTGATTGATTTTCACTTGCTGTTTTGAATTTTTCACCTCCTTTGGACCCTAGGCTTGGCCTAGTGGTCTTGTTTCTCACTTTTGAATTGTGTTTCAGGTTGAGATGCAAATGCCTTAAGGAGAAAAATGCAAGTAGATTGAATTGAGTTTGGTTGCTTGTTGTAAGCTAACTTGTGTGTTTTGTAGGATGCTTGGCTCAATTGAGTTGATTGTGCTTTGCACATTGCATTGTTTTGTACATTGTCTGTTGGTTCTTAACTTGTGTGTTTTGACTGTGTGACTGGGATATTGACTGTGCTTGATTGATTCCAGGTACCATAGTCGCTTTAGTTCTTTAAGAACTTGCTGCGCTGCTGCTTGGTTGTATAAACCAGTTGAGGTAGACTCTCTTGTCTCCATGTAGTCTGGAAGACCTGGCTTGTTACTTGGCCAGGCAACTATCTGAAGTCCTCCTTAAGAGGCGATGTTTGTGATTGTTTACTTTTGTGCCAAGCAGGTAAAGACCTCTATGAGGCAATTGGCGGAACCCAAGGGATATGCAATCTATCCCCCGCTATTCTGTTGAGTCGTCCCTCTGCTCACACCACTGTGTTGATGCATTGGGACATTAACCCAAGATCTTGTGTTGTTGCACAGTCGAGTCAGAGTCTTGAGCGTAGAAGGGTTCCTCCTTTCTGGACCCACGCTCCTTTGTCTGAAGCTCTCCCTGGCCAGGGATAAGAGCTGTGAAGTCTAATCTTCACTCACCTTTCATCTGCTTCACCTTGACTCTCAATGTCAGGGTTAAGAGCGAACACTACCCTGTACAGTTGACTTGCCTCGGCAGTCCACCCTTGTTTGAGCCTCACTTGACTGGATATAGTGTGTGCTATGTGAAATGTTTGTTTTATTGATGCTTGCATGCTTGTTTTTCCTGGTTAGGATTAGCTTGTTGTTGTGCAAGTAGATAGAAACCACAACATAGGGCAACGATGCATGATAACACTAGGCTCGAGTCCAGCTCCCTAGTAGTGTGTCTCCCCTTGGTTTCTGGCTAGAATTTCTTTCCCGTTCAGGGGAACTACGTCGCCCTGATCCTCATACCAGATGAGGTACGTAGGCAGGAGACCGTGCGAGGTCTCTCCGGGCACTTTTTTTCCTTTTTGTGTGTGTTTGCTTGTTAACCCTGTTGTGTGTCAGGATATGGATGTAAGCCCAGCGATTGGCTGTCCGTATCCTGATTGTGTTTGTTTGGTTCGGAAGCCGATGTAAGTCCAGCGATTGGCATTCGGGTTCCAGGTTTGCTTGTGTTTGTGTGTGTCCTGTTCGGCGTGCGTGAGCCGAACTACGACAGTTCTGATTCTCGTTCCAGACAAGATACGTAGGCATAGGATGAGATATCCTAGCGAGCCCTCTCCTCTTAACCCCACCTGTGTTGTCTTCGGTAAGTGTGTGTGTGATGTTTTGTTTTAGCAACCTTTTCTTTTTTTAGAGCGTGGATCCCGTCGAGTACGACGGACGTGAGGGGTGCTAATACCTTCCCCTTGCGTAACCGACTCCCGTACCCTTTCTCTTTGGTCGCGAGACCATGCTTTTTCCAGGTTTACTCTGAGCGTTTCCTTTCCCTCTTTTGGGATAAATAACGCACGGTGGCGGCTCTGTGTTGTTTTGTTTCAGCTCGCCGGTTGTTTTTCGCGGATGCGACAGCTGGCGACTCTGCTGGGGACTAATAGAAGTTGACCTGTTGCTGGTCCATCTTCCCTAAGCGAGTCTCTCCTAGCGTTCTAGGATAGATTAGGTTGCTTGTGCCGCTTTATTTATTGCATTTATTATTCTGACAGTGTATATATTTGCATAAATATTGCATGCATCATGCTATCATGTTGCCGTCCTCTGTGCAGGTGGTTCCTCTATTGTGGGGTGGGTGTTCTGAGTGGGGCTAAAACCCAGGCCCGAGTGTACACCTAGGATTAGTGTGGTCTCACGTTCCTCATTTGCTTTATCAGCATATTGTTGCAACGTGACATACCACAAGCCGGACGAGGTTCATCTGAGAGCTCTTCCTTTGTGGAGTACTCCGCTTTGGTTGGGATACCTCTTTTGAACTATTGACTTCGGTGACCGATCATTTCCCGGATCTTTGGTTTAGACGATCTCAGGAGAGCTACAATGGCACACCCGAAAGGGCAAACCCATTGAGTATCTCTGCCCGATTGTCGAGACTATTATCCGCCTTAGGATGACCTGATTAGAATTTACCTGTGAGGGGAGGGTGATTCTTACAGATGCATGTGCAGATGGTGACTTTGATGGTGACTATCGATTCAACAGTTGATCAGAGTCATATTTATAAGTCGGATTTATGGACATTTCTTTCTGAGACGCCGGAGTGCTGTCCGAGTTATTTATCAGTGGGGATCCGTTTATTTTAGGATTCCCCGGGCCGATTTAGAGATTGTCATGGTTATTTGCTCAGAGTTTGTCTGATGATGATGATGATGATGTATCTTCCGTTTATTTCGGAACCCTTGAGTCGGATTTGTGGTTACATATTCCCTCAGATGGTTGTGATCGATTCAGAAGTCAGGGTTGTGACTCAGAGCAACAGTTGATCAGATGACTTGGAGGATGGCTATGCATTGCATTCATTCATCAGCATCATTACATCTTGCATTTACCTGCATCTAACGCATGTTTATCCATATGCAGGGACATTTTTAATCGAGATCCTGGTTGAGAGACTTTCTGCTCAGATATGAGGACCGGTTTGAAGCCTGATGTTGTCTATAGCTTTTTCAACCCAGAGATTGATGAGTTGAGAGATATGGTAGCATTGATTACACCCGACCATGTGGGGATGTTCAGAGAGGCATACGGTGGTATTCTGAAGATGGTTTTCAGACTCACCGACAGCGACAGGAGCGCCATTCATACTCTTCTCCAGTTCTATGACCCGGGGCTGAGATGTTTTGTCTTCCCAGATTATTTGTTGGGACCTCTGATGGATGACTATGCTAGCATTCTGGGTATTCAGGTCCGAGATCAGATTCCTTTCTGTGCTATTAGGGGAGAGCCTGATGTCCTTGGGATTTCTCGTGCTCTTTATTTGAGTCCGGAGATGACCAAGGAGGGTTTGAAGGAGAAAGGAAAATTACCTGGATTTCATTTGAGTTTCTTGGAGGCTAAGGCCAAGGAACATGCTGCAGTGGGTAACTGGAAGACGGTTTGTGCCTTGATTGCTGTGAGCATTTATGGGATCATTCTGTTTCCTAATCAGAAGAGCTTTGTGGACCATAATGCCATCAGATTATTTTTGCAGAGGAACCCTATTCCTACTCTGATCGGAGATGTCTATTACTCGGTCCACAATCGGAACGAGAAGAGACGGGGTGGTTTGATCAGGTGTTGTGCTCAGATGCTATTCAAGTGGTTTATGGGGTATTTGCCTTCCCGAGGTGCTTTTGCTCATCTCGATCCTACGGTCAAGTGGTCGGTCAGATTGATGGGTTTGCGGGCTGCTGACATAGCTTGGACTCATAATGGTATGGCTGGACGGGATTTCATATATAGCTGTGGGAGATTTCCCAATGTGCCTCTCATAGGTGTTCAGGGTTGCATTAATTACAACCCGACGCTTCTTAGGAGACAGATGGGGTTTGCCATGGAGGTTCCTCCTCTCGAACGAGAGATTCAGGAGTCCTTTTACTTCTCAGCTGAGGGTGATCAGGCCAAGTTGAGGCAAGTATCTGGGTCATGGCGTAACATTCAGAGGAAAGGAAAGGTTCCTTTTGGCAAGGTCAACAGCCGGTCTTTTCCTCTATTTGATGATTGGTTGCGGAAGAGGATCGAGGTCACACTTCTACCATTTCCGGGAGGTGGTCCTGGGTGTCCTTTGATTGAGGGTCCGCGTTCTTCTGTCAGTATGGAAGAATTCCTCGAGATGAAGAGAGCCAGAGATCAGTTGCTTGCAGAGAAAACGGAATTGGAGATGAGTGTTGCTCGGATTCAGACAGCTAATCAAGAGATCAAAGTAAGAATGGAAGATCAAGACAAGCGACATGCCCTGGAAGCAAAGCGCTTTGAGATGGATACTACCTACTATGGGAAGGTCAATCAGGCTTTGGCATCTTCAACAAAGGAGCATGATGTCACCAAAGAGAGATTGGCTAGAGCTTCAGAAGTCATTGAAGATCAGAAGAGGAGGCAGATCCTTGTGAAGACCCAACGAGACGATAGAGCCAGAATCCTTGCGGCAGAGTGGGAAGCGGAGAAAGCAAAGATCATTGCTGAGAGAGATCATTACATTGCTGAGAGAGATCATTACTTCAGGCAGATGAAGATTCATCAGAAAGAGGTGGGGAGATTACAGCAGGAGAACACCGAGCTCAGGTTCGCCGCAGAGTTCGCGAGGATGGTTGATGATGTAGGGCCTTCTGTGGGACCCTCATCAGGCTAGCCTTTCTTATTTGTGAATTACCGTCAGGCCTGTTGACGGAATTCATTTGCTTGTATTTCCTTATTGATTTTGGAGAATTGGTATCTGATTTGATGTATGACTATGGCACTTACTGTGCATTTTGTTATGTGATGACTTGTTTTCATTCAGTGATCGATCTTCAGGCTTTATTTGTTTTTCCGTATGCACTCACACAGCACACACATGGTTGGGAGTATTTTGCTAAATCATATATCTCTGGTCAGTATGTTGAAATCAAATGCTGAATATCAGAATATTGTTGTCGGGTTATTATCTGTCTCGGTGAAGCCAGGATCAAGAGACAAAGTGTCCCTCATGTGGATAAACATTGCATTCATGCATGATCATAATAACTTATCTTCTGTTTTGCAGGTGTCAGTTTCTAACCTGTTTGATTGACACAGGAATGATGAATCCGCCCAACGCCGACATCTTCGAGCTGAAAGAGATGGTGAGGGATTTGTTCAGTGTTGTGCAAGGGCTTGCCTTGGGGCAGAAAGCCATGGCTGAGAGATTGGAAAAGATTGAGAAGTGGCTAATGGTGGAGAAGGTTCTGGGAAAGGCTCCGTCATCCGAAGTAACAAATCCCTCTGTCACTATAACAAAGAAACCCCCTAGCAGTGATCAGCCTAAGAAGGAGGTTGAGTCAAATGGTGTGCCAGCAAAGAAAGAACGCGGTAAGGATCGCTATCACCCTTATGCTGTCACTGCAATCATTCCTGTTGGTAGTTCACCTGCACCACAGAGACATCCGTCAACTCAACGGGGAGCACAGAGAGCTGGGAACCAGGTCAGAGGAAAGGGGGTTGAGCGTCAATTTGATAGGCCACCTATGCCGTATGCTCTTCTGTTGAAGAAGTTGAAAGATCTCGGAATGGTACAATTGAGGACATTGGCTCCGTTGAAACCTGATCAGAGGCCACTTAATTATGATGAGAATGCCAAGTGTGAATTCCATTCTGGTGCGTCTGGGCATAACATTGAGGGTTGTAGAGCTTTTAAGCATACTGTGCAAGACCTGGTGGATTCCAAGGCCATTAATTTTGCACAATTTCCAAATGTTAAGGCTAATCACATGCCCGCGTATGGTCAGATGGGGATGAATGCAATTTCTGAGGATAAGAAGACGATTGGGTTGACGAATGGGGATCAGTTAAAAGCTCCAGGGCCTGTGGTCTCAAAACCTCTGATGAAGAAGGGAGCATTCCCTAGTGTCGATACTTGTTGTGCGGCCGTTGCCACAGAGGGGTGTGTACTGATGGGGGATATGACCCAGAAGATGAAGGAGGTGGAAATGGATGGTGGAAAATTCGAAACACCATGTCAGGCAGTTGAAGCTGTCATGGTGGAGAAGGCCATTATTGCTGAGAAAAAGAAAAAACCGTTCATTACTTCTTACAAACAGGCCCTAGAGGTGGTGAGAAATGGAGGGATCCCAGGTTGGGGAAAAATCATAGGCATTGTGGTAAAGGCAGACATGTTTGGGATTGGCTATCAGCCAGATCAAAGGTCGTCTAGACAGAATAGAGGACGTCGTCCGTCGGTCACCTTTGTCAGTGCCGGAATGCTAGATTCGGATCACACCTATACAGTGGGTGAAGAGATTGATAGTGACCGCGAACTGGAATCGTGGATAAAATCGTGCGTACCAGGAGACTGGAAGGCCTAAAAATGATCATCACTGTCGCTCGTCTGGAAGAGTAATATTTCTTGTTTTCAGTTTTATCTGCATGAAAGCCATGCGTGTTGCCCGACACGTAATGGTTCATTGTAAGGGCCACCTCATGTTTCATTTTGCAACATTTTGCATCATTAATAAATGGATGTTTTTCAATTAAAAGCGGTGTTCCCTGTTTTTCATTTATTTTTGCAGTTTAAAAACAAATAAAAATGGCAATGTTTGTTTTCATTTTTTCCTTTTTGATTTGTCTCGTTCCGACTTCGAAAAGTAATTCTTCGGATCTCATTGATAACAATCCTGTTACACCCTCGTATGACTTCGACAATCCAATCTATCTTGCTGAAGAAGAAGACGAAGAAGATTGTGAACTGCCAGGGGAATTAGCCAGGTTGTCGAAACAAGAGGAGAAGGTGATTCAGCCGCATGAAGAGCGAATTAAGATTGTTATTCCAAGCACCGCCGAGGTCAGAAAGGAAGTGAAATTTGGGACCGTTTCAGAGGCAAGTCGAGAACAGAATGGTAGCCCTGTTGAAAGAGCATGTGGATACCTTCGCCTAGTCGTGTCCGGATATGCCAGGGTCGGATGCCGATGTTGTTGTGCACAAGCTACCATGGAGAGGAGACTGTCCTCTGGAGAAGAAGAATGCCGGTGCTACTCATCAGAGAGTCATGGTGACTTTGTTTCATGATATGATTCATCATGAAATCGAATGTTGACGACATGATAGCAAAGTCCCAAACAGAAGAGGGGCATCTGGCGGAGCTGGCCAAGCTGAGTAGACCGGTTGAGATAATTCAGACTGAGGTTGAATTCAAGTAAGTGCACTATCAGAGTGCGGGCCGGTAAGCTGCTGGGGTTCATTGGAAAAGAGGAATCAAGGTTGATCCTGCTTAAAAAAAAAAAAAAAAAAAAAAAACAGAAAAAAGGAATGCCTGAACCGAGAATAGAAAGAGGTTCGTGGTCTATTAGGTAGATTGAACTACATGTCATGGTTCATATCTCATCAAACAGCCACGTATGAACCCGTACGAGAAAAAAAATCAAACGGTCAGGTGAAACAATGATTGCCAAGGGGCATTGAAAAATAAAAGAATAAGTTGCAGGAACCTCTGATTCTGATGCTCCCTGTAGAGGGACGACCATCAATTTTGTACTTGACAACCTTCGAGGGGTCTACGAGGTGTATTGGGTCAGCATGAAGAGTCTTGTCGAAAAGAGCATGCAATTTACCTTAGCAAAAAGTTTACCGACTGTGAAACAATACATTCACTGCTCGAGAAAACTTGTTGTACTTTGGCATAGGCTGCTCGCCGACTGAGACAGTGTATGTTGGTTCATACCACTTTGTGGATTTCGAGATGGATCTGATCAAGTACATATTTAAGAAGCCAGCAGTGACCGGGCGGGTTGCAAGAGGGCAAATGATTTTGATTGAATACGATATTCAGTACATCTCTCAGAAAGCAATCAAGGGGAGTGTATTGTCTGATTGCCTCGCCCAGCAACCCATTGATGATTATCAACCGATGAAGTTTGAATTCCCTGATGAGGACATCATGTTTCTCAAATCGAAAGATTGTGAGAAACCAATCCCGGAGGAGGGGCCTGACCCTGAATCCGAATGGATTCTGATGTTTGATGGGGCCGTTAACGTGAATGGAAGCGGTGTTGGTGCTGTTTTGGTGACGCCGAAAGGATCCCACATTCCTTTTGCTGCCCGGCTAACATTTGAGTGCACCAACAACGTGGCTGAATACGAAGCTTGCATATTGGGGATTGAAGAGGCGATTGATTTGAGGATCAAGAACCTTGTCATATATGGAGATTCAGCTCTGGTGATAAATCAGGTTAACGGAAAATGGTATACGCATCAATCTCATTTAGTTCCATACCAGGATTATACGAGGAGATTGTTGACGTTTTTCACCAAGGTGAAGTTGCATCATGTGCCCAGAGAAGAGAATCCTTTGGCAGATGCTTTGGCTACTCTGGCTGCCTTGATTAAAGTGCAATGGTGGAATCAGTTCCCCAGTGTTGAAGTAGGTCGTCTGGATAGACCGGCTTATGTGTTTGTTGTTGATACAGCGCCTGATGATGAGAAGCCGTGGTATTACGATATCAAGCGCTATTTAGAGACTCAAGAGTATCCTGAGGGAGCATCGAAGAAGGACCGAAAGACTCTGCGGAGGTTGGCCATGGTGTTCTACCTGAACAAGGACGGGGTTTTGTATAAGAGAAATTTTGATTGGGTCTTGCTCAGATGTGTTGATGATAAAGAAGCAGGCCAATTGATGAAAGAGGTTCATGAAGGGTCGTTCGGTACCCATGCCAGTGGGAATGCGATGGTGAAGAAGCTGCTGAGGGCAGGATATTACTGGATGACAATGGAGGCCCAATGTTTCAATTTCGTGCGGAAGTGTCATAAATGCCAGATTTATGCTGACAAGGTGCACGTGCCTCCAAATCCGTTGAGTTTGATGTCGTCTCCATGGCCGTTCGCTATGTGGGGCATTGATATGATCGGAAAGATTGAGCCTACGACTTCGAATGGGCACAGGTTCATATTAGTGGCTATTGATTACTTCACCAAGTGGGTGGAAGCAACCTCTTATACGAACGTGACGAAGCAGGTCGTTGCCAGGTTTCTTAAGAGAGACATCATTTGCCGATATGGGGTTCCCGAGAGAATCATTACTGATAATGGTTCTAATTTGAATAACAAGATGATGGCAGAACTGTGCCGGGAATTCAAGATTGAGCATCACAATTCTTCTCCTTATCGTCCGAAGATGAATGGGGCGGTTGAGGCACCCAACAAGAATATAAAGAAGATTGTGCAGAAAATGGTGGTAACCTACAAAGACTGGCATGAGATGTTGCCGTTTGCATTGCATGGGTATCAAACGTCGGTGCGTACATCTACTGGGGCAACTCCTTTCTCATTGGTATATGGGATGGAAGTTGTGTTACCGGTTGAGGTTCAGATTCCCTCTGTGAGAGTCCTGATGGACGTGAAACTGCAAGAGGCTGAATGGGTGAGGACCCGGTATGAAGAGTTATGCCGATTGAGGAAAAGAGGCTGGCAGCCATCTGTCATGGGCAGTTATATCAGCAAAGGATGAAACGTGCTTTTGACAGAAAGGTGCGACCTCGGGTATATCACGTAGGTGATATGGTGCTGAAAAGGATCCTTCCTCCTCAAAACGATCGAAGGGGTAAGTGGACACCGAATTATGAAGGTCCATTCGTGGTCAAGAAGGTCTTCTCTGGTGGAGCCTTGTTGTTAACGACCATGGATGGCGAGGATTTTCCATCCCCTGTGAATGCGGACGCAGTTAAAAAATACTTCGTATAAAGAGACCCGCTGGACGAAAAGAATAAAATAGTCCAGGCAAAAATGGGCATCCCGGCGAACCAAAAAAAACAGAATGAAAAGGTTCGGGCAAAAGTTAGGGATAAAATGAAAAAATGTACACCCGGCAAGTCGAAAACCTGAAAAGGCGACTTGGGCAAAAAGGGGTATCCCGGTGGACTGAAAACCCGAAAGGGCGGTCCAGGCAAAAGAGGGATTGAAACGAACAACTGCGTCTGGCATGATTGTTTGCGCTTTGGTTAAAGCATCATGGATAATACCCGGTGGGGATCAGTCGGAATCGTCTTGTTCAGAAGGCAGAAAGCACGGAGAGTCTGAGGACATATGGGGTGTAACCGAGTTGGAACTCGATGAGATCACGGGTTTCACATTGCCATTAGGATAGATTTTTCCTTTTGTGCGCAATTACCTCTTTTCAGGAATTGCTTCCTTTGTATTGCTCAATTTGAGCCACACACTTTTCAATCAATAAAATGCATATTCAGTCAAATAATTTTTGTTTTTGTTTTTCATTACCGCTTTGATTGCAAAAACATCTGATTATTTTTGATAAAGAATCTTGCATTTTAAGACGTACAGATCCCTTTCAATGCATGCTCATAAGATTGAAAGCTTGAAATCTTATTCGGAAGGTTGAGTGGCCCAAGTGTTGAAATCTTGACGCGCCTGGGGCACGGTTTTATCTAACGATCTCTTTTGCAGGAACTGTTAGATATTTTCACTCACTTGCAGGTTGTGATGTGGAAGCTGTTGACAAAACAAATCCCCATGGAGTCCGATTAGGGATGAATGAATGGAAGAGTGGTGAAGAGACGACGACGAGACGTACGACGACCCTTGAAATTAATCAAGAAGACTCTTCAAAGTCGGAAAATTGAAAAATCTGTATAGTCCCCAGGAGTTCGCTCTCCGTCGAGTACGGAGCGATTGGGAATGCAAGATGATGAAGCAGAAAAGGTCCAGACGAGTCGGGATGTATATCCCAAGCAGAGTCATGAGGACCAAATCCCCAGCAGATCCAAGGTCTGTGGTTACCCTAGCAGGGTCGGGATCGTTATCCCCAGTAGGTGTCAGATCAATGCTTCCCCAGTCGCCAGGCCTGAAGGTTGCAATTTCCCCAGCGGAAGTATCTGTGCGGTGGTTTCCCAAGCGGAGTCGGGATTGATATTCCCAGCTAGTCAAGACTGGTGTATCCCCACAGAGCGCTGGTGGTTCTATCCCCAACAACGTCCCGAGCGGAGTGGGTGCAAAGGAGGTTTACCCAGCAAGGGATGCCTATCCCCAGTAGCAGCAGCGCTATTCCCCAGCAGGGTGGAATCGGAGTATTGGCGAGTTCCTTAGCAGAGTGTCTCGAGCTCCTCGGAAGAGTCCCTTAAGGGGGGCACTTTTTATGCATTCATCATATAGAGTAAGCATAGCATGTTGCATAGAAAAAATAAATCGCGTAGCATTTCCATGATTGTGGAGCATTACGCTGAAAAAAAGTCATTCATCATTACAAGCATAAGCTAGTCTCGAGCCGTGGGTACTGTTTGAGAGGTGGTTTTGCCCAAAGGTGAAGGTGTTACTCTGAGGAGTTTGGCATCGTGATTTTGAATCAAAATTTCTGTCGAGCGAAGATGGGAATGGTAATCAAAGAGGTTTCGGGGTCCAAAAAAGAAAAACAAGAAAGAATAATCCCCGGCTAGACGCAAAGTGTTCGTTGGCTAGGGTTGAGTAGAGAGTAGCCGACACGGGGCTTGTTATCCCCGACATGTGTCACTATTCCTTTTTGACAATGTTGACAGACATGGACTTTTTCCGGTGTTCAGACCGAGGCGGTATCCAGACCGAAGTGGCGTTCAGGCCAGTTTCCGATTTTCAGATCGAAGAAGTTTCCGACGATCAGGTCGAAGTACTTATGGCATTCAGGCCAGTTTTCCGTTGTTCAGACCGAGGCGGTATCCAGACCGAAGTGGCGTTCAGGCCAGTTTCCGATTTTTAGATCGAAGAAGTTTCCGACGATCAGGTCGAAGTACTTATGGCATTCAGGCCAGTTTTCCGGTGTTCAGACCGAGGCGGTATCCAGACCGAAGTGGCGTTCAGGCCAGTTTCCGATTTTCAAATCGAAGAAGTTTCCGACGATCAGGTCGAAGTACTTATGGCATTCAGGCCAGTTTTCCGGTGTTCAGACCGAGGCGGTATCCAGACCGAAGTGGCGTTCAGGCCAGTTTCCGATTTTCAGATCGAAGAAGTTTCCGACGATCAAGTCGAAGTACTTATGGCATTCAGGCCAGTTTTCCGGTGTTCAGACCGAGGCGGTATCCAGATCGAAGTGGCGTTCAGGCTAGTTTCCGATTTTCAGATCGAAGAAGTTTCCGACGATCAGGTCGAAGTACTTATGGCATTCAGGCCAGTTTTCCGGTGTTCAAACCGAGGCGGTATCCAGACCGAAGTGGCGTTCAGGCCAGTTTCCGATTTTCAGATCGAAGAAGTTTCCGACGATCAGGTCGAAGTACTTATGGCATTCAGGCCAGTTTTCCGGTGTTCAGACCGAGGCGGTATCCAGACCGAAGTGGCGTTCAGGCCAGTTTCCGATTTTCAGATCGAAGAAGTTTCCGACGATCAGGTCGAAGTACTTATGGCATTCAGGCCAATTTTCCGGTGTTCAGACCGAGGCGGTATCCAGACCGAAGTGGCGTTCAGGCCAGTTTCCGATTTTCAGATCGAAGAAGCTTCCGACAATTAGATCGATGCAGCTTGTGGCATTCAGGCCAATCTCCAGGTATCCAGACCAGTTTTCCGGTTCAGACCAAAGTGGTGTTCAGACCGAAATGGTGTTCAGACCAAAGTGGCGTTCAGGCTAGTCTTTCGGTATTCAGACCGACATCAATACTCTCATATTCCGAGGTTTAGTATTCAGACTGACGAGTGGCGTTCAGGCCTTGATTATCTTTGCGTTACCATTTATTTTGGTATCCTGGTCGACATTTTGTTCCAGTATTCAGGCCAACTTCCTCCGTTCCAGACGGATCCTTGCTTCAAGATTGTGTTCTTCGCCGATTCTGACAGGCGTTGTTAATTATTTTCCTATCAGAGCGTAAATTGTTCGTCTGTTCTTGGTATTCAATCACTCTTAATCCTGATCATCTGAAAGCCGAGGCTATTCATATCGACAGGTTCATAGTGGATTGAATAGGGGCAGCTGTAACACCTCAAAATTTGCCCTCCTCTCTTGGGACTAGCTTAACATATTGCATATCATTTTAGGTCATTAGACATTGCATTTCATATCATGTGGTTACATTGTGTAAGTCATCCTCCTAAGTCTTGGTCAGAAGATAAAAGATGGATATATGCAAGTTGATGGTTTCATTGATTGAATGGACTGATCATTAACTATCTGAAGGTTCGTGTGTCAAATTAGGGTTTCTTGATTCTCAAGGGGGATTGATCTTGATCTTGGTTGAAATGATGCATCATCATCATCATGGTTTTGATATCATCCAGAAGATTCAAGTGTTTGATCGGATACCTTGAGATTAGGGTTTTGACCATTGGTCAACCCTAATCAGTCTAATCAGTAGCATTGGGCCAATCAGGGATTGTGATGGAGATGGGGTCTATAATGGATATGGGGATTATCATGTGATTATATTGAGCTTATGGAGGCTAGGGTTTCATCCTTGAGCCATTTCATCAGGATTTTGGGGCTCAGCTTGATCAGTGCACAGCCAAATTCATCTATCAGTTGAAAAAGTCAACTGTGGTCAACTGTGCTTGATTTTATGGATTTGGAGGTGGGAGAGAGTTGGATACACTTCATTCATGTTGAAACAAGTTTTATTTGACATTTAAAACATCAAGAATGAAGAAAATAAAGTCAGACAAAAAGTTGCCAAAAATAGAAAGTGACTTGTAATGGAAGTTTCCAAAAATGGAAAGTTTTTCACCTCAAAATTACATGTCCAAAAAGGCTTCAAATGAAATTTTGTTCAACATGAAAGTTGTAGATCTTGCTCTCACCTTTCCAAAAAGTCCAAGAACTTGAATTTCTCATGAATGGTTGACAAGTTATGGTCCATTCATTTTCCAAAAATGCCTAAAATCAAAGTGGCATAACTTTCACATGGAATGTCCAATTTGGGTGATCTTTCCTTGAGCAAACCCCATTTCACATGTACTTTCATGTTGCATAATCAAAATTCATCAAAAATGGTCAAGGCAAAAAGTCATTTTTCAAGTGGTTTCTTTTGAATTTTTGGTGTGAACATGTGAATTTGAGAAATACAAGGCTAATGCATATGAAACCACTTCCAACACACTCCAAATAGCAAATATGACTTGTTGGAACTGTCATGGTACTGTTACATTGCCAATTTGGAAAGGTCATTTTTGGACTTTCACTTAAAACCACATTAACACTAATTCATCCAATTTTGTTAATTGTGATTAGCAAGTTGATTAGGCATTGGTATAAAGCCTTAACTGTAACAGAATTGGTAATCACAATCACATTCTCCAAGATTGCAACAAACTTTTTCATCAAAACCTCTCAAATTCTCTCAAAACTTCATCACTTTTTTTCACATTTCTTCATCAATCCTTCATCATTTTGGTTGATTCTTCGTGGATCCATGCTCTACATGTGGTATTGGTGAACTGTTTTGCAAAATTCGTGGCCAAATCTTCAAGAATTCCAACTGTCCAAAGCAAGGTCAACAATGGCAACTTCATGATTCAAGCATCTGAAGCATCATCGAGCTAAGCTAGCCTTTCCAATCACCTTCCTCATCAATAATCTCGATCTGTTTCACCTTCTTACACGTGGAAACAAGTTGATTCGCATCTGCCATCTCCATAAGGTGATTTTTTGAATTCCACCATTGCGTGAATTATTATATGGCTTGTGTAGGTCTTTGATTGTAGATTAACATGATGCTTGTAGTTTTTGATTTGGTTAAGTGTAGAGAGAGAAATCTGGATTTGATGTTTGTTGCTCGTTTCTATTTTCGATCGATCTGTTTAATATGTTTAGAATTAGGAGAAACAAGTTACATATCCCTGATGTACGTGACGAGACGATTCTTTTGATATAGAGTTTGTAGATTTTGGTTGAGATTTGATGTTCTTCATTTTCTGGAAATTCTGCTTGTGTTCTTGATGAAGAACGAGTGGAAGGCTGTGTTTGATCCGTTCGTGCCAATTTCATTTTCGAATTGCTGGTTCCCGCTTCCAGTTTCCAATAAGCGAGCGCCAACACATTAAGTAATACAGTGCGTTTTGGCTTGGCTGAAGCGGAATTACAAAAATGCCATTTCTAGTTTAATTCATTTTATTATTTCATTTTCTTTTTGCAATTGTATTTCATTTTGATGCATCAACTTAAAAATTCACAAATCATTCATTTCTTGTCCAATTTTTGTGAGGTTTTTTTTCATGATGCTCCTTGTAATGTGTAGAATTTAATCATGATTTTTGTGATTTTTGTGCACGTGTAAAAAATTAAAATGCCTAGGGTTTGCTTGGTAGTGTCACATTGGTACATGCTTTGCCATATCTTTCATAAAATGATGATGCTTTCAAAGAAATGGATGAAATTTTTTGTGCATATTCTGGACACTTTGATGGTGATTTTGATGTGTAGTTTGTAATTTTTTGTTACTTGGTTGAAGAGATATGAATTTTTGATTAGAGGTGTGACAATTTGTGTCACACCAAGCTTGATGAACTTCATGATTTTATTTGATGTGCTTAGGGATGTTATATTGAGCCAAATTTTTGCATGATTGAGCATATGTATGTTGAGATAACATGTGAATTTTTATGGAATTTTTGATGACATTTCCTAATTGATTGAAATTTTATCTTCTGTTGGCTCATTTTGTGATTTTTTGTGACACATGTTGGCATTTGATTTGTGAAATTCTCATGATTAACTGGATGGATGTGAAATTTGACATGTGGATTCTAGACACATTATAGGCAATTGTGGTTTTGATCCCATTCATTTATCTTGTTGTGTCACTGTTTTATGATTTTTGGAAGTTGATGCTTATGTTGATGCCTTGTGTTGGCTTGTTTGAAATTGTCTGAACTTCTTGATTTTCATTGACCTACTTCCTTTTGTCCAATTGAGCTGAAATTTGACATGCTATTCATTGGATATGTTCTGTTTAGACTTGAACTTTTGTGGAATTTATTGAGTTGTTTGGATATTGATTTGATTGTGATCATTCTGTTTGCTCTAATATGTTTCCAAAATGCATAGTTTGACCTAAATTGTGCATGAAATGAATTTGGTGCATAGTTTTAGCATGGGACCAATTGGATTCTCTTTTTGCTTGATAAATCTTGGTTTTGATTGATTTTCACTTGCTGTTTTGAATTTTTCACCTCCTTTGGACCCTAGGCTTCGCCTAGTGGTCTTGTTTCTCACTTTTGAATTGTGTTTCAGGTTGAGATGCAAATGCCTTAAGGAGAAAAATGCAAGTTGATTGAATTGAGTTTGGTTGCTTGTTGTAAGCTAACTTGTGTGTTTTGTAGGATGCTTGGTTCAATTGAGTTGATTGTGCTTTGCACATTGCATTGTTTTGTACATTGTCTGTTGGTTCTTAACTTGTCTGTTTTGACTGTGTGACTGGGATATTGACTGTGCTTGATTGATTCCAGGTACCATAGTTGCTTTAGTTCTTTAAGAACTTGCTGCGCTGCTGCTTGGTTGTATAAACCAGTTGAGGTAGACTCTCTTGTCTCCATGTAGTCTGGAAGACCTGGCTTGTTACTTGGCCAGGCAACTATCTGAAGTCCTCCTTAAGAGGCGATGTTTGTGATTGTTTACTTTTGTGCCAAGCAGGTAAAGACCTCTATGAGGCAATTGGCGGAACCCAAGGGATATGCAATCTATCCCCCGCTATTCTGTTGAGTCGTCCCTCTGCTCACACCACTGTGTTGATGCATTGGGACATTAACCCAAGATCTTGTGTTGTTGCACAGTCGAGTCAGAGTCTTGAGCGTAGAAGGGTTCCTCCTTTCTGGACCCACGCTCCTTTGTCTGAAGCTCTCCCTGGCCAGGGATAAGAGCTGTGAAGTCTAATCTTCACTCACCTTTCATCTGCTTCACCCTGACTCTCAATGTCAGGGTTAAGAGCGAACACTACCCTGTACAGTTGACTTGCCTCGGCAGTCCACCCTTGTTTGAGCCTCACTTGACTGGATATAGTGTGTGCTATGTGAAATGTTTGTTTTATTGATGCTTGCATGCTTGTTTTTCCTGGTTAGGATTAGCTTGCTGTTGTGCAAGTAGATAGAAACCACAACATAGGGCAACGATGCATGATAACACTAGGCTCGAGTCCAGCTCCCTAGTAGTGTGTCTCCCCTTGGTTTCTGGCTAGAATTTCTTTCCCGTTCAGGGGAACTACGTCGCCCTGATCCTCATACCAGATGAGGTACGTAGGCAGGAGACCGTGCGAGGTCTCTCCGGGAACTTTTTTTCCTTTTTGTGTGTGTTTGCTTGTTAACCCTGTTGTGTGTCAGGATATGGATGTAAGCCCAGCGATTGGCTGTCCGTATCCTGATTGTGTTTGTTTGGTTCGGAAGCCGATGTAAGTCCAGCGATTGGCATTCGGGTTCCAGGTTTGCTTGTGTTTGTGTGTGTCCTGTTCGGCGTGCGTGAGCCGAACTACGGCAGCTCTGATTCTCGTTCCAGACGAGATACGTAGGCATAGGATGCGATGTCCTAGCGAGCCCTCTCCTCTTAACCCCACCTGTGTTGTCTTCGGTAAGTGTGTGTGTGATGTTTTGTTTTAGCAACCTTTTCTTTTTTTAGAGCGTGGATCCCGTCGAGTACGACGGACGTGAGGGGTGCTAATACCTTCCCCTTGCGTAACCGACTCCCGTACCCTTTCTCTTTGGTCGCGAGACCATGCTTTTTCCAGGTTTACTCTGAGCGTTTCCTTTCCCTCTTTTGGGATAAATAACGCACGGTGGCGGCTCTGTGTTGTTTTGTTTCAGCTCGCCGGTTGTTTTTCGCGGATGCGACACATAATACCTGGCAAAACTCAAACTCTGATGTAGTTTCCCCTCATGTGGATGAAAGGCTGTTGTATTCAAGATTTCATCATAATCTACTGAAGATGTCAAAGACACTTGAGTCTTCTCAAGTCCACTCATCATGGTAAGAATCACCTGATCACTGATTCTTTTACTCTCTTGGGTAGTGCATATGAAGACCTTGAAGACTTTCAAGGAGGGTTTGCTCCAAGGAGGTGGAACTAATGCTCTATGTGATGTTAGAACATGTTGTTCAACAAGTATGCACCTACTGGTTGAAGAGCATATGTCTTTAGGTGTCAAACAAAGGGATACTTTTGTTTGGAACCTACTCCTGACCTGGAAGAGGAGACATCTGTGTGTGCTAAGTTGACAAGGGTAGGGTCAACTGTGTGTATGCTCAAAGTGGAGCTGGTTGAGATGTGACATTGTGCAATTTCCTGTTGTTTGTCTTATTCTTGTAAATTGATCAGGGTTGGATAGTTGTTCCCTGAAGTACTATGTTGTGTTGGAAGACAAGTCCCCTGGATGTTAGAAGTCAATAATGGGGTAACCTGACTGCTATTTCATTTAAGAGGATTGGGACCATGAATCTTGTTATTCAAACACCACGCTCAGAAGTGGCAGTTCTTGCAAGGAGTGAGAATATGAAGATTCAGAGGTTGGTTGAGGTAGTATGCTCTAGCAATGCATATCTACTATTGACTGGTGTTGTTATGTTTTCACTAGTACTTATGGTCAGCTGGAGGTTGATTGGTGTGATTGGAGTATGTATAGGTATAACTCATAGAGTTAGTTGCCACTGGTAGGGATGGTGTATGTCATGTTGAGACATTTGTGTACAATACATGGAGATTGGTGTGGAGTTTCCATGATTGTCAATTTGAGGGGGAGTTTTGGTTAACCGCCTCACGTTTGGTCAGCCTAGGGTCTGGTTGGCGGCTGAATTGTGTCACATGGGTTCTGGTTGTTGTATGACACATTTGCAAGGAAGGATTCATCTCTCTCATTCCTAAGGGTGAATCTAATCTGGAAAGATTCTCAAAATGGTCGAGGTGCTTGCAAGCAGAAGATGTTGACACATGAAGAGTATTATGAAAGTATTCTGATGATGGAAGTATCTGAAAGGATAATTGGGAAAGGATTTAAGATCAATGCCTACTTGTGCCAAGTACAAGTATTTAATTGATTATCCTTGGAGCTCAAGATAACTGATGCTCTTAAAGATGGTGGAACATCTCTTCCTCAAGACCCTGTGCAGAATCGCAGGAAGGATAGTACATTGGTTTATGATCTATCACTTTGGTGGCAGCAAAAGCATATGATCTCTGAAAAGGTTTCCTGGCAAGAAACATGTTCAGCCTTGGTGTGTACAAGAAGAAGTAGACCTCATAGTCTTGATGGTGGTTACTTGGATCAGTTTATTTATGATCTAGGTAAGGAAGTGCATTGGGTAATGCACACTGTGGAGTTAAGAACAAGTGGCAGCATTCTTGACATCATGGGAACAGCCTTACTTTAGGAAGTGGAATCCTTGGTATAGCTGAAGGGTTAGCCTCTAACTGGTCCTTCTGAAGACTCATGCATCAGAGTGTCTGATGTCTTTGGAGAAGAAGCAGAGATTCATCAAGGTGTGAGCTTGGATGACTTAACTGCAAACCTGCTGGATGGAGGTTGTTTACTCAAACTTGGTTCCACAATCAAGTCTATGAGAGCGTTGAACTCTCGTTCTGTGCAGGGAGGAAGTTTTTTTTCAAGTGGAAGAAGAAGGAGCTGAATTCAACAGCTAGATGTTAAAACACAATGTTGTGAGATTTGGTTCAACATCAGAATCTTAGTTGGTGAAGTGGCATATCAACTTAAGATAGAAAGGGCTACAGAATTGTAGATTGGGTACTTCAAAAAGATCGTTCTCATTGCAGTTCTTTGGAGTTGCTGGATGGAGAAGATGTTGCATGTTCGTGTCTTAGAGAATCTAAGTTTTGTTTAACATGTAACTTGAAGTTCAAGTCTCACTTGGAAGGTCAGAATATCTTTGGGAGAAGTCTGATAAACGTGGAGAAGTCAAAAAATGGCATTTGACTTTTTCATATGAAGATTCATGGAGGAGGTAATCAACCAGTGGCAATTGGTCTATCTCAGAAGTGAGTTCGAAGAATCAAGATAATCAACATATGGCAGCTGATTACTCTTGAGGAAAGTCTGAGACAAATTACTTTTGAGCAGAAAAGTAGTAAGTTGAAGACAAAAGGAGGTATTTTCTATTCATCTCTTGGAGCTTGTGGTAGGAGTTCCGAGCTATCTATGGAAGATTATCTCTTGTAATGGGATGAGAATGTATATGTCCCAATTTGTGTCTGGTTTCTTTTGGATCAAGCGGGTGAATCAGTGATATCTGAAGATTATCAGATGGTGTTTTGTGTTATGTTGTGAAGGATGTCCTAACTAATGTTAGAACATTTCGTGAAGTGACTTTCTGTTCTGGTTAGAAGAGAGATTGGCACAGAGTGTGGATGTGTTCAGCCAAGAAGGTTGAACAGAGGGAGTGCTCTTGAAGACATAAAGATGCGTCTTATGTTTTCCATTCATCAAGTGGTCTGAGTTCTCTTTGAATCAGGAAGTATGTGAAGGTCCAACTTTGGGGTGTTGGATGTGTTCATGTATGATCTCTAAGTTTCAAGAGGAGAGTTGGTTGTTCATGACAGGGGGAGTTCTGTCTTTGCGCTGCAAGTAATCATCAAGCTTGTGGTCTATGTGTTCTCAGATAACAAGGTAAGGACCCTTGTTGGCTATTGGGATGATGTGGTGCGTGTCAAGGTTGAGTGAGTAGAAGAATGTCTGACCGGATGTCATGACATTGCCTTGGACAATATTGTTAGTTCCTTTTGAAACTTACAGTCATAAGGAAATATGGGTGTGGTGTAGTAGAATAAGCCCGGGTGTTACAGTTGTGCGGTACAGGGGGAGTAACCACCTACTGGTGTTTGTGATTTTGGTTGTAGTAGTGCCAGATGTCAAGCTACCACTAGGGGTACGAAAGTGGTCTTAGGAAATGATGACAGGAAGAATACATGAAGAATGCAGGCAAAAGCCGCGTTGAATGTTAAGACATCGCGTGCAACGTGTCTGACTGCATATATGGAATAGTCTCCATGCATTGGAACTGTTGTTTCTGAAAAGAAACAGTCAAGAGCTATAAAAGGTATTCAAAGATAGTCTGAGATATTGTTGGTGATTCTCTGACTGTTTCTCAGCAAATATTTATGAATCTTGACCAAGCATTTATTCCTACCGTTAATTCCTAAGCACAATCTGGTCTATTTAAAGGATGCATCAGCACTCCTCTTCTCAATAGAGCGACATTCCATTCTCTCTAAACCATGGGGTTTGTTAAAATTTGGGCATACTACGCCTGGATCTGATTTTCCGAAGGTTTCATTTATAAATGTTTAGCTAAAAAGGGGGAGAGAAACACTGTATTGAGGATGTACCAGAAGCAAGAAACATTGTATTGAGGATGTACCAGAAGCAAGCAAAATATGGTAGCGAGCAGAAGTTGGTTTCAGGCACAAAAGTAACTAACTGGGTATACCACTTGTGTCCTGTGATCTGAGTTAAGAGGACAGTTGTGTCTTGTGATCTGAGTTACATTATCTATGTACTCAGCATTACATATTCTTCAGGAAGCTCTACTGTTGAGGGGAAGGGTTTTGATGCAACTGATTCTTGTACGTCTACTTCCTCATGTACACCAACTTTGGTGTTCGTGGTGGTGCAGATAATGACAGAGAGGAAGTGCATACCCATATTGGGATGTAGTGTCTAGTGTAATGTTTATTTGTTTTAGCTAAAATTTGCCAAAGGGGGAGATTGTTAATAACTTAGGATTGGCATTAATTTTGCAAAACAAATAATGTAATCACCTCTGTTGTTTTAATATGTTGGGTTGAAGAAGTTCAACATCTGGACCAACATGTCATGTACGATGTCACGACATCGTGACTGTGACATCACACATGTGTAGAAAACTGAATTAGTTAATTCAGGCATATATTCTGGGATTAGTGAGGATATTTGGTGAATATCCTAACTTCCTTGTGGAGGTCTTAAAGACTCAATCAGAATATACAGTTTCTAAATATGGAGATATATATGGAGATATTTTAGGAACTAAAAGATTGAAGACCTTGATTGTAGCAGAAGTTTTCTGCTGACTTTGTAACAGCAAAGGAGAAGCTTGCTGCGATTTCTAAGGCCCAAATCCAGTTGGGTGTTGAGGTTATAAATAGCAGATTGTAACCTAGGTTAACAGAGCCTCAAACAATGTAAAAATTAGGGGTGTGTGTGAGGTAAACCTCCCAACCTGTGGGAAGGTTACCATGTGTTTCTCAGTGCTCAAAGCTGAGATTATTTGTAACTCAAAGCCTGTAGGTAAGAGTTGTTATGGTCTTGAACGAAGCTGTGAAGCAAGTTCAATTTGTTTAGCATTAATTTGAAATTGTAGTGATAGGAATGGAAACTGGTGGTTTCTATCTAGGAGTTCCTAGGTATAGACTGCATTGGGTAGGGGTTAAGTGAAGAGTTGTAAACGGGGGAGTTTAACTCTGAATTAATACTACTGATAGTGGATCTTCTTCCTGGCTTGGTATGCCCCCAGAGTAGGTGATGTTGCACCAAACTGGGTTAACAATTTCCTGTGTTTGTTTTCCTTCTTCACGTTATAATCTTGTCTGCCATAACTCAGCATGTATTTCAGTCTTCTTATCAAGACAATAACAGACCTGGTACATAGCATACTGTTTGAGTATCAATCAGAATGTTTTGACATTCATCATTGACAACATATACTGAATAATAGGCAGGTTGGTTTTTCTGCTTCAGTTCAGTATTTATTTCAGTCTGTTCTTTAGGAGGATAACAGACCTGGCAAAAGGCTCATTGTGAAAATGTCAAACTGGATGTCTTGACATTTATTACTGTAGGCTGATACTGAAGTATATACTGGTTGGTCTTTTACAGTACAACATTTAGCACAGTCTGTTTTCAGGAACATAACAGACTTAGCATGAGGTATATGTTCTAGTTGTCAAACTGGATGTTGTGACATTCATTCCTGACAGCATGTGCTAAATTGTAGGATGGTTAGTTTTTCTGTTTCAATATTTTTCTTAGGCTATTCTTCAGGAATCCAACAGCTGAGCTAAAATCCAGGAAACTAACAACTGAGCTACATTTAATGAACCTAACAAATAGCTTATTTGTTAGCACCCTAATATGTGGAAATTAGATTAACTTGTTCAACCTTTATTTTAGGAAATACAAGTACAAGGCCAGCAAACTGTAATACTGTAACAGGTGATGTTCAAATCACTATTGAGACATCATGCTGATAACTGTGCAGGCTCCACAGAAGTTAGTGCTATGGTTGATCTCTGCTGAGTCTTTGTACCAGATGGACAGAACTGGGTGTTCTTCCATTCTATGGTAATACAGTAGCAGATGTCGTGACTGTCGCATCGCGCGAAAAACCGGCGGGAAAAGAAGAAACAACAGAGCCGCCACCGTGCGTTATTTATCCCAAAAGAGGGAAAGGAAACGCTCGAAGTAAACCTGGAAAGAACATGGTCTCGCGACCAAAGAGGATGGGTTCGGGAGTCGGTTATGCGAAGGGAAGGTATTAGCACCCCTACGCATCCGTAGTACTCTACGGGATCCACGCACAAAAGGAAGGATAAATGGTTGCTAAACACTGCTCACACTCACACACACTGGCTGAAAAGAGACAAAAGAACTGACTGAAACTGAATCGGCAGGATATCGTATCCTGGGCCTACTTAGTCTATCAGGCATAGACATCAGAGTCGAAGTAGTTCGGACTGGGGAAACGACACATGCTCGCTAGGATATCGCGTCCTATGCATATGTATCTTCTCGGACGAGAGAAGAATCAGAGCATTCGTAGCTCGGCTGACACGCACACAAACAAACACAGGCAAAGGCAAACGCGGAGCCCGACTGCCAATTACTGGACTTATGTCAGCATCCGAACCTAAACACACACAAGAAGGCAAACGTGGAGCCTGAATGCCAATCACTGGGCTTACATCAGCATCCGAACCTAAACACACACAAGGGTGGTCAAGACACAAAGGTGGAAAAAGAAAAAGGGCGCCCGGAGAGATCAGCTCAATCTCCTGCCTACATACTTCATCTGGTGTGAAGATCAGGGCAATGTAGTTCCCCTACAGAGGGATAAAGGACTAGCCTAACCAGATAACAGAGGGAGACACAACTAGGGAGACTACGACTCGAGCCTAGATGTTATCATGCAAATCATCCCTAAGTTAAGGTTTCTAGCTAACTGGCACAGGGAGCCAACCTATCCTAAACATGACTTGCACAGGAAGCAAGCCACACACACACTTAACTTGCACAGGAAGCAAGCCAAGCAAAACCTACTTGCACAGGGAGCAAGTCTAAACTAATCCTAACTTGCACAGGAAGCAAGTCAAACAATCCTAACTTGCACAGGAAGCAAGTCAAACAATCCTACAAGCACAGATAGCACACACTATACACAAGCAAGTGGCTCAAACAAGGGTTAGGTTTTAGTCGAGGGGTCATATCAACCTCAACAAACAAACCTCTGGAACTGGGTGAATGTTGCTCTTAACCTTGCCATTGTGGGGCTAAGGTGAAGCAGATGAAAGGAGATGAGGGGTGTGCCTCATTGCTTCTATCCCTGGCCTGGGAGAGCTCAAGACAAGAATGTGTGGGTTCAGAAAGTGGGAACCCTTCTACACATTTAAAACTGACTCAACTGTACAATTGTACAAGATCTTGGGTTTGTATCTGCAATGCATCAACACAGCGGTGTGAGCAAAGCAGATGACACAACATGAATAGTGGGGGATAGATTTCATATCCCTACCTTCCACCAATTGCCTCTTCACTTAGGAGGACTTTGACTCGATGCAAGGACAAAAGTAAACAGTCACAAACATTGCCTCTTAAGGAGGACTTCAGACAGTTGCCTGGCCAAGTAACAGGCCAGGTCTTCCAGACTACATGAAGACAAAGAGACATACCTCAATGCAAATTGCTTATACAAGCAAAGCAAAGCAAAAAGTTCACAAGGAACTAAGCAACTAAAAGCACCTGAAACAGTCAAGCAGATGTTAGTATGCAGCTTCAAACAAAACAGACAGAAACAGGCACCCACAGTCAATACAAGCAAGTGAATGTGCAAGGCACAAAGCTTAAGGCATGTGAGCCAAGCAACCTACAAAACAAAGAGGTTAGACAATGATATTTAAGCAAGTTCAATCAAAAGGAGATGGTCTCATTGGTCATTTGATGGTCAACCTGAAAACATGAGCTCAAAGGTGAGTAACAGGACCTTTAGGACAAGCCTAGGGTCAAAAATGAATGAGAAAGTCAAAACAGCAAGGGGTATCCAATCAAAGTCAAGTTTAAACATTCAAGAAACACAACCAATTGGGTTCACATTCATATCGAACATCATCATCATTTCATGAACAAATTAGGTCAAGGTATAGCAAACAGAAGCTCATAGAAGTCAACAGCAAGACTTGCATCAAAAGCAATCTTAAACATTTCCAAAAAAATCACCAAATAAATCATGATCAATCCTAACACGTAGCATGGTAAGCATGTCAAATTTCATCCCATTTGGACAAGTTTAGGAGGTCAAAAACATTTAATCGGGACTTTGTCAAAATTAAATCGAGCATTGTGTGAAAAATTACCCTAAGTGTCTAAGGGGACATGTTCCTACCCTAAATTGATTTCACACAAAAAATCCTAGGTCTGAAAGATCAAAATAACCACATGAAACGCACAAGACGACATTTAATCGATAGAAATCATAAAATCGGGATAAATTCACAAAATGGCCTAAAAAGTCAACAAAGTCAAACATTCATATTTTTCGTCATTTTTTCATGTTCACATATTTATTTCATGTTAAGTAAAATAAAAATCAAGAATAAAAATCAAAAATGGAAATTTAAAAGGAAAACATAAAAAATACATTTTTTAAAAGGTAAAAATCACAAATGGGGGAGGTAGGATTCGAACCCCTCCCCCTGATAATTCAAATCAGCGCGCCCACCATTGGGCTATGTGTCACTTGGTGACTCATTTTCGCTTCCAGTCAAGACAAGCCAATCAATATTTTTAAATTTAAAATTCGCACGCCCTGGCTCCATCTTCTTCCCCAAACAATATTTTTCAAACTTCAACACCATGTATCTTCCTCTACAGTGCACGAAATTAAATGAAACAAAAACCAAAATTCATCTACTTCATGTGCTTAACACAACCATGGCCATGAAATTCAAAATGGTGCACTGTGCATAGAGATATATCATGATGAACACAGAAACCCTAACATCTAGCAGCAAAACTCAAAATCATACACAAGCAAAATTGGATGAAAATAGGCATTCAGTCATGTTCAGGGGATTGAATATAGCATTTCTCATTCACACATCAAGACATGAAAATCATTCTATCAAGCATTTCGAAGGCAAATTCTAACCTGAACAGGGCAATGTTGAATGTGATGCTGGAGATGCTTTCAATGCTTGACAGGTATCCAAATAGCTTCAAAGGGTCCAAGGCAAGCTGTTTGACACCTTACTTGAACTTGAATCAAGCTGGAAATGAAGATGGCCACTGAACTGGTTTTTGCTTGATTTTGAGAAAGGTGATGTTTTTGATTTTCAAACAGTGAGCAATGGAGGTTTGAGACAGCTTCAATATACCCTATGGACCATGACAAACTAATTTGCTAAGCTTGGAATGGCCTGAGAGTGAAAGTAGCTTTGAAAATGCAAATTTGACACAATGTGACAAGTTGAAAAGTGATTTTGAGTTCTTGATGTTTTCTGCAGGTTTTGAGGCTTTGGACATTTGCTATATGGTATTTGAGATGTGTTTGCAATGCTCTTTTGATCAACAAATGCTTAGGACAAGAGCTGTCATGTTTTGGCTATTTTGTGGCTTTTTTGAATGAAATGTGAAAATGAGAATGGGAACACCATGGTTTCTGCTGGCTAGGCCAAATGGTTTGTGTGACTGCTACTGATTTAGGATGATGCTTGAATGGTGAAAAAGCAAGGCAAGGCTTGGTCTCTTTTGGAAGTTTGGACAGATTTGCAAAGTGTGTTTTTTTTTTGAGAGAAATGGAGCCAAGGGTTTTCTGTTGTGTTAGATGGCTGCCATTGATTTCATGTGGCAGGAAATGATGTATGGATGATGAAAATACACTGCAAGGCTAGGTTCTTTTGGAGTTTTGGAACAGGTTTTGAAAAGTGCAAGAAGTGAGTTTTTGAGGGTATGGAGTTCTGTTGTGGAAGGTGTTTGATGGCTGCTCCTACTGGTTTTTTTATGACAGGAAATGGTGTTCTATCTACTGTTAGAAGCATGGCAAGGTTTTCTCCTTTTTTGAAGTTCTTTGACAGCCTTTTTGCAAGAATGCCAAGATGTGTTTTTGAGCATGAATGAAGGTGATTTTTTTGTCTGCTATTGGTTCCTCATGACAGGAAATGGGATTAAGATATTCTCAAGCTAGGCCATGCTATTGGACATTGCTTTGTGGTAAGGTTTGGTTTGGTTCCTTTGTGCTTTTGACAGAAAATTGAATGCAAACAGCAAGGTGAGTTTTTTGGAGTGAGTGAAGCAGGTTGGTTCTGCTGGTTTTGTTATGACAGGAAATGATATTAAGATTTTGCTATGTTGTTTTGAACTGCACTTGCCATTTGGAGAAAGGAATGCCTAATGAGAGGGAGTAAGGATTTGTGTGGTTAGAGGCTGCTATTCTGAGCTTTCTTTGACAGCAAAATGGTGAGGAAAATGTTGTCTCAAGCAGGGCCAGGTTTGGTTACTTGAGGTTTCTTGACAGTTTGACTGTTTTGGAGGAAAATGCTCAATGAAGTTTTTTAGCATGAGTTGGATTTTTTTTGTCTGCAATCTCATGGCTTGTGGCTAATAATGCTAAGTGACAGAAAATATGATGAAAGGACCTGCTATTGTCATGGTATTGTGCAATGCCTTGTCCCTTTGGAGTTTGATAGCTTTCTTGAAAATGCCAATAGCAAGGTGAATGAGTGAAGCCTGCTTCTTCTGCTGTCAAATGGCTGCTAAGTGCCTTTGTCCTTTACAGAAAATGAGGGAAAAATTCTGCTGGACAGTACAAGGCATTGTTGGAAGTATGGAGTGGAAGTGTCCTTTTGTTCCAAAATTTAAGCAAGCAAGGAATGGCTTTCTTTTTGCTGTTGGTCTTAGGCTGCTACCTGTGCTTCAATTGACAGCAAATGATCATGAAAATCTGCTGCTAGAAGTACCAAGCATGGCAAGGTTCATGGGAGTATGGAGTAGCATGGTGAAACTTGTACTTTTTCAAATTTCAAGCAACTAAGTAATGGCCTCATGTACTGCATAATTTGACTTGGCAAACATGTTTTAAATGATATTTCTGAGCTGTTCCAATTGGCCAAATGGTAGAAAAATGTTTATATCAAAAAGTCAAACATTGGTCAAACTTGCATTTAAATGAGATAGGTCAAAAAATGCCATTTTGATTGGTGAAGTTTTGGCTCATGAAATTTATATTTTTGGAAAGAGGGGATCAAATGTGACTTGTAGGAAAAAACCCCACCAAATTGGCCAAACGGTTTGAGAGATATGGCCTTTTGAAGTTCAAGATTTTCTGAAATCGATTCGATCATGTCTTGCCAACCACACATGGGAATTGAGAGTTCTTGGACTTTTTGGAAATGGGAGAACAAGACCTTCAACTTTCATGTTGGGCAAAAATTCATTTGAGGCTCGTATCATGATGTAAGTTTGAGGATCAAGACTTTCCATTTTTGGTAAGTTTCAGTTACAGGTCCAGTTTCCATTTTTGGAAATTTCTGATCTGGCTTCGAATTCTTCCATGATGGTGTTTGACATGATATATGAGGACTATTTGGACATGAATGAGCTCTCACAAACCAAATCCAATCATCAAATCATTGATTAAATGGACAGTTGACCAACAGTTGACTTTTAGGGTTTCTGGCTGACTGAACCTCTTCTGATGAATTCCAAACCCTAATTCCTTGAGAACTTGACTTCAAATGATGTCCCAAGACATATGAACTCTTGATTATTGATCATGGTGCCCAAATTCCACAAGAATGGCCACCATCCACTGCTTTGACTGACTATTGACTGTCTGTGTATGAACTGATGATCTCCAAGCCTTCAACCCTTGACTTGAACCCTTCAAATAGACCTCCAAGTCATGTGAACTTTTTGGACAAACCCTAGGGCCTTGGCTCCTTGAGAATTGTGCTTGCTTGCTTGACTGACTGATCTCCTGACCAGTTTGACCTAATTCCTTGATTGGCTTGCACTTGAGGCAAAAGAAGCAATGCAATGCTATGCAATGGACCATGATATGCTATGACCTAATATGAAAATGTATGTACAATGATAGGTGCAAATTTGAGGTGCTACAGCTGCCCCTATTCAATCAGCTGGGAACCCGAACGGATGATAGCAACGGCTGTCAGACTTTCAGGGTAAACAGGGATTGAATACCAAGAACCGTAGAATTTGCACAATACAGGGATCCACCAATGGAAACGTCCACTGGGATTTGATATTTATTGCTGGGTATATATTTTTTTGGTTTTGTTTTCAAAGGGTACGGCCACATCCAGACATCACAACGATGGTGAATGGGAACAACAATCACAACCAGGTGCCAACGGACAACTAGGAAAAACTCAACGTTTATCGGGACCAACGGAGAGGTAAACAGACGTTAATGAACGACTGGAAGGGATACAACCATACGTCAACGGACGAAATGGGAAAAACTCAACGTTTACCAAGACCAACGGAGAGGTAACCAAACATTAATGAATGAATGGAAGGGATACAACCATACGTCAACAGACGAAATGGGAAAAACTCAACGTTTACCAAGACCAACGGAGAGGTAACCAAACATTAATGAATGAATGGAAGGGATACAACCATACGTCAACGGACGAAATGGGAAAAACTCAACGTTTACCAAGACCAACGGAGAGGTAACCAAACATTAATGAATGAATGGAAGGGATACAACCATACGTCAACGGACGAAATGGGAAAACTCGACGTTTACCAAGACCAACGGAGAGGTAACCAAACATTAATGAATGAATGGAAGGGATACAACCATACGTCAACGGACGAAATGGAAAAAACTCAACGTTTACCAAGACCAACGGAGAGGTAACCAAACATTAATGAATGAATGGAAGGGATACAACCATACGTCAACGGACGAAATGGGAAAAACTCAACGTTTACCAAGACCAACGGAGAGGTAACCAAACATTAATGAATGAATGGAAGGGATACAACCATACGTCAACGGACGAAATGGGAAAACTCAACGTTTACCAAGACCAACGGAGAGGTAACCAAACATTAATGAATGAATGGAAGGGATACAACCATACGTCAACGGACGAAATGGGAAAAACTCAACGTTTACCAAGACCAACGGAGAGGTAACCAAACATTAATGAATGAATGGAAGGGATACAACCATACGTCAACGGACGAAATGGGAAAAACTCAACGTTTACCAAGACCAACGGAGAGGTAACCAAACATTAATGAATGAATGGAAGGGATACAACCATACGTCAACGGACGAAATGGGAAAAACTCAACGTTTACCAAGACCAACGGAGAGGTAACCAAACATTAATGAATGAATGGAAGGGATACAACCATACGTCAACGGACGAAATGGGAAAAACTCGACGTTTACCAAGACCAACGGAGAGGTAAATCCACGTGGGGACAAGTACAACTAGACGTCATAGGACGAATAGGAAAAACTCGACGTTTATCGACACCAACGGAGAGGAGGAAACTCTACTGGGGAGAGTGAACACAACCAAATCATCAACGGATGATTGGGAAAAACTCGACGTTTATCGAAACCAACGGAGAGGTAACTCTGCATGGAGAGGGGTACAACTAGACATCATCGGATGACTAGGAAAAACTCGACGTTTATCGACACCAACGGAGAGGAGGAAACTCTACTGGGGAGAGTGAACACAACCAAATCATCAACGGATGATCGGGAAAAACTCGACGTTTATCGACACCAACGGAGAGGAGAATACTTCTTCGGTCTGAATACCGGAAAATTGGCCTTGTGCCATGAGTACATCGACCTGATCGTCGGAAACTCCTTCGGTCTGAATACCGGAAAATTGGCCTTGTGCCATGAGTACATCGACCTGATCGTCGGAAACTCCTTCGGTCTGAATACCGGAAAATTGGCCTTGTGCCATGAGTACATCGACCTGATCGTCGGAAACTCCTTCGGTCTGAATACCGGAAAATTGGCCTTGTGCCATGAGTACATCGACCTGATCGTCAGAAACTCCTTCGGTCTGAATACCGGAAAATTGGCCTTGTGCCATGAGTACATCGACCTGATCGTCGGAAACTCCTTCGGTCTGAATACCGGAAAGACATAAGACATATTATCTATAGCCGTCAAAACGCAGATAATACACTCGCATGGAAGATTATCCATAACCGGGTTGTAGGTTGTTAAATGAATAAGCGACCGAAAAGAAAGGCATCTGGGTACCAGACTAGGTATGCAAAAGATGACCAATCAAAAGGGGATAAAGCTGCTAACTCGGAGCAAGTATCCAAAAGGAAGGGGAAGACCCAATGGGGACAATACTGCTTGATCAAGGCAAGTATCCAGAGGGGAAAGAATATCAATATCACAAACCGGATACTGATAACTGCAAAGAGGGGATTACATCTACCGGTTAGTAGGTAGAAAACCACGGAAAAGTAACCAGTCATCGATAGGATGAGCACAAAGGGTTAACTCCATCAAGGGGAGAACGTGGGATTTTACAACTACCAGCTAGTAGGTAGAAAACCACAAAGATAGGACTTACAACTACCGGGTTGTAGGTAGAGGCCAACAAACGAAT